>NW_027325371.1:31596356-32226630 GCF_036924035.1 Leuresthes tenuis | reverse complement strand
AAAAAATCTGGAATTCTGATTGGTCTGACCAGTGTACTAATTTCCACTATTTGATGGTCTATCTCACATGCCACAGAGCCCAGAGAGGTTGATGCTCCACCTGGCCAAAGTTAAGTCTTCTTTTTTGCGCAGAAAAGTTTGTGGTGTTTGTAAATGTAGCCTTTAATAGTCCAACAGTGGGAAAATTCTAAATAGCATTGTAGTGCTTGACAAAAAATTCCCAAACACTTCCCATTTCAATAAGTTTTCAATAAGTTTTCAATAAGTTCTGTGCAACAAGTCCAGTCGTGAAATTTGATGGAGAAGTCTAGATTTGGCGGTTGCCAGGGGAACGGTACTTGTCTGACTGCATTGTGCCAAGCGTAAAGTTTGGTGGAGGGGGGGATTATGGTGTGGGGTTGCTTTTCAGGAGCTGGGCTTGGCCCCTTAGTTCCAGTGAAAGGAACTCTGAATGCTTCAGCATACCAAGAGATTTTGGACAATTTCATGCTCCCAACTTTGTAGAAACATTTTGGGGATGGCTCCTTCCTGTTCCAACATGACTGCGCACCAGTGCACAAAGCAAGGTCCATAAAGACATGGTTGAGCGAGTTTGGTCTGGAAGAACTTGACTTTCCTGCACATAGTCCTGACCTCTACCTGATAGAAGACCTTTGAGATCAATTAGAGCATCAGAGCCAGGCATTCTGTCCAACATCAGTGTCTGACCTCACAAATGCGCTTCTGGAAGAATGGTCAAAAATAAAAAAAATTAAACTGTTAGAGCTGCATGGGGTGGGCCAACGTCATATTAAACCCTATGGATTAATAATGTGATGTCACTTAAATTGATATGCATGTAAAGGCAGATGCAAGTATACTTTTGGCAATATAGTGTACTTTTGTTCACATTCCTGGTGATCCCCAAGTACATCTTTGCTCTTATCTAGTCAGGAATACTGCTTTTACTGTCACAGTCTATGTTTTATCGGTCACAGTTTATGTTTAATCATGGTTTCAGTTATGTTCTAGTCATGTTTTTCCCCTGCCACCTCAGTTCACTCATGTCACCTGGCTAATTGTTCACAGCTGCACCTCATTCACTGATCACTCCCTCCACAGTATTTAGCTTCCTGGTTTCCGTTCAGTCACTGCAGAATCCTTACCTCACTATCCCTCCATGCTTCGCCACAGAGATAAGTCTGGTTATACCTCAGAGTCCTGTTTCTTTGTTTATTCATAGTCTTGTTTTGTATTTCACAGTCTTGTTTTTTTTTTTGTCATAGTTAAGTATTTTGATCCGGCCCTGCCGCACCTTTTGTTCTTGTCTTTTGCTCCCTGCTTGTGGAATAAACCCTTTTTGTGAACAAAAAGAACTGCATCTGGGTCCTACCTCTCCGAACCGTGACATTAACAAATCAAATCATGGACACAATCATTTGTTGAAATAACTTTTTTTTCTATGTCATAACCTTTTGTGGAACATTTTGTTGTCTTGGGTTCACAGTGACTGCAATGAAATGAAGGCCAACGTAAATGTTTTAACCACTGTTTCATCTAAAGCTAAAACACTGTATGAGGATTCAGTGAGTTTGGACAAAAGCATGGCCTGCCTGCTGTCCAGATCAGTCTCCCTTTGAAAATGTGTAGTGAATTGTGAGGAGGATAATCATAAAATAATGACCAGGGATGGTTGAACATCTATAATCGTGTGTTTTGCAAGTATAGACTGGTGTTATGATGTTATGCCTGGTGTTTGTAGTGCTTGTTGAACCCCTCTTTCATGTCTTCTAAACCCTTAACAGGTTGAAGCAGATGGCTGCCCCTTCCGAGTCTGGTTCTATTGGAGGTTTTTACTGTTAAAAGGGAATTTTCGTCTCCACTGTCGCCTCATGCAGGCTCAGAACAGGGGACTGAATCAAAGAGAAGATTCATGTTATCTTTTGGTCTCCTTGGCCAGTCAGTTTTTTATCAATTGGCATTATATAAATTGGACGGATTTGAATTGGTATGGATTTTATTTAATTGGATTAAAAAAACAATTGAACTTTTAAATCTATAAAAATGAACTGTATCTTTAAAGTGCCCTCAGATTACTTTTGAATTAGCACTGTATAAACAAAACAATTGGTGTTCTAAGTTCCCAAACAAAAACTTTGGATGATGATTAAGAGGTAGGGTGATGTAACACAATAGTAAACAATCCATAACTTTTTGAGTGTGCGGCTGGCATCAAATTCAAAATTTGTTTGTATTTTTGCTCAGTGAAGGCACTAAAATCATTTCATTGTGTCTGTTTGATTTAAATTTGTTACAAAACTTCAAAACTTGAAGAAAAGAGTTTGCATGATACTCAATGAATCTAGCATTTTCCTTATGGTGAATGATGTCATGCAGTTCCATGTGGCTGGGTGAAATATTTATCTTAAACAGGACATATACACAGCTGTCTCCTAGTGTTGTCAGTGCACTTTTAAAACATAAAGAGCTTTAAAAACGAAGCCATTTCCAAACTAAGTGCTCCAATGTAAGCAACATGAGACAAATGATGTGAGAAGTGATTCTGGTTACACTATAGAGTTTCAGAGAGACACATGTTGTCACAATGATCAAGTTGTTGCATGTGTTTTCTATACCTGTCAGCCTTCTGTGGTCACCATGAACTTTGGCACTGAATAACTGCTGGTAATACTGAGAATCTTATTTACTGACAATAAGCACAGTTGCAAATACAATTTTGGGAAAAATGTGACATGTACCAAGTTTAAAAGCGTGTGCAAATTGTAATGTATGTGCAAATTAATAACAGCTGAATTGAATCAATATGAAAGCAGCAGCGAAAGATATCCTGACATTTACTCCATAAAATTAGTCTATTAGTCCGGTTTATCTTTGTTCCTCTTCTCTGCAGAACTCAACACAAAAAGACAAGCAGGAGGATTTTTGTGAGTTTGGACCCTGCTTTTTACAGAAGGTCATGGAAACCAGGAAAATATCCTGCTCCCGTTAGGTGAGTAGATGGTCTTCAACAAAGCCCAGGACACATTTTCATTTACAGTTATAGAAATGAACACTTCTGAATGTAGCCTGAGTGATCAGATCTGATTGTCAGTGCAAGGTCTGAAAATTACATATACATTCAGGGACCTATGGCCACATTTAGGCCACTATGGCTTTTTTTCTCCACAAGCATTCTGAGAAGCTCAATAATCATTAAATGTATTAAATATTATAATATATTTGATACACAACGATATATCAAATAACTGATTTCAGATCATACAGAGCTCAGTGTCGGCATGCATCAGCTTGCCGAAGACTAACAGACTGAAGCTTTTAAACACTGTTGTTTTCATATGCACTGGTCTCCAGAGAAAAGCCTGCAAATGTCTGCTGAAAATAAACTTTACTGCCTGTAATATATCAGTGGGCTGAGTGCCCCTTGTGACAACACAACAATACATCAGCCCCTCACTGTGATGCTCCATGTTTGGTGCAGCTTTGCTACATTAAAACACCTATTTTTAGGAGTAGAAACATAATTGACTTTCAATACTTCCAAGACCAATAGGACAGCTGTTATTACAGCTGCTTTGTTGACTGTCACTGCAGAAATTAACATCAAAGAGGAGCTGGGGGGTTTCTGTAAATGATACAGTTTTGGAAGCTGCTTTTTTACTGAATGTTTCATTTCCTTCTCTTTTCCAAAAACCAAAAGAGGAAAAAAAACATCTTGGTGGAAACTCTGACTCTTGCATGGAGTCACATCAGGTCAATAGGTAATCTTTCAATGTGTCATTCAGATTAGAAGACTAAGACCCCCATAGTCCCAGACCACCTCTGAATGTGGTAAATGAAGAGTTCTGAATGCCTGAAGTTTTACTGCCAGAGGCTCTAGTGAGATGTACGATGTTTGATGATAAAATACCAGTTAGGCTACTATAAGAGTCTAGAGTTCTATTACGCTCCATATGTTTCAATGTTACAGATCTGTTTCAATGAGAAATACTCAAGGTAATAAGGCAGCTAAGATTAGCAAGATAAGAAACATCACTGGTTTCTGAGTAACAGATATTAAAGCTGACAATAAGGTAGGATGAAGTAAGGTATAACAGGAATGTTTAGTTAAAACTTGCTCATGTAAAAACCAACGTAAAAATCATTGTCTTTGCGTTTTAACTCAAGGTTTAGGATTGAAGGGTTCTATAATACGGCTCCTGCTCAATCAGATGGACCTTCTATGTTGACAAGTTCTTTCAAAATCCATATCTCCACTTTGTAATGATTGCTTTTAGTTATAAATCTGTAGACTAACAGCTAAAGCTGAGAGCAATTCTATGACATCACTTGGACTTCTTTCAGAGCCATTGTAAACAAAGTTCAGCTGCTCATCAACAGAGCCAAATAGTCCTCTTGACAAGTAAAGTAAAAATGTGAAACACTATATACTGAAAAGGGTTCCTTGTCAACCTGCAGTCCATATTTCACAGATGCCTGTCGCAGTGGAGCCAGTTTGTCCTGATAATGGGTATATACACTTTGAATCCAAGATAAACACACACATCCACACTCACACACATTAAAGAATGTGAGCACACTCATTCCACAAACTGAGGGGTCAATTAAAGATGAGTCAGGGTCTAAAACTCTCTTCAGAGTGGTACTTGACGCTTTACAGTTTCCTGTTGATGTGAAGATAAAGTGTTAGTGAGGAGTTTTTGAAGAAGGGTTCTGAGACGTGCATATCTCTAGTCTTTATTACATACAGTGGATGGCAGTCAACATGTACCCAGTTTGGAAAAACAGAGCAGGAGTGCCATAAAAAAAACTCAAAAAAATGTTTAATGCATAAAATAGTCAAGTGTGCAGTGCACAGAACTATTGTACAATAACCTCATGCAAATGAGTAATGCGATTAGTGTCCCAGCTGATGTGGGTTGGGTTGGTGTCGTGAAAGGTTCCAGTGGAGTAAGTTTCAGCTTTAAAAAGATTTTTTTTCCACACTTACAAGTATAGTTAATGGTCTCTACAGGGGAATAATATTACCCTCAGATACCCTCAACTGATGAAAATCATCTTGGGTCTAAATTGGAATCATGAAATGTTCCACTTGAGAAATGGTTCCAAATTTGACAAAATATTGGAATTGTTTGCCTTTGAGCTTAATTGTTTTATTGATTGCCGGCAGGCGCTGGCAATGCATACTTATTGTAAATTAACAAAATCATAAAAATTAAATGGATGTACATGTATAGCACTTTTAGAGTTGTTCACTCAGAGCTCTTTCACACAATGTGCCACATTCACTCATTCACTCATAGACTCATACAGCACGTCTTAGTCCATATAAGCTACATAGTGCTTTCTTCTACACATTCATACACCGTTGGATGCATTGGTAGGCAATGTGGGGTTCATTGCCTTGCCCAAGGACACTTCGACATGTGGCCCATAGAAGCTGGTGGTCAAACCACCGACCTTCCAATTGCTAGGTGGCAGTCTTCCTCCTGAGCTACAGCTGCCCCTCATACATATGCATCTGTGGGCTATGTGTTGCTGCTAAAACATTACACAGATTTACACAGTATTTTCATTCTTTTTCTGGTCTTTTTCAAGGTTTACAATGTTCCTCGTCTATTAGTTGCAGCTGCAGTCAATTTTTTTTTTCAGTATACATACCCTTTGGTTTCTCTCTTTACCAGATCCTCACTATATCTCCTCCTAATTTTCATGCTCTTATTCTAAGTCAGGTTTCCTTGTCAGTCTACAAGTAGAATACGTGTGGACTGACCTGTCTACAGTCGACTGTATCTGTATAAACTGTATCTGTATAAAATTATTCTTTTTGGGATTTTATGTACTAAAATCCTGCGTCAATACAAAAATGATAATGAGATACTATACAGATAAGCAGCATAGAACATGGCATTAAATAAAATCATATCTATTCCTATCCCTAGACTTGGGCATTCTGAAGAGTTGGATGCCTTCAGAAGCAAAAATCTCAAGAGTAAAGTGGCCCTGTGCAGTTGCATTGCTACAGTCTATGTGATGATTCTGCTCATTGAGAAAATGGGTATTGTAAATCCAGTCTAACAGATATTAAAAATCCCTCATCAGCATCTCACTTCACATTGTTTCGTGGAGAAACTGGAGCAGATACATATTCACTGACCTGTGTGATTTCACATAGCGGCAAACTTTTGAAGATGTTCTACCCCTGGAAAGCCTGTAATCCAATCTTATGGTGCTCTAATTTACTCTCACTACTGTCATGCCACATTTTCAGTGCTAACTTACCTTTGACAAAAACAGCCATTTCTCCTCACTTTGTTGTTATTTTCCTTCTGTTTCACTGTGTACTGAAATCTATGAATGTGCTTCAAATGTATTCAGCTGTGTGTGCGTGTTTGTGAGTGTGTTCCTTAGAGTGGGGTCATTTTAGCTGGCCCTCACTTCTAAAAGGGTTATGTTTTCTTTTCATGCTTACTTGTCACCATACTCATTTCTACTGTCTTCTGTTATCACTGTCTATTCTGTGACTGTTTCGGGTGTTCATATAACAAACCAAAAAAGACAGGGGGAGCTAATCTTATCTGGTACAGGAAACACATTTGAGGGCCTTGAACCAAACAACTGAGCAGGAAACAGGTTTCTAATCTGAGCAAATGGGAAGGAAAAACTGAAAAAAAAAGTAGAAAGGAGGCTCCCATATGAAAAGTTCAAGTTGGGTGTTTCCTCTATTTATTTCATGTGCTGAAACACCAAATTTGCTTGACCTTTATGATGAGAACACAAAACAGCACATAAAAAGTTTCACCACTCATTTAAGGAATCAGTGACGTTGCTGACCAAATGTTCGAAGAAATAACTCATTGAAGTTGTGGTGCAGCTTAGAGACATCTCTTCTGAGGAGCAAAGACTGGAGTTGTGTATGTTAAAACTATTGAAACAGCAATCGATGCCATAACAAGAGGTAAATTAGAACCTACCCCAAAATGTAAGATGACTTGTCACTGCCAAATTTCACAAGATAAATCTCCTTCCATCACAGCTGATGAAAATAGTGAGATATAAGCAAACAACTTAAAATTAACTATTTGTTTTTCTATTAAGGCCCAAATTAACTTTCACTCCCACTTCTCAAAGTTTTGCCATTTAACCCTGACATTTAATCCTGATAAGCAACCTCTGATATCTCAAGTCTCCAAATTCAGTGAAGGGACCATGTTATTTCTCCAGTGTAGACTACCTTACACCAGGCCTTACACCAACACAAACATTTCCTGCAGTAGAAGAAGCCAAAAACGTATGACAGGAAGCACATGATATGAAATGCTCCTTGAATGGAACTTAAGACTTTAAATCCATACCTGTTGTAATCTGGTGAGTTGTGGCAACTTTTTATAAGAAACGTTCTCAGGCAGCTTTTTGAGATGCATCTTGAATTTTGTGATAAAAAGAGAAATAATCCCAAAATCACCCTTAATATTTATTTGGTTAACATGGCTACAGGCTAAACAGTTGTGTGGTAGTTGGCACTTAGACCAAGAACTTTGAATCTCAGCTGTGGCTTTTCTGTGTGGAATTTGCACATTTCCCCTCTGAATGCGTGGCTTCTCTTTGGGTAATCTCGCTCCCTCTCACAGTTCAAAAACACGTATGTTAGGTTGACTATTCATTCTAAATTGACTATAGAAGTGATTATGATTGTGCATCATTGTTTGTCTTGTTAACAGTGAAGGAGTGGTGACCTGTCCGGGGTGTACGCTGCCTCTCATCTAAAAAGGTAGCTGGGATAGCCTCCAGCCCCCCTCCCGCCATATCCCAACCCCACACCCTGAATAGGATCAAATGGGTATGGAAAATAGGAGGATGAATGGTTTACATAACACCATTGGTGGGTTTACTAACAAAAATAGTTAAATAAATCCTTCACTATGGCATTATTGACTCAAACTTTTCCTAGGTGGGTCAAATTCAAAAAGGAGCAAATAAAATAGATTATTATGTACCGGGTTACTACATTTTCTTTGTTTGAATGAACAATAAAACATCTTTTTTTCCTCAAACACTTATAGAGAAATGTCATGCTCGCAACACCACATCTAATTCCACCTAAATTCCTGTGTGTTTCTCTAAGAGGAAATTAAGGGAGAAGAGGATTATGCCCCAAAGCCACTTTTTTGTTTTTACGCTTTTTATGTGAAACAAACCATATAAGAAAAGCACAGGATAGAGCAAGACAGTAATTTAACTGTAAACACCCATTAGTGCATATCAGCCTATAATTTACAACATGTACACAGCAGTTTTGTGCCCAGAGGAAAGCTCAGACTGAGGCTACATTCAGGAAGAACTGTAAGTATAGTTTTGAAACAGAAATTAATGTTTCACCATCAAGCTTCAGATTCATTGAATAAACTACAGTTTTGTACTTGTGGTTTCCCTCCAAGTATTCCATTCAAAAACAGCTTCCAAGTTGTCTGTAGTATTCAATATACACACATTTCCTCTCACCGCCACGCACTTTAAGATGTATGGGTTATGAGCATTCATTTACACAGTGTGCAACAATATTGTTTTATGAGTACAGATGTGAAAAATGTATTATTTCTGTGGGGATTTATTGTCCCATTACTGCACCACGCATAACCCATAACACAGAGTCATGTGTCATGGCTTGTTTTAATAGTCTTAATGTTGTCTGGCTGGCATGTTTCTTCATGTCTGTCAATACAAATCCATTGAATGTCTAATTCTGCAACAGTTCAATAAAATGAACAGAATCACAGATGGTGAAAACATTTTTTAAGAATTTTACATCTTAATTACGCATTTACACACACTCCCTAATCATTGGTAGAAGTGCTGTCATTTTTTTCCAGTGACAGTAACTAAGGGTTCACTGCCTTATCTTAAAGGCATGAGGAGCCAGGGGCTGACCCATAAATTACAATTAATGAGCAACCCTCTGTACCATCTGTGTCACAGCTGCCCACATGCTGATTGACAATTGACCCAGATTGCAGATTCAATTAAAGTAACTGAATTACCAAATTCAAATTACATTTATGCAATTTCTCAGTTTGAAAACTTGATTTAATGCTAGATGCATCCTTCAAGGTGCGAAAGTCTTTGTACAGGTAATTCAAAATCTGAAGAGAATAGTTTTTTTCTGCCACTGAAGAAGTCATAATATGGGGCAAAAAAATATCAAAGTAACTTGAAATTTGTAAGTAACTTGTTAACCTTTTTGGAAAGAACAAGTTACAAAACACACTATCTTGTATTTCTTTATGTCATGTGATCCTTCAGCAGAGTTTGAGTTGATACATCAGTTAAGTAAGTTGGATCGCTCTTTTATCTCTCTTACATCTTTGAGGAAATGAACAAATTCCATGATGGGATTGTAGGAGTCAGGGGGAAATCCCCACAGGTGTCTTCAACCAGATGCTTCTGTTTGTTAAAACTAATTGTTTTGAATCTGCACCTGACAAGATTCCTGTGTAAACATTCCATGGTCTCATTGGAGCAAATCAAAGTCAGACTAGAACAGGGCAGAACATTTCATTAATCTGACTAGCATGCTACAGATTCATAAATAATTTGAATTAATCTTATCAAGTTAGTATGAAAGTGTTTTATATGACAACAATTACATAGCCATTCATCCTAATCCCTTAGAAACACTTGCACACTAATGACCATGGAGACAACAATGCAATGTCTCCAGTATCCTGCATAGTGTTAAGCAGAACTCATAACTTTTAATTGTCAAATGGCTATGGAGAAAATTGACCTCGATATTTGCCAAAAGATTTTATGACTTTCAAAATTCCTTTTAATGTCAGGCAGCTTTAAAGGAGCAGTGTGTAAGAGCCGCTGTATGCTAGAATCTGTAATTTCCGATTATGATTGAAAGCAACACTCTGGTGTTCAGAAACTATGGTGGCCTGACACTGCGTGGTGCAACACTACCCAACACATCCATCACTCAAATGTGTCACGATGTCTTCTCCATCGAGTAAAAACACCTTCTCAAGTTCTGAGGTTACTTTTAGAGATAGAATTTATAAATAGATGTTAAATTTTGTTAGATATTCTGTGAAAAGATAACTTCACGTGAATGTCACTGCTAGTTGTTCTGCATTATATTAGTGTTTTGTGGACCGGTACAGGTAGCTACCTGCGTGGTAATAAAAGTTAATATTAGCTACGTAAGGCTAAAGGCTGTTTGTATTTAGTCTGATAAAGGGATAGCATTGGCAGGCAACACATTTTTCTCACCATTCACAAAGTGTAACACCGGAAAGGGAGACGAAGGTAAGAGAGAGAGGGAGAGGAAGAGGATGAGGAGGCAGAGCTGCTGGAGCAGGCAGCTACTTAGTAGTTTTGGTGCATTAACTCACGTGAATCAACAGTTTTCAACAGATTTTTATCAGATCAGCTGATCTCCGTAACATGCATGGGCTACATTTATCATTTACATTAGTAACACTGAGCTGAATTACCTTTCCAGCAGAAAAGAGGTAACTTCAGCGTCACTTTTAAAGCCTTTCTCCCCAATCAGCGACCTCCAACTGGGAAAGGCGACACCGATATTTACTCGCGTTTTACCCCGTTTGCTGTCTCTAATCCTTTTGGACTTGTCATGTTGTCGTTTCTTTGATGACGTCTTGTGGTCTTTAGAGGTTTGTTTTGCAGAACAGTAAGTGTGGTCCGCCATGTCTACTCAAATAACTTGACAAAATTAAAAAACTTCCAAAATATATTAATAAAAATGTAACGACTCGTTTCATAGGGTTACTGTATAGCACTAACAACATAGTTATATGCATTATATTCCATTTCTGTTAATAAATCACCATAAATATTACACAATGTTCCTTTGATTAAAAAAAAAAAAAAGACAACCTGTGTGAACCCAGCTGCTGAGATCACTAAATAGATTATTTTACACTTACTTAAAGGGGAACTCCAGTATTTTTAAATCTAGACCTTATTTCTAGCATGTAATACGTTTATCTACTCACCGAGGAAAGTTTGGCGAAAGTTGGCGTCCTTCGGAAACTATTTCGATAACTCGCGATCGCGTATATTCATATAACGGTGTTAACGGGGCATAGACGATGCAGCCTCTAAATAAGGCATTATCTTTATTTCACCAATACTTTAAGACGAATGAATGAACGAATGCGTACTATTGCTCTGTTAGCACATAGCTACTGTTATGTGGCTACTTGCAGCTATAGGAGAGCTAACAGAGGGAAATTCTACACACACCTCTACTGGGACGACTTTCGCCAAACTGTTCTCGGTGAGTAGACAAACGTATTTCATGCCAGAAATAAGGTGTAGGTTCCAAAATACCGGAGTTTCCATTTCAGTGTGAATGTGTTGTTTATCATGCCAAGCAATCACACCAACTAACAAGAATAAAATGGACACCTCCATGGGGGAGACTGTTATTTTATTTACTTTAGAATTAGTTTATGGTTGGGGTAGGTTTAATGTGATATATATAAGCATGAAATTTGATAAAGCTTCTAAGTTTATGTGCTAAACTTGAATTGTATGCTTACACAAAAATAATTAAAACAGACAGAAGTTCCCTGTCATCACAATAAACACATACACACACACACACACTGTAAATACTACAAATTTTAGAAAATGACCACACAAATTATTGCTGGCTCCCCTCTTCCTGTAAGCTACATAATCAACTCTGACCCAATACAAACTATAACTACACAGCTTTGAATTGTTTTCTGATTTATGTTGTGTTGCAAAATGTAATCGCTGCTTACATGATGTTTTAGAGACTTGTTAGACCAAATGTACTAATCAAAGTTTGTGATCCAACTTTAAATGACCCTACCATATTTCACCAAAGTAAAATACAGCGTATTTACCATACCAAACCTTTGGAACCATCTCATGAGTCAGGGATTAAATCATTTTGGTTGTAAATTATGAAAGATACTGTAAATTAAGCACTTTCACATCTTACCTTCATGTTCTTTCTTCTTCCCCTCTTTCAATGCAGTCATGGGCATTGTCTCGGTGGGACACCCAAATGCACCACTCCTTTCAATGGGTTTTTGGGTTTGGGTCACATGTGCAGGGGTGGGGTCAGGCCAGGAGAAAGAGGCAATCCTCTGTAAGATTAAGTCCACGCTATCTCTTGCATCACATTTACCATCCTCCAATGAACTAATAGCTTTGGGGTTGGAGGTGCTTGAAGAGCTGGAGGGGCTATGGAGATTAGGGACCTGAACAATTTGGGACCCTGACAAAATATCCAGCTGAAGACTCTCAGGGGAGCAACCCATCTTTGGGACAGAGATGAATCCCTGTGAAGGAAACTGAGAACTTGGGGAGAGGGATGCAAGGGGATAATTAAATGGACGAAATGGTGTGTCAGAAGAACTGTCCAGGCTGCAAGGAGAGACTGACAGGCTGTCTGCTGTGGCTGTAGGGCTGATGTGGTGCTGAAGGCTGCTTGAGCTCTGTGGTTGAAGCTTTCGGGCATTTGGGCTCATGGATCCAGCTTCAGCCTTGGTGGGGGAAGTTGTTGAGATGCTGCTTACCAAGCTGTCAAGATCAAGGGGAAACTTGTTGAGACGCGGAGTTTCTTTGGCCTTGGCTGGGGGAGTCTTGAGGATGTGGGTCCCTTGTTGTTGGCAAACCTTTCTCGAGCCACTTTCTCCAAAGGAACTGACATTATGAAGAAGCCCATTCCAGTTTGCATTAGCATCAAAATACTTCATCCCTGGAGAAATCCTCCCTTCACCACCACCTCTTTGCATTCCTATTGTTCCAATTCCTTCATTTGGAATTTGGAAGTCAATAACTGACACTGAACCACGGTTCATCACCTGAGGCTCTCTCATAGCCAGCATCATCCCTTGCCCTTGATTCATCTCAGAGTTGAGGACACTCCCAAGCTGGGAAAACTTCTTTATATTTGCTTCAAGGTGTCGTTGGGGATGCTGGAGATGGGATCCATGGTACTCCCTATGAGGTGGAGGACTGTGATATGATGCCAGCTTGTTAACGGGTAGGGTATACCCACCCCCACCAGAGTACTCCAGGCTGGATGTAGAGCTGTGAAGGCTGTCGTTGTCACTACCTGGTCCAGATAATGGGGAGCAAATGTTGGGATTCAACCTGCTTTGGAAAGAAGCAGCTCTGGTTACGGAGGAGCCATTGTTGTGGATGACTGGTTTGTTCATAGTTCCTCGGTTGAAGGACAGGCTGCTGCCTACAGTACGGGTCTTAAGCATGGGGCCGGGATTAGAACTCAGGCGATTGCGAGAGTGGGCTGCAGAGCCCATGCTGTTGTTGTTGAAGGCAAAAGATGGAGGCTGGTCACCTCTTCCCTGCTCTTCAGTTGCTTTATTGTGGTTGAGGAAGAAATGGCAGGAAGAGGGGGAAATAGGGGTGGAGACAGGGGAATTTGAGGAGAAGGACGGTATGTCATCCATATCTTCAGTGTCGAAAGATCTCTTCAGTGCTGCAGATGGGAAGAAAAAATGCACAATTCATTAATAAAATGTCTCACTTGGGTGAATAATTAAGCAAACTTCAATTGTATCTGACAAAATTTCCAGTCAAATTAGCTAATTAAAAAAAAAAGTCTGTGCAGTCGAAAAGGAGCTGAATCAAAGTCGATAACAAAAATCTAAAAAAGGAAAAAGCAAACTGTGTGGAATCAGTTTGGCAAAAAGTATTTTTACAAATAAAACATAACATGACAAGTCTAAGAGCCATGAACCTTTCATGTCGTACTGTACCTTTTAGAACTGAAAATGCTACTCAGAACAGGAAATCCTGTTCTGTGGTTAACATTTTCATTAGATAATTATTGGAAAAAAGAAAATATATGTAGTAGTCAAAAGTTAGTTTAATATGACTTGATCATCATTAATTTAATATTGATTTCATAATATTTGTAAACTTTATTCAGTTTTAACATCCATATTTCACCATGAGGAACTCATACTGATTACAGTACTACATTTGGGTAAATGCTGGCATTGATACAACAGTTAACATTCGGGCCAGTCCTCAAGAGGGAATATTTCTCAGATGTTGATAATGAGTTGCTCAGGAAAATTCATTCATTGAGGAATGAGAGAAAGAGACTCTGTTGAGAGTTCAATAAAGAGTCCTCAATGGGAGAGGGAGTCTCAGGATGAGAAAGAACCCATACTTGCTTTGGGTCAGAGCAGTCCAACAACTTTTCCTGAGACACTCAACTGTTTATATGGTTCCATCCATTGCATTTTAGTTTCCAAAATGGTCTCATCTATTTGTAGCTTTTATTGTAATTTATTGTCATCAAGTGTCATATATTGGTATCTTCATATGCTGATTAGGATATAAAGAATATTTCCATATTTTGGCTGATTGCCTGTCATACATGGAGATAGGAAGACAAAAATCAATTCTCTTTGTCAGTAGTTAACTATCAATCAATTTTGTGTTTTCTCAGGTATAATGGTGCTGTCATTGTCAGGATTTAGGTTTTGTTTCACGTATTGTCTTGTCACTTCCTGTTTTATTTTGAAATGTTAACTTCTCCTTTCGTTTCAGCTAACTTGCCCTTCCTCCTGTGTCCTGCGTCTGCGTGTCTCCCCTGATTACCCAAGTGTTTCCACCTGTTCCCCTTGGATCCTCATGTGTATATAGTCTTTGTCTTCCCTCGTCTCGTGGCCAGTGTGTTGTACCTAACAGTCCTCATCCTCGCCTTCGAAACCTATTGCTTGATTCCTTGTGTTCCAGATTCCTGACCTTTGTGGTATTCAATATTTTGATTCCTTGTTTATTCGCTGAAGTCGAGCGTTTCTCCTTCAGAGTTTTTCTTTTGATTAATGTTTGTGTAGTTTCACAGTTTAGCTTTGACTAATTTTCATAGTCGTTTTTTTGTTGAGATTTTTTTGTTGTAATGTTTCATAGCTCCTCCGTTATAGGAGTGGATGCTTGATTTTTGTTCTTTGAAACATTCTATAGTTCCTCCATTAGAAGGAGAGTTTTCTTTGTTTCCCCTCTTGAGAAGAAGAGTGTGGTTAAATTTAAATATTAATCTTTTCATAGAACTTTCGTTTTCCTCCTTGAGTGGAGAGACTGTTTCTTTTGATTAAGTTTTATATCCCGGCATCTGACGCTTCTATAGTTGTAGTCATCAGAGCCTTTTTCATAGTGTTTATTCCTCTGTCCGGAGACTTGTTCAGAAGGTTTATATAATAAACTATCTTAATTTGAAATTGATCCTGCGCCTGTGTCCTGTGTTCTGCCGTTTTCTGACACTCATTAACTTTCATGTCATCAGCTATTAACCCAAATAATAGATTTCGATACCAAGTCGATATCAAAACTGCTTCTCTTGCATTTGTGTTCAAGTTTGATGACAATTTATTGAGGATATCCCAGTCGGTATACTGTATGTCAGTATGTAGTATTCGTGGTGTTTAAAGTTCCTAATGTGTACTCGATGCTGTTCATAATTCTCATACCGTACTAGGGCTCGGGGGTGAACGGCCTTTTTTTTTTTTTTTTTACAAAACCACTTATACTGATATATTCTAACACCACATGTCTCCCCTGTAAATTTGCCTGTACATTTTAACCCTGGCAGCACAGCCCAGATCCTGTCTTTCCTTGTTTGTCAGCAACAAGCTGAGCTGCACTTGCTTACAACTTGATTATTTTTCAACAAAGCAAGTGCTCTTACATGGAGCAACATTTAGGAAAGACTGTGGCTTAATGGCTTAATTATGTGGAAGAGTGATGCCAAAATGGCCCAGCAGGTAATTTTCCCAACAAAACTGAAGGTCTCTATTTATCAGGTCTGTCCTCACTAACACTTTTCCTGGCCAACCAGCAGTTACAGAGTCACAGCTTAAAACATTTGTTTTGGCATGTGTTAAAATTTAACATTGATCACAATTCATATAAAATAACAGTATGTAATGTATATTGTAATTTAGCCATTAACTGCTGGGAAATTCATTTTAGTACAAGTCATCCGGTCCTATAGGATACTGTCATAACCATTCAGTCTGTCAATTACCAATAATTCTTTATATTCTTTATGAATTATACAATGTATGCCTCTGGTATACTCTATTTCTACTTACTAAGATGAGAAGATGAGACAGAGTTAAGTCCTACTCAATTAACCCCAGAAACAAGTCTGATATCCAGGCCTCGCAAACTCATTCTGTGTTAAAACAGAAACGTGTGTTTTCAAACATTTACTAAAATGCTCCACAAAGTCTCCTGCCAAACTGCGACTTAAGTTACTTGTTTCAGCCATAAATGGAAAATAAAAGATGAACATAATGCCACTGTCAGCCGTTGGTGTGACACCATTTTGAAGCTTCAACGTCAGCATCTGGCGTCAACTTTGTGGAAGTAATTTAAATTAAACTCTTTGTTGAACACAGTTGTTAAATAAATAGATAAATATTTTGTGGGGCATGCGCGTACTTTTCTTTGTTAGGAATAACAGTTTTCTCTGTTTGGATGTACAGCAAGTGCTCTTCCACTTCTTAACATAGCTGTGGCACTGCAAAGAAGATTATAGTGAACCTCTGTCTTTCACTTTCAAGGTATTGGATGTTTTTGAATATTTGCCTTTGTATGGGAGTAGTGTCCCCTTCCACGTTGGAAAACACACACATTTCTTTCGTCCTGTAAGCACAAAGGGTGGATTGAGGTCAGAGCAGGAGTCATGGCATCCACTGCGGGTTTGCATTACAAAAATCAGCGACTGCAATGTGACACGCCACAGGGGGTGTGGGTGGGTGTGTGGGGCACAGTAACCCCTCATAGGAGAGTCTGTCTTGTTATACAAAAGAGCAATTTGCATAATTTTTTTATTTTTAAATTTGAACAATTAAATTCCAATCTCCTCTTGGCCTCTGATAGTGGGCTTGAGTCTGTGCTTGTCCTATAGGATCTCAGTGTGACATCTGGTTTTAGTCATTCCAGATGACAGATTCCAGTTTATTCATGTAAATTAGGAATCTTCCACACACATCAGATTTAGTCATGGAGTTGCACAGGGTTCTATGCTTGAACCAATTATTTTTATTGTATACATGTTTCCATTAGGAAATATCATTAGACAGCATGGCATAAATTTCCAATGCTATGCATTTGATACTCAGCTATACTTATTTTCTGCTTCTAAAATCAAACAAAACTGAAGTTGTAGTTTTTGGACCCAACCACATTAGGGACACACCATCGAGCAATATAATTACTCTAGATGGTATTATCTTGGTTTCAAGTAGTACAGTGAGAAAACTTTAAAGGTCAAAGGTGAGTTATTTTTCACCTTTGACATATAAAACACGGTTTTAGGACGGCCTTTGTAAAATTGCCAAAATTAGGAACACTGTGTCTAATTGCAAGATTAGACTTCAGTAATCCTTTATCGTTAGAGCTTGACTGTTTGGGGAACTCACAGGATGCACTCAGCACCTCTCCTAACTCTGCTCTCTTTACTCTCCATGTACATATGACATTACTGTTTTCATTAACTGGTGATTCTCATTCTCGGCAGGAATCCCGAGCCTGGTGTTATGGTGCTTGTTGGCCCGTCTTTCCTGTCCTCAACCCCAAAACAGTTAAGGCAGATGGTCGCCCTTCCTGAGTGTCATTGTGCTGGGGTTTTTTTCCTCTCCATTCTCTGGTTGTGCATGCAGGACGGTTAACTGAATCAGACAGAAGTTTTGGTGTGATCTGTTGGTTAATTAAGAATTCAGCAAAACCCTGTTCAGCATTAAAGTGGATTTTGTTTCCATATCAGAGGCTTGTTTAAGTATAGCCACACACAGCCATTATCAGCTATTGAATTATATACGTGTACCTCAGGTTTGTGAGACAGCATTGTTTCCTGCATCTCAGGCACTTTTCTGTGCATCAAATCATCACTAAAATTTCATAGGTAGAAGTCCATTGCGCTTCTCAACAGGATCAGTTGTATCCAAACTCCGAACAAGCAAAGTGTACACACAACCAGAAATTATATGTACCGAGTTGTTTTAGAGACAAAAAAGTAAACGGCATCACAAAGAATTTACTAAATTAGGAACTGCGTCATCCAGTCAGCAAAAGCACTGAAAAGCAAAAACAGTTCATGTTATTAGTCACGTAGATAACAGTTTTATCATTTCCATTTCATGTTTCTGCCTGCATAAATGTGGGTCAACTTCTTTTTAATCGAGAGCTAAAACCAACTACTAACACAATTCATCTAAAAATGTTGATGAAATATAAAAAAGAAGAAAAATCTGGGAAAAAAGAATTATTACATTGTATATCAATTTTGATGTGAAAATGAAAACTATTTGAGTTTTTCTTTTGCATCATGTTGAAAACAGTTGTATACCATGACAAGTTTAAGTGAAACTAATGTACTTGATATACTATTGAACATGCTGGAATTTGAATGACGGCCATGCATACAACCTGGTTTTTTGTTTTTGAAATGATATACTGTCATCCTAATAGAAAGGCAACTTAAATAACTACTTTCAGCGGTCCATGTACGCAGAAGAACATCTCTGAAGAGAATTCATCCACAGACTTGTTTAGAGTAACCTTGTTAAACTGAAACTAAAATGAAAATACTGGTTAGTTTTTTATGTCTTTGTCTTTTTGGGTGAATGTTATCCAAGTTTGAGCATCAGACACCCTTCATTACTTTAATAATGACAAGCTGAGATTTTTTTTTTTTTATTATTTTGAAAATAGATAGGACGTGTCATGGTAAACAAGATGATTAAAAACTAACCTTTTCATCTCTTTATTTCTTCAAGAAGATGCACACAGGAAGTAATTTTCAAATTTCTGTACATTTGAACTTAGTCCAATAAAACTATCAAAATAATAACAGAATGACAGACAGACAGACTGACTCATAAAATGTAGGAAACCCAACCCAGCATAAACTACTCAAATTTATGCATACCTTATGCATCTGTAACACTAGCTTTTTCATTTTTGCAGCTTTAATTTAAAGCACTATTGAGTTGTGATTCTTATGCACACTTCTTTGTACTGTTCTACTAAAAGAAACAGATTTGGAGACAAAAGAAATTTAATACTAAAACTACAGAAGTTGACACAAATAGTTGCAAAGAATAATTCTTTCATTATCAAGGAAAAAAGAAAATGAATTACTCACTCTAATGTGAGGAGGCGCTGCCTTCTCTGTTTTACATAACTACAAAAACTTTATGTTTGGGAAAGTTTGTTTATGTGACAGTTTAGACAGATATGCGAACAAAAATAATAACAGTGGCAGTCAAGCTCTAAATCACACACCTACCCGAGCAGCTATTGGCCCACAGCCTCTGTAGGCTCCAGGCAGTCTGAGGATGTATATGTGGGGACTCGGCAAGGTTCACCAAGGCCACAAGTATGAACCTGCCCGCCATACAAAAGATAAGAAGTCCTGGTATCAGGTAATTGCTGGCACCCTGTCAAACACTGGAGAAATAATTACCGTGACAGTGCTGCACCTCGTCTCAGCTCTACACACACAGGTGTGTGTGTGTGTGTGTAGACCCTAATCCTCTCCTATTACACAACGCGTCATCTGATAAAGTGAGATGCCGAAACTTTCTGTGTCTGTCTTTCTATCATGCACAAAAAAAGGTGCAATTCAAGCAGGTTGAATTAACTGACTGATATGCCTGTCTGTGCACGTTTTAGCATGTTAATTTCCATGGCCTCCTTATGGTCACAACAGGTCATGTCACTTTGTATCTGTATGATAACAGCACGTCATCTAGCATGTGCCAATTCTCCTACTTTAAAGTTTGGCAGGCGGAATCAATTACAAGCATATAATATCTGGGTTCACAACTACTGCAACAATTACACATCCCTCTTTACTGCTCCATTCTGTATCATGATTGTAAAATGCTCTCCTGTGCAAGTCTAGTTATTACTTTTTCACACATATCTAAGAAGTCACCAGTCAGGTCCTGTAAATGCTGTGATGAGTTGTTTTTTTGTGAGTGTGTCCAATACCAAACATTCCACATTTGACAGCTGAAGGGCTAGAAATTGTGTTAAGAGTATAGACCAAAGTCAGCCTGAATAATGTAAGTACAGTCAATCTACTTTAAGAAATATGTGCATACTTCTTCTGCTCTGCGTTTGTATACATATATAATGTGTCTAACTGGTGACGAGTTATCAGTGAAGACCACCACACAGTATCATTTCTGTTCTCTGACATGTAAAAAAATATATGTAGGCAAGCTGAGACTAAAGACAGAGTATTGGAGCAAGTCATGACACCACTATTCCCTTGTGGCCAAACTTTTACTGAAACCTTTTATTACACAAAAGAAAAGTTACTACAGTGGCTACGAGAAACTCAAAAGTGCAAAAGCCCTCTGTAAAGCCACTGTTTAGTTTGTTCTGGACCATTGTTAAAATATTGCAGAATGGTGAACAGTAAGGAAATGGGATGTCTGTACATATCTGGTTCATTCCGGATTAATCACGACTTTTATTCCTTAGGATTGTACACTAAAGAAAACACAGTTCTGGGACTTTAACCTTCCTTTCTGAAACCTTTACTGTATTTTCTCTGAAGTTAAGCCATAATAAAATGTTTTATACTGACTGATATTCCTTTAATGTTCTTCTGTCATACATGTTGCTTATGTTGAAATGTTAATAAACGAGAGCTTGCATGAAATTAAAACCTACAATCATTAATTGATGATTTTCTGGCTGCGCTTTTTAGTGTAATGTAATAATGTGACGGACTGATTTTAGGCAACTTACTACCTGGGATCAGTGTGTCCACATTTAATACACAGTGGCATGACCAGATAGGAGAAAAGAAATACGAAGAGGAAAATCTAATCATTAATTAATACTTCAATAATTATTTAAGTCTTAATCAATAACTGAGGGGTTGAGAGGCACATTTAAGACAAGGATGTTATGGTTCTAGTTTTCTAGCCCTATTCTTGGCATTGGTTGAGCTTTTCATGTGTTTCTTCTACCTCCCATCTTGCTATTAGCTCACATGGTTACATGCACAGGTGAATCGTGCTACAGCTCCAGCTCGACTTGGCCTTTTAATTAGATCGTTGTCCTTGTTCCAGTATACATGCAGGGGAGGTAAATCAAGTTATTAACTCAAGTATGTCCAGCGCCATGACACTGTGGACTGTGTGAGCTAACATTGAAGACATTCCGATGCTTTTCACATTCTCTACTACATGCAAGTATAATTGATCTTTTAATTAAATGGCGATTTTGTCAAATGACGCTACAGTTATAAAATCATGATTTTATTAAAGCACAGAAACAGCCTGGAAATGCTTTAAGCAACCCAGTGTCACCACTCGGCAGCAAATCTGTCAACTGTTTAATCAAGCCAAGCACCTCTAGACCAACTCAATGCACAGCACTGCCAGCCACCATCTCCTGTGAGTTTGAGTTTAATCTTTAACTGCAACTCCGTACTACATCGATCTCTTACGCATCCAACCTTAGGCCTGTGTCCTGCTTTAAGGTCCTGCGTCTATCTAAAGAAAAGGGTTATGAAACATAGCATATGTACATGTTCTATGTGGTTTTAATTAGATACAACAATAGTCATAGCCAAAATACTCAGTGCTGAACTGATATTGGTGCTTGAAAGATTTTGCAGTAGAATTGTCATTGACAAATTAACATTTCTACATAAATGTGGCTTTAAATATGCTTACTGAATGTCATCCTTTTTCAAAATGTTCACTGAGGAAAATTATCCAATAATGTCCATGTGGCAAAAGTATGTGGACCACAAGATAAGCAGTTCACCTAAGGGTGAAATTAGAGTCAGATGTTTTAAATCAATCACATTCTGGCATGAGCAGATGCCTTTTTATAGTTTTATTTACAGAAGAGGGATCTATCAAAGTGTCAGCTTCGCAACACGTTTGTGGAGATGTGGCAAGCCGTGACCTTTTCTAAGGACCTTAGAAAAAGAGTTATTGATGCTCACCAAGCTGAAAAAGGTTACAAAACCACCTTATAAGATTTTGGACTTTGGAATCCACAGTTGGGTAGATTGTGTACACATGAAGGGAAATTGACGACCATTGTAACTCTGTCCAGGAGCAGTTGAACAACAAAGACCACTCTAAGAGCGAGGCGTGAAATAGTCTGTAAGGTACGAAAGAAATTCTGGAAAACTTCTCAGTAAACTAAAAGCCTCTTTCACATTGGCCAATTTTCATATCTGTCCATATCTGTCCATAAATTGAATCTTAAGTAAAAAGTGGATCATGCAATAGACCAATAAGACCACTCTAAGCACACAAGTCAATCTTCCTAGTAAGGGTTGCAGAAAAATACTCTGAATAATATGGAATGGACAAATCAAAGTCTTGTGAAATATAAGTAGTGGAAGGACCTGAAGTGTGTAGTTAATGTGAGGAAACTCATCAAAAAGAGTTTAAGCTTTTCTGTAAGAAGGAATGTGTACAAATTCTCCCAATCCAATGTGCAGGGTTGATCAATAGTTAGTGGCAGTAATTATTGTAGAAAGAGGTCACCTCAGATACTCAACACAAAGGTTTGCATATGTTAGCTACATACTTATAAAAGCGCATTTAATTGGGCTCTTTATCTTTAATTTTAGGAGTTATGCAAGATATTTAACAATGATTTAGGTCAAATGTATGCAGAACATATTTGTTGAATACTGAAACTATGGGTTGGTCATATGGTTTAGGCTTGAGCAGTGCCAAAATATGCTATTTACAAGTCCAAAAAGTATGAATGCCCCCATCAAATGAAAAAAAATAATGATATGTCAAAACTTATATGTGCTCAATGAATGGCCCATTATCTACCTCCTGGCTTGTTTAGCGTTCTTAGAGTGAGATAATGATTTCATTAGACTAAATTATTCAGCCTCTGTTTGTATAGGCATATTCTTCTATATAGTTCATCCATAACTCCTGCAGATGCATTTTGTAGGCCTAGCATTCCAGGTGTATCCAACTGTGAGAAGACCACGAGGCACACCCAGATAACACCAGGATTAGATATCCCTCCTGGCATAGGAAACTAGAGGAAGGGGCAAGGCATCAGAACACCTGGACTACTTTGCTTAAACGGCTAACTTCATATAATGTCTCAAATAATAAACAATAGCATATATTCTTTAATAATAATTATCCATATTTAAAACAATGCAGCCAAAAAAAAAAATCAAACAACATGCCCACAGTTCTGTTGGTCAGGAACACAATCCCTCCAAGAGGAAATCAATGTTGTCTGAAAATATCTTTCATACAGATATTGGCAAATGCCAATTTGGTTTTTACCAGTGATGGCTGGTTTGCTCTATCTTTTTAAATAATCTGTTATTTCTAATGACTCTCTGACTTTTAGTTATCCCCTCAGTCCAAATCACATTTGACTGGCTCAGTTATGCTGTTGTTGGAATTATGTCTGACCCAGGCGTGTATTTGTCATGTCACATACTGGGGGCTAGGAAACCGATCGAGCTCCAGCAAAACTACTCGCATTGCTTCAACTAATTAAGTAATTATTCTTCGACAGCATGGTCCAGTTAACTGGTAAAAACTGGGAGGACAGGAGGTCCGACCTGCCCCACGGACACATAATTAGGGGAATGATGAACCTGGGCTTCTTTCACCCACTACCACAGTCAAACTTATCCTAACCTTACCAGACTCTAACCTAATATCAACAATTTCAATTATGGGGACTCAGTGACTGTGTAAACTGATTTATCTCACTAACAGTGAGTAAGCGTACATGCACACATGCACACCCACATTAAAACAACTTCCACTTACTAAAAGCACATCTGGAAGACACATTCCAAGCAGCCATTTGCAATGTTGTAATACTGAAAATAACACACTGTCAGGACTCATAACCATCAAAAGACACATACAAGCCAAAAAAAAAGTGTTTACATCACTTTATTTCAGATGTCTGCCTTCTATTTGCTTCATAAGCACCCGTTGCCTGAAAAATATTACACAAAAGTGGGGGTCTTACAAAGCATGCGTGAAATGTTAAACTGCCACTGTTTCATGACTTTTTTTTGGAAGTAAAGAACAGAAAAGCAGTTACAGACATACTGGTCTGATCGACCTCTAAGAATTTCTGCATTTGTGTTTTTCTTTCCTTCTTTGCCATAATACATATCCTTAGTGTTTTTGTGTCTTTGTCCATTTTCTTCTAACAATCCGATTAGTCGAGGCAGATGGCCACCCCCCTAGTGTCTGGTCACAGTTTCTTTATGTTAAAGGGGAGTTTTTCATCTGCATTGACACCCGTTGCTCAGAATGTTCAGAATGAAAGACTGAATCGAAGTGAATATTTTATGCCATCAGTTGGTGTCCTTAGCGGGCTGAATTGGCATTTCATAAATACTCTTATACTGAACTGGACTGGTCAACCTGGTTCATTTGGCAAATCCAAGCTCCCAAATAGATATGGCAAGGCAGTTAACTTTACCAATTGCCAAAAAAGATGGATTGAAATTCTTTAAAATTCCACGAGGGATCACAGCCTGTTGTTGAGAGCAGAAGAAGATTGTGGATCCAGGCCAGAGAAAGAGGAGAGTGAGGTCCCAAGAGTCAAAAAGCAGTGAATGCAAATAATCCAGCCATAAGATTTAGCTCTCAGAAAGTACACAAAGAACACAAATATATTTATCTAAGGATTCACCTGCATGCAGTTTTTCCTTTATATTTATCAGGTACTGCAATGACTCTCTGGGAAGTGCAACCAATAAGTTTTAAGCTAGGACCACACTGTTTACATCAATAGGTCTGTCATCATGGGCTTCTTGAAATGTTACAATACCTTGTACATAAACAATTTCCCAAGCTGCGAATATTAAAGCAGCCTTTTGTATCTTCATTTGTGTACATTCTCATGATCATCTTCAAATTGGACAAAATTAACTGGAACCAACACAAGAGCACACATGACTCTAGTTTTATCACCTCTCTACTGGTTACCAGATAATCTTAGAATTAAATCTAAGGTCTTGGTAAAAACTTTTAGGCCTCACACAAGGCACGATCAAGCCTCCCAATATATTCCTGAAATGTTAAAGCCATACGTATGAACGAGAACTCCCAAGTCATGTAATCAGAGATTATTAGCAGTTCCCCACACCCCACTTAGAACTCAGGGGGGATTCTTCCTTTCAAGAAGTTGCTCCACAGCTATGGAATGCACTTCCCTTGTTTTTACATTGTAATGATTGTTTTGATTACTGTCAAAAGAAATTGAAGACTTTTGGCAAGCTTTTAGTAAGAAAGAGTTTTATGTCTCTTACTATGTTAATGACTTTTATTTCCCATTTGGCATGTACTGTGAATCACTTTGTAATTTTTTATCTAAAAAATTAGCTATGTAGATAATCTTTACTTCATACTTTACTTATCAACTTCCAAAATCCTTATTTGAGCCGTCTCAATTTCTTCAAATGAACAGAAGACATAGACTGACTGGTCTGTCCTCAGGCTGCTGTGTTCCACTGCTTTAATGCAGGCTGGAATGTCAGATGGGGGTAGAACTGTGTTTTTGATAGAGTACCATTTGTCATGAGAAAAAACAACAAGCATTCATTGTGTGTTTGAGTGTGTGTGTGTTTTAGAGTGTGATGAGGGGGTGGTCACTGGGTCAGGAAGTCATGGGACTCTCTCTGATCTTTACAGGGTGCATGCTGGACTGCAGTACCAGTAAGCGACAGGGTAGACGGGGCAGCTCTCATTCCTCTCTGATCTCCTCTAATCTCCCATGTCACTATTTTGGATTTTAATGAGGTAATGGGGTGATTATGCACCAATATTCAATGTGACAGCAGACACGTAAAAATTAAGCACATATAAAAAAAAAAAAAAAGGAATAGCAAAAGAGAGTCAACAGCAGGACTATCAAGAGGAGAGACCCAAACTGGGTAATACCTCCAGATCTGAGGTAAATGTAAGCCTGATTACAGATATCGCTCACTAAGTAGACCTGTTTGCATTAACTTTACTATTACTATTATCATAAGGCTTGACAAACTTCTGCACTTTGCAACATGCAGTAACAATAATCATAGATTTATTACATTTTGACCCAAGTGGACAAGACATTGGTAGCTATCAAATCCTGATTTAATCGCATGTGTCTTATCAAAACAATTCCAATTTTTTTTTCCTTTAATATCACAACTATTGTCAGTACTGTTATATCGTAACACCCCTACTTCCAACTAGTTGTAGAGCTGTCACCTGCTGTACGCACCAGAATAACATTGAAGCCGTTTGATTTTTAATCTAAGTGACGAAACAACATTCACAGTTTGCATTATCTGGTCGACATTTAAATGTAAATTAAGCACTATCAGATCCAGTCATCACTCCAGTGTGTATTATGCAAGACAGTCTCCCTAACAATATAATGGTTGATTAGGTTAACGACAAAATGACCGAATAATGAGGCACACATGTGGGGTAATGTATCAAGGACACTTTTATACCATATTTAACCGGCAACCTTCCTGACTGCTAGACAACAAATGGAAATCCTGACCTACAGGATTTCTAACTGTTTGAATAAAACATTTCACCTTCAGACATACCAGCAACTGATGTCTTTGAGAGGCACACTTAAGTTAGCCAAATAACCTTTCATTGTCTTTAGCAGCTAAAAAGTTATGAACAGATGATGACTGACATCTAATTGGGCTGTGTCATACAGACCAGCCCTTCATCCTGTACGTGATTTTCTTTGTTAAATTTGCTGCATTTCTTTTGGCCATTTTATAAACGTGGGTGCTTTTTCATATTTGGAATAATAAATAATTGTAAACGTAATTATGTTACGTTATTATAAATAAACAAACATTATTATCATGCTAGAGTTCATTAGTTCTGGGGTTCAAAGCTGGGTTTCAACTAATTCATTCACCAAAATGGCTTGGTTACTGAGTCTAAATGTCCTATATTGGACATTTGATGGAAAAATAATTAAATTTAAATAATTAATTTTATTTTACATTGAATTATAATGACCGTAAAAAAAAGAAATAATGGCAACACA
Source organism: Leuresthes tenuis (assembly GCF_036924035.1). Lineage (NCBI taxonomy): Eukaryota > Metazoa > Chordata > Actinopteri > Atheriniformes > Atherinopsidae > Leuresthes > Leuresthes tenuis. The sequence continues at coordinate 32,199,528 of NW_027325371.1, read as the reverse complement.
AAAACGTAAAGTTGCATATAAGGGCTTACTGTTATTGATCTTCAGTACTTAAGCCGTTGTTTGCCAGGACTTATAAAACAGTACAACTCCTGTTTGCTAATCAGTCTTTACCTGGTCTTTTGCTGTGGGGTAATATATCTGCCCTGTACCTGTTCAAAGGCAAATAAGTCCTAAGACTTGTTTAAAGTGTCAGATATACCAGATGAGAAGAAGCTGAAGATGTAGACTGTTTTTCTTATTAGTCAAATGGTCACCAATCTATACCCAGTATCATATGTTTTCAAAGAGAGTAAAGAAGTATAGTTAACAGACTGAACAGCAGTTCTAACATGTGATGGATTATAGAAATTTCAAACGGTGATTCCAGAGATAGAGGCAAAAGGGAGCATGATCGTTAACAGCACTGCAAGCAGAAATACATTCTGTGATTGTGAAAGGTTGATCACATGACAGCGAGAGCCCTTTTCACACTACCAGTTCAAAGCAGGACTCTTAGCGTCTGCTTGTAAGGTACGGACAGAACTGTGAAAGTGAGAGCAGGAATAGCACTCTAGACACCATCATTGGTGTCAGGCCTCTAATTCCAAAACACCAGCATGCTTTCTGAAAGCACACATTGACAGGCTGCTATACCACTTCTATATCAGTATGGATGACCAAAGCAAAGCAAGCACAGCTTAACAAAGTTTATTTTAATGCCAATTTCACATAATGTGCCAGTGATCTTTTCTGCACCCCTGCAAGTGCAACACAGAGTTGCTGTAACAGTCTGGATCCCTGAAGGTTTTAATAATAACTTCTGTGTGAAGGTCCAAACGTTTATCCATCCATGCACTAACCAACCCACCCACTCACCCAACAGTAGGTTTTCTATTTGTTGTTTGTTTAACAGGGTAAAACACACTTAAACAAGTAGATAAAATGCTTTCCCATTGCTAGCTGTAGCATGTTTACCTGTTTATACTCATCATTGTTGAGGGGCGCAATTGAGAAAAAGGAAGCGCTGGAGTGAATAGTACGCAGGCAAATCTGTGCTTAAAGGCATCTGAACAATCCCTTAAACCCCAAGAAGGTACAATTGCAGAAAATGTTGCGAAAAAATTAAGTAACATTAAAATGTAAAGCAGATAAGTTGAAACACTTGTTCAACTCCTTCTATTGTTATTTCTGCAATGTAACAGTGTCATTTTCTCAGTAGTGACCTCTACTGTTAAGCATGAAATCTGCTTCGAGTCCAGCGCATTAACTGATTATTGCACGAAGTTGACATCACAATTTGCTCATGCATCAAGCATAATCACAAATATAGAGTACTCACAAACTTACGGTTATATCCTGTAAATACTGTGGGGATTTACAGGATATAACCCGGTATAACACTGTATCCTGCCGCTTGTGCTTCAAGAGCATGATAAGCTCAACTCTGTTGTCAAGTGAGTTGATAAAGCCTTTGACCACTCCATGCAACTGTGTAGACAAGGGCTATAAGAGGACCACAAAATGAAATCCTAACAGACAAATGGAGCCATTGATGTGGTCGAGGCTAGCCAGAGCAGAGGAAACATAGCATGCTGAATTAATTGTCATTTCTCTGTAGTGTCTGTGAGCAAATCCGATCAGTATGTATGATTACTGCTCTTCTGCATAAAAAAAAGGTTGCTACTGTTGTGGGAATGCACAAGAGAATTCTGGTCATAATGGTGCATGATCAGAAACAAAAACACATTTCCAGTACTCATGCTCCATTTTTCACCAGATAGTTCAAATCAAGGCTGAAAAAACAATACTTTTTTTCTTTTCACACAAACCAAGATCTGTATCATCTGGATGCAATAAACATATTGTGATTTCACATTAAATTGCTCCCATGCTAAATCATTTAAAAGAGGGATAATAACTGTTGTCATAATCGTCTGTTCTGGGAACATTTCAATAGTATGCTGTAATAAATCTAGCCCTCAGGACTTACAATTATTCCATTTACCTGAAAGGAAATAGATTTATGAATAAAGATCATTACATCTCAGGCATGGCAAATTAGCTGCAAAAGTTGGTCATTGTGCCTATTCTGTCTTGCTTGCTATTAAACATTAGCCCAGAGGGAGAGGAGTAAAGGACTGTAGATGCCTAAGTCTTGTCATAACCTGTTTAATCTTGGAAAGAGTTTAAAGGACTTTCACACTGCAGAATTATATTTTTTCATGGGAAGCACAGACACATATAACCAAATAAAGATACAGTTTTCCCATAGCTGGACAACGTCCCCTGCACCAGTGCAAAAACTTCTGAGGAACGGAGCCCAAAGCCTTGACCACACTACCCAGAATTTAATCTAATCATCAAATCTATGGGATGTGCAGGAACAAGCCTGTTCAATAGAGCCCCCATCCTGCAATCCACAAGGGCCAAAAGATCCATTGCCAATATCCAACTGCTAGGCATCACAAAAGGATACACCAAAAATGTCTTGATGGGTCTGAGCTGCTTAGTTGGGACCAACATTATGTGGGGCAGGTGGTTTTAATGTTGTGACTGATTGATGTATACAACAAATTATACAGAAAGGTAAGCTTGCAGACATTTCTTCACAGAGACCTCTCAAGCTGAAACTGTTCTTGCATTAAAGCTATTCATTGCTCTATTCTAACTCTGAGGTGTTTTTTCCTCAAGAAACTTAAGCCTCTTTCAGACACACAATTATTTCCATTAATCGAGTGGCAAGTTGGTGTCATGTCTAAATGACCCTCTGGTGCTTTTGCTTAGCATTTTGCAATGACATTGTCAATGGGTTGGACATATACACATCATTGTAAACACGGCACAAGACTGAATAAACTACTGCAGGAATTGGGCAGATTGTACGATTAAATAAATGAATAAAAGTGTTGTTCAAACTTCCCTATCACATGACTTTCCGTACGATAACTGCCTGTTGCATAATTTTTTCTTAGCATTTGCATTTAATATACGAGAGAAACCTCTCGCATATCAAAGATTATAGGCATTTAATCTACGGATCACCTCAGTCTGACTACATAACAAGCAACATTTTCAAATTCTTGTACCACCAGGCTTTTAACATAATGCAGTGTGCTTGCTAGGCCAGTACAACCAATTTTTATTATTTCAATTGCAAAACAACATGTTATCATGAGACCCTGTAACTCAAAAAGTGCTTGTGAAAAAGGTTTTGGGCGATGTTGCAGCTGCTCTGACTGCATCTCCGTTACAGGCATGTCTGAAGCAGTGAAGAAGATTTGGAAATTAATATGACCAACGTTCAAGTGATGGAATACAGTAGCTTTATTACAATGATTGAGGTTTGGGGTTAAGGATATCAGGCTCTTTCCAAAGCGTTGAAAGAAAACACAATGTTCCGCAGCAAATGTAAGGGGCGACTGCTTCAAAAGTATAAATGAAAAAATAAATAAAGCTGCACAGAAAAGATGTGAAAATCCCTGTGTGTGTTCAAACTTTTAAATAAGCTGAATAATGATGATTAAGTACTGTGGGATTGATCTATACAAATAACTAGAGGCCTTTTCACACATTCCTTTCAAGCCAGGACTGATGCGCCTTCATTGTGCATCGGTGTCATGTGTGAAGGTGCAGAGGCGGCCTGAAGGGTCACAGATGATCTGCTGCTCATATGCTTATGAGCCAGCAAGGAACATAGTAACAGAGGTGAAATGGGCTATGTTTGTAAGGACAATCTGGCACTGCAGTACACATCATTCTAACCAACAACACTGTTGTTATTCAGCTGATTGTGCGCAAGTACACACTGATGCAAGGCTGACCTGTCTCTTTCTGGCATGTGTAAATTACCAAGCAGGAACAGCAGATTTACCAAGGAGGAACAGAAGCCAGTAAAGAGCAAAGAATCTATGAAACAATGGGTTAATCCCCTTAACTGTGTCAATAAAGATCATCAAGATTAAATGACTGCCTTTTTTCAATGATTATTTCATCACTAAATTTCATCTAGAATGGTAATAATCTGAGGCTTAAACTTAATTAACTGCACCTCCCATTTGACAGTGATGGAGTGAAAGCCTCCAACTGTGCTCAGTGTGAGCTTGCCTGCACAGGTGATTTGGTTGAAATGGAAAACTACAGCCTATCACAGCTGCAAAATCATCTTTTTATTCTAAAGCACTCGATAACCTAATTAATATACCTAAATCTATCTGTTAAGAATACAATAAATGTCTGGCATAAAGCCAGAGCTCTAACAGGTATTGTCCCTCTATATCTTTCATGCCTCACTCCAGTCCAGTAGAGTAGTCACACAGGCTTCAAAAGTCCAAAAGGACTTTATTATTATCGTTATTGTTATCATTTTATTATCATTAAATGAAAGTGAAAACTTTACTGAAAGTGCTTATTTCACTCATTAAAAGTAAAGAAATACGCATTATTGACACAATGCTCACTTCATAAACCACATCTGTCTTACAGTGCCAGTCATGTATTCTGTCTGTATGATTTAATTACAAAGTGAAGGGACCCTGAGCAAACAGTCAAAGACCGCTTTAGTTTTGACTGTCACTGAGGTTGTCAAAAGTAGGTCAATTGTTGTACAAAAGGCTACTTTTTCTTCCCAACAAATAAATACATTCAAGTAAAATTTTCTCAATTTCTCTTTTTCTGTGCATATATATATATATATATATATATATATATATATATACACACATACTTTGTCTATATACATATGTATATAGACAAAAGGGCCAATAAACATGCAAAAATAACGGTCTTGATCAAATGAAGTCAATGTTTGTGAGTGCCTTTAACTTTTTACCCATAGCCAGGTCAGAAACAACCAGCAGGAAACAGACACTCTCAGTCTCTGAGGCACAGCCAGCTCATTCAAAGAGCTGAATTTACTGCCTCTGAAATATACTATCCCCCCATTACCACCACTACACACACACACGCACACACGGAGGCGTGCTCGCACGCGCACACACAAACACGCACACTTGAGCGCTTATTTGATATCTGATTCTTGTAATTATACTGTAAGCAGACACTAACATTGTCAAATAGCTCACATGAATGCCACATTGCTGATGGTGGAGGGGATATAATCTGTAGCCCTAACTTGCACAGAAGTGTAGATAATAGTTCTACATTTTGAATGGACAGTCAAAAACTGAATCACTGTTAACATAGCTGACTGTGTGGTCGAGAAATGTCCATCACATAATTTGACGCCTTCAAATAGATGCAAAATTACAAACTACAACACTGGACTTACTACATGAAAGCTGAGAAATATTTACTTTTTTTTATCCTCAAAGCAATCATCTTTTTAAATTATACTGCACTTTTTGGTTGTGGTTTCTTTTTGGTGATCTGCTGTTAATTCCGCTGCCTTTATGTATTCTTCTTCTCAGACAGAGAAGGGACAACCGCTTGGAGCTGCAAACCCAAATTTAGTTTTATAACTTGCCAACCCATAGCCTCAAGAAGAGTAATTCAATATTACCACCCACATACCTTCAAAATCTGATAAAATCCCTGCGAGGTGGTCATTCACTGGAAGGTCCGACATCCTGTCTTAATTGCTGAGAGCTCCTTTATGACGCTCCAAGTCAGATACGAAAGATATTAACTCTAAAGAAAACGTCTAGGCTGTTGACTTTCGAAAATCGAACTAAGCTGATGTTTACAGGCCTATAAGTGGCTGAACTAAGCTCTGCCTTCAGTGTGAGTTCTGTCTGTTGTAACGAAATCTCGGACAGTCTGTGGTCCTGCGTGGCGGTGGCCCATCCCCCCCGCTCAGGCTGCAGCCGCGAGGGACAAGGGGCGAGAAGATTGGGCGGACAGCTGGAGGGCGGAGCCGAATGCAACACCTGGAAAAAAATCTTCAGTCAATACCCCTTCATTCCCCACCCCCTCACATTTTCTGATGTCGGTCTCGAACAAACTGGAGTTTACGCACTCTGATAAAACTCTCTGTATGGTCTAAATTTCAGGTTTAGGGTCCATTCGAAGCCCACGCTTGTGCATGAAAAATATTCTCCTTCAGTTGTATTGTCATATTGAGATTTACTGAACAAAAGGCCAACTGGATCCTGTTCGGACACGAGAACATTATATAGGGATTCATGAGAAGTCTCAACAAAAGATGGCGGCCTACATGCAAATTATCTTGAATTACCATCACTCAGTTGAATAACACAATTTTAACAAAAACACCCATAACACTGTATTAGAATCATTCTATCTTTGATGGGAAACATGTATCGTCTCTTTTTCACAAACTGAAATTCTGACTTTAAAGGGGACATGGAAAAATGATTTTTGTCTGTATTTCAGAGTTTGGGTGTCTGACAAAAACTGACAATCACAACCCTGGCGTTTTGTTTTGGACCCTCCATATCTGAAATGCCATTACACCAGTACAGTACAGTTGGACTTGTCAAGGCTCTTCCATGCTTTGTCTTCTCAGGGATGACAGGTTTATGCTCACAGCATGTGTAAGGCTGAAACAACGCAGAGAGACACAATTTAGCTGTGTATTCATTTATTACATTACAATGATTTACCTTACATTTTTATTCAAAGACACTTAGAAGTGAGGAATGAAGATCAGAACCATTGCATTGAATGAGTTTGTGACAGGCTTTAAGCTACCTAAGGGTTTGAATATCTTTTGGGAGACATCATTATGACTGAGTGCTGAGAAACAAAGATTAATCTGTAAATTGCACTTAAAAAACATTCTCATATATTCGTGTGGCATGCACACAGCATGCGATCCATGCACACAAATAAAATATCTGTCTTACATGTTGTAAACTGTCAAAAAGAATTTCAAATGGCTTAATGGAACAGGGAAGTGAGTCAGTATGTGTATGCTGATGTAGGGTGTTGTTTGATTTTTTTTCTGGCCAATCAGTGATCTGTCGTGTTTCCATGTCACTGTATAATATCAGTTTAGCTCACATGGAACCTCAGCTGAGGTAGAAAAAAAAACATTATGGGAAAAAAAAAAACCAGACTGTGTCATACCAAACTGTGCTGTACCATGTAATGCAAAAGCACTATTAGTGAGCCTTTCAGATTTGTAGGGTAACGTTGCATCACTCTACAATGTCATCCAGCCTCTTGCCACTTTATCTATATATAGATAAAGTTAGGTATATACCTAACTATAACTTCAGATGATGGGACAGTCACTGTACATTAGAATTGGGAAGTTAAAATATTTTGGTAAACTTTATTTATTTGCTATAAACAACAAATGTTGGATTTAAGCAAATGATTTACAGGACATTAGAAATAAATGAGATGATAATGCTATACCAGTGCTTTGTACATATTTTTTTTACCAGTAGAAATTTAAATTTCCCATTTATCATATAGATATCATAAGATGAATTCTCAATGGTTTCATTAATGTTTAATCAGTATGTGTTTCAACAACTTGGGCCACTTTAACACATTAATCGTGGCAAGATTGTGTCTAAAAGAGGAATCAGTAGGCTTCCAGCTGTCCAAGCTGCATAAGCATATGAGGGAGATGTAAATATTTGACAATAAAATTGCTTGTCAATCAACTTGGTGTGTGGTCTGAGCTCGGAAGTTATTTATTTGACGATGTCTGAGATTTGAATATCTAACTTTTAGGATTACTGACTACTACAGATATCAAAAGAGGCAGACTAGTAGATCACTCCATGTGTCTAAAATTCTGTATCTGTGTTATTTTGACCAAAGCCTATTACAGATATTTCATGAAGACCCATCATTTCAAGAAAAAAAGCCCTAATTTTCCTTCACATATTTAATGCAGTGTCTATCAGTATCAGTTTATCAGTGTCTGTTGTAGTATTACTATTTAGATAATGTTAGCTCGATTCTTTCATTGGAAGCCCAAGAATAAGCTGGAGTGCGTAGTACATTGTGTGCTAGGACTTGATTTGTGTAACTTGCCTGAAGTTACGGACAAAATGATAATTACGAATTCAAAAAGCCTCCTACACACACAATTTTTCACAATTCGTTGCAAGTTTAGAGGGAACTAAGTATCGAGGGAAACAACGCTCGACTCGGAAGAAAATTCAGATGACCCAGCTTTCCACCAGTACTTAAACGCACCATGTTTGGACGAATCTGTGAGGCTTCTGGAGGCGTGAAAAGAGTCTCAAAATCCGTCGTGCGGATCTATAGGTAAATGTAGCTTTGTGTGTGTATCAGGCGATTCGTGCATGCGTATTGAACGGTTTGTGTGTGTAGGAGAATTTTTGGATTCGTAATTATCGTTTTGTCCGTAACTTACGATTGACGCACGCACAAATCAAGTACTACTCACTTACAGATGTATTGAGTGGATTTTCTCTCCACATAACTCTACCAGACAGCTCATCTCTTCGTCGGGAGCGGTGACGAGGGGGCAGCATATCTGACCTTGTTGTCATGCAGGTTACTCTGAACATTGCGACGAGAGGGCACGTCGGAAAAATAGTTATCTTCAAATGCGTAATACTACGAATGAGTACCTCTCCAGAGATATGCAGAATCTGCTCTGCTTTTTTTCTTAAGCAAATCTAATAAAAATCATGTGAAATTGACTTCAACTCTGTAGGCTGTTTTGATATATCATTATTATTATTATTAGACAGCAAGGGATACATTTTTGTTGCTGTGCTAAAGAGCCAATTAAACTAAATAAAATACTATTTATATAGCTAAATGGACTGTACTTGTATAGCGCTTTTCTAGTCAAACTGACCACTCAAAGCGCTTCTAGCACTACATGCCACATTCACCCACACTCATACAGCACGTCTTAAGATACACATAACTACGTGCTCATACTAATTCATACTCTGATGGATACATCAGGTGGCAACGTGGGGTTCAGTGTCTTGCCCAAGAACGCTTGGACATGGAGCCGGGGAAGCCAGAGTCGAACCACCGACCTCCCGATTGGTGGGCGACTATTCTTCCTCCTGAGCTACAATATTAAAACAATTGTCATCTCAAGGCACTTAAATAATATAGTTCAATTCATTGTAATCATAATCCAATCAAATCCAATTAATTAATTTCAAAATAATCCAATTAATTCATATATAGCCAATTCAAAAACAATTTCCTAGCTAATGAAACCAACAGATTGCACCGAAACATCTCTTCAGTCCAAGCTCCCTTCCTGAGCATGCCTGAGGCGACTGTGGAGAAAAAACAACTCCCTTTTAACAGGAAGGAACCTCTGGCAGAACCAGACTCAGCTGGGGTTTGAGAGGACAGAAAAGAGGGGACAACAAACACCGCAACACCATTCAAAGGATACCTGTTGGAACAGGGAAACACAAGTTAATGACCACAATAATGTCACCTGTACATAATATAATTTGAGAAATTAAACAGGGGGAAAAAGAGAGCAAAGTGAGGAAAGGTGTGACAGATGAGGCCCCCCAGCAGTCTAAGCCTATAGCTTAACTATGGGATGTTTCAGGATTACCTGAGCCATCCCTAACTATAAGCTTTATCAAAAAGGAAAGTTTTAAGCCTAGTCTTAAAAGTGGAAAGGGTGTCTGCTTCCCGGACATTTACTGGCAGCTTATTCCACAAGAGAGGGGCCTGATAACTGAAGGCTCTGCCTCCCATTCTACTTTTAGAAACTCTGGGAACAACAAGTAAACCTGCAGTTTGGGAGCGAAGTGCTCTGTTAGGAAAATACCTTACAATGAGATCTTCAAGATATGATGGAGCTCGGTCATTAAGAGCTTTATATGTGAGGAGAAGAATCTTAAATTCTATTCTGAATTTAACAGGGAGCCAATGAAGAGAAGCTAAAACTGGAGAAACATGATCTCTCCTGTTAGTTCTCATCAGAACTCTGGCTGCAGCATTTTGGATCAGCTGGAGGCTTTTCAGAGAATATGTGGGACAGCCCAATAATAAGGAATTACAGTAGTCCAATCTTGAAGTAACAAATGCATGAACTAGTTTCTCTGCATCACCCTGAGACAGGATGTTCCTGATTTTAGCAATATTACGAAAGTGAAAGAAGGCAGTCCTAGAAACCTGTGTTATATGTGTGTCACATGATCAATTCTGGTCAAAAATAACTCCAAGCCTAGGAAATACCATCTAGAGTAACTATATAGCAAGACAACTTGTCCCTGCAGCGCTCAGGTCCAAAGATAATAGCTTCAGTTTTGTCTGAATTTAGAAGCAGACAGTTCTGAGTCATCCAGGTCTTTATGTCTTTAAGACATGCTTGTAGTCTGACCAACCTATTGGGGTCATCTGGTTTCATAGATAAGTACAGCTGAGTATCATCAGCATAGCAATGGAAATTGATGCCATGGTGTCTAATAATGTTACCTAATGGAAGCATGTATAAAGTAAGAAGAATCGGTCCAAGCACAGAAACCCTGAGGAACTCCATGACTCTGCTGCCATGTAGACAGGAGAGCATCTGTTTAAGGCATAACATGATTTCTCAACAGCAGAGATGGTAAAAGACATGCAATTCTGGTTCTGATTTTAAAAGCATGGAAAAATCAATTAAACATCAACAAAGTTATTGCATAGTGTTGGCCTCTTTATTAACGGATTTTTCAAAAATCTTATAGTATATACAGTATTTCATGTGTTGCTGGGCTTTTTTCAGTTTCTTTTAATGTTTTGTAAAATCGAATGACCAATCTTTATCCCCTATATGTTTTTCACTTTGTATTTTGCAGGTCTTTCTATCAATCAGCCCCAAAGCTGCTTCTGGATCCCCATTGCTGTTTGGGTCTCTTTCCCTTTTTCTTGCGGCTTCTTTATTGTCTCTATTTAAAGATGGCTATGTTAACCACGTACAATTTCCAGCATACACACACAAGCACACACTCACACTCGCACACACACACACACATATATATATATATATATATATATATATATATATATATAATCATACCTGCTATCCTCAAAGCAGATCAAAACTGTTGTGACATTGATCCTCCCTGGTTTGGAGCCACAGGGCTAATGAGAGCCCCCTGACCCCTAGTTCCAACAGGAGAGTGTGTGAAAGGGAATTAAACGAATTCTGAAGGTAACAATATAAGAATGGTAACTTATGAGGTGAAAACAGTTTTGAAAACTGTGTTCATGTATTTGTGGATGTACTGTGTGTAAGTGGGTATATGTTTTGCATGTGGGAATTCACTTTAACCTTTCTCCCTTTTTCTCTCGCTTTTTTGATAATGTTTGATCAACCTTTGGTTGAGACTGGCTTGATAGTTCCAGCTGTTCCATTTGCATCTACATCCCACTACAAAAGTGTGAGTAATGTGTGTGTGTGCCTGTGTGTGGGTGTGGGTGTGATTGCTCCTGCTCTAACTTGCCCAGTGGAATCACCTTACACAGTGCATGATGTCTGTGGTAAATTTTCAGGGTAAAGAATTCAGGCCCCACATTCCAGAGTAATTTAGATGGAGATGCAAGAACAAAATTGATTAGGATGCTACAAAATAGTTTAAACAAGAGAACAACAAAGGGTTAAGTTTGGCCAGAGCCCACAGGAGCTGATCTACTCACCTTGCAACTAATCAGAAAGTAGATGCACCAGGTGTGGCTGCTAAGCTTCAGCTATTTAAAAAGTAGTTTCTCATCTTATGACACGGTAAATGAAAAGATAACTCAGCTGTAACATGATAACTCAATTCTCCAGCCAGCTCACACAAGGAACATACTCAGCACAATACACAGGTAAAACATGAGAGGTCGTAGGCTGCACAAGTAAAACTGTACAAGTGTGGCTTGTTTAGAAGGGCTGCAAAGAGAAAGCTTCTTCTCTATGAAAGAAAACGAGCACAGTTTAGGTTGGCAGAGTTGCATCACCATGTTTGGTGGAAATCAAACACAGCATCTCAGCACTTACATATCACAGAAGGAGGAAGGATGAGCATTTGGGCTTGTTTTGCAGCCTCAGGACCTGGGCAACTTGCAGTTATTGAGTAAACCATGGACTTCTCTGTATACCAAAATATTCTAAAGTAAAATGTGAGGCCATCTGTCTGACAGCTAAAGCTTGGCTTAAATTGGGTCATGAAGCAGAGCAATGATCAACAGCAGTAAATCTACAACAGAATGTCTGAAAAACAAAAAGAATCAAGGTGTTCCAATGGTCCAGTCAAAGTCCAGATCTCGACCTGATAAAAATGCAGCGGTCAAACTATAAGAGAGTCTGAAAACCTCAATGTACAGAAGTAATGTTGTGAAGAAGAGTGGGCCAGAATGCCTCCATAACAATGTAAGAAAATGATGTCATACAGAAAATGATTATTTCAACTAATTGTTTCTGCTGGTGGTTCTACAAATTAAGAATTGTGTGGTGTGATTTTCAAATAGAGCTTCTGCTTTTTTTTTTAGATTTTGGTCCTGATCCTGTTGACTGCAGTTTGCAAGGAATAAGGCATTGGGCCTCTAAGTGAGTTTTTTCATGTCTCACTGCAGTCACATGCTGTTTCTGTTTGTATGTAATCAGTTTGTATGTACTGGTGAGGTGCTGAGGTGCAACCACATAGTAATGCAATTTATAACTATGCTCTGTTTATTTAAAACTAACTATTTAAACTACAAAATGTCTTTTGAAGGGATGACATTAGCTGTGACGAATTCTCCAACCAAAACTTGTCATCAACCGCTACCTCCATTTTGATGTAAAGCATACACCGTGTATTCACGATTGTACTTGAATACGTACATGCACAAAATAGAGATGTGACATCACTATCATTATGAATAAAATATGTCCACAACCTGAAAGCCTGACATCCACACATGCAATAATGTCTGCTACACAGGATATTTCTGGGACTATTTTTACCTACATGCACACATACACATGTGCACTTTTGTTTTTTTAACCGTCTCAGAGGTAATTCTCCACTGACATATTGGATTTCCTCACCTCTAACCATCACAGATGAATGCCACACTCTAACATCAATATTAATCCAATTCCAAACCTAATCCTAAAACTGATTTTGACCCTCAAATGGCCCTGTGAACTTGTCAGGTCTGACAGCTGGACGATTAATTTAAGTAGCCCATACCTCTGGCCTTTAAAGCCACCAATTACTTCACACTGAACGAAGCACTGCAGCAAAGCTATCCAAGGGGCAACTCTAATGTGGTTACCTGAAAGCTATTTAGAAGAAAAACACTGCAAGCCACTTTGTGCAAGGAAAATTTTGATAAACTCTCATCCTGCTTAGCCAATATAAAATCCTGGATGACTCAAAATCTTTTACTACTAAACGAAAACAAATCTGAAGTAATACTTTTCGGTCCCACCAAAACCATTCCCATCTTACAGAACCATCTTGAATCCTTGTCATACACTGTCAAACCTACTGCCAGAAACCTAGGTGTTACATTTGTCAGCAATCTCACATTTGACAAACAAATTTTAACTGTTGTGCAGGCATGTTTTTACCATTTAAGATGCATCTCAAGATCAGGTCATTTCTTCCGCCGCCTGATCTTGAGAAGGTCATCAATGCTTTTATTTCATCTAGGCTGGAATATTGTAACTCTCTATCTTCTGGGCTGACTCAAAGAAGCATCTCTCGTGTGCAGCTGAGCTGAAAAAGCCTCTTACTGAGTATCTTTTGTTGTCTGATCACTGTGTTATGTAGTGGGTGAGCAGAATTGTCTTTTTAGGTACAGGCTGTGCAAAGAGGCCCCTAAGTTAAACCAGCTCATTAACAAGTGAGATAATATTCAACTGAAATTTTTTAATGGTACTACTTTTCACCAATACTTTTCATGAACTCAATTTCAATAAACCCTTCCTGTCCAAGATAATATGTAAAGTTGTAAAGCTTCACAAAGTCTATGTCTTTGCACAAGCACAGATGCCCCCTGGTGCTTGTTGGTTGCAGAGGAATTATGTGGCTTTGTAATAGCCATTTGTTTTGTTGCAGTGGCAAGAAGATCATGAGGAGATATTTGATGAATTTGACAAAAAAGTGAATGCGACCAGAAAGATTCACTTGTTTTCAGCTGACCTCTGTTTTGTTTTACTGTTCTAAAAATTTGAATAGAAATGCAAATGTGAAAATGGTTGTGTCATAAAAAGCAGTGGATCATTGACAGATGTTTATTCAGCCACCTGCAGTGTATATTTATGGTTTGTTTGAAAGTTAAAACCAGCTTCCAGATTGATAAATTAATATTTGTGTATATTCAGTTTTTTGTTTGTTTTGGCTGTGATGAACTCAACGGAATCCATTTGTGAAGACTCCTTGAAATCTAATTTCAAAAGATCATATATTACGTTGTTGACTGGAAGGAGATGAAATATAGCCATGCTACATTCACATGTCATGTGGTTCCTGTTTCTTTAATTAGCACCTTGCAATGTACAAATGTATCTGCATTTTCTTCTGAAGTGTAGATGTAGTTGAAATGGAAGTACTTACAACTCCAATGTCGTGTTGAGTCAGTCACATCCCAGCAATGTCGAGAAGTGGAATCTACATCTTGGTTTAACAGGTCAATTAATATCTTCATGTATGGATGATTATTTCAAACAATGACTGCTTCTTCACTTTGAGAAAAATAAAAGTGACAGAATATAGAAGATCTTTAGTGTAATTGTTATTGCATTCATAAATGGTTTATGAACTGACAAATCTATGTGTATTGCTTTCCCTTTATCTTCTTTCCAAATTTCCAAGACAACGTTATCTTCAGCTTGTTATACTGATCCCCATTTGACAGTTGAGGTCGTTTTGATTGATCTCTCATTTAGAAAGCAGTTGGCAGACTTGCAGTTCGTTTTAAGCAATAAACGCTGGTTGGATAGTTTGGGTCTTTTTTTTCACGATACAAACGCATCTACTAATCAAGACTGTGACTGATGATATGTAACATATTTATAGGCTACTCATCAGTTCTAGTTCCGTGTCCCGTGCTCTTTACAAATATTTTCTATAAGACACCAGCTACCACCGGACTGGCCAGTCCTGTGGTAGACGTGACGTCGGCGGTGCCAGCGTGGAACGCACGTCGCTCTGCAGGTCCAGGAAGTAAACTGTCCGGTTCAATCTCCGGTGTTTAAGAGAGAAGTCGGAGCAGTTCATACGTGTTCCGTTTATAGATTTGAATACAGCACTTCAACAGGCTTCCTCGAATTCTTCTGAAGGAATTCACAGCCTTCCCTTGTCACGAATCTTCTGCGTCCCCCTCCACGGACCGCAGACCCCCTGAAGCTGTCATCTGTGTGCGCTGCTGAAGGTAAGTGAAGGAGCGCGAGCTCGGTGTGGAGCTGTTTGTCTGCTGTTAGCTAGCCCGGTTCATCCGCGCTGACACCCTGCTTCCCTTCCCACCACCCCTGCTCCACTGTGATAAAGCTCCACCACACCTGTACGTGTGAGTGGGACAGGGCAGCTGCCTGTGTCCGCTAAAGGAGAGGCGGCTGTGGATACAGCAGCCTGCGTGACCGCTGCTTTAAATCGCCCTGAAATTGACAACGACAGTGCACCTGCCGGATCCGTGTGCATGGACGTCAAGGAATCAGAAAAAAACAAAAACGTCACAGGATGGTTTATGTTATTCACCATAACGTTAAAAGTAATGTTGCAGTTACATATTAACTAGGCTATGCAATACAAATATTACTGCTACTTCTAGTAATGTTGGGCATATTTTAAAACATTACCAGGAAATGACTAAGAAAATATGACAGCTTCAGCTGCAATACGTTTCACTGGCAGGTTATTTTACTACAACAGATGTAGTGAGAAACTTCTCATTCATTTAACAACCATGTTGGAAGATTATTTTTGTCGTGGAAAAGATTTGATTCTGTTTCAGAAGGGTCAAATTACTGATCTGTACCAAATACGCGGAGCAACAAAGGAATAGGCTAAAACTGCTATTGTTGGGATGAGAAATGTCTGACAAATTGTTTAAACCTTGACAGATTGTGGTGAACCATCATCTTCGAGTAAGAAATCTGGTTCTGAAGGAAAATCTTGAATGATCAGGATCAGAGATCACTTAAACCTTTGGTGAAATCACATCTAAGACAGAGTATCTACACACACTAATATAAACAGAACTCAATGAATTGGGACTAGAAACCCATGTCGACATAAGAAATCTGCTTATCCATGTTTTTTGTGGGAAAAAAAAGGTTCATTTTTACATTTTGGACTCTAAGGCAATTGAATGTATTGTATTGCATGTGTTCTGAGTCCATATTTACCCCATTGAGTGATGGGAACACCAGGGTAAGAGGACCTTCAGGTGAAGTATTGCACCCACCCTGCTTAGTGCCCACTTTACAAGCCTGTGGGGGCAATCTTATGATCTGGGGTTGCCTCAGTTGGTCATATCTAAGGTTAATATGACCAAAAAATGAAGTCTGCTAACTCCTTGAATTTGCTGAATGACCATGTTTTTCCGTCTTTAGATTTTCCTAAATAATGGCTAAAATGACAATGTCAGAATTCATTAACACAAAATACTAATGAAAAATGAATGGAAATGAATGTTGTGACATTACATAGGCTTATTAAAATGATGCCATTGCGAATGCATGGTGTAATCGAAGGTCCAACATAAGATTAGTGTGAGAGAAAACTAATAAACATAAAACAATTGTTGAAATAAAGATTTGTTCTGCCTTTATTTTTCACATGACCATCGTATTCCTGTAACATATGTCTAAAATTAAAGGTAAAAATTAATTCTGTTGTCGTTGACATGTAAACATTGTTCATTTCCTCCATTCCTGTAAAGATTGTTCTCCAAAGATACATCCAAATCATCATCTGTAATCTTCAAACCCATTTCTTTTTCCCATTTCTGCTGTGCTTCCTGTTCTCTCCATCAGTTTCTGATATAATGAAAATATTGGCCACCATTTCTTTTAATTGTAGGCTCCAATTATAATTCTGATTATTCCATTTCCCTTTAAATCTACATTGTACTTCAATGTCATGATTCTCGTAGTTGTAGATGCCTGATAGTCTTGGTTGTTCAATGAATTGTTCCACGTAAAATGTCATGAAAAGTCATGATAATTCCTTTTTTATCAGTGTATATCGCTGTCACACAATTACAAATCCATGGTTTGAGTCTCTGGTCTAAAGTACCTGGAACAAAATGTCTATCCTGGGTAATTCATCTGAATGATTGAAGCTTTTTGTCTGATATGTATTTTCTTACTAAATGAAACACAGTTTTAATGTAAATTGAGTGACGGTATCCATCTGTTAAAGCAGTTATTTTGCAACATTTTTTTCTCCAATAGACTTTGGATTTCTCTTCCTTGTAGATGTCACTCTATATTCCTCCATTTTGCTCTGTAATCCTTAGTACCCCAAACAATTCTAGGTTTGATTTGTGCTACAAAAAATATTACAAAGAATTTGGCAAGTGTTATGGAAGTTTTCAATCGCTTCCTTCCTAATACCTCTGATGAGCAATGAAATGAGACACTTACTTTTTCTGCCGGCTGGCTAAGTTTTTATTCTTCGTTGCAAGGAAAAAGATCAGTCAGTCCACACCATTCAGCGGCAATGGTATGAAAAGATCCAAACAAAAGGAATACAGAGCATTTATACCTGAAGAGGGGGCTTTGTTCTTGAGGTGTGTAACCACACCTCCAGGGTTGGGGCAGGATGCAGTCTTGATGATAATTAAGAAACAGGAGGTTAAAACAATTATCTTGTCTGAGTGTTAATTAAGAGGTAAATAGTTTAAAACAATTAGCGTGTCTGGGTGATACAAATGGTTAATGTGGACTGGAGAGTCTGTCAGTCCTGAGACATAAAATTTACCATCATACAAGCCATTCCTTCTTTGCTTTTTTATTTTTTATTTAGCATTTTTGAATTTGAATTGAAGTGTTTCTCTGGTATCTCAGTTGAATAGATGACTAAATAGATGAGTAAAACATGGGACTATGTCATCTGTAATCTAGTTGGGCTATTTTTTAATGATCTGTTCACAATATTATTATCTAGTATATATTCACATGCTAATGTGAGTGGAAAGACATTTCATGTTGCATCATTTTAAAAATATAACAATCATCAAATAAAGAATTGTAAGAATAAGGCCTGAATGAGTCGATGACCCTTTTATTCTTTATATACACTTCCTTTCACGGTGCCACCCAACCTTTAAACTCAATTTTATGAGCTTACTGTGAACATCTGAACACGCCTTTAGTTCATCTTTCTTTTAAGAAAGTAGTATGAATTAAAACTTAATTTGCTATAATTATAACATGAATGCTGACAAAAGGGAACTTTTCTCTTAAGCAGAGCCTCTCAACCATATGGCATTTTCAAAAACAATCCAAATAAATGAGAACCATAGATATTCTCTTGTTTATAACACATATTCTTCTTGCTGACCAATATCTGGTGTACACATTATCCAAAATGCATCTCAGGCAGGTGCTGCTATGCTAGCAGTTTCTGCATGTTCTTGTATGCTGTGACTGCAAGATCAATGTGTTTGAATGTGTGTTTGTGTATTTAGCTGAATTCAATGAAAATTTAGTCTTCTTCTTCACTCCCCCCTAGCAAGCACACACACATCCTGGATGATGGTAGACGCCACACTGACTCAAGTGGGAAAGAACCTGAGTGAAGCCATGCGGATCCTGGGAGATGGACAAATGTAAGATTAAAGACTGCTTTCTGTGTCCTTGTAATGAAAAATCAATTAACCAATGATATAATGTGCAGTAGTAATTCTTGGCTCTGTATGTTTTCTATCTGTTAAGGGAGCTGGAGGCAGGAACAGGAAGGCGGAGTTTCAGCAGAATAAGCATCCCAGGACCCCTTCAGGGAGAGTAAGACATGCACGCACAAATGCACACGCACACACACATAAACGTTTCCTGGAGGCACCTACTGTACGGGTACTAATACAAAGTAAGTTTTGATTGTTTTGGCAAGTGTTTCCATGTCTGTCTGTCTGTCTACCTTTGGGCAGATTGTAACATGATGACATTTTGGAGCGTAAAAGCTGTGTTGACAAACAATTTTCATTGTGAAAGTGTTGCTTAGTGACTTTCTGTTCTATTTATTTATTTATTTATGTGCTTGTGCTTTAATTCAACAATAATAATAATAATAGATTTTATTTAAAAAGCGCTTTTCTAAATACTCAACGACACTTTACATAAAATCAGCAAAACAATATAAAATAGTACTCTAAAAACATTACACTGAGGTTAAACATTAAAAGCAAAATATTGTATAACGATGCATTAACACATTCAAGAAAAACAAATATAACAGCAACAAACCTCAAACACACTCAGATTTGGAACAAAAATAAAGAAAAGGCCTGCAAGACACAATTACTGCAAACAATAAAATGTTGATGGCAGATCAGAAGTTAAAAGAGCTGAAGCCACCAACTGTTCCCTGTGTGTTCCTTTGCAGTGGTCAGGATGTCGCCACTATACTGCACCTAGTTCACAACCTCATTCATGAGGAGGAGGAGGAGGAGGAGGAAGAGGAAGAGGAAGAGGACAGGCCCAACCAACGGTGAGTAGAACGATTATTGAAAACAAAACAAGCTTTTAAACTCATTTTGTGTCAAGTTTGAGTGCTATCCACACACTTCCAGGTGCTCTAGTGTCTTCCAACAGTTCAGATACATGCATGGCAGGTTAATTAAGGATTCTAAACTCACCATGGGTATACGTGTAG
Organism: Leuresthes tenuis; assembly: GCF_036924035.1. NCBI lineage: Eukaryota > Metazoa > Chordata > Actinopteri > Atheriniformes > Atherinopsidae > Leuresthes > Leuresthes tenuis. Next base: position 32,179,819 of record NW_027325371.1, on the reverse strand, counting down.
CATATGCACTAAGACTAATAAAGAGATGCAGCTTAAATCAAAGTCTATGTTCAGACTATGTGGTGAGAGAGTTTTTAGACGATGAATCCAGTAGTGTTCCCTCCTCGAAAAGAAAACACCCAAGTTGCATTCTCTTGGTCGGAGAGTTACCTTCTCATCCCAATGTATCTTAGAGAGGAAATATAACGATTAGGCTCAACAACATGTGCTGCAACAGAATAATTCTTATTTCTGTATCTGATAGTACTTCTATAAGCAACAATTCAAGTCTTTTGTGCTCTACATTTATTTATCACAAAGACAAATGATACAATAAATTGTTGACTTAGTGTGGCACTATATAATGTCCTTGATAGAAATGTCTTTACCTGTATGAGGGTGTTTAAAACTATTACAACAATAAGTATAGTTGCATTGACTAGAGGAACCATAGCGGTAATTGGTCCCTGAAATAGGAGCTACAATAGTTTAAGCCGGAAAGTGATTATGTCAGATATTATATCAGATGTGTGACAAGGGCGTGACCCATGTAAGAAACAAGGGCCTTTTTCTTACTAACACTGATCTTGAGGAAGGCCTTAGGGTCGAAATGTCGATCAATAAATTTGGATACATGTGGAAACAACACTTTTCTTGTAACGTTTTTGAAACCATGGAATGTAGCCATACATTCTGGAAAGGAAGAGTACTAACACTGATCATTTCATGACTGATACATGGCTAGTTACAGAGAAGCTGTCGAAGAAGAGTGGAAGAAATGGACAGGCCTCAGTACGACATGTATGATAACTTTGCTGTTTGGTGTCTCCAGTAGGATGCGCAGTGTTGGTGAGCAGGGTCATATGGCACTGCTGGGTCACAGCTTGGCAGCTTACATCTCAGTGTTGGACAGAGAGCGACTCCGGAAGCTGACCACACGAATTCTGTCTGACACCACGCTGTGGCTATGCAGGATCTTCAGGTACGACCATGCAGTGCAGATGCTGTTGTGTATCGGTGATATGATGATTAGAGAATGCTTCGACAGCACTGTAGCTTACTTTAAAAGCCTTTAAAGATGTGTCAGCTCAACAAAGCCCACATTAAAAGTTTCAGACAGGTATGTGTATGGTAGTGGCTTGTTGGTATTTACAGTACCACTTTGCCACCATCCTATTAGCTCTAAATCTTGTATCTGAAAATATCCTTTCAGACAAAAGTAATGACTATAATTACTCTATGACTTCCTCATACTGTTAATGGCTGTGTATTGAAAGCCTGTAGCTTTTTAGAACCAATGTGAGATAGTGATTACAGTTTCTTTTTTGTTTCAACCATGTAAAGTACATTCAATTGTAATGATATACGATGTGCACTGCATGTCAAATTTACAAATCATGTTTGTAAAGTTGGGAGGGAAATACCTTCATAAAGGTGTATATTGGTTTGAAAACAATAAAATCTCTGTGTTATTGTATCATGTCAAAAGAAAAAAATACAAAGTCAAAAGTAAGCAGTTATGATAAATGAGTTAAGACACTGACTACTAAGTTTGCCTGGAAAATCGTGGGAGCTCAGATTTGTTAAGTCATTTGTAAGCGTGACTGTTCTCACTCCCACCAATCCCTCGTCTGTCCCACAGATATGAGAACGGTTCCGCCTGCTTCCATGAGGATGACCGGGACGGCCTTGTAAAAGTGTGTCGCCTCTTAATCAATGCTCGCTATGAAGATTATGCCACTGAGGGCTATACAGCCTTAAGCTCCAAACAGCCAGTCATCTACCAGAGCGCCTCCTGCAGGCCTGGTCTGGGACAGCATCTGTGTAGTCAGGTATGAGGGATGAAACAATCACACACTACATACTGTAAATCGCAGGAACTCCAGTTCCTATGCATGAATATTACATGGAATCCTCTCTTAGCAACCGTTAGGCAGGGAGCAGACCAACATCCTGACAGAGGTGTCAACACAGTTTCCTGTCAGAACTTTTAGAATGAAGCAAAAAAGGAGCACACAATGCCGAGATTTTGAGTTAGCTGTATCCAGGAAGCTAAATGTCATGTGACTGCTACTAAATCTCTTGGGTGAACTGTGACTCAAATAAGGGATCATGAATCTGTTGCTATAATACCCAACCCCAGCTTGTATATGGAGATGTTTAATATTAAATACAGAGTGTCCTGTTTTTCATCCAGTTGCATACAAAATAGAAAGTGATTTTCACATTAGTCTTTGTGTTATTAGCTTGGCTTGCCTCTCTCCAGTTTGTGCACAGTGCCATGCAACACCATCTTTGGATCCCAACACCAAATGGTAAGAGAACACAGATGCAAAACATGCATAAATACCAGGTAGTTCAAACGCAAATTTGTCACTCAAATGCTGTCTGTTGCTGTCAGGATGTTGCCCTGTTGGACAAACTGATCAAAGACGACATAGAAGCTGGAAAGCTTCCTTTGCTGTTGATTGCCAATGCAGGTGAAAGAAAGTTGCATTTAAGACATTGCACTTGGCATGCATATGTATTACAGAAGTTAAAAACTTTTTTTTTCCTTCTTTTTTCTCCTTAGGTACCCCTGGAGCAGGCCATACTGACAAGTTAAGTCGCCTGAAGGAACTGTGTGAACAGTACAGTTTATGGCTTCATGTTGAGGGGTGGGTCAGCTCCAAACAATAGATTCCAAAATGTTTGTTTGATCTTACATCTTTGTGTGAAGTGTAGAAATGGAAATGGTTAGCTTTGCTTAGCATGAAGATCAGAATTAAGGGGACAGCTACGTGCAGCCCCAAAACTAATTTGTTTCTTGTACAGTAGGCTAATGTGTTCTTTTCAGAGTTACCTTGGGTGATCAGACTCTCTGATGTGGTGACATACTGATGTCTCACCATTGATGTTGTGACACACTCATACTCAGCCTCCAAGCATGTCATTCAAAAATTCCTCTTGAAAGTTTATCAGAACACAGCTTGCAGTGTATACTACTTTTGTTGTCCTCATTTATCATCCAAGGGGAGACAACAAAAGGAATGCTGTTAAAACACATACTGTTAATGCTTTCACATATCTTAAGATCAAATTGCAGTTGCTGCAGTAAAGTTGTGATGTGTGTAAAGCATTAGAAAAAGAAGTCTGTGAGCACAACATTATTTCTGATACCTGATAATGGTGCTGGTGCTATTTCTATCTAATCTGTTAACGGTACCACATACAACTCAGAATACAACAGAGACCAGTGTAAACTCCACAAAGCTCGCTCTACTTAATATTAGATATCTGTCCAATAAATAATTTCTTTTTCTGACAGAAACATGGTTAACAGAGAGCACAAGTGCTAGTATTCTTAATGAAACAGCACCCCCAAATTTTTGTTCAATGGATAAATGCCAGAATGGGAGGAAAGGTGGGGGAGAAGCTGCCTTATTTAAAGATACATTTCAGTGTAAAGAGATCTCATTCGGTGATTTTACTTCTTTTGAATATCTTAGTTTTATTTTAAAGGGTGCTCCTACAATTCTGTTCTTAATTATTTACAGATCTCCAGGATACTGTGCAAGTTTTATTGATGAATTTTCTGAATTATTGTCTGTTATTTCGACTGATTTTAACCATTTTATCTGGACCGGGTATTTTAACATTCACATAGATAATATGATGGATGGTAATGCCAAAGAATTTTCTTCTGTGCTGGACATGTTTGGTTTGTGGCAACATGTAACAGAACCGGGCCACCTTCGAGGTCACATTCTGGACCTGGTCATGTCTAAAGGTGTTGATATTTCTTCTGTTGTGGTTATTGATTTGGCCTTGTCTGACCATTTCTGTATTTCATTTGATTTATTGATCACTCAGAATGTTCAAACAACCAGCTTCTCAGTTAAGAAGAGGTACATTAATGAGAGAACAAGTGCTCAGTTTAGGGAGGCCATAGCTATGTTACCAACAATGAGCGCAGAGTTGGTTGACAGACTGCTGGATCATTTCAACTTAAACATTTTAAATGTAATGGAAGCTGTTGCACCAATAAGAATCAAGAGCACCTTGAGCAAACAGAAAACACCATAGAGAAACACCACTGTTGTGAGTGTTGATAGACTCAGATCTGACTTTCAGCAGCCACATCAAACCTGTCACCAAGGCAGCTTTTTACCAACTCAGAAACATCAACAGAATTAAAGGTTTTCTCTCCCAAAAAGACCAGGAGAAACTCATCCATGCATTCATCTCCAGTAGACTTGATTACTGTAATGGTCTTTTAACCGTCCATCCATCATCTGCCGCTTATCTGGGGGTCGGGTCGCGGGGGCAGCAGCTTGAGCAGAGAAACCCAGACGTCTCTGTCCCCGGCCACTTCCTCCAGCTCTTCCGGGGGGACCCCGAGGCGTTCCCAGGCCAGCCGAGAGACATAGTCTCTCCAATGTGTCCTGGGTCTCCCCCGGGGTCTCCTCCCAGTGGGACGTGCCCGGAACACCTCCCCAGGGAGGCGCCCAGGGGGCATCCTAACCAGATGCCCGAGCCACCTCATCTGACTCCTCTCAATGCGGAGCAGCGGTTCTACTCCGAGCCCCTCCCGGATGACTGAGCTTCTCACCCTATCTCTAAGGGAGAGCCCAGACACCCTGCGGAGGAAACCCATTTCGGCCGCTTGTATTCGCGATCTTGTTCTTTCGGTCACTACCCACAACTCGTGACCATAGGTGAGGATGGGAATGTAGATTGACCAGTAAATAGAGAGCTTCGTCTTCTGGCTCAGCTCCCTCTTCACAACGACGGGTCGGTGCAGAGCCCGCAACACTGCAGACGCCGCACCGATCCGCCCGTCAATCTCCCGCTCCATTCGTCCCTCACTCGTGAACAAGACCCCGAGATACTTGAACTCCTCCACTTGGGGAAGGATCTCATTCCCGACCCGGAGAGAGCATTCCACCCTTTTCCGGCTGAGAACCATAGTCTCGGATTTGGAGGTGCTGATTCTCATCCCAGCCGCTTCACACTCGGCTGCGAATCGCTCCAGTGAGAGCTGAAGGTCACGGCCTGACGACGCTAACAGAACCACATCATCTGCAAAAAGCAGAGACCCGATTCTGAGGTCGCCAAATCGGACACCCTCAACGCTCTGGCTGCGCCTAGAAATTCTGTCCATAAAAGTTAGGAACAGAATCGGTGACAAAGGGCAGCCCTGACGGAGTCCAACTCTCACCGGAAACGTATCCGACTTACTGCCGGCAATGCGGACCAAACTCTGGCACCGGTCATACAGAGACCGAACGGCCCCTATCAAGGGGTCCGGCACTCCATATTCCCAGAGCACCCCCCACAGGACTCCACGAGGGACACGGTCGAACGCTTTCTCCAAGTCCACAAAACACATGTAGACTGGTTGGGCGAACTCCCATGCACCCTCCAGGATCCTGCCGAGGGTATAGAGCTGGTCCACTGTTCCACGGCCAGGACGAAAGCCACACTGCATCTCCTGAATCCGAGGCTCGATTATCCGACGGATCCTCCTCTCCAATACCCCCGAATAGACCTTACCAGGGAGGCTGAGGAGTGTGATACCCCTATAGTTGGAACACACCCTCCGGTTCCCCTTTTTAAAGAGGGGGACCACCACCCCAATCTGCCAGTCCAGAGGCACTGTCCCCGATGTCCACGCGATGCTGCAGAGGCGTGTCAGCCAAGACAGCCCTACAACATCCAGAGCCTTGAGAAACTCAGGACGGACCTCATCCACCCCCGGGGCCTTGCCACCGAGGAGCTTTTTGACCACCTCGGCAACCTCAGCCCCAGAAATGGGAGGCCCCGTCTCCGAGCTCTCCGACTCTGCCTCTTCCGAGCACGTGTTGGTAGGATTGAGGAGTTCCTCGAAGTACTCCCCCCACCGACTCACAACATCCCTAGTTGAGGTCAGCAAAGCCCCGTCCCCACTGTAAACAGTGTTGACTGAGAGCCGCTTCCCCCCCCCTGAGACGCCGGATGGTGGACCAGAATCTCTTCGAGGCCGTCCGGAAATCGTTCTCCATGGTCTCACCGAACTCCTCCCAGGCCCGAGTTTTTGCCTCAGCAACCGCCGAAGCCGCAGCCCGTCTGGCCTGTCGGTACCTATCAGCTGCTTCCAGGGTCCCACTGGCCAAAAAGGCCCGATAGGACTCCTTCTTCAGCTTGACGGCTTCCCTCACCACTGGTGTCCACCAGCAGGTTCGAGGGTCCCAAAAAACCGGACTTCCCAAAAACAGCATTAAACATCTGCAGCTCATCCAGAACACTGCCCCTAGAGTTTTAACCAGGACTAAGAGATCTGAACACATCTCACCAGTTTCAAAATTTTTACCCTGGCTTCCAGTCAGTCACAGAATAGATTTTAAAAGCCTACTGATGGTTTAAAAATCCCAGAACGGTTTAGGCCCAAAATACATCTGTAATATGTTCAGAGAATATAAACAAAGCAGAGCTCTTAGATCCAAGGACTCAGGTCAGCTGGTCCAGTCCAGACTAAACATGGAGAAGCAGCATTTAGCTGCTATGCTGCAAACAAGTGGAACAAACTGCCAGAGGAGATTAAACTGTCACCAAATGTAGACATTTTTAAATCCAGGTTAAAAACATTTCTTTTCTCATGTGTCTATGCATGAAATCTGCACGGTATCTTTTAGCTTATCTTGACTGTTACTTGTTTTTATTCATTTATTTATATTATTTTACATATTTTAATGCTTTTTCTGCTCCCTACTGCAATGCTTTTATTTTATTTAAAGCACTTTGAATTGTTTTGTACATGAAATGTGCTGAACAAATAAATTTGACTTTGACTTTCATGAAGGTCACATGATCACAAACAGTCTATGTCATGGCAGTGAGACCATTGAATGTATATTTTTTTTTTTTTAAAACCAACATGTACTGAATTTTAATCACTGCTGCTAATACTGTATTAATGGTATTTATTCCTATGTGTTTTATTTTTCAGGGTCAACCTTGCAACCCTGGCACTGGGTCAAGTCACTTCTGCTATAATGGTAATCCAGCGTTCGAATAATAAAATAGTTAATAAGATTATAATTTTTTTTTCCATTGCTGATACATGCCAACTTTCATGGCATTGCTGCTAGTATTATCCTCTCATCTCACTTTGATTAGAAGCAAGACACCAAGTTAATGCAATCTTGTGATGCATTTCTCTCATTTCAGGCCGCCACCAAAAGTGACAGTATGACACTGACACCAGGTCATTGGCTTGGACTGCCTGCTGTAACTGCTGTCACCCTCTACAGACATGAAGACCCAGCACTAGTAGGGTCACACTGTTGTCATACAATCTGAGAGAACTGCATGTTTTGTGGCATATTTGGATTACCCTCTCTATTCCTGTTCCCTGATCCCCTCCCTTCTTGGGGTGTCCTTTTGTGCACTTCAGTCTTTGGCAGCAGGGTTGACCTCCAGCCAGCCCGTGGAAAAGCTGCGAGCGCTGCCTCTCTGGCTCTCCCTACAGTATCTTGGTCACAATGGAATAGTTCAGAAGATCAGACACGCCACAGCTTTAGTAAGCATCACTGTAAAAGAAACCAGTGGTCCTTTTGATACATGTTTACAGCCTTTGTTACACTTTTTAACTTACTTTGAAATGAGAGCAAATGAAAACACAGATTTGAACTATTTGTAGTATCATGTATTGGTCCATTACATAAATTACCCAAACGTGTCCAGTTAACTCACAAGTTGTAATGCAACAAAATAGCAATAGTTTTTCAAGACACTGTATAGTATGTCCAGTGTAGTTTTGAAGTGTGGATTAGCTGTAGCTCTAGTCTGAATATTAAGATTACCAAGACAACAGTTAATACACACACAGGAGATGGTGTTCATCTTCTTATCTCATTTTTAAGTGATTTGTGAATTCAGCATTGACCTTTGATATCATAGGCTGCACATCTGTCTTTCTCCCCTACAGAGTCAGCAACTCCTGCAGAAGTTAAAATCTCTGGCCTCCATCAAAACGTCGGTATGTACTCTCTACGTATTTACATTATTAACAATAACATAATCTCTATCACAATCTAGTCAAGCTTCAGATATTTTGGAATAGGTCTTAATGAGGGACGGTTCTCTGTGACTTAAGTATAAACCGCAAAATATCCAAAACCCTGCCAGTGTGCCTGGTGAACTCATGCTCATGTTTGTCAGTTGGACTATATAAGTATACGAAATATCACCCCATTTACAGTTGAAATGCATAGCTTGAAATAGAAATATTGATTAATTATGTGTCATTTACTTAATAGAAAGCATTGTATCCATGAGTGTTTCCATTCTTTATTGAGTAACTTCTAGACCTTGTAACATACTAACTAATCACAGCCAAACGTTCGACAAAACCCATTTGTGTTTGTAGGATGTGCTTGAGACCGAGATTTCTTTCATTGAGGCTTTGAAAATGGTAATGTCAGAGTTTTACTGACCCTAAAACAGTCTTTGGGATACAGACTTGGTTTGAAGGCTTGTTCACTGGCATCCACTGAGGTCAAATGCTGTGTTCATACAAACACTGTGATGTGATACTGAGAACCTAGATTACTTGTTCTGTACATTAACACTAATACGATCCAGATGCCGTGAACAATCAGAGTGTTGGGGGTCCCAGTCTTAACACAGTGGCACTTAAACTCACTGGAGCTGGGTTAATGAAGGATAAAGATGCAGATGTTGGGGCCTTCAGTACCACTGTGTTTTCGATATGTGTTTGCGTTTTCAGGTGTGTATGAGAACCTCTGTGTGCGTGTGTGTGTGTGTGTGTGTGTGTGTGTGTGTGTGTGTGTATAGCTGTAGTTATAGTCAGTGTGGGTTACCTTGGTTCCAGGGCATGGTGTCGCCGATCCTGCCCATCTCCGGGGCTTCTCTGCGGGACATTCTGGGCTCTCTCATACTCTCTATTGTAGGTGGGACCAAGCCTCTCCCCGTCTTCTTTATGGTCCCCTTTACCCACCCCTTGTTATTCCTGTTTTTCCTTTTTTTTTTTTTTTCTTTCTGTCACTGCTGATCATTTTCCTTCACCTACATCAGCTCTGCAGTAATGGGTCTCCATTGGCTGATGGACTGTTCACTTCCTCCTAAATTCTTAGGATGTGGATCACTAAGGCATGTTCTTTGAGGTACTTCAGGGAATGCCTCTTCGCACTCATTATATTTTGTTGCCTTTGGAAGAAATACAGGGGTCATGAATAATTATTAGATGTGTTATGTGCTGTTGCATCCCATCACTCCCTTTACCTGAACAACTAAATATCTGCAAATGTCCTTTTATCACAGACTTATTCCTCCGATTGGATTAAATGGCAGAAGTTCCTGGCTTATTTACGAGACTCCAACATTGTCATGTAGTCTCATCAACATGTCTCATGTCTAAGTTTCTGATTTCAGACATATAACCCAAGAAAGCAGAGAAGCCAGCCATTCATATAGCATCTAAAACATGATGTGAACCATTGTTGTGAAGTCTTCACCATCCTTTACTCCATAGATGAATAGTTAGAATATTTTACGATACATCTTTGACTATTGAGTTTGATTTCTAGAAAACATCTTGATCACATTCAAAACAGATCAAGTGTGCCAGATGACTTCAACCTTCCAGTTCAAGAGCAACCCTTACTGTCATTCACTTGACCTATAATGAAGTTAAATAACATCTATATATGCTGTAGATACTCTTTGTTGTCTATTCCAGACAGTTTTTAGCAGTGATTGTTGAGTGCATATTATCAGTGGTATTCGGGAAGCTAGGGCATGGTAATCTTTCTGTTAGAGTATGTTGCCACATGTACATGGCTTTTCATGTGGACTGCCTGAACCCTAGGTTTTCTTTCATATACTGTATGTATTTTAGCTCTTGTGTGAGATTGGTATGTTGTCTAGTGTCAAAACATTGATGTTGTTAGACGTGCTGGACCTTGTTCCTCTAGTTTATACCCTTTGGGTCCACTGCAAAAAGAAATAAAATAGGAGAGGAGAGCATCTGAATGATGTCTGTGCCCCAGCCTCTTACAAGTTTAACACCCTCAAATAAATATTTATGCCTTATTTGTGAAGCTACAGCAAAAGATTGTGTAAAAGCCAGGGGAAAGAACAGCTGTATCATTAAACTAGGAATACGACACCTTTCCCCAACTGCCATTTTCTGAGTTACCTTGAAGGCATATCTGACTTTACATGGACTTATGTTGTTGAGTCACTTTAGTAATGAACGAGCAAAAGACACTGAGAGAAAAAAATGAAACCCTTATTCCTCCAAGACCTTGTCTCTTTTGTAAAATGATAAAAATGAATAGACATTTCCACCATGGGAAAGGTTTCAGATAAATATGACTGACAACATTACACATGCTTGTAAATTATTCATGACCCTCACATCCACACCCTGGAAACAATGTTTAATCATTTCAGCACCCCCCAGGCATGATTCTTGACTTTACCTCGCACCTGGATGTAATTTATGATGGCTTCCTTTTTTGTTTTATGTGCAGTTTCAGTGGTATAGAAAATGAAGAAATGTATCAGATGCAGATCCTCTGAGATCAGATATTTACTCAATTTAACCCTGAATTATCAGTCTAGTTTACTTTAACAACAGTATGAAGGTAATGCTAAACGGGAGACACCATCCAAAGATGTGTCCGGGTGTTGCTGGCATCAATAACTTGGCTGCAAGGTTCATAGACTTGCTTTCACCAATTTTATAGCGATAATGGAAAAGATGAAATGTCCAGTATCACCTGAAAATATGTTTAAATTTAATGTTGATTATTAAAAGTGTTAGCCCAGATACTGTGTAGCAGCCACTTCATCTGCCCACCCAAGTTTTTTTTTAAGCCAGAGCTATGGGTTTGGGTTTGGGTTTGGGTTGCTCCATACCACTGAGATGCAACGAGTCAGGGCCCCACCACCATACAGAGCAGTTTGATTCAAACGAAAGCTGGATGTGACAAATAGTTACAACTACCATGGACATGACTTATAGTCATTGACAGAAACTCTTGCATACATTTTAACATTGCACCCTTTCAACTAATGACATTTTGCATGTTATTCGGTAGATTAGGTATTGTAACAAACATTTTCAATGCCTGAAGTCTGCTTTTGTGTGTTCAACAGGTTGAAGATGAACTAAACTCTCCTGTGGTGTTGTTCAAATTCTCCCAAGAAATGAGTGCTGGTAAAGGTCTCACAATCTGAACTGTACACATAAATGAGCAAATTTCTATTATCTTTTTTCATTTACGAAAATATACACAGTAAGGTATAGCATCTGTGTTTTTTCACGTTTTTTATTTGCATGATGTTTAACTGACTGAATGTTTAGGGAATGTTGTGTGGAGGTGCTTAGCTGTTCCACTTGTGGCTGAGTTGGGCTAAAAAGGCAGAACACACTTTCTTTTTCTCTGCCTTGTCACATGTCCAGTGTAAAACCGTCTGATAGTAGGAAAATATCAGTTGTGATTGTCTAGACGAGTGAGCTACAGCCACAGATTTACAATCTATGCTTCAATTTTGTAAGACAATGAAGACTGCCTGCATGCAGATAGTTGAAGGAGCTAAAAATGTCATCACAGTAGCAGGTGGTGGTCTTCGATCCCCCACCAGTCATGTTTCTGAAGAAGTAAGAATAACCACAGTTCATGGTTAAGTCCAATGTGGAAGAAGCTCGAAGTGCTTTGCCACTGAGTTCTTTTAGATGCTAAGTTTGTGTTGTTGGTAATTAGATTAGAAGGCCTATATAAAGCTTTGTTGGCTTGTTTGTGACTGTTGAGACTGATAGTTGAACTCAGGCTGAATTGACATTTGGAGCTTCTGTTTAAAGAATTGTGCGGGGATTTGATTTCAAGCAATAAGTTCTATGTTATTTGGGGCTGAAGGGTTACAAAAACAGATCCTCACACAATAACTGTTTTTGATTGCCATAACATTGAGCAGAAGTGGCAAATGTGGGTCAGCATTTCTGAAAACTGCATTTTATCAAATAGTCTGTCAATGCATCTTTTACTTCATATGAACAGATTGTTTCGATTTTCTCTTGACTCAGACAGTATTATGTCAATACTGTATGTTCGTGCTGGTTTGTAACCAGACAGTTCATTTCACTAAATACCCACAGTTAACAGTAACCGATTGGCACTGTCCCATTAGTTACATCAATTCTATTGTGTTTCTTCAACTCCCGTGTTATAAGGATCAAGTGGGGGTTCAGTGGATGGCTTCTGTGCTGGCGAGAAAGAGGTGCTTAGTACCTTCAACAGATGGGTGAGTATTTCCTTTGTTCCAAAAACTTATGTAAGCAGTGTAAAATAAAAAGAATGCAATGATTTACAAAGCCTGAATTTAATTTGAATACTATAAAGCAAATGACTGGAAGAGCTGTTCTCTGCTTACTGATTTAATTGACAACTATTCACAAGGAGGATGATCAGAGAATCTGAGTCCTTCAGCAATAAAGATGGGAAGAGGCTGTCTGAGTAAGATAGTTCAACAATATGAGAATATTCCTCAGTTTAGGGGTTTCATCATCCTTATATCAAGAAAAATATAGAAATAACGTAGTAGGCTCACACATGGCACTGCATCAAAAACACAATTCTGTGGTTGAAATCATTCCATTAGCTTTGGAAAACTTCTGGACTAAGAATAGTTGAACAAATTAAAGCAAGATTAGGAGACGACTGCAAACTTTCTGGGTCCAAAATCATTGAAAATGGACTAAAGGAATGCACTCATCTGTCTCACGGCCTGACAAATCTGAATCCGAAATTATCCTCAAGCAAATTAGGAGAGAGATCATCTGACATGTTATCACACAGTTCAAAAGCCACTGGTGATTCTGTGGGTTGCATTACTGCATCAATGCATTAATTGCATGAACAACTTGGACAATATTTACACCATCCATGTCTTTTATGATCCAGGCCTTTTCCTTATTTCAGCAAGACAATGCCAAACCGCATTCTGAATTTATTACAACAGCATGACTCCATTGTACAAAAGTCAGGGTACTAAACTGGCCTACCTGCCCTCTTGCCTGCCTGCCTGCAGTCAGACCTATTATCCACTGATAACAGTTTTTTATGCATTATCATATCCCAACTTAAACATTTTTTTTTATAATATCACACATTTTAACAAATCAAATCATTCCTTCCTGGTGTAGCTCAAATCCATTCATCTTTTTCCCCCTCCTATTAATTATTATTTAGCTTATTATTTAGCTTTCTGCAAACCTCAGTTTTAACCTTTGATAAGGCCACTTCACTCTACCTGCTCATAAAGTGTTAAGGGGCTCACTTTATATGTATTATAGTTTAAAAGAGGTACCATTGCAAACATTAGTAGCATGGAAACAAGAAATCTAATGAGTTCAACATTTTATTTTTCAGATGTTAAACCTACATCTTTCATTGTAAATTAGTGGCTTTGCTCTTTGTAATCAGTTATCAGTAACTTTTATAAGTGTCAGCTTGTCATGACAATGTTGATATGTGCATCATTCCAGGCTTGAAATGTGAACCATTTGTTACTGCGGGTCATCATGGGTTAAAGATCTAAACTTCTAAACAGGTCTGTTGTCACTGTTTTAAACAGACTAGCTGTCTTTTCAATTTTCATGCTTGTAGCTAGGTGAGCAGCTTGCTCAGCTGGTACCCAACAGTGGAGTAGCTGTAGTGGAGCTCGAAGATGAAGGGACTTGTATTCGCTTCAGCCCCCTTCTGACTGCTGCAGGTAAAACGAAACAAAACCTTTTCTCTGCACAAATTATTAACATCACTAATATACTATATATAAATATTGTTAGTTAGGGCAAAAATATCCCTCACTGGGACTTTTCCCTTCCATCCAGTCCTAGGTACACAGCAAGAGGATGTTGAGGACATGGTGGAGAAGCTCGTAGAGCTGGTGCCTTTGATGACCTCCACAATGAGCCTGAGACCGGACTTCAGGGAGGAGATTCACCGTCATTCACCCTCACTCACATACATAGAGGAGCTCAGTTGGCCTGGTCTAGGAGCTGTCCGGTAAGGTTGGATTCCCTATTGAGAGCTGTTTAGTGGATGTATCAGTTAATTGTGGTCTCGCGTTCAACGACAAATGAAATAAGTTGTAAAGTTGTTTAAGAGCAGAATTCCTCTGTCTGAAAAAAATATGAAAAAGCTTTTAATTTATTTTATGAAGTCGTCCCAGTAGAGGTGTGTGTAGAATTCCCTCCGTTAGCTCTCCTATAGCTGCAAGTAGTTACATAACAGCAGCTATGAGCTAACAGAGCTATAGTACACGTTCATTCATTCATTCATTCTTCTTAAAGTATTGGTGAAATAAGGACAGATAATGCCTCATTTAGAGGCTGCATCGTCCCTGCCCCATTAACTCCTTAACGTTATATGGAATTACGCCGATTGCGAGTTATCTAAATAGCTTTCGAAGAACGCCGACTTTCACCAAACTATTCTTGGTGAGTAGATAAACGTATTTCATGCCAGAAATGAGGTCTAGGTTTAAAAATACCGGAGTTCCCCTTTAAGTTCAAAGATACCGGTCAGCGTTTCTGTTGGTGCAGACAAATCTTCTTTTTTAATTTACCACAGCATCATCGCTCCTACATTCTCAGAGTTGAAACGAGCAGTGTTGCCTATTTCTGTACTGCATATTGTCATTTTTCAGTGTGACATTGTCCTGATTAGACCTGCTTGGTGCTCGTTAGCATCTGAATATGTTGCTGTAATGGATGTCTTGATGTCCAGGTACGAGCTACAGGCTGAAGGACTTGATGAGAGTAGGAGGAAGCAAGGCCTGGAGAAAAGTAACAATGAGCTGCTGAAGAAACTGCAAGACCTCGACACTGACATCATTTTCTCCACAGGTTAGTGTTTCCTACATCTGGGCCACAATGTGACGGTAGCTGATTTTTATTGTATTTCATTTTGTTATTTCTCTATAACAATAGCATTTCTTTTTTGATGATTTATACTGCGGCAATATGATTTCCCTTCAGGAATTGATAAAGTATTACTGAACTGAATTGAATTGAATTGCATTATTTATCTCATCTCAGGCCCTGAGTTTGTAACAGAAGAGAGCTGCATCTTTGTGGGCATGGTGTCTGAAGATGTTGACGTATCTGAGCTGGTCGATACAATAGCTGCCATGGGGAGAGGCATAGAAGAGAATGGAAGGGTAACTGCTATATTCACTTTAAAAGATAGTCCCACCAATATTTCTCATTAGACAAAAAACCACAGGAACAGATTCATTTCAAAAGCCCAGTATGTTACTCTATTTGACCTGCCCCGATTGCACTTTTCCTGCCACTTTTAGTGTCTGCTTGAAACATGTTTGAGCTTTTGTCTTTTGTACTTTTGAAAAAAGGCTGACTATGATAGTAGTTGCTCTGGGTGGTAATTCTCTGTGCGTTCAGTCTGCTCACTTCTTCATGCAGATATGACTTTTGTTTGTTGCCTTAGACATTACATTAGAAACTTCTTGCCTCTGCAGCTGTTGGAGAACATGACAGAGGTGGTGAGGAAAGGCATCCTGGAGGCAGAGCTGCAGCTGCAGAAGGCCAATGAGGACAAACTCATGGAGGAGGTGAGTGTGTGTGTGTGTGTGTGTATGTGTGAGTGTTTCTACTTATATACACATCAAATGTGGTAAAAGCATTCTTTCTTTCTTTTTGCTCTTGACTGAGGGTTGACTGTGATTCCATTTAAATGTGTGACTTCCTTTGTGTCCTTGTGTTTTAGGGGATGCTCAGGCAGCTTCCTTTGGTTGGCTCTGTATTAAATTGGTTCTCTCCAGTTCAAAGCAACATAAAGGGAAGGACATTCAACCTGGCAGCAGGTACTACAGTCTACTGTCTTTAGGGTAACTGATTGGCACTGAAATGCAGTAACTCATCAGTATTCTGTGCTCTGCAAAGCTGTTTTTTGTTACAAGTAGTTTATCTTATTTGTACATATCTTCCCACTTTTCCTCAAGACTGGGCTTTTCAGAAACTCTTCACACAGTCCACACTGAATTAGGCTGAGGAGCATATATGAGTGGTACAGTGTATGTCAGTATGAACAGTGTAGCTTTTTGAAATTGCTACATCTGAGTTTAACTACTATGTAGCTGTAATGTTTTCAAATGATTATATGAAAAAAACAAGTTTTCAGAAAGTAAAACGTTATCAGAATCTAAGTGTTTTTCATTGTAACTTTTCCTAAGACATCAACAGAGGAAAGTTTAAATCTGAGTGAGGATGTTCTAGTTAGAAGTGTGTTTTTCAGTCCAGTAACAAAATTGATTAAGGAGGTCCTGTGTCATATTCATATGGCAGATTTTTAGTCTTCACAAAACTTAGTTACCACTGCTTTGTCATCACCTTTGCTGAAAATATGCATTTGGTGCTCTTTCGTCATGTTTCCATCCAAAAGTGATTCGAATCACTGGGAAAAAGAAATTTGAAATCATGTGTGTTTCCATCAAAAGTACGGACTTGGGTGAAAACTACTAACTTGCGCAAGTTTTCCACAGGTTGGCATGACAACCAGCCTGTAAACGTTTTACCGGCTTCCCGACCTGAAGTGTATCACTATGGAGAGAGGACTTATTAAGAATCGGGCAAGTGGTATTGGAGCTGTCAGCCCAGTTAGTCCTGGCGATTAGAGGAGCTGTCATGAGGAGAAGGCGGCAAGAGCTGTTATTTAATGCCCTTAATTGCCCAAGCAAAGATCGGTCTCCACCAACGCCCTTATGTGGGAAAGAAGGCGTCAGCAGGACTTCTGGAGTGTAGTGGTGGGTTTGGTGCGCTACGGCAGACTTGATGCGAACACAGCTGTTTCCATCCCTTTTGAATCAACCAAAACGCGGCGCTAGCGAGCGTATTTTCATTTGTGCGAATCAGGGGATTTTAATTCGAGTTATGGCGTTTCCATCATTATTTTCAGATGCGCATCTAAACAGACTGACTCTAGAAGTTATTAGACATATTCATTGTTGTTACATTAAAAAATCCAGTAACACAAATGGTTCACAGTCAGTGTGTTACATTGATCCTCGGTTCATCTTCAGTCTTAAAATGGTTTTGTGTCGTCCATCCTAAAGGCCTCCCAAAGTTTATATTTCTACTATGAAGCTCTTTTCATTAACAAGGGATCTCATAGATGGCCCCAAGCTTTCCTGCAATAGTTTTCCACAGTGTTGTGCTTATTGTTGGAATGGAGGTGACATTGTACACTGATTGTGTTTATTAGAGACACAATACATGATTAAAAGATTAAGTAGAGATGGAAGTTATTAATAAGTAGAAAATTGCTTGTTTTAATAGGCAAACTTCTTTTGAAACATGTTACATTGTTGTGATTTATGTACGGTAATTTCATAAATTTGATGTGTGCGACCACAGACATGAGTAGTTGTTAACAATTTGTGTCCATAGGTTCCCTGGATTCCTCAGAGGTGACGTACTCCACCAAGGCCCAAGCAGGCAGACCGTCCCTGCAAGACACTACCCCCTCCTCCTCAAACAGACTGCTGGGTAGGCTGGCCTTTATCTGTTATTTACCAAAGTGTATTAGCAGGCCAAGATCAATATCCTGTGATAAATCAACTTTCTAAGAACTAAGAAAGTAAGTGCTCATTTTCTTGTAATATCCTTTTTTCCAGACAATTGGTAAACTATTGCCAGAGTTTTGTCTTCAGAATATTTACATTAAAAGCTTGACAATTAAGAAAGGCTATTTAGTTTTTAAGCCACTGGAAGGTTTTTATTTTAGTTTTAAAAAAAGGTTTATATTTTAAAAAGCATTTTAAAAAGCTATTTGCCTTGCCTTTCTTTAAACATTTAGTAGCCTAACAAAGAATGCAATCTAAAAAGTGGAGTAAGTTCTAGTACTTTCCTGCATTTTTTGACTTCTGACTTTGTCCCTATAGAGCTCAGCTCTGTTGAGGGGGATCGGATCCACAGATTATGTAGATTACACTGCTAAATCAAAAATGAAGGTAAAGGATGTTAGGTACTCCTTATAGTTGGAGAACATAACTTCTGTGTTTGAGAGAGAATGTCTGTGCTCTCAAATGCTCAAAACATTTGTGTCAGTTCTTTCTAGGAGAAAAAGCTACATTTCTAAACAGCAGTTACACATGGGTGTCCCTCTCTTTCTTTATCAAAAATGATTTGAAGATTTAAATTTTGTGTGCAATATTTTGGAGGAAGTGGAAGATGGTCCTTTTGTGTCCCCTGTGAGCTCTGTCTGACACACATGACAATCATCTTGTGTCACAGGTCAGAGATTATTTCGACGACCAGGGGCAAGCTCTGACTCCATGAGTGAAACCAGCTCCATCGGACAAACTGAGGAGACAAGCAGAGAGGAAAGCACCACAGTCAGCAGTAGCATTCACCCTTCCACCTCTCCCTCTGTGCTGGAGACAACACAGTGCACTGCAAATGATGTCATACAAGAAAATAACCATGACGCGTCAGAGCAGGTGCACACACAGGTGGAAGCTGACGAGGCTGAAGAGGAGAGGCAGCCTGAAGGCCAAGAGGTCGAGCAGAGTGGGAGATAGAACGTCCTCCATCCGTCCTGTAAATGAAACCAGTCCGACAGATGTTATTCAGAGAGGTTTCTTACATTCTGAAGGAGCCAGGCTGGGCTGTTTGTTTGTGCTGTTGCTTCAGAATATCAGAATTATTAGAAAAATACACCCCTCATCATTCTTAACACTGTGAACTTAATGCTACTTACTAATGATAAAATATCTGAATATGATAGTCTTCCTCATTCCTGGCTCCAGCTGAGAAGTGTGTTCCCCCACATTAGTAAGAACGATCAACCAATCCTTTACAGAGACATGAGCACATTGCTTTTACATGTAATTATATGTAGAGATGTGAAAGTTCTTAGGTGAAATGAGCAGTTACGGGTGCCTTGAATTTTTTTTTACAGATATTGTTCTGCTTTCCAACTCCTATGTTACTGCACGAAAATATTTAGTTTGGGGTGCATTTTTTCTTTAAATGTGACCCCTCAGTCAGCTCATGGGTCTGTGCGTCCTATTGAATTACAGAGCAAGGGAGAAACAATATTGAACATGAAACGTTTATAGATTTCAACATTAATGGAACTGGGTAACATGCCTTTCATTTCCAGTTAAGCACTGGAAACCAGGCAGTTCAGTAATAAAGTCATTGCCACAGCAATGAAAATGTTTAGTCTTAACTTGCCCAATTATTCTCTTTAATAACCTCTGATAAAATAAGACTGTATCATTGTGTATTTCGTTTTAAAATGCCTATCATCTGCTTGCAAGCTTCAAACACTCCCCTCATAGTCGCTGTCAGTGAAAAGCAAAACTTACATTAATAAACATGGGAACATTTTGAGATTAAGAAAGGACATTTAGAAAAGAATGTTGCCATCTGAAGTTAAAAAGAAAAACGTCACCATATTATAATATGAAGCCATATTTTTCTTTGTAAATCCCTCCTAAATTACACAACTAATTTGTAGATTTATCTTTTAAGAAGCCAAGATAAAAGATAATAAGATAAAATCGTAATCTTACAAGACGTCATATTATAAGAGAGAGTTGTGATTTCAAAATGATTAGCTACATAACAAAATGGCAGATGGTATTGTTGATACAAGATGAAGTAAAAAAGTGCTAGTTTTTCATGAGAATTATCTAACTGAATTGTTTTCTTCTACAAAACCTTTCATCACTACAAGATTAAGTTGTGTTATGGTTTTAAAATACCATGTCCTTTCTTAAGAAAAAAGGGTAGTTCAAGTTGTAATGTGTAATGTGACATCTAAAGAAGAAAGCTGTTACTTTGAAAGTAAATGCATACATACACACAAACAAGAGGATGGTGCATTATTCGATTCACTAGAGTAGATCACAGACTGCACATATGTACAGTTTTTGTTTTCTCCTGCTAATATACAAAAATGCGTTTTTATATTAAGTCATTACTTACACCATTCTATGGGTTAATTATTGAAAGTGGAAAATGCTACTAATGAACAGAAACTATTGTATGCTTACTACAATTGCAAAGAGTAATTCAAATATTACTACAAAGGCTATTAAATATTTAACTTGGAGCTTTAACATTTTGTTTTCTCCAAAAATGAGAAGTTCTGTAAAAAAAAATACATGATTCATATAATATGATGACCCTTTCTCTGTTTTTGCAACTACTTTGTGACTTTTTTTCTTTAGAATATGAAGACTTTCTGTAAAACAGTGGCCCTTACTACATATTACATACTTACATATACTACATATTACAGTACAAACTCGTCCTACATGTAGCTTGGTATTTTTTATTTGTTTGTGAATGTCATCTTATTTATGTCATTGGGGAGCAGCTCTTTATATATACTGTATGAGGGTTATTTCTATTCTTTGTCAAAATGTTGTTGAGCTCTCTAATTATTTTGAAAACGATTTTAGAGGGCCACATAGATGATGAGGTATGGCTGTTTTGATTTTTTTTTCTTTTTTTCCTTTTGTTTTTTCCACATTTTTGGACAGCTGAGTATATTCTGCTATAGGGTTAGACTTCTTCAGACTCTTTTTCATTGGCTATTGATTATCAGCATGGACACAATTTCTTAAAGCTCCTTACAAAATTTAGTCTTTACTATTATTTGTATGTGTGGCTACCACAGC
This sequence comes from Leuresthes tenuis, assembly GCF_036924035.1. NCBI lineage: Eukaryota > Metazoa > Chordata > Actinopteri > Atheriniformes > Atherinopsidae > Leuresthes > Leuresthes tenuis. The sequence continues at coordinate 32,159,140 of NW_027325371.1, read as the reverse complement.
AAATCATTTTTAGAAATATTCCAAAGGCTCCTATACACTGAGCTTTAGCCTTGACCCACTATGATGAAAAACAAATGATGATCTGATACCTAACTCTTACTTACGTGTTATAATAATCAATCTTTAAGCCTAAAAAAAAATCGGAGGCTGTTGTGGCATACCTATGAAAAACACATGATAAAATGACACGTAAAACACATAATTGTGTGTGCAAATACGGCACCATCTGACACAGGTTGTTAGCTTGCTTAACGTGCAACAGGCCTGTTGGATCTCTTGCTGCAACTTACGCTGAGGCCTTAATGTTTCAGTGCCAGTGATATCAGAGGAGCTGGTGGCAAAAATGTGTCATGAATGCATACTTGGTGTAAATCTGATACAGAATCTTCTCTGATTTGACGTAGTAAAGCCTTTCTGATGTATTGTGTGCCATGTGGGATTGATTGGGAAAGACTTGTCCTGTAGTACTTGGAGTCGGGTGCTGATGAAATATTTCTTGAAAAACTGTAAAATGTGTAATAATGCAGGATGGAACGCTGTGAGGATGAAGATTACAACAAGAGTTGCACTTGTTCTATATATGATGACTTTACTACTGTATTGTATTTAATTTCCTTTATGGTGTAAATGAAGCAGAGTATTCTTAATGGTTCTTCCAGTCATGTAATTCTGATATTAAGATAAATCAAGAATTTTTTAACCTGATGATGTTTGATTTAATGTTTTAATGTCATTATCCGAAAGGTCTTTTGTTTTTTCACAGTAAGTTTAAAGGGTGCAAGAGTTTGTTATATTTTAGATGAATTCTGTCTCCACTTGTCCATTTTGAAGTTTTAAATTCAGTTCACATTATTCTATGGTTCAGGTCAATTCTATGTACGTCCCTCTTTTTGATTATCTGTCATCCTCTATACATTTAGGAATTGGTTATTGAATGCAACTGCCATCTTAACTATTTTATTTTTCAGCCCTAATTTTTAAATATATTTGTAACTATGCTGTAGTCCTTTCTTACAAACAGAGCAATAAATAAATGAATGAATGAGCAAAACAAAAACCAACAAAAAGACAGAAACAAACAACACTGCATGTGAAAGGGTTCTTGCACCTGGTTTACCATTGCGAGGTAAAGGGATATTACTTGAAGATATCTGATACAGGGAGTTAGTTTGAAGTACTCTGCAGAAAGTAGTTTATTTAAACTAGACTTAAATACATTGGCAAACTTGGTTTAGAGGCTGTTCAATCTGAGGCAATGACAGGTGCAGTGAAGATGGAATGAAATAAAAATTTTCCAGGTGAACACATGTGTCTGTGATCCTTCATCACCTCCACCTCTTCTAAGATAGAAATCACATTTAATTTATTCCTGGTCCTTCATCCACAATTATCTCCTTTGTCTTGTTTACATCCAAAATGAGGTGATGGTTTCCACACCATACCACAAAGTGGTCAACCAGTTCCCATTACTGAGCCTGTTGTCCATGACTGATATGCTCCATCTGATGCAACAGCAAATTCATTGGAGTATTTCTGGAGATGACTGAGCTGTGGTGGAAGTCTGGGGTTTACAAAGAGTGCGGTACAGTCCTCCTCTGTGCTTTTCTTGTGCTGCTGACCATTTTCTCAGACACTGGTCGTGTGTCCAGTCTCACAAACTGTGGTTTGTTTGTAGGTTAGTCAAATAGCAACTGTAGTGCTGCCCGTTTTGTCTAAATGACATCCTTAAACCTAAATCCCACACAATAAGTAAACTACTGGGTCCTGAAAGGTACTTACCTGCTTATTTAGTCGAGCCAATAAGTGTTTTCTGGACTTTCATGATGTGGCATGTTAGAACAAAAGAAAAGAAGAAAAAAAAAACAGATTTGACACAATACTATTTTGTATTGTATCCTGTACTCTGGCAGGATTCTTTGAGGCATAGACACAGCTTAAAAACAATATTCTTCATCAAACAGGTTCCAACTTTCTGACATAGCATGCACTTGATTCAATTCAATTCATCTTTATTTGTTATAGTGCCAAATTACAAAAAATTTCATCTCAAAGTCCAGAAGAGAGTTCCATCCAGGATTATTACAGAGACGGCTGTCAAATGGTGAAAAGATTACCAGGAGCTGGCTTTCATACTCAGTGAAAAACGACACTGTGTATTGTTTTTGCTGTAAGCTCTTTTCACAAAATAATAGGAGAAGGTGTTAATGACTGGTCGAATATCAATGCCAGTGGAAGCACTGGGTGTCAGGTGCAACTGTTGAACATTTTGGGGTTCAGTTAAGAGGGCCCCTTAACAGAATTTTGCCTAGGCCTAGGGCCCCATGAAGGTCTGAACCGACTCTGACCTGAGCCATCCCTAACTAAAAGCTTTATCAAAAAGGAAAGTTTTTAGCTTAGTCTTAAAAGTGGAAAGGGTGTCTGCTTCCGGGACATTTACTGGCAGCTTATTCCACAAGAGAGGGGCCTGATAACTGAAGGCTCTGTCTCCCATTCTACTTTTAGAAACTCTGGGAACAACAAGTAAACCTGCAGTTTGGGAGCAAAGTGCTCTTTTAGGAAAATATCTTACAATGAGACGTTTAAGATATGATGGAGCTCGGCCGTTAAAAGCTTTATATGTGAGGAGAAGAATCTTAAATTCTATTCTGAATTTAACAGGGAGCCAATGAAGAGAAGCTAAAACTGGAGAAACATGATCTCTCCTGTTAGTTCTCATCAGAACTCTGGCTGCAGCATTTTGGATCAGCTGGAGGCTTTTCAGAGAATATGTGGGACAGCCCAATAATAAGGAATTATAGTAGTTCAATCTTGAAGTAACAAATGCATGAACTAGTTTCTCTGCATCACCCTGAGACAGGATGTTCCTGATTTTGGCAATATTACGAAGGTGAAAGAAGGCAGTCCTAGAAACCTGTTTTATTTGTGCGTCAAATGATAAATTCTGGTAAAAAAAATAACTCCAAACCAAGGAAATACCGGAAATACCATCATGAGTAACTATATAGCTAGACAATTTCTCCCTGCAGCGCTCAGGTCCAAAGATAATGACTTCAGTTTTGTCTGAATTTAAAAGCAGACAGTTCTGAGTCAACCAGGTCTTTATGTCTTTAAGACATGCTTGTAGTCTGACCAACCTGTTGGTGTCATCCAGTTTCATAGTTAAGTACAGCTGAGTATCATCAGCATAGTGTCACATTTTATGTTCTGATTCATGTCTTGTCTCATCATTTCCTGTTTAATTTTGAAATATTAACTGCTCCTCTCGTTTCAGGTATCTTGCTCTTCCTCCCTTGTCAAGCGTCTGATTGTCTTCCCTGATTCCAAAGTGTTTCCACCTGTTCCCCATGGCTCCTCATGTGTTCAAATAGTCTGCGTCTCCCTTGTCTTAGGCCAGTGTGTCGTAACTTCCCATGTTCTTCACTCAAGTGCCTCAAACCACAGAAACCATAGCCTTGTATTCCTTGAGCCTGTAGTGGGGCGAGCCTCCTACAGAGGTATCATTGTTTTGTAACTTAATCCATTGTCATAGTTTAACCCACGGTAAGTTTTCATTGCCTCTTTTGTTCCTCCATTAAGGAGTGGTTTTTATTCTTGTTAATATTTCATAGTACCTGTGTTAGAGGAGTGTTGCGTGTTGAAGTTATCGATCAAGTTTCATAGTTCTTACGCTAGTGGAGAGATTTTGTGTTCTGGTTATAGAGCCTCGTGTCAAGAGTTAAGTTTTATAGTGCCTCCCATCGTGGAGAGATTTATGTTCTATTGTGTTTGTGCCCCGTTTATCGGGAGAACGTCCTTTGTTGAATTCCACCTCATGTAACTTTAGGAGAGCGTGTAAGTTTATTTGTAATCGTTCATAGCTTTTTCTGTTTTACTCCTGGAGTGGAGAGTTTTTGGTTTTGATACATTTTCATAGCTGCACCATCCTCAAATATAGTTACTGAGGAGAGTGCTTCAGGTTTTCAAAGCCTCTTGCTTTGGCTCTGTTCTGGAGAATCTCCAGTGGTTTATATCAATAAACAATCTTACTCTGAAAGACCCTGTATCTGTGTCTTGCCAGTCCGTGACACATAGCAATGGAAATTTATGCCATGCTGTCTAATAATGTTACCTAATGGAAGCATGTATAAAGTAAAAAGAATCGGTCCAAGCATAGAACCCTGAGGAACTCCATACCTTACTCTGGTGTGTGAGGAAGATTCTTCATTTACAAGAACAAACTGGAATCTATCAGATAAATATGACTTAAACCAGCCTAATGCAGTTTCTTTAATCCCAATAACATGTTCAAGTCTCTGTAACAGAATGCTGTGATCGATCGTATCAAATGCAGCACTGAGATCCAACAGGACAAGCACAGAAACAAGTCCGCTATCAGAGGCAAAGAGGATATCATTGGTAACTTTCACCAGTGCTGTTTCAGTGCTATGATGAATCCTGACTGAAACTCAGATTATTTCTATGTAAATGATCACAAAGTTGAGCTGCAACTATTTTTTTCAAGAACTTTAGACAAAAAAGGGAGATTGGATATAGGTCGATAATTAGCCAACACTTCTGAATGAAGAGTAGGTTTTTTAAGTAAAGGTTTAATTACAGCAACCTTAAAAGTCTGAGGTACATATCCTGTCAACAAAGACCGATCAAATCCAATATGGAAGTGTCAATTAAGGGAAAAACCTCCTTGAACAGTCAGGTCAGGATTGGGTCTAAAATACAAGTTGATGGATTAGAAGAGACTATTGCTGTTGTTAGCTCAGAAAGATCAACTGGGCAGAAGCTGTCTAAATACAAATCAACAATACTAACAATACTTCTAAAGCTGCTCTACTTGTTGATACATCAGTGATAATAATGGGAAGGATTCCATTAATCTTCTCTCTGATAGAAACTATTTTATTGATAAAGAATCTCATGAAATCATCACTGCTGAGAGTTAAAGGAATACATGGCTCAACAGAGCTCGGACTCTTTGTCAGCCTGGCAACAGTGCTGAAAAGAAACCTGGGATTATTCTTATTCTCTTCTATCAATAATGAATAATAAGCAGTTCTAGCTTTACGAAGTGCTTTCTTATACGTTATTAAACTATCTTTCCAGACTAATTGAGACTCTTCTAAATTAGAGGAATGCCACTGTCTCTCCAGCTTTCTTGCAGTCTGCTTTAACGCACGCAGCTGTGAATTATACCAAGGAGCCAACCTCTTCTGACTGATTACCTTCCTTTTCAGAGGGGCAACATTGTCCAGTGTTGTACGCATTGAAACTATACTGCTGTCAACAAGAGAGTCTCGTTCTACTGGAGTAAAGTTTAGGTAGCCGTCCTCTGTCATATCTGCACATGGCAGTGAAGAAAAGGATGATGAAATCAACTCTTTAAATCTGGTTACAGCATTCTCTGACAGACACCTTCTATATGTAGAATTCTTCTCAGAAACCGTGTAGTCAAGTAATGTAAATTCAAAAGTTATTAAAAAATGGTCAGACAAGACAGGATTATGAGGGAACACTGTTAACTGTTCACTCTCAATGCCATAAGTCAGCACAAGGTCAAGGGTATGATTAAGGCAGTGAGTAGGTCTGTGAACACTTTGAGAAAATCCAATAGAGTCTAATATAGAATTAAAGTTAATATTTAGGCTGTCATTTTCAACATCTACATGAATATTAAAGTCACCCACTACAATGACTTTATCTGTACTCAGCACTAACTGGGATACAAACTCTGAGAATTCAGACAGAAACTCAGAATAAGGGCCAGGTGGATGACGTTATGGAAGTTTTCAATCGCTTCCTTCCTACAATACCTCTGATGAGCAATGAAATAGAGAACTTTACTTTTTCTACTGGCGGGCGGGTGGGGGGGGAGAGGCAGTCTTGATGATAATTAAGAGACAGGAGGTTAAAACAATTATAGTGTCTTGAGTGTTGGTCTCTATTGAGTGTTAATTAAGAGGTAAATAGTTTAAAACAATTAGCGTGTCTGGGTGATACAAATGGTTAATGTGGATTATAGTTTGTTAGTCCTGAGACATAAAATTTACCATCACAATACACAAGAACAAGTAGAAGAGGTTTTTGTTATTTCCACTTTTGGAAAAAATGAGAATCAGAGATTCAAAAGGGCTAAAGATAATCTTGGGTCTAGGACTGATTAGTAACCCTGATCTGAAGTTAGCTGCCACTCCTCCTCCTCTGCCTGTGGTTGGAGGAACATGAACATTTAAATAGTCAGAGGGAGTTGATTCATTAATGCTAACATGATCCTCCTGCTGCAGCCAGGTTTCTGTAAGACAAAATATATCAATATGATGATCACAAATCAAATCATTCACTAACAGAGACTTCAAAGGGAGAGATCTAATGTTCAGCAAACCACATTTAATAGTTTGATGTTTTTGTTCAGTTAAAGTTTTTGTTTTAATTTTTTTTTGCACAAGAGGATTTGCTCCTTTTGTGTTTTTTGATTGAGGGGGGGGCAGCATCAGGTGGGAAGCCGCAGAGAAGTGTGTAAGACTACAACTCTGCATCCTGGTCTCAACCCTGGGTTGTCATGTTTTTGGATGACTAATAAATTCGTCCATATTTCTAGAAATGAGAGCCGCTCCTTCCAAAGTGGGATGGATGCCGTCTCTCCTCATCAGACCAGGTTTTCTCCAGAAAGATAGCCAATTATCTATGTAGCCCACGTTGTTTGCTGGACACCATCCAGACAACCAGCGATTGAATGAGGACATGCGGCTAAACATGTCATCACTGGTCAGATTTGGCAGGGGTCCAGAGAAAACTACAGAGTCCGACATTGTTTTGGCAAAATTACACACCGATGCAACATTAATTTTAGTGACCTCCGATTGGCGTAACCGGGTGTCATTACCGCCGACGTGAATAACTATTTTACCGTATTTACGTTTATCCTTAGCCAGCAGTTTTAAATAGGATTCTATGTCGCCCGCTCTGGCCCCTGGAATGCATTTGACTATGGTCGCTGGTGTCGCTAATGCCACGTTTCTCACTATGGAGTAGTGATGACGACATGAAGCCTCATGAAGCACTGAAGCTTTCCATCCGAGTAGTTCAAAAATAGGCCGAAGCTTCATGGCGCTTCATTTGCTTGACTCCGCCATCAAGAGGACAATAAATGTAAACACTAATAATAATAATAATGATAATAATAACACCTTCAGGAACAATAGGGCCTTTGCAGTTCACTGCTCGGGCCCTAATCATTAATACAATTTTATTTAGCATATTTAATATAAATGCTATTAATTCTGTGTTCTTGTAGCTATGCTACAAGGCATTCCCTGTGGGGTTAGTTAAGTATTTTTATTCTGTTTCACACAATTATTATTGTGTGCCTACCTTATTAGGAGAGATCAGCTCAAAATGCTCCCATAGAGGAGAAAATCTCCTCATATAACAAAAAGGCAGCTAGCTATGAACAATAAGACAGATCAATTGCGTTTAGCTGGCACTTATATTTTGAATTATGCACAAAGCCACTCGCTGAGTGAGGAAAATCTATTTGAAATGTGGAAAGGTTGATGGTGAACCACGGGCTTGACTTTAGGACTATGACTCCTCTTCCTGACAATCACCCAGCCACTCTGGGGTCCCGGCTGCTCGGGATGTGCTCGGGGACGACTAATGGAGCTAGCTAGGCTAGGTGGCTTTGCACTGGGGCCTGGCTCGCTATCGGGTGGTTTTCAACAGTGCAGAGCCGAGCTTCCAATTCAGATAACCTTGCCTCCAAAACTACAAAAAGAATACATTTGTTACATGTACCATTATCATTAAAGGAGTCCGAGGAGTAACTAAACATCTGACACACGGAGCAGGTGAAAGCAGGAGATAGAGGAAGAGAACTGGTAGCCATGCTAAGCTAGAGAACCAGACACACCGCTAAAAAGTGAAAAATAAAAAATAAAGATCTGTAAGAGTGAGTGTTAGAAGATAACAAGTATGCGATAGAGTTAACTATGCAAAATGTGTAAATTATAGGGAGAAATAAAGTGATTATTAGTAGTTCAAGAGGAGCAAGAGATTCCACAGTACACACACAAGGTAACAGGAAGTGATGCAATACGTCTTACCGCAAAGCAAAGCCTTCTGGTCACTGACGAAAAAAATTTATCAGCTCTGCAGTGTGAAATCTTGTCATGCCTCTTTTTTTATTTATTTTTACAGATTGTAATTCAAATTGAGATTTAGATTGTTTCCCTAGGATTGTTCTAGGCCATGTCCTAGACTATATTTTTCCTAAAGAAAACTGAACACTCTATGCTCTTTAACAAGATGCATTATCACCCTCAAAAGAACTTCATAATCACCAAAAATAATTTGAATTGATTAAATGAGTAAAGTGTCCAAAATTTATAAGTATACCTGTGCATTTACAGTAGAAGTACTAACTGCCATCTCCCCTGTTGCTTGACCTGGTATGCAACTCTGTACCATCAATGAATGTGGTAAATGTTTCTTTACTTCATGATTCCATATTTTTCCTGTGCTTGATCTGAAAAAAAAGACAGCAAATTTATTTATTTATTCATTTTAGCAATGCCTAAATATTTAGCTATTAAATTTAATTGTTCTGTGTCATATCTGTGATTTGTTTTTTACAGTACTAATTCAGTTTTTTTGCTAAATTAAACTGTCGTGCACATCCAAAAAATTAATATTCAGCATGAGTGGTGATTCTGTCATTTTTGCCAGGGTATGAAACTTTTAGGTACTGAAAGAAGGCAAGGTGTCTCCTACGACACTGTAGTTTTCACCTGACTTAGACAAAGGTTGAACAGGTGTGTTAAAATCCTATAAAGCTGTTCCGCACAGGCCTTCCGCACAGTGAGATTGACACTGTCTGGACCTGCAGCTTCCCCAGATGCCTCTTCACTAGAATTCTATGGAAAGACGGGCTCGAAAGGGAAGGGAGAGAAGTGCCACTATTTCCTAATTTGGGGGATGATGTTTATGAGAGTGTGTAAAGATCCATGACTGGGATGCATGTTGACATTACACTAGAAAAAAATATGTTCTTCATATATTCTGTAATCTCAACAAAAACCTGACTTTTGTAATGCATGTAAACATATTAATTTGACCAAAATTGTATGGAATCAAGCTTCTCAAAACCTGGCCAGCACACCCGATAATACAGTTGTGGATTAAATATCTGCGTATATGGGCCTAGGTGCTGTACATATGCTCCAAAGTTCAAACTTTGGCATCTTTTTGTAAAAACTGTTTTGTTTTCCAGCTCTTTCTTCTACACCTTCTTACTCTCTCTTAGCTTATTTTTCAGCTGTTTCTGAACACTCCCCAATAACTCCCTGTTGTCCTATCTGGGGCTCTCTTCTTCAAGTTCAACTGCTTTTTCAGGTCACTGATGATCCAGAGCTGGATACTGGGCAATCACCTCACTTTGTTGGGAAAACAATCCACATAGATGTTAATGTAGTCTGTTATACACTCAGTCATGGCATCAATGTCATTGCCATGTTGCTCATAAAGTACATTCTACTCTTTGGCCTCAAAGCACTCTCACATAGTTTCTTCAATTTTGTTTAACTACCTCCTTACAGTTTTTTTGGCCACAGAGCGCTGCTGTACAATAGGTGCATAGAAGTGAGAAGTACCAGATTATGGTTTTATCAGAGGTAAAATTATATCTAAGATTTAGTAAGTTGAAACTTTAGGAGGTTTTTTCATGTGAACAAGAAGGAGCATACTATTTAGCAAAGAAAAAAAAGATCCTCAGAGGGCAGTCCTCTGAAGCAGCTTCTTATAACATGAACACAGAAGTTGTTTCAGCTGTATTTCACTCAAGGGTGTTGCAGCAGCCATATTTCACACGAGGGAGTTGAAGCTGCAGAAATTCCTTATTATCTCATAACTGATTTAGGTTTTATCCACAGCTGTTCTTGATAACAACATTGCCACATTCCTTGCAGCTTGTAAGCACTCAGTAACATTTTTAACAATTACTGGTCGCATAATAACAGAAATTGAACTGGGACGTGGCATTCTATGTTATGAAATCAATACATGTGATACAATAAAATCAGAATTTTCCCAATAGGTCCTCTTTTGTTGACGGAGGACAGGCAGAGGAGCTGTATGCATCTTTAACAACTGCATGAATCCAATGTTTTATTTTCTTAAGTGGTGCAATTGACAAACTGTTGAAATGCTAAACCTGTAGCAGAGAGGGAGACGTTGAAATCTCCACAGAATGTCATGAATGCATTTGGTTGTTGTGTTTGTAACCTCACAACAACTGAGCAAATTATGTCCCTCACATAACATTGACAAACTTGATCATCAGCAAGTTGTGGACACTGAGATTTAACTTGTGGAACATTTCATACCTAGCTGAGTGTGGCATCAGTCACTGAGATGTACAGCCAAAAGAAAAAGCACAGAATTCCAAATGTTGGCAGAGCTCTGTCTTTTTCTAGCTTTTCATGCTATAAATAACTGTTATGATATGAAGGAGTTCCTCTCAACCCACAATCAGGTTCTCCTTAAGACAAATCACCCAGTACATAAAGACTATGACATTATCAGTTGAATCAAAAACATTCTTTTTCAGAGATAATTTTACATGCAATCCCAAAAAGACTATATCCAGTTACATTACAACCAGGCGGTTTCATCAAACTATCAAAACAAAAAATAACACCTTTTAAGCAAAGATAACCCAGCTTCTTCCCTAATGTCCCCCCTCTCCTCAGGTCATTTAGTTTCTGCCAACACAACTGTTGAGGCACACCAGGGGTCTGACTGAATAGTCAGAAAATGACCTTCCATTGTCCTTTCCTGCACTCTTTCCTTGACCTCAACAGAACACTGTTGGAAAAATTCTCAAGGACTTAGGAAAAGACAACCACTCTGCAATGAAAATTCTACCATACTTACATTAAGCTGTGATGTGGATCTGCAGCACTGAAACTCCACCTGTTCAATACATTTTCAACAAAAATTGCTCGAGATACTTTGTCTAATGTGATCTTATCACATTGTTATATGAGTTACGTCATGTATACAATATTTGAGATAACATAGAATATTGCTTTATTATCAAGATTCCTAATTAAGAAAGGAAAGAAAAAGGCACAAAAGTGAGACATGTTGCTGTCATTGACTGCTCACACTCACCAATATGTTGTCATACATATCCACAGGAATCATAGTTAGCACCACTGGATGAAAATGACCTAGCATCACTTTGATAGTTGCAACTGCAAGGAATTGTCGAACAGAATTATGTCCTTTATTTTATAAAGGCAGCCACTTAGATACTTCTGGGTCATTCCACTCAGTTTGAAAAGTTCCTAAGCAAGATAAACTCTTTGACCAGACACCTGGCCCCTGTCAGCTCCTGCTGGTCTCCAGAATTACCTCAGAGAGAGACAGAGATAGTTTTTAGAAAAAAATAAAAACAAATTCAGTAAAATAAATGCAATTAAGGCATTATCCGATTAAAGAGGATCCCTCATTAGTGGATTAATACATTTAAAAACCACCAAATAGACAGATGTACTTTGTTGGTATCTGAGTGCATGATAGAGTTTTGGAATATGTGTTAGAAATGAGAACCTGCTTAGTGAGGGGCTGTCTGCATCTCCTATTGAAATGTCATAGAGGATAAAATATGCAGATTTCTTGTAATTTCACATTTATTAATCTTATAGTTTTTAACTACGGTACTTGTCAGCACATCTTTACCTATACCCTTGGTCCATCTGTACTTATGTTGACTTTGTACATTTTTAAGTTATACACGATTTTAGAAAAACTGTGTTTTGTTTTGAGTTTCACAGCGTTGTGGTGGCTAGCACTGTTGCCTTAAAACAGACAGAAAGTTACAACTGAGGCCTTTATATGTGGAGTTTACATGTTCTCCCCATGAATGCATCTAATTAAACTCCTTTTAGGTTACATGGTATTTCTAAATTGACCATAGGAGTGAATGTGAGTGTGCATGGTTGTTTGTCTCTGAGTTGGCTCTGCGATGGACTCGCAACCTATTCAGGATGTTCTCCGTCTCTGGCCAGATGGCAGTTGGAGTAGGCTGATCCACAATCCTGAACTGGATAAATTGATTGATGGATGTATGGATGGATGGGTTCTGAATACCATTTTATACCATTTTACACAGCACCCAACTTGCAAATTGGTCGGTTGAGAGTTCTGAGTTGTTATTTCTGGACAATTTTTAATGATGATTCTTGACCATTCAGTTCTAATCAGTCTGTAAAGAACTGACTACTTACTTAATTATTGAAACTCTGAATTTCTCCCAGAGGTTTGCACATGCCTGTTGCTAGTCATTACTTTTGTTTAAACTCATGAATGAAAAACAAAGAAGAAAAAAGAAACAACAACGGGAGAAAGACTCATTTCACTTTCTGGTTGCTGCTGTTTTGCTATCTACTTCTGACCTAAAAAATCATCAATTTAAAAAAAAAGTATAAGGTACCTTAACTTTCCCAAAACAATGTTATGTATACAAAAGTGGTTAATGATAGTTAGTGATTTAAATTGTATTAATTTGCATAAAAGCATCGAATCTATTTACAAACTGCCATTGATATATCTAGGCAAACTACTACAAACAAAATCTACATCGAATATGCGGTCTCTGAAAAAGTCATGAACTACTGACGTTAACAAAGTCTTCTTGGTCTATGGGGGATGTAGTTATCTCCTTATCAAAACTCTTACAAAGTGAATGTTTTTTTGAGAAAAAGACTGCATATCCCGTCGTTCATCGCGGATAGCGACTGAAGGGACGCATTAGCTCACGCGGACTGTCTCTGGGAGTGCTGAGTCGAATATCCTCTCTGGCGTCCGGACCGACTGAAACCGGCAGCTGTGTTTCACCTGAAACGGAAAAAAATAATTACATTTCGAATTGGGAAGCCTCTAATCACTGAAAGGGGTGAGCGTAACATTGGGTTTTGGGTGGACTTTTACGTGGACCAAGAACTGCGTAGCTCAAATCTTATTCAGTGAAAATCCAAGACCCACGATGGACCCGAGAGACACTGCCCCTGATTCCTGGGAACAAGAGGACGATGTGGAGGCCACAATCGACCAACGATTTGAATCAGCATTCAAGAGCCTAAACGTGAATGCTAAACCATTTGTGCCCAATATAAATGCTGCCGAATTCGTTCCAGCTAGTGCCGTGATAGCACACTCGGGAAATGTCGATTCCGCTGGTGAGTGCAGTCACGTTGGGAGCTATGTAAGCTAGCAGCTAATGGCAACCTGGGCAGGGTAGCTACTAGCTCACTAGCTACTGTTCAGACACGCGTTTCTTAAAGCGCGTCAAACTAGCGAGCGACATTGATATTAAATGCTTTGTTGGTGGTGTTTTATCGTACGCTTAGTGCTATGTAACTTTAACTTTTGGTACTCTTGCTTCTAGAGCAGCCTTACAACTTTAAAAAGTCATTAACCCAACCGGCATTAGCCTGCTTCAACCAACGGGCGGTAAATTGCTAGCATGTTTCTCAGCTAGTGTGGTTTCTCTGTTGAGCGCCAGTGTCCCTCAGTGTGTAGGTGACGCGATATTACAAAGTAATAACTTACTCTAAATTCTACATAGCACAAAGCAAGATGTATTGTTATACGTTATTGTTGTTGTTGTGTAACACAAACTTTGCCTGACACTTAACAATGAATTGGAAATAACTTAGAGTTAACGTTGGTGTCTGTTGTGTGACGTGGATGTACTGACGGACTATTGGTCAAGAGTGGAGCAAAATGTGTCACTGGAATGCAGACCAGACACCTGAACAAGTCTTAATGGAGACTGCAATAATCATTTAAACCATTTCCCTTTTTTATCTTATGCCCTAAATACGCCGAGCTGTTTGAGATCGTTTTGCTTTTTCGTTTTGCGTTTTCTTTAGCGTGTCATGGTTCCACAATCTTTTATTATTGTCCCCATGAGTCCTACACATGAACACATTATCAAAAGGAAGCCGAAATGTCATCAGTTGGCTTTTTGAAGCCAAGTGAAAGCTGATTTGGGGACACAAAGTATATACTATTGGCTATAGTTTATTTTTTCAGTTATGCTTCTAAGCAGTGGAACTGGTTGAAGACTTAAACATTAACTTCAGCATTGTTTTTCTTTCAGTTGCTGGTGAAAAAATATCCACCATGGAGGTGTCACAGAGCAACGGTATGTATTAAGTCTGTTTTCACCTGGGGGCCCCTGTGTTTCATGTGATACATGCATGCTATCAATGTCTGTCTTATTGTTGTAACATGAGCAGACTTGCATTAAACCCTCCCAGGATTAACAAAGCGTGTAGGATAACGGTTGTCATATTTTAGATTGCACATATTTGTTTATGAACATGGTATTTTACTGGAATTACAAGCACATGTGTAATCTTTTGCACTTAAATGGTTTCAGTGTCAGAGCTGGTATCTGAATTAATCCAGCTCTTTTTCTTTTGACATCTTACAACCAGCCCTTGGCCCGGGAAACTGGTTCCAGGGCAACGCAAACTCTTGACTTGTTTTAAGTACTGCTTTTGTCAGGGGCTGGGGACAGACTTATGGTGACCAACCTAAACTTACAGTGTAGTGTGAAGTCTCTGCAATACAAAGGAGAACAAATGCTCAGCTGAGATCAAATAGAACATACAACCAGTGTTGGCACGTGCGTTTACAGTGGAGAAACATTGTCACTGCACGGATCACTCTGGTGGCTCTTTGGGCAGTGGAAAAGCAAACTGGTTCATTGAAGGCTCCAAAGTAGAGCCCGCTCTGAATTGACAGTTATACAAGACACAGTACTTGGTTCAGATTAGTTGATAAGCGACAACCAACAATCACTAATTGGTGAATCATGTAGCAGTAGAATCCCAGATTCTCTATGGAATGAAGCTCGATAAGGAATCAAAACATTTATTCAGGAATAAACACCACCTGGATTTACCCAGGTAGATGGTTAGGGGTAACGGTTCACAAGTTCTAGGTCCAGGGGCCTGGGTACTGTCGTGGTATGATTACCACCTTTCATGTGGGTTACCTGGCTTCAAATCCTGACACCCCCAGTAGGGGTCCTTAGGCAAGACCCCCTTGCCCTACCTGCCTACCTGGGATATGAGTGTATGTCGCTTTGGATAAAAGCTTATGCCAAATGCATAAACATAAACGTAGGTTCAGTAACGCTATGCCTTAAAAAAAAAAAAAAAAAAAAAAAAAAAAGGCTTTGCTCACTACCTGGCTATACTTAATGAGCAGGGTTTTTTTTTTTTTTGTTTGTTTTTAAACGGCCCTTCATGACAGGGACATATACCCAGTTGACAATGGCAGTATTCATCTGACTTCATTTGAGAAAGAGTGATCCTGGATGCGCAACACATAATTTTCTCATAGGAATTGTCCATAGCAGAGCCCAGAAGTTAAACCCTATTGAGCGTCTTTGCGGTTGGCTGGAGAATATTTTACACACATTATTTTCCCTTCATTGATACATGATCTTAGCTGATAGATGATGTAACAAGCTTATTGAAACAATGCCAAAGCAAATTGAATGAGACAGATGTAAAGATATATTTGTGATTGCCTTATTGGTGGTGCTGGTTTTTCACTGGTCTAGCTCTAACATGGCAAGCATTACCATTCCAGATAATGTTTTATACTTCTTTGCTATATCTATGCTGTAATCCTGATGCATATTTCCCAAAACCAGTTGTTGCTGTAACATAGACCTGGTTAAAGTCCATGCACAACACAGACTCTCAAACACAAAGCTTGGTGTCTTTTAGATGTGTAATGATATAGTAATTATGTGAGTCCTAGATTAATTCAATTTGATATGAAATATTAGTCAGATCTTATCATATTAGTTTCTCTTCTACGCTGTGCTGTTCCTGTTCTCATTTAAATGGTGTCTGTCATCACATGATAGAAAAAGTCTGACTGAAATGTGCACTTTTAAGACTGTGTTACTTTGAGTGTTTTGAGTTTGGCTGTATCTACAGGTAAGTGATAAAATAGCAAATGTGCTACTCGTTACCTTGCAGCCTGTTTGTGCTGACTGTTAAGGACAATTGAGAGAAAAAATGGTTCTTAAACTAACATATTTTCTAGATTTCTTGGTAGATGGGTATTTTGGTATCTGGTGATAAAGATGCTAAGTTGACAACAAATAACTTGCAGAGTTTGCAGACAGACACAGGAAGAATCAGGGTGTGGCTGCATGGTTAGCGAGATAGGAGAGATTCAAACATGGTTGAGATGTTTTTCACAAAGGGCAGAGACTAATCAAGTCTTTGGCTCTAGATTAGCTTTTGTACTGGTAAGAGTTGTATTTACAGTCTTTCACAGTTGGTCCTGCTTTATGCGTTTGAATTTGAAATTTAAAAAGTTAAAACCGGCTCCTTGACGCAATGTACAGATGTTCCCTACAGATGTTGTAAATAAGACACAGGCATATTATGGAATATTTAAAAAATATTTTTGCCTTTTGCTTAGAATTTGTTATTTATTACCCATTATGTTTACTTTTATGATTTATATCAATGTATTTAATTTACATGTGTTGTGTTTCTGTAAGCTGCATGTTCTTTTCATTTTATGTGACTGATTTGAAATCAAATTTGAGAAAGTTACAAGACACCCCCAGTTTTAAACTAATCTGATGCCTTCAGAAGTTTAGAGTTGCCTGTGAACTGCAACTATGCGTACTGGATTTGACTGTACACTTGTCTGTCACTACCAGGATTTGCTCTCCATTAGCTTGAACTTTAGTTATCTGCTCTGTCCGAGTCCCAATACCCTCCTCTGCTCATTTAAAAATTACTACTGATAACCATGGTAGTTGACAGAATGGCATTATCATTCTGCAGTAGTAAGACCTCATAAAATTTTCACTCGCATACTGCAGAAAAAAAACAAACAAACTGATGTGCTGAGTGTTGACAACAGAACACAGAATCTTGCAGTAGAATAACATCAGCCATTCTTTATTTAGTGGCAGTCCTACTCTGTCACATTCATTGGGAGTGTTTCATTATCACTTTGAACTAACATGTATTTTCTTTTGTGGGAGATAACACCACAAAATAAACAGGAACATTGGAGCTTGACATGAATCAGTCATTCAAAGTCAGATGAGTTGGATGCTGTTAAAGTGTGATCAATATGAACTATCCATAGTTGTGCTTATAGCTGTGAGATATCTTGTTTGTATAGTAGTTAAACTTCATATATCATTGTTTAAAATAACAGGAAAACTTTTACCTAGTATCTAGCCCGGCACATAAAGTTGCTCTGTTGATTAATTGTTGAAGAAGGGTAGGGCAGCTGTAGCGATTAAAGATTTTTTTCTCTCTTTGTCACACTCAGCACTGCCTCTTCTCATTCATTCATTTGAGCTGCTTCGTAGCTGCAGCTCGTGGCGTGCGCTGTCTCCCGAGCTGAACAAAGCTGTTTAAAGTTAGTGAATATTGTCTTAACAGTGAATGTGACACACTTCTAAATTTTGTGGGTGTTTTTACTTGTCTCAGAAAGGAATCGCTCTGCAACCATCGCATTGTACTGTCGTGTTTAGAATGGCTCTTTTCTTGCCACATCTGTCTTCTTTGCACATTCGATCTGAAGCTGGCCTGAACACTTAAAAGAGAACTCCAGTATTTTTAAACATAGACCTTATTTCTGGCATGAAATACATTTATCTACTCACCGAGAACAGTTTAGCGAAAGTCGGCATTCTTCAGAAGCTATTTAGAAAACTCGCGATCCATACAACAGAGTGAATGGGGCATAGACGATGCAGCCTCTAAATGAGGCATTATCTGTCTTTATTTCACCAATACTTTAAGACGAATGAATGAACGAATGTGAACTATAGCTCTGTTAGCTCATAGCTGCTGTTATGTGGCTACTTGCGGTTATAGGAGAGCTAACGGAGGGATTTCTACACAGGCACTCTACTGTGTAGAAATCATTTAAGCTTGCAGTGCTTGCTGTGTCCCGTCAGTTGATTGAAACTGCATGAATGGAGTTTTGGCGTCTTCACCGACAGTAACAACCACTGCTGTTGTAAGACTTAAAGTTGTGTTGTACCTGAGATAAACAATGTTCAGCGTTGCAAATCCACCCAAAGGCCCTGGGTAACTTCAGGTCCCGTCCCCCCCCCCCCCCCAATGGATAAAATTTCTTCCTACTCCCAAGTTGGTTCATTTTTAACCATTCAATGGAAATGTGTCTGATTCATAATTGGTTTTTGTGGCTTTTTAAAAAATCACTCTGTTTGCCTTGACAGTGCATGGAAAATCCGGCTCATATTTTAGGGTAATTCTACCATTACGATGTAACGCTGGTTATTAGCAGGTTAGTGTAAGCTGATAACTTCAGTAAATCAAACTCACTTGAATTACTTGAGAGAGTAGCTGGGTAAACTTTTTTTAGTCTATTTTTTTTTCTTTAAATGCAGGTTTTGTTTCCTGATTTGAAGTCAAATCCCAATAGAACATGTAATTGTTTTTCAGTAGTTCAGTTCTAAACTTCACTTAAGTGCCATTATAGTTAGTCTTGAAATCAATATTTTTATTTGCTCTTTTTCCGCACAACTGACTGCTGTACTGAACAGTAAGCTTGGTCATTTGTGACCAAAATGGTTGTTGTAATGTTTTAGTGATGGAGAAACTGAACAGGTGAAAGGGAGTAAATGATATCTATTGTCTCGTAGCTCCTGTAGAGAATGGTGACACAGAGATGACCACAGAAGAACCATGGGACCAGAAAGAGACAGAACCAAGCGAGGAGGAGCCAGGAGGCGGAGACCGAGGGCCAGGGGAGTCGGTGGTGGAAGAGACTGCTCCAGAAATGATGGAGGAAGAAGAAGAAGTGCTAGTGCCAAAGGTTCCACCTGTACAACCAGATGCCCCCAAGAAGGAACATATAAATGTTGTGTTCATTGGACATGTAGGTCAGTGCCAAACACCTGTCAGTTTTATTAAATCAGTAAGTAGAGGATACAACTTGGGGAGAAGAATTTTGCTTGCTCTCATTACTGTTTAAAACAACAAACATCAGAATAATTATCACTATCATGAGTGTGACAAATAAAAAAAAATTACATGAGACACCAAGGGTGTGTAATTCTGTCAAGAAATGCCATCAAATGACATAAGTGTTGGTTCATCTGTTCAAACTCCAGCTCTCAGCTTTAAGTAAAAATGACAGGCTTTTTCCAGTTTTGTATGAGCAGTCAAGTGGGTTCAGATTAAATGAATACTCACTTTTATAGTAATTTTCTTTTTGCAACCAAAACTTTTTTTTCTCACTTGCTTGTTCCCACGAAGAACTTGCATGCCACTCACAAGCAGGAAACTGTTTTAAGTCGATGTTTGAAAAACCTCTGAAAGAACCTTTGAGTTAGACTCAATTTTTTTTGTTGTTGGTTAAGGAAAATGAGAAGTCTGCAGCTTCTTGGTTTGTATTACCCAGCAAATACTGCTGAAGCATGATTTTTTTTTCTTGAATTTTCATTGACATGGCACATCCTCCATTATGTATATTGATGCTACCACAATATTGTGCAAGTTGAAAGAGTAATAGCCTGCTAGTTGACAAAAGTTCCTATTTGCCAACAGCAGCACTGTGCTGTACTTTTAGGGGTTCTCATATGGCATTGAACTGAAAAAGTAATTTCAAGCTCTCTCTGTATGTATTTCCTAGATGCTGGAAAGTCTACCATTGGAGGACAAATCATGTAAGTAATCAATCTTTTTGTTAATGAGATATGATATTGTAACTTCAGGTTTTTCACATGAGCAATGCTTTAATGTGCCCCCTCTCTCCTCCAGGTATCTAACAGGCATGGTAGACAAAAGGACCTTAGAGAAATATGAGAGGGAAGCAAAGGAAAAGAACAGAGAAACCTGGTAAGTGGTACGACTTTGTTTCTTTTGGTCTACATCATGGAACATGTTCTATGCTATTTGCCGAAGTCTGTGAAAACATCACATCGTTTGTTCTTAGGTATCTGTCTTGGGCGTTGGATACCAATCAGGAGGAGAGAGACAAAGGCAAGACCGTCGAGGTGGGCCGAGCATACTTTGAGACAGACAAAAAGCACTTTACTATCCTTGATGCTCCAGGTCACAAAAGCTTTGTGCCCAACATGATTGGAGGTGCATCACAAGCAGATTTAGCTGTTCTGGTGAGTAAAGGAAGTTAAAACTGTTGCAGTAAAGTAAACTTAACTACTGTAAATTCTGAACTATAGAGCGCACCTGAATATAAGCCGCAGTTTCTAATTTTAAAAAGAAAATCCATTTTGTACTTGTATAGCCCGCACTGGATTATAATCTGCGGGTGTCCACATTGTAATATGAGATATTTACACAGAAAGATGTTACACGTGAGGATTTTTAAACTTTTAATTAAATGTGTATGGTAACATAAACAAATTAATACTGCAAATGTTTTTTTTCCCCGAACAATGCCTGTAACGCTGATGGTTTTAATTAAAACACCTATCGGCAACGCACAAATACGTGGCGTACATGCTTTTTACGCCACTGTAGCCTACCAGGAAGTCATTGATCGCCTTCTTCATCTTCCTCGTGCGCACTAAAACCATCAAAGTCATCTTCTTCAGTGTCCGAATTGAACAGCCTCAGAACTTTGTCACTCACTTCAGACTCTTCGTTGTCGCTCTTACAATCTCATCTCAGATTGTTCGCTTTTAGTTTAAAAGCTGCATCATATGCATTTCTTCGTTTGTTTTCCATATTGAGGGTGAGCACAGATGACCGATTTACAATAATTTAGTAGTGTAAGTGTGTGTGATTTATCGTACAATTTCTGTGGACCACTGTTAACTATTCGTTCTTTTTATTTGTCTAATATTAGGAGGCAAAATGTTTTTGGCAGCATGAAAAAAAAAAAATCATATATTAGCCGCACCGTATTATAAGCCGCGGTGCTCAAAGCCTGGGAAAAAAGTAGCGGCTTATAGTCCGGAATTTACGGTAAACAGAACTCATAAGTTAAAGAGATTTTTTGGCTTAATAGTCGACACAGTTTGTTAAAGAAAGCCCATTTAATCACCCTGTAGAATGACATACTGTAAGTAGTTTCTGTGCAGAAAAGTTGTCCTACATCAGCATTGAATTAAAATTTTGCTTGGTGAAGATATTTTAATACTACCCACAACGAAATGATGTCACACTGATGTGAGCAGTTACTTGAGACACAAGAAGAAGAAAAAAATTCAACAAAAACAACTTGATCTCTTTTTTTTTGTTTTGTTCATCAACTAAGTACTAAGAAGGTACTTGACTTAGATGCTTTAGACTTTGTGTTCATCATAATCAGAGATGCATAAATATATCACAGAAAACGATTCAATACATACACATATGCAGATGCATGGAGTAAGATATGATTCAGTATGTTTTATTCAGAGCAATTTGATCAGTTTGACACAGTTTATAATGTGATAGAACATAGCACATAACTGAACTATAGCTAACGGTGGGATTTCTACACAGGCACTCTACTGGGACCACTTCATCCACACGCCCCCCTGGAGCACAGTTTATTTACTCCTTTCTCTGTGAAAGTTGGCTAACTTCACACAGAGTTTGCTACTGCTAGTTTTGTGCAACATGGCAGGATATTTATCAAATTTTGACAAAGTGAACGACGACTTTGAGTTCTTACCGGAGTGAATGAGCTGTGCTGCAACCATGCGTGTCGATGAAGTGGTCCCAGTAGAGGTGTGTAGAATTCCCTCCGTTAGCTCTCCTATAGCTGCAAGTAGTTGCATAACAGCAGCTATGTGCTAACAGAGCTATAGCACACGTTCATTCATCCATTCGTCTTAAAGTATTGGTGAAATAAAGACAGATAATGCCTCATTTAGAGGCTGCATCCCGGCCCTGTTCACTCCGTTATATGGATATACGCCGATCGCGAGTTATCTAAATAGTTCCCGAAGGACGCCGACTTTCGCTGAACTTTTCTCGGTGAGTAGATAAACGTATTTCATGCCAGAAATAAGGTCTAGGTTTAAAAATACCGGAGTACCCCTTTAACAGAGTTGCACATGCATTTTGAAATGTATTATAACTCCTCACATGCATGAACTTTTAATAAACTTCTTCCACAAATTGAAACTAAATTGCCACGGTGTATGGCATTATTTTCATACAATGCTTGCATATCGTCCGTGTCTTATCAGTCACTCTACTGCCATTTATCATTTCCGCTGGGTACCCAAAATGCTGCCAAACAAATGATTTGAAAGTGGCGGGGGCGTCTTCAGTGGTAATACCGGTATTTTCCGACGCCATTCTGGCTGCTTTCTGCTTCCCCTTCTGCTCCTCCTCTTCTTTTCCTTCTCCTTCTTTAGGTTCTGACAGGCGAGACGTAGCTAAGGCGCATTACTGCCCCCACAGGTCACAAATAGAAGTTTGGATAGCTCACAAATCTCGTGAAGCAGATTATCGTCGCAAATATCGTCGAGCTTAATCTCGCGAGATCTTGTCACACCACTTATCCATATGATTACACACCTTAATCACGCTATTATGAGTTTTCATGGCATCTTCACACACTACTGTTGTACGACACAGTTCCTCGCACCCAAGTAATGCTTCCTTTTTTTCTTTGTTTGTTTGTTTTGAGGGAACTGGGTGAATTAAAGACTTTGAATAGCACGAAAAACAGAGTTGTTGCTAATCGAAAACCAAACGAAAATGATTTCCTGTGATTTCAGATAGTATTTTCATTTGAAATTAAATGCGTTTTGGGAAAATTGCTGTACATGTCCCTCAAACAAACTGTCTCGTCCCATAGGTGATCTCTGCAAGGAAAGGCGAGTTTGAAACTGGTTTTGAGAAAGGCGGACAAACACGGGAACATGCCATGTTGGCCAAGACTGCTGGTGTCAAGCACCTGATTGTTTTGGTGAATAAAATGGATGATCCTACAGTCAACTGGAGCCTGGAGAGGTGGGTGGATGGAACATGTTTCCCATCAGTGCTAATGCGCCTGATGATTTTTTTAATTTTTATTTTAATCCAGTTAACCGAGTTTCAGTTTGAATTTTTAACTTTTTAAATATTTAAAATTTTTATTTTTTGAGCAACAGGGGCACAGGTGTCTACATGAAGTTAATAACTCAGTTTTATTGTAATTTAGCCATTAATTCAATCCGATGGCACTCCCCACTGACTATGTGCTTAGACTTATCGAACTGGTCTTGCAGAATCTTTAAAGGTGTCGTTGGTTTGAGTGGTGCGTTCCACGATGGCCCATTTCCCTCAGTTACTACCGTCCTTGCTGGCTCAGAGGCCTATTAGTGGTGGAGCAACTTCAAACAGAAAGATGGTACTTTGGAACATGTGCGGAGCACCTTGATCCATTTGAGTGTATACATGTGGAGTTATTCAGTCCTAAGCCACATTATCGGGAGCGTTGGTATGGTTTTACTCGTACTCTGTATTCATTAAAGTGTTCCGATACTATAGAACCGTTACCACTGTGACAGGAGCTTAATTTTCCTGCAGTTTATTTGTGAAAGTTAAAATGTTAAAACAATATTTTGCACTAAGAGTAGTTTTATATTACTAAAATGCACAAAGTGCAGTTGTATTTAGGTTGAATATGCCTAAAGAAAATAAAATGTGTTTAATTGTTAGAATTGTAATGGCCTTGATTAGTACTCATATTGGTACTCGGTTTTAAAAAAAAAAGTGGCATCGGTGCATCCCTAGTTTTGAGAAGTTAATCGGATTTTGATTTGAACAAAAAAACTTTTCTATGTAAAATTGCTTGAATCATTTTAAATTTCAAGCCTGTGACAAATGTGTTGCACCCAAGAAAAGCAAGTTTAACCTATCAAATGGTTGATTGCTATTTTTTTCCCAGATAAAATAGTTATTTTAGTTAACAGTTTGAAGTTTGTGGAGTTAAATCCTTTGGTTTTCCAAGACCTTTTTTTTCTTAAGGAAGCGCATTATATCATGAGTTGAAGTGGAAGAGTCGGTTGTAATTGTATATTTGTTTTGAGAATATTTTCACTTAAAGATCTTTCTTTTGAGTGAAAATCTTTATTTTACCACAGAGATTAATATTTGTTAGAATATGGATGTTTTATTTTTACTGACGTGTGTGAGTCTTCATCTGAAAAAGATTGAACTTGTCTGAAATCCTAGGTATGAAGAGTGTAAAGAGAAACTAGTGCCATTTTTGAAGAAAGTTGGCTTCAACCCGAAGAAAGACATCCACTTCATGCCGTGCTCTGGGCTGACGGGAGCCAACTTAAAGGAGCCCACTGACATGTGCCCCTGGTATACGTAAGTCTCTGTTTAGCATTTCTATACTGTTGATCTGGTGACAGTAGAAAAATGTGTTTCCTGTCTCTGTTAACATTTGTTTTATTTAAATTTATAGAGGCCTACCATTCATTCCACACTTGGACAGTTTGCCAAATTTCAACAGATCAAGCGATGGTCCGGTCAGATTGCCCATTGTAGATAAATACAAGGTAATATTCTTTTTTTTTTATAATTTCTTTTAAAGCCTGGAGTTGAAGTAAAGTGGATAACTGCTTCTGATTAAGAGGGACCCCATCTTTGTTGTTGCAGGAATTTCCCAAAAAAAGCAATCCTGCAACCCTTTTTTTAATAAAGTTGGGACGCTGTGTGAATTTAAATGAAAAGCATTTGCATTATTCTGTTGTTCACACTGAGCACACACCCTTCCCTGTTTGTTAAAGACTGCCTCCCTGAGCTCACTGTTAGTATTTTAATACTGGACTGTGAAATGTGTGGATGTTACTAAATCCTTGCATTAGATCTTACTCTGCATCACTAATTTAACTCTTTCCTCAGTGACTTTCTTTGTTTGGGAGTTTATTATATGTGCCAATATTCTTTTTTTAAATAATTAATTTCTGCTTTGTTGAAGTCAGACAAAATTAAATCTGGCTTTTTTTTTTCTTCTTCTTCTTTTTTTGCAGTGGATTTTCAATCTATGATGAATTCTGTAGTAAATATCTTCTTTTGAAAAATGCAGGATTTGTCAGCAGTTAAGCAGTAGATAAAACAGATTTCCTGGCTTTAATGGATGCAAACATACTGTTATTCTCTCCCTTTCTGTTAATCTGTCTCATCAGGACATGGGGACTGTGATTCTGGGCAAGCTGGAGTCGGGCTCTATCAGTAAAGCACAGCAGCTAGTCATGATGCCAAACAGGGTAAGATATCCCGTGAATATTTTCTTCAATTTGCTGTTGCTAAAAGTACAGTCCAAAAAGCAAAAACCTGGCAAAAGTTATATTTAACGTTCAAAGTCAAAGTGCTCCACTGACTGGCTGTAATTTGATTTAAGTGAATTTTATCACAGAATTTGGTTTATCCGTAAGGTATAAAGTAAAGAGGGGTGGTCAGGGTTGATGTGCCCCAAGTCGACAGCAGAAGTAGTCGCATACAAAGTGGTGTGTGTATTTTACCCCTTATTTCTACCGTTGCACGGTTTTGTTTGGTCTTTCACACAGCTTAATTTCTTAATTCAAGAGGCAGTTAATGTACAAACCCTGGCAAATAATATGGAGTTGTCAATCTTCGAGGATGCAGTTTTATTTTGATATTTGGATTGGCCATGTTTGGTGGTAATGGGAGAGCTGGCATATGCTGTTCTACACACTTGCCCTGTTGTCCCCCTGATTCTGCTGGGTTAGCATGTTATTTGAAAGCGCACACTGATGTGATGCTGTGCCACTATTATTTAGTCAGTATGAACGAGAGGTAAATGTTAGCAATGCCTGCCTAATGCAGGCAGCATTCTGCCGTTCTGGCACTGCACTATAGTGAAAAATGATTCCTGCCATTCATAAATGAGAGCATTACCTCGGATCTCTCATTACTTTTAACATCACAATAGCAGTTGTCATTTGCTTTGCGTCTCTTGTGTCATCCTGCGTTTTTGTGCCTGTTGTTTCTTGTCATGCAGCACGTGGTGGAGGTGTTGAGTCTCTTATCAGATGATGTCGAGACAGATGATGCTGGGCCAGGGGAAAACCTTAAGCTGAGGCTGAAGGGCATTGAGGAAGAGGAGATCCTGCCTGGCTTCATCCTGTGTAACGCAGAGAGTCTCTGTCATTCAGGGCGCACCTTCGATGCCCAGGTCAGTCCACACAGCAGCATCTCTGGTAAATGAACTCTAAACATTTGAGTGTAGTAACAGTTGGGGAAAAACTATTTCTGTGCCGAGGGAAGCTGAATGACAAACTTTTAATGCAGAGGTTCCTGCAGTTACTCTCCAATATAAAGTTTAAGCAGATCTGGCTCAGGAAGATATACCAACCAACACCTGTGACAGTGTTGATGAACTAGAAGCCATTTGGAGTTCATATCCTCACTGAATTATCAGTGACTCCATCTCAGCAGAGTGCCGTTGGAGCTTTAGTGTCTGACATCAGCAGTGGACATGCATTCCTTATTAATGATGTTCGGATGTTCTCTCTCCTGATCGCTACATCTCTTCTTCCCAGATTGTCATCATTGAACACAAATCCATCATCTGTCCAGGTTACAATGCAGTCCTTCACATTCATACCTGCATTGAGGAAGTGCAAATTACAGTAAGACTGTGTTAATGTTGCTCATCCCCTTTCAAACTGCCTCCAAAAGCAATTTGTTGAGTGTTTTTCTTCCTTCTCAAGTATATGTGTTGGATTCTGTTGTTCCTCTTCTTGTAGGCCTTAATCTGTTTGGTAGATAAGAAGACGGGAGAAAAGAGTAAGACACGACCTCGATTTGTCAAACAGGACCAGGTCTGCATTGCCCGTTTGCGCACAGCAGGAACTATTTGCCTCGAGACCTTTAAAGAGTTTCCCCAGATGGGACGATTCACTTTACGGGATGAAGGTAGGTTACTTCCAGGTGGCCATCCGTTGGGGAACGTATGGAAATAATCGGTCTGTTGTGTGAAAAGAAAAGGTGTAAATGCTGTGATGGACATGATCATGATCAGTAACTGTGGGGTGTATTGTTACTTTGTTTCCATCATGCATCCATACTGTGATTGGTATGATGGTGAAGCTTTAAACTGTATGGTATGGAAAATATTTACAGATCCTGGAGAAACAAGTTGCTGTTACTAATGGGGATACAACTAAATAATTCAACAATTTGTTTTAGTCACTGAATCCTTGCAAAAAAAAGTAAATGACTAGAAATGCAAACTCATTAATGAAGGTTTATGTGATATATGTTGGGTACCAGTCAAACATGTGGACACATTTAGATTGAGATCTCTTGTGCCTTTTAGCCCACACTGGGAATCTATTTGTGATTGACTAGAACTTTTCATTTAGACTTCAGTTTTTGTCAACATTGCTTCATGGTTTATGAAAAAGGGCCACAAGAAATGTAAAGTAGATTCAAGGCCTGTCCAAAACGAGATTATAGCTACACTACAGTGATCAATTTAAACCGATTGCTGTCAATATTGTTTTCTAATATGTAAGTGGGGGGATGGAGTTAACTCTACAACTACAACACTATGACAGCAGTATTGGAAAACGATATTGTTGGATCACTTTCAAAGCTATTTGATGAACAATGAAAGAACTGACAGCATATCATAATATAGCCAGGATCATCCTGGTCTGGACTACTACTCATTGAATTTTCAACTAACGTGATATAGGACTGAAAGTTACACAGACAAAAAACATCAAATGACCTGTAATACACTGTGGTGCTAACAGGATCTTAATTAGTTCTTTACTGATGTCCTCTCACAGCATCAAACTGATGCCTACGCAACTGTACTAATTAAATTTGGCCACAAAAAAGAGCAAAAGATTCTCTTAACTGTAAAAATGTTACATGGGGTATTGGACCATTGGCATTTAAGAGTGTTGTGAGACTGATAAGAAACAATAAGCTTATCTCACAGCAGCTCAAGAATCTCTGTTCAACTTAGATTCAGGAGTTTGAGTGTTTGGAGTCAGCTGTTCACTGACTCTTAGATCCATGGTGAACATTCGATTTGTGATGCTTCTTGTCATTTTCAGACTGGAGCTGTGAACAGTATTTCAGCCCATGCTTGCCTGGAAATGTTGAACAAGATGGCCAGTAGTCTTTGATTAAAACTTTGGGCAAAAAAGCAGAGGTTGATCATTTTGTGTTTGTGTCAGGTAAAACCATTGCCATCGGTAAGGTTCTGAAGCTGGTTGCTGAGCGGGACTGAAGAGGCCCCAGTTGTCTGAGAGTCTTGAGGAGAAGGAACGAGTGGAGCTGGATCACAACCTGTCTCCACTGTCATCAGTGGTGACAGCACCTCCCTGTCACGGCCCTCTTCTCCGTGTTGAAGATCAGCTTCAGAAAAATCAGCTAATGAAAAAGAAACCTGTTTTTAAACAAAAGACAAAGATGATGTCCACAGGAGTCAGCTTTCTCATATTGAGAGCTCTGTTATGCCATTCTGGGTTAGCCCCCTCCACCTCTCCCCATTCCTACTCTGGTCGACTCATTACATGATTTTTTTTTTCTTACCCTCTTCAAATTCTTTTATTTTTTTCTTGCTTTGAAAAATGACACTGAGAAATGGCAGAAGTTATATCCATAAACATGTGGACCAGGATTTCGCTTGGAGTTAAAAAAGATATTTCCAGATGTAACTTGCAAATGAAATTGTTTGAAAGAACTTAACCAGTTGGAACCAACTGTTTATCTTGGGTGTACATGTTTCCCTTTGCTTTTACCCAGTTTTGGTTTCTCGTGTGGCGTTCTGGCAGCGTGCTTGAGCGTGTTCAGATGTTATTAAAGCAAACAACTATGACAATAAAATTATAAATTGGGAAAACAAAGTGTCTTTATTGCTAGAGCCCATTCCAACAGCCAGCCTCTTATTATACTGTTCATTGTTAAACAAATTCAAGTTCCACAGCATCTTTCATGTGAGTTAAAACTACAGGTGGTCATCCTTAAAAGGAGCTTTACCGGTTTCTTTTTTTAAAGTATAATTATTCATGTTTTTTTCACAACTATGTAACACATCAGATGAAATCTGCCTGACCTGTCAGACAAACCAGTACAATCACTGAAATACTGCAACTTGCAATGCAATAAGTTTAAACTCACCAAACCTATTGGTATCCACTATTATGTACTAATATAATAAAGTATTTTCTATTGTACTCCTGTTTTAATTATTGGATGTCACACTTTGCTCTTAAATGGACTGTTGTAATTTAACAAATACATTAACAAATTTATTGGAAATATCACTTAAAATCTTGGGGCTTATTGACTCATTGCTTATCGTCATTATGCATTTTAATAACCCCCCCCCCCCCTGCCAATTACACTGTAAATGAGGTCTTGGGTTTCCTTCTGTGAAGCCGCTTTAGTTAAAAAATAAATAAATAAATGAGCAGTGTGTTATACATTGAGCTGTAGATTGTAATTCTCCATGTTTCTGTGTCTTTGGATTTGTTAGTCCACTATTTACATTTTCCCTGTGTGCAGTCTCAAATGAGCTTGGACTGAGCTTGTCAAGTATTTTCTCTCCTTGTCTGCTCAGACACTAACCACCATGTCCACGCTCAGGGTTGTGCACACAATGATCTGTAAAACCTAAAGACTTCTTGCCATTTGAATCTGTACCTTTCAACATGACATCTTAATACATTCCACCTAACGCATCAAACGGCTATAATTATTTGTTTCATTTGTTTTAAACAACTTTTTTTTTCTCCTTGTTTAAAAAAAAAAAAAAGACTCAAAAGTTGGGGCTGCATGGTGGTCAGCACCAGGTTCAGCTCCCGGCTGGGGCCCTTCTGTGAGGAGTTTGCATGTTCTGCCCGTGTATGCGTGGGTTCTCTCCAGATACTCTTGCTTCCTCTGTCCAAAAACATACATGTTAGGTTAACTGGTGTCTCTAAATTGTCTCTGTGTGGCCCTGTGATGGACTGGCGACCTGTCCAGGGTGTACCCTGCCTCTCGCCCGATTACCGCTGGGATAGGCTCCAGCCCCCCCCGCAACCCAACCGATGGATTAAGCAGGTATAGAAAATGGATGGACTCAAAAGGGTACTGCAAATATTGCCATCAGCATATATTTGTAAAATTGCAGTTTGTCAGTTTGCTTTTCCACTTAAAGGCTTTAGTTCACTAAATTTCATGATAAATATTTCAGTCAGAAGTCTGAAACTGCTTAACAAGGTGAGCTCTTGATGACACATCAGGCTTTCGAGCGACATTGAGATTGATATTTTCATGTGGCTCCACTGATTGGAAAAAGCCTCATAAGGATGCTACCACAACATCAACATGTAATCCATTTCTTTAGTGACTGATTTCATAAGGATAAAATTCACAATCCAATTTTAATGTTCCTTTTTCATGTCAACTATAGTACTTGAATGCCAAAAACTTTGAAGTTCAAAGATGAGTGTTCCAAAGATGGTTCCTTGTGATGTTAGTATGAGGACGGGCCAATTATTGTACATGTTATCAAGCTGTTTACTGTGAATTGATCAAATGAAATCCTGTAGATGTGGTCCAATATATTCTGACATCCTTGAACAAAGTAAGACTTAACACTGTCACGTCACAATGTCGGAAATCCTGTTGCAGATCCGTTAAATTAATTGAAAGAAGGCTTCCACTTATGGCAAAAGAATCTGAGAACATGGTGCTGGTGTACACACCGCATACGGTGAAGCTCAAACCATCAAGACAGGAAATGGTGGCCAAGAAAGCGGAGTGAGACAGTATACACCACTGTAACAGGCCTCATTTGTTGCTTTGGTACAGAGAACAAACACCAGCAGGTGGTGTCTTTGCTAAGCTCACTGCTGCAGAGTAATTAAATGTGTCTGCTCATTCTCTCTGTCATCACAAGTTACCCTCCCTATATTAAATTTTACACAGACTAAAGGCCTAAATATTCCAACAGTATTTGCAGCCTGTGGTAGACGTTTTCCAAGCAATTTCCAGCCATGCATGAGGCAGACATCTCTCAAGTCAATTTACCAAGGAGAACACTTGGGCCAGGTTAATTGACTGTCAAAGATTGTGTGTGTGTATATATATATATATATATATATATATATATATATATATTTATATAAAGAGTTGGAACACTGTGGAGCAAGGCAAACTGTTAAAGAAAGAAAGACAACAACATGAAAATGGAGTTACAGTATGGAGTACTGAAGTCAAGACTGATGGGGGGAGGGGGTGATCTCTGTGGAGTTCTGATGGGAGCGGTGGTCCAGCAGCAGTTTGAAAATCAGTTCAATTCAATTCGTTTTTCCATAATGTTAGTTGCTGTTAGTTATTGTAAGCTTGGCCATGTGAAGTGTCCGGCATAAAAAAAGTTTTGAAAGAGTTCTGTTTCTGAGCGTGAGCACTTTGATACATGTTGTTGCTCTTATTTGTGTTACCTGTATCTAATTACAGCATTTTAAAACAAGTTCAGGGATTCAATACAACTTTTTATCAATTGTAGAAAAAGTTTCAAGTTGCGCATTTTTCAAAGTAACGTGTACTTCTACAGTAATGCTCACTCCCCACTGCAGGCCTGTAGTTTTAAATCCTGTGACAGTGCTTGGCCATTACAGAAAGTGTAATAATTCACCAGCCAGGTGCTTCCAGCCCCTCCTCCGGTGAGCACCACGCCCTCCTCTGTGAGGTGAACCTCCGCAGGTTAACCTGAGCGGGACGCAGCGCCACACCTGGCTCACCTTACAGCCTCGCTGAAACTCAATGTCGCGACACAAAGCCTCCTGGAGATAAACGGTTGTTCTTGAAACATGGAGTCAGCATATCGGGGTCTGGGTCGCTGTGTCTGTTGTTTCTGGCTTGCAGTAGCCTTTGACATTGTGGGACTGGTCGTACTTCTCATCGGTGTGTTTGCGAACGTGTTTTTCTATGACCTGCTCATCTACGCGGGCGCCATCGTCATCTTCTTTAGCCTCATCTGGTGGGTGTTCTGGTACTCTGGGAACATTGAAGTGCCGCCATCAGAGCTGGAGGATGATGTGGGACTACTGAAGAAGAAAAAAGGTGGTTTGAGTGGCATCGGCGGCGTAGTAAGAAGCTTCTCCGGCCGCGTATCCAGCGGCATAAGAAACTCATTCCGCAGAAACGGAGGACCAGCCAGTAGCCGCGCGAGTCGCACGCAGAGGTCATCAGCTGAGCTACCAGTGTCCTCACAGTCTGCACAGGTTACCGTTGCCATGGCAACGATTCCCAGGCTAGAGAACACCCCACAACCTACTTTCCCAGTTTCCCAACCGTCAGGCTATGACGTAGAGATGCCGCACACAACCACGGAGACTTCACCCACATAGCAGGCAGACAGGTGAGGCCTATCGCACTGTCACATGCACTTTATGGTCCTCTAAGATTATAGTTTCAATGGCTTCCTCACTGTACCTAGACTGTGGGTAGTTTCGGATTCCAGGAAAGGATAAATACCCTCATTTAATATTTATTTTCTTTGCTTGCTTATCATGAGGATGCCCATAAATGAATATGTAGGGCCTTGCCTCATGTCCCAGCAGAGCTGTAATACAAAATAACCACACGGTCGATCATCTGAGTTCATAATTAGTCTGCTCTGAACATCAAAGTTCTAAACACCATCACCAACAGTCTCCAAAGATCTCAAAGCTCATTCTACACTTACACAGCAAAGGACACAGGTATTGCTCTCAAGCTACTCAGCAAACCCTCATGTGTCACTTATTTAGCTTCTCAGGCAACTCCTGCAAAACCTAATAAACCCTACGATGTCTTCAGTAATATGTTTACCAGGTGTAAAAACCCCAACTTGGTTAACCACACAATGTGACAAACAAATAGCCTGAAAAAGTGCTTTGATGGAAGGGTAGCACAGGCACTCTGCTGAAACACTAACCAAAGAGAGGTTGAGCACCTGAAGTAAACCCTCTCTCGTTTAAAAAAAATGAAGTTTAGAAGATGCAGTGTATAATTAAAAAGGTATGTGTTGCAGCAATAGTACTGAACCTTTCCTTCCTTGCATGTTTTACCAAATGTGGACATTTAAACCCATAATGGTGCTAAATGCTCTTGTACTGTGACATTAAAAGTCCAGTGATGGTGCAGAGGAGTGTAAAAGTAGTAAACCTGAACAGTGTCCAAAATATATTAAAAAGATTACATCAGACCACTCTGTGATTAGTATGTTTTATCGAATGTGAAATGCCTTGAAAGTGTTACTTTTGAGTGGGATTCCTAAGGTTCAGTCACATAAATGGGCTTCATGTCATACTGTATATCAATGAGTAATTCCAGAGCTATGTAACACATAGTGTGTGTACAACGTTGCTTGCTGTCAGTCTGATGATGTTTAAATGTGGAACTAAAAGAACTTCCTGAAACTATATGGCAGTAAAATTCTCTTATCGCTGGATAACCATTAACCACAGTTGAAAAACGAGCTCCTAGTTTAAACAGTAATTGTAGCAGGCTTACCTGAAACTTCCCTAATGACCTTATCATCCCTGGACTGACTTAAAAATGTCTATTTAAAAACACATTGAAATGACGTTCTAGTCAGTATATATCAATACTTAATCAATGATGATCTTCCATTCATTTTTTCCCCCCACAGATGACCGGTTCCTTGCAGTTCCTGGTCCACAAATGTCTATTGTTGATTCCAGTGAATACTATTACATTTTTCTTTCTTTTTTTATTTATAATGAATGAGTCATGAATTTGAACATTTTTCCATTAAAGTTAGAGAAACTGACTGCTTCTAAAAATCCAAACCAGACCAAAAATGGAAGATAGGCCGGTTTTTTCATTTTCTTTTTAACCAACAGATATTTCTGTTGTAAGTTTGCATTTTTGTATGAACTGGACAGACTGTAAACATGTACAAGGTCCTGTGTGGACAGCCTTTTACATCAAAGTTCAAGCCATTTTTTAATGATTGTAATATGTTGATGAGGACTGTTGTGAGACAAAATGTGATTGAACTTTCTTGTGATGTTTTATAGAGTGCATATAATTTATTGTCAGGTCTCTTATGAAATAAATCAATGATGATTTAAATAAATGTAAATTAAATCTTAAATTTTTATTTCACATGGAGTGATCTTAGGCATATTACATCATAACACATCACTTATTGTAATGTTGTAACTGACATATTTTAGTGAGTATATTTTAGAAATGTTTTTTTTTTTAATATTCAGGAACCAGAGAAGTGGAATAGGTGAGGTCGTGTGACATATGTGTTTAATGTTGGTTTGGTTTGAATGAGGAAAAAACATTGAAAAGGAACAACAAATATAAGGGCTTTGTTAAACTGAAGTGTTTTGTCATCAACACCAGCTCTCAATGTCTACCTTTATTGGACTGCAGGAGTTGCTCATTGTTTTAGAATAACTTGTTACTAACTCATGAGCTAAGCTTTCCTTTTTGGGTGTCTGTATTGGAGATTTTTTGTTAACAGAATTACTGATCTTTATATGCAGTAGAGGTTACATGAGAGTACAGGGGCCGGCACTCCATTCAGTATCAATCACAGTGTAACATGGGTGATAATTAGTTATACAGGTTATACTGTGCTCCAGAGGAATACCAAGCAACCTCACTGTCATACAAACTATATGACTTTCCCTTTGATTTCTGACATTAACAGCCTTTGATTTAAAAATTTCATCAATTTTATTTGAATGTATTAAGCATCAAAATCCAACACGCTGTTTAGGTGGTATATGATGTAAATGGAAAACAGGTGTAGCTAGTAGTTGGTGTCCTTGTTCCCACCCACTGTGATAACAAGCATTAGTGTGTAACCTTTGGACCAAGCTGATTTTATGATACTGCAGCAGGACCCAGACTGTGGCCAGGAGTCAATAAGAGGGTGGATTTGTTGTGTGTGTGTGTGTGTGTGTGAGAGACTGTGTGTTAAAGGAGAGTTGTGCCTGTTGAAAAAAAAAATCACTTCCTTACAAAAGCTGTATTCTGTCTTCTTTTCTTCAACCATATACACTTCATAGAAGTCTATAAAATTATTTGCAGCATTGAAGGTGGAGAAAAAATGTAGACATCAAAAGTAACAGAAACCGTTTTTTGTGACATCATAGCTGTTAGATAAAAAGCTTGGACTTTGTTGGTGAGTAGTTTGTAGTGGTTTTGAAAGATTCAGTTTCACCTGGACATAGGTCCCGCCCCAAGCAAATGTACAGATTATAGCTAAAGGATGGCCACAGTATCAGTAATGTTCTCCTCAGTTGGCTGTAAAAAAGCACTGTTGTTATTACTACATTTATTTATTGCAAACCATGGCCATAAAAGAGTTGCACATGCCAATCAACAATAGTCAGATCACTGAAAACACAAAGCACGATTGTTACTAAGGAGTCCATAATGTTAGGAAAGCATCTACCACACCATTGCACCTCCACCAACCAGACCAACTATCTGGACAGTTGACACAAAGCACGTTGGGTCCATGTAATCCTACTGTTGATGACTTCCGGTTGTACCACCGGTAGCCTCAGCAGAAATTCATTTTTCAGACTATGCTCTTGGTTCTAGTTAATCTCTGTTTTCCACACAAGTCACAGATCACACGGAAGGGTTTGATTAATATGAAATGATCATAATTTAAGTGCAAACGACAATAAAATCATCACGTCTAAATAAATTAATGAACTCCAACAAGTCTGCTCTCTCCATCCACTTTTCATCAATTAAATCTGTTCGGTTGCAAATTTGATTCCACACTCTTTTCAGTGGTGCCCTGTTCTTATAGTCAGACCTAAACATCTACTGCTATTGTATGACTGTCATAATCACTCACGCTATTCTTAACTCTGCTGGACATTTATAGCAAACCTCTGATGTACAGGGCCAGTTTGAAGTTGACAAAAAGCACAATTATCTTGCAATTATTCAAGCCTGATATAGAATCTATTTCAGGCATCCCCCTAGCTTTTTTATATGGGTCAAATCAAACTCTTTTATTGGACTTGCACAATGCCTCAATTGCTACAATTTGACAGCTTTTGTAGGTTTGGTTTGAAAATCTCACTTTGGCGCCTCCCAGTGGTGATATCATACAACAGCGGCACGTTGGAACATAATAACAAATATGAAGCATAAAATATTGAATATTTGATTAGATTTTTAGGTATGTGCATATGTGGTCCGTAAAATCAGTGGAAATGTGTTCAAATGTATCGTTACAATCCAATGTTGTTTTAAATCAACTGTCAATCTTGTGCTGTACAGCATAATTTGAAGAATTGTATTTTTATGTAATTACAACTGAGTAGCCCTACTTTTGATGAGCAGCTGTTCGAGTTCTGTTATTGTCTGTGCAATTTCCCAAGATCTGTCCACTATAAGATAGCATAACCTATTTCTAGAAATGTTATATGCTTAGATTTGTATTCTTTGTTATTCAAACAAAATAAGTACTAACTTAAGAATTATGCAATTGCATTTAGTAGAAATACAGCTTCGTGATAGGATCTGGAAGCTTTTAGACAAAAGTGCATTTCCAAAGAAGGGGCCACCAAGTCTTCACCTATTATATATAAATATGAACAAAAATGTGTAAACCATTATGCTATCCCTGTATCAATGCAATAAATGTCCTACAACAAACTTCACGTCATTTTCACATACGTCACTGGAATAATTTTATTCAGTGGAGGCACAAAGATACAGAAAAGAAAAAAAGAGAGAAAGACAGGAGGAAGGAACCGGAACCCGAACTCTAAGAGTTGCGCTTGTGGGAAGACTTTGATTGTGACACTTGTGTCGCAAGCAAACACTTCCTTAAACACACGGTCTCCTTCCTCTTATGGAAATAGCGCTGTCCCATGCGCTCATCTGTTGACTGTGCAATTGGAAGTTTATTTTCCTAAAATGTGAAACGTTTTTCCAAATCAGTTCGCATTCCTCTGGGTTATTTTACCTTTACAGTGTAATGATACAACCAA
The DNA here is from genome assembly GCF_036924035.1 of Leuresthes tenuis. Taxonomy (NCBI): domain Eukaryota; kingdom Metazoa; phylum Chordata; class Actinopteri; order Atheriniformes; family Atherinopsidae; genus Leuresthes; species Leuresthes tenuis. Next base: position 32,122,137 of record NW_027325371.1, on the reverse strand, counting down.
CATGGATTCCCCTACATAGCTCGAAGTTTGAGTTTAAGGATAGCTAAGTTAGCTCAACAGAAAAAGAAGTAAGCCATTGTTTTTGCCACGAGCGCAGTGAAAGATGGAGATAGACGGCCGGGACTTTCTGAACACTCCTCCTATGAAGACTGTAAGGTTTGGGGGCAGCGTCGCGGAGACTTTAGAGAAACACAAACGGGTGAGTGGGTATGTGGTGTTTGTGTAGCTGTACCGGAAGGTGCGCAAATGACCGGGCTCTGTACAGATTATCTATTGACAACACGGTTATGCACATACATTTCATCCACGACTGTCCCTGCTCCTGATGTTTCTTTCATTATAAAGAAAAGAAAAGCTTGAGTTCTGATCTCTCCATGCAGACATTAACACGAGAACAAAGATCTAGAGATCTAAGTTTGCTATACTGACTTACACTCACCTCACTATTAGAAAACTGTATCTGATTAGCCGTCTCTCTTATTGTTTTAAGGGAGATTCCAGTGATTATGAACTGCTGAGACATCAGCTCGCTGATCCTGAGATAAAGGTACAGCAAAGCATATGAGCTCACACTTGTTATGAAGTGAATTTTAGTTTTTCAGTGCTCTCTCTCTCTCTCTCTCTTCTCCTCCTCCTCCTCCTCCTCCTCCTCCTCCTCCAACAGGATGCTCAGATCATCAACTGGCTTCAGGAGTTTCGGAGTTGTGTGACCCAGCTGACAAAAGACCACGAGCAGCTCATTTACATAATACTGGTGAGAGAGGGACGGTTCAGATGCTCTTACTTTTGTCATTCATATTTTGCTGCAGTGGAGTGAGATGTGTTTGGCAGACTGATAATCAGATTGTACTGACATGCTTTTTTTGCATTTGCATTCCAGAGGCTTCCATGGGTTGGACGGAGCCAGGCTGTGGTGGAGGAATACATGGCCTTCCTCGGTAACCTCGTGTCAGCACAGACGGTCTACTTGTGTTCCTGCCTCAAGATGGTGGTTTCCCTCTTTACTCCCAGTATGTTGCCCTTGATTTGGGTTCAATAGTCAGATTCTCTGAATGAAATTTGAATTTAAGCTGGTCGCAGATGTGTTGTAGTAAGTAATGTTTTTTGAAATGTTATCATTGCCCATTTTTAGAGAGAGTAACCATCTGTGAGGGAGGAGTGGATTTCTCTGATTCAGACGATGAAGATGAGAGTAAGTTTTGTTTTTTTCCCCATAAAACCCATATTGTCCCATAAAATGTTTGGGTCAAATATCATTGCTACTGTTAAGCAGCATTTAAAAATAGCTTTCACCATTCTCATTTATTCTCTGCTTAAAAACAGATGAATGAACTAAGTGTTTTTCCTCTGATATAAGATCTCCCCAGAAACTTTGATCAGTGTCACGAAGCGCTCCAGATCATCATCAGATATGTTCCTTCGTAAGTCACTCACTGTTTTCCACTATTTCTTGTCTTGATTGTTTGCCTCCAAAGTTTTTAGGGCTGCCCCTGAGTAAGACCTGTCGGGTCGATTACAAGTCACAATTTACTGCAAATAATCATCAATATTTGTTGGACTTTTAACTAGATGTATCTGTTTGTCCCACACAATTTTAGCTACATGTAACACTGTGTTTTTTTAGCCACTTTTAGACTTATTTTTTGTTTGTTTTCACAAAACTATTGCTTTCTGCTTAAGATGGACTCTGCCACTCGCTGCTTATAGCACAGAGGGAGGCTTGGCATATGTGCATTACTGTAGCGATCATGAATAATACAGGTGTGCTCCATATTTAGCAGTAGCCATATGAGCGAGTGGCAGAATAGACGAGGAGCACGGTGACAGCTGACAAGGCTATGAACGTCAGTTATACTCTAGCTTCAAATGTATTAATAAGTTAAAATACACTGCTCAAAAAAATAAAGGGAACGCCTAAATAAAAATAATGTAACTCCAAGTCAATCACACTTCTGTGAAATCAACCTGTCCAGTTAGGAAGCAACACTGGTTGTGAGTCAGTTTCACCTGCTGTTGTGCAAATGGAACAGACAACAGGTGGGAATAAGAGACAATTAGCAAGACAACCCTATAAAGGAGTGGTCCTGCAGATGGGGACCACAGACCATTTCTCTGTTCTCATCCTTTCTGGCTGATGTTTTGGTCACTTTTGACTGATGCTTTAATCCAGGTCTAGGATGAGATCTCTTAAGAGACCCTCCTGTCCATGTCAATGTCCATTTCTTCTTCCTCTGGCAATACAGCCCAGTCTGTGACATCAAAGCAGTCTCTCAATGCATCACTCGCCTCTGGTGACCACTTCCTGAAAGATCTGGTAGTAACAGGAAGTCTTTGTACACAAGGTCTGTATGTGAGTTGTAGGTAGACCATACTGTGATCAGATCTACCCAGTGGTGGCAGAGACACTGCCCTGTAAGCCTCATTTCAGAGCTACACAGACTTGCTGCCAATAAGGCCGGCCCATAGCAACCATTAATATACCGTTAATTCATGTAATGAATAATGATTTTCAACTGGAATATTTATTTAATTGAGATCTAAGTGCTATTTTAGTGTTCCCTTTATTTTTTTTGAGCAATGTATAATGTATAGGCAAAAAATACACGACAAGGTGCTAACTCGAGCCTCTCAATTAACTAACCTGTGAAAATTTAGCCAGTTAAAATTTTTCTCATTAGCTACAGTTTTGTCAACACCTTTATACTCATGTTACAATTAATTGAGTTGACATTGAAAAGCACACAGGATTGTAACCAGAACTCTTCTAAGTACAAACAGTTAAATTAGTTCTTCAAAAGTCTTAGTTTTCATTGTCCACTGTGCATCTTGTCAAAAGACTTTCCTTCATGCTCACACATTCATTAAACATTCTAGAAAACATTGATCTTTAAGTGATATTGTTGTGCTGGTTTAGAAGCTGTGCTGCTTGAGTGATTTCTCCTCATACTTCCTACACTTTTTTGAACTTCTGTTGTGATGAGTTACCATGCCAACTGAAGAGTCATTTCCAAACCAGAGCCATGGATTTAGCTTCCAAGAGTCACCTATTGCCTGGAATAGACCCACAAATCAACAGCAAGTTGAAGAAGAAATACTGTAGTCAGGCAAGAACAAGACTCAGAAAGAGGTGGAGAAAGTCTTCAAATGTAAGATCACTAGCAAATAAAATGGATGAGCTAGGAGCGCTCTTAAGTAAACAGCAGGAATATTGAGAATGCAGAATTATGTCTTTCAGACATTGCTTTAGGAGCATTTACTGGACTCACAACACCTTTCTACCTTACAGACGTCAGAAGCAGTCGCAAAGCAAAGGTGGAAATATTGCAGTGCTTGTTAACAAGAGATGATGTAATCCCTGACATGTCACTTTGTGTTATTCTGTTAGTGGTGTACATCTTACCCAGCAACACCTTGTGACATCATCAGCTCAGTCATTACCAGGTTACAAACACAACAATTCGATGCACTCATAGTGATCTCTGGATATTTCCACCATGTCTCTGTTTGTCAGCAGCTCCACCAGAGAAAATAAAAAGTTGGGTTTATTCTGTATTGTGAGAGATGCATACAACTCACCTACCTGTCATCCATTAGAAAAGTCCTACCACAACGGATGCGTTGAGGTGCAGGCTGGAATGCACCCTGTGAGTCTCATGAAAATGACATCGGTGCCTTGACTTTGTTGTGAGTTACAGATTAAATTAACCTTTGTGTGGATAATACAGTGTACTCGGTGGCAGTTGGACTGCAGGTCCAGATAATTTCAGACTGGGCTGCTATGTCAGATTTAACAGCACCTTTTTTACCTTAGCCTGAATCAGAAGAAAGTTGTAGTGGAGTAATAGACATCCTGCTTTATTCCGATCAGCCCTCAGTGACTATAGACAGTTGCCCTAACATCCCACACCATGAACATTCTAGAGAGACTGCTCTATGGCACCTTTCAAGACTGTAGTTTGCTTATTAATGTTGAAGATGCAGCCGTCTTCGTGCTTCAGCAAGCCCAGTCTCATCTGGACGAAGCAGGCCCCACTGCAAGGATTGTGTACTTGAATTTCTCCAGTACTTTGAATACAACTAAGCTTGCATTGTTAAAACCTCATGAGATTAGAGGTGGGTGTCTTCGCTGAATTAACCGAGCCTTGAATATTTTTTACCTTGAGCAGCGCAAAAGCACCACAAGGGATTCTTTGTTTTCACTGTGTACACCTCTGATGTCCAGTACAAATCTGTGTCCTGTCATCTCCATTAATTTTCAGATGACCCTGCAGTTGTGGTTTGTATCGGTGAAAGACAAGAGGTTGAGTGAAGGGAACTGGTTGACCACTTTGTGGCAAGGTGTGGAAACAGTCAGCTCGTCTTTAATTAATCAAGAGGAAGGAGAAGATTGTGGATTTTAGGAATAAGCCAGTCACTATTTGTATCCCGAAAGAAGAAGAGGAGGTGGTGGAGCATGACAGGTACCTGAGTGTCCACTTGGACAATAGACCTATCTGGAAATGCAACACGGAGGCCGTCTACAACAAGCGACAGAGCCAATTGTACCTCTTGACGAGCCCTAGATACTTCAATCTTTGCAGCAGTGTTGTTGCACATCTTCTATGAATATGTGGTTGAGAGTGCTATCTGCAGCCCTGGAGACTGCTCTGGAGCTGATACTAATACTGCTCAACATAATGGACCATGCTGCACACCCCCTACATAACATAGTGATCAACCAATGAAGTGTGTTCAGAGGCTTCCTCAGCTCTGCTGCAACAAAAACTTTATAGGGGTCAGTTAATTTATAAGAGGCAGCTGTCACATTTGAAACATTTGACAGACAATAAGTGGTAAAATAAGTTCACAATACAAATTTACAATTTAACTATTAGCAATTTCCTGCCAGCATTTTATTTGCAGCAAAAGTGTTACTTTTTTATGTTTTTTAAAAATTTTTATGTGGGTTTTCTCTTTTGGATTTCCACTGAGGTCTGTGCTGCAGGGTCAGATATGCTAATTAAGTCCTTCCTGACAGCCATTGCCAGAGTGTTGGCACTGTCTTACTACTCAGGTCAACTTCAGATGTATGAACTAAAAAAAATCATAGACACTTCTAAGGGCTGTGTGTTTTTATTATTTGTGCGTAACTGCTGTGAAACTGATCAGCGGCGCTTACAAAACAAGACGGTGCACTTCAGCTCCATTAACTAAATTTGTTCTTGTTAAACAGATGAGTTTTTGTTTGTGTCTTAGAGCAAACTATTGTCAAATAGTCTGAGATGAGCATTGTATTGTTCTGATTTCTCTGCTTTCTTATCACAATCAGCACTTTTTTCTCTTCCTTCCTTCTGGGTCTCGCTTAATCACAGCAGCTCACGGTGCACTCTGTCTTTTCAGCTGATTGAATGAATGTCTGAGTTTGATTGTTCAAAGTAAACACAAGAAACTTGTGCTACAAAAGAAAATGGACCAGACTCTGCGAATAATTCCCTAAATTCAACAATTAACCTTCTAATACTAGCTCAGTACCTAATGAAGAACCTCCTGATCCCTATAAATCCCTATAGACCAGTGAGCCGTGTTGACCAACAGGTCATTGGGGTCATCAGGTGGGAACCTCCTTTCATCAGTGTTTTGTCTAGTTGGGCCCATGGCACCTCCAGGAGGCTAGACAGTGATCACTGGCGTTCCAGAGTCACTCCCCTAATGCCAGCCATCACTGCTCCTCACACCACAACAACCATATTTTCTTCCACAACAAGCTACCCCAGACTCTCACCAACTGCACACCAGTCATAACGGGGTGGGGACACAAACCCTGGTTCGGGTAGGGGGTAGAAATAGAAGAGGCAAAGATAAGTAGGAATGGGATTCAAACCCTGGTTCGGGTAGTTGTCTTTACAAACCTTAACAGCTATTCCTTAAATGAATGTTATTGTGAATAGTGAGCTTGAGATGTCTGAGATGGAAAGACAGAAATGAAATACTCACTGAAAAGGTTCCTAGAAAAGGCTTTTGTGGTCAACATGCAAACTTAACTTTGAGTTAAATACAGTTACACATTTACATGCTTTGGAAGTGATTTTTTTTCTTCTTCCTAGGAAATGCAACAAGAAATATAAAACCAATACAGTTCAATAAACAATTCTTGCATTTTGAATTACTAATGGATTAGTTTGTATTTATTTTTGGATACTTTAATTTTGTAATCTGTGCAATTTTTGTAATGTCCCACTAAGACTTATTTTCTAATGACGCATTTATTTACCATTTCTATTTTTTTGCATTTATTGTTTTCAGATGAATGGGTGTGGTAATCTGATCTGAGTCATACGAAGCAGCAGCATCAGTCAAGAGTAATATAAAGCAACTTTTTTGCCAAAAATTGAAAGTGTTGCTAGATATTGAAAAAAGACTGTCAAAGCCACAGAATGTTTTAGCTTCTTGCATCTGTTTACTTCTTTCCATATGCTTATATATACTGAACACTGATACAACTGCATTCTCAATTAAGATTCTTTCAGAGCAATTTAAGGGTTTTGTTCAGGAAAAATCCTGGTTTTATTCAATTCAATCTAGTTTTTCTTTATATGTTTATATAAATCACAACAAACATCTTCTCAAGGCACTTCAAGGATTCAGTCTAATTCAATTTTATCAGCACAGTATCACATGACACATTGACCATCCACATAGACAATGTCTTTCCTGTGTTTTTGACTACATTCACATTTACAATAACCAGTCACAGAGAAAGTTATAGATAAAAATGTTTTCACACAGAAAACAGCTTGTTAACTGCACAAATTCAAGAAGCTTGAAGGTGCTGCTGCTGCTGCTTTGTTTCTGTGCTGCTGACAGAGCCGATTTAGTACCCGATTGTTCCTGAAGTGAGAGAAATCGCTCACTTTAGCAAGGTCATCTTAGCTGTCTTCATTCAGCCAAACAAGCTGATGGAGACCGGTGAATGTGTCTCATTAACGCTTCAATATGATTAACCAATCCGTTACCCATTTATAGTCATTTTCTTACTCTTCTTACTGTTCACATAGCCCTCACCCTTCAATCGAAACACATAGGCCACTGTGTTTTAAGCATCTCGTTCATAACCACGACTGTTTTGTCTGATACCACTTATATGAGTTGGAAAAGTGGTGTTATTAATGAATAAAAGTTAGAGTATAGTTGATAAATAAAAGTTAATAAAATATAGTTTTAAAATACTTTCTTCCAAAAAATTTAAAGTGAACTTTTTTACTGTATCAACTTAATATGTGTATGATTATATTTATGCGATTTAATGTTTCTCAGGATTTATTTCCTAGATATGTTTTTAAAAAAAAATTCAAGTATTGTAAAAAAAAATTTATGTCGATTGACACGACATTTCATAGATCTGCAAGCAAATAATAACGTACATTTTGTTATACTTACTTTAACTGTTTTCTTGTAATTTGGTTTCTGTAATGACATCACTCAGTACAGACATGATCACCATCACTTTTCACTTATCACTAGCACGTCATTCACGCTGTAGGTTTCTTTCTTTCTTTATGAATACTGTTACTTTTTTTATGTATTTATCGATTGTCTTTTCTTGTTTTTGTTAGCACAAGTCGCTTTCTCATGCCCATCCTGCAAGACAACTTCCCCTTTGTACAAAAATCCTCCAGAACACTGGTAAGAGACAACTGAGGCCATATTAGCATCTCGTATTACCATGTGATTGAGAAAAATCCATGGATCTCTGGGATCTTTATGAACATTGATATTTTGATGATTGGGATTTGCTGTGGTTTACAGGAGTGTTACGTCCACAACCTTCTGAGAGTGACCGTGTATGTACCATCCATTCGTCGAGATGTGCTGGAGGTGATCATTGGAAAGTTGCTCAAACTTGATGTACGTTGTATGGTTCCATATAGTACTACTAGAACCCAACTGCTCCAGATTATTTAACTAGTAGACTCTCTGGGTGGTGGATATGGTCTCTTTGAGGCTTGTTGGCAAAATGTATTATTGAATATCCACACGCACCAGAGATTTGTTGCAGAAAGACATGTCCAATTCCAGATTTCATACATGAAAGTTTTCATATTCCGATTTTTTATTTTCTTTATTTTTGTTTTATCAAAACACTTGTTTACATCATATAGTTGCACTGGATCATATACACACGTGGACAAAATTGTTGGTACCCCTCAGTTAAAGAAGGAAAAACCCACAATTCTCACTGAAAGCACTTGAAACCTACAAAAGTAACAATAAATACAAATTCATTGAAAATTAAATAATCAAAATCAGCCATTACTTTTGAAATGTTGATTAACATAATTATTTAAAAAAAAAAAACTAATGAAATAGGGCTGGACAAAAATGATGGTACCTCATGGATTGAAAACTATTTGACCAGAGTGACATGATTAACTCAGGTGTGTCCTTTAATTGACATCACAGGTGTTTCCAAACTCATAATCAGTCAGTCTGCCTATTTAAAGGGAGACAAGTAGTCACTCTGCTGTTTGGTGAAAAGGTGTGTACCCCACCGAACATGGACAACAGAAAGCGGAGGAGAGAATTGTCCCAGGACATCCGAAAAAAGATTATAGACAAACATCTTAAAGGTGCAGGCTATAAGACCATCTCTAAACAGCTTGAAGTTCCTGTGACAACAGTGGCTCATATTATTCAGAAGTTCAAGACCCACGGGACAGTAGCCAACCTCCCTGGACGTGGCCCCAAGAGGAAAATTGATGAAAGATTGAAGAGACAGATCGTTCGAATTGTATCCAAAGAGCCCAGGACAACCTCCAAAGAAATTAAAGGTGAACTCCAAGGCCAAGGTACATCAGTGTCAGATCGCACCATTCGTCGTTGTTTGAGCCAAAGTGGACTTCATGGGAGACTGGGACCACTGCTGAAAAAAAAATCATAAAAAAGCGAGACTGGAATTTGCAAAAATGCATGTTGACAAGCCACAAAGCTTCTGGGAGAATGTCCTTTGGACAGATGAGACCAAACTGGAGCTTTTTGCTAAGGCACATCAACTCTATGTTCATAGACTGAAAAACCAAGCATATGAAGAAAAGAACACTGTCCCTACGGTGAAACATGGAGGAGGCTCAGCAATGTTTTGGGGCTGCTTTGCTGCATCTGGCACAGGGTGTCTTGAATGTGTGCAAGGTAAAATGAAATCTGACGACTATCAAGGCATTCTGGAGAGAAATGTGCTGCCTAGTGTCAGAAAGCTTGGTCTCAGTCGCAGGTCATGGGTCCTCCAACAGGACAACGATCCAAAACACACAGCCAAAAACACCCAAGAATGGCTGTGAGAAAATCGTTGGACTATTCTAAAGTGGCCTTCCATGAGCCCAGATCTGAATCCCATTGAACATCTGTGGAAGGAGCTGAAACATGCCATTTGGAGAAGACACCCATCAAACCTGAGACAACTGGAGCAGTTTGCTCATGAGGAGTGGGCCAAAATACCTGTTGACAGCTGCAGAACGCTCATTGACAAATACAGAAACCGTTTAATTGCAGTGATTGCCTCAAAAGGTTGTGCAACAAAATATTAAGTTTTTTTTTTGATAATTATGTTAATCAACAATTAAAAAGTAATGGCTGATTTTGATTATTTAATTTTCAATAAATTTTCATTTATTGTTACTTTTGTAAGTTTCAAGTGATTTCAGTGACAATTGTGGGTTTTTCCTTCTTTAATTGAGGGGTACCAACAATTTTGTCCACATGTGTATGACACATGATGTCTCCAACAAGTAGCTGGTGTGACATGTGAGTCCTTTATGTCTAACAGTGAGTGGTGTATTTCAGGTGAGTGCATCCCGGACAGACATTGAGGAGGCAGAGGAGACCGCAGCGCAGAACCAGAGGGCGGAGGAGCAGCCTGAGGAGGGACTCTTTGACATGGTAACAGCTGGAACATTATCTGTTGGAAAGTTTCACTGTCGATACTGAGGTCTTGTTGCTAAGGATATGAAGTTAGCACAGATGAAACGGGAACAATAGTAACAAAGTTTGCACAGATAAAACATGAGCAAGAGTTCTAATGGAAGTTGAAAGATATCAGCTAAATATAGTCAGGCTCACCTCAATGCATAGCAAAGGCTCTGAAACCAACGTACTTAGACTTAGACTTTATTGTCATTCAGAAGCACATTCGCAATGTACATTTGAATGAGATTTTGTTGCGAACTCCAAGAGAACAGAAGATAGTAAAACAGTATAAATATAAAGTAAAAAATATATATATAAAAGAAATAGAAACCGCATAAAGTTCACATTGTCCATGTAAAGTGACTAGTGTCATATGTATGGGAAGGGGGGTTATTGGGAGTTTAGCAGTCTTATGACATGGGGGGATGAAGCTGTTGTGGAATCTGGCTGTTCTGCTTTTGATGCTCCTGAACGTCTTACCAGAGGGTAGCGGGGAAAACAGTCCATTTTGGGGGTGGGAGGGGTCTTTGAGTCCTGCCGAGAAGCTGGACTTATCCCGAGCTGGACTTTATCCCTCTCTCAAGTTGCACTGGGTGGAAGACTGCAGGCGAACATGGGCTTATTTGTTGTCCCCTGTCTGTGCACTCGAGCGTTTTTAGTTTTCCCTGGTGGACAAGTGGGTGGCTTCCCTGTGCCTTTGGGTCAGGGGTCTGACTGCTGCTTACATGCCTAACAGTGCAGAGTACCCAGCCTTCTTGGAGTCTCTTGTGGGTTGTGGGAAGTTTCACAGCCTGGGGATTCCAATGTCCCACTGGAGGGATGTGATTGGGAGGAATAGCTTGCCCGATCTGAACCCAAGCGGTGTATTATTGTTGGACTTTGCTAGTCATAGAATAAACACCATGTTCATGCATTGGAATGTCCATATGTGCACCTAGGGCACCCTAGGTGGCAGATTCATGATCGATTTTGTAATCGTGTCATGAGAACTAAGACCACATGCCTTGTACACTCGGCTGAAGAGTGGAGCTGAGTTGTCAATTGATCACCACATGGTGGTTATGGATAAAGTAGCGGGGCAGAATACTGAACCCAAGTGTCAAGTGAGGGTGTGATGAGAAAGTTTGGCAGAGGCCCCTGTCAGATCTTCAATTTCCATGTCCGGCAGAGCTTCTCAAACATTTGACTGGAACGCTGAGTCTGCATGGGCCGTGTCCCTGGCCTTCAAAGCAGTAAGGTGGTCGGTGCTTGTTATGGCAGCAACCCTTGAACACTTCAGGTGATTTAGCTTCTGCTGAAGCAACTTGCATGATCCGACAGGCCAAGCAGAATGTGGCATGGGCAGTTTCGGCAACAAAATCTCAGTTTTGGGAAGAGTTTGGCAAGACTATTGAAAATTACTTCTGGTCTGCCTCAAAGAGGTTGTGGCAAACCATTACACCTCAGAAAGTGGTGCTTCGTCAACACTGTTTACAATGGGGATAGAGTGCTGCTGACCACGTCTTGGGCTATCGTATGACTGTTGAGTGAATACTTTGAGGATCTTCTCAACTCAAAAAATTATTCCACAATGAAAGCAAAGGCAGGAGAGTTTGGTGGTACTCACTTATCACTAGGGCTGAAGTTGCAGAGATAGTCCAACAGTTCTGTGGTAAGGCCCTGGATGTTGCTGGGCTGTCTTGGTTAGCCTGTGCAACTTTACATTAAGGAATGATAAAATGCATTAACACTGACAGATCTTGGTGATCGTCCCTCTTTTTAAAAAGGGGGACTACATGCTGTGTTCCAACTACAGAGGGATCACACTTTGCAGTTTCTTTGGGAAAGTCTATGCAAGATGGATAGTCCAGCAGTTAGTTAGATCACAGATTATTGTGAGCTATTCGATCCCAGTGCAGCCAAAGTGAGAACGTGATTTGCATTGCCGTCTGTAAATCATACTAATTTCCGGTTGGCGTAGGACTCAGCAAGGGTTGCCTTTTCGTCACAGATTCTGTTCATAACTTTTATGGACCAATAGTGAAACAACGTGGATAATAAACAGCGCCTCCAGGTGTAAGACTTTTGTTCTCAATCCCACTCTAGGTTAGGTGTAAATTGTTGCCTAAAGTGGAGGAAGTATCTTAGGGCCTTCCTCATGAGTGAAGGTAGAAGGGAGAGGGTGTGGCTGGCAGTGATGTAGATGCGTTACTGATCTATCACGATGAAGAGAGAGTATAGTCTGAAAGCAATGCTGTTGATTTACCAGTAAATCTCTGTTCCAGCCCTTACCCTTACCTATGGTAATGAGCTGTGGGGACTGACCAAAAAAAGAAATTGAGATTGCAACCACAGAAACGAGCTTCGTCCAAAGGATGGCTGGGCTCACCCTTGGGGGATAGCGTGAAGAGCTTAGTTAACTGATAGGAGTAGTAGTCAGAGTAGTATCTGTAACTCCTCTGCATTGGTTTGGCCAACTGGTTAGGTCGTACCTTCTGGATGCCTTGAGAACAAAGGTGTCCTCTCAAAAGTTGGAGGAGATGGCTGGGGAGAGGGAGATTTGGAGAGCTCTGCTTGGACAACCTGCAACCTGGTTTCAGAAAAGGGATGGATGGATGGATGGATGGATGGATGGATGGATGGATGGATCACACGAATAAATTGTATGACAGTATTTTGGGGCAGATTTTGGTATGCTTATATCTAGAAATTATGGAGCTGAAACATTAGTTTGTGGGTTTTTGAAGCTTTTACCTCAAGTTTGTGTGCCAAACAGCTGCTGAAGTTTATATATATATATATAGTTTATATATATATATATATATATATATATATATATATATATCAAATGAAAGAAAAGTTTGTCGTAGCTGCTTAGATTAGATAAATGTTATTCACAATCTTACAAGAAATAGTAGGACTCTGTATTTGATGAAAGTAGAACATTTTTAAGCTTTCATAATTAGAACAGTGTCAGTGACACTCAGCTTGAAACCCTTATTTTTTTTACATCTTTATTAATTCAAACAAAGACATTCTTAGTTCCCTGTGTGTGTTCCCATCAGGATGAGGACGTATCAGCTGATCAGCCCTCCAGGACCGATGTGATGGCCCATCCAGTGGCTGAGAGACTGGACACTCTCATGGCTGTGCTCATGGCTTACATCAGGGACGTCTGCCATGTCAACGGTAGATGAATTGATCATCAGCTCTTAATAGTCTTTTAACTTCAGGCTCAGAGTGGGGGAAAAAAATGCATATTTGAAATGAAGAAATTGAAGTGTGTCTTTACAGTAACTTAAACTGCAAACATTTTCTGCAGATGACAATCCTCCGTCACTTGCATTCTTTGCTTAGCTCGCTTTGAAAATCAGCTTTTGCGATGTAGAATGTTTGAAAATATCTGCTGGTCTGAAGGAAACATGTCAGCATCAGCAGCTGAGCGATTTTAACTTGTTTTCATCCTTGTAAATTGGACATTTTTTTCCGCTGTAAAGCGTGTCATCCTGTTATCTGGTCTTTAGTGTTGTGTCCTCTCTTGCAGGCTCATTTCATGTGGAAAGGACGAAGGAGCTGTACAAAGATTTGTTGAATGTGTTTGACAAGCTCATTCTGCCTACACATGCTTCCTCTCATGTCCAGTACACAATGTTTTACCTCTGCAGCTTCAAACTGGTCAGTATTTCACACAATGCCTTTATTATGTGATGTGAGCACGTCGAGCTCAGCTATGACACATTTGTCTTACACTGCTATCTGCCCGGCTCAACTGCTTGTGACGTCACTCACTAAATTAAAGAAATAATTATTGATCAATATTCAGCATACATTCCTTTGTTTTTCTTAGGTATGTCTAAATATGATGACCATAAATGATGAATTTTGCATTTAAATTAACTTAAGCACTGTGGATCTCACAAATGTGAGATATGTAGTAAACAATCTGTATTGTTTATCTCAGGCCCTGGCAGAGGCCTACCTGGATCACTTGTGGAAGATTCTACAGAACCCCTCTCAGCCTGCTGTCCTCCGCCAGGCTGCCGCTGGATATCTGGGAAGCTTTCTTGCCCGAGCTAAGTTCATCCCTGTGCTGTGAGTAGATGTGTAGTTTCTGCTGAATGAAAACACGAGAGGCAGCTGAAGCTAAAGTGTGCCTCTGACCTGTTGTGGTATTGCTTGGTCCACTCTGTTCTCCATATCCTCCAGTACTGTGCGGGCATGTCTGGACTTGCTTATCTCTTGGATTCATTGCTACATCGACAGCCAGGACAACAGTGGCAAACAAGTCTGCTGTGACATCAGCCTGCATGGGCCCTTCTATGCTGCCTGCCAGGCCGTCTTCTACACGCTTGTCTTCAGACACAGAGCCATGCTGGAGGCCAGCATGAAGAAAGGTAAACCACTAGCCTCTACAGTGTTCCTAGTTTGCTTTTCAAAATGGAAAACTAAGTCCAAAGTGTGTCTCTTTGTGTTTGCATCAGGCCTGGAGTACATGCAGAGTCTGAATTTGGAGCGGATTGTGATGTGTCAGCTGAACCCTCTCAAAGTGTGCCTGTCCTCAGTCACCAGCATGTTTGCTGCCATCACCAGGTACACACATCCTGTTCTGCTCTGTCAGTGGCTCAACTCATCCAGACCAACACTGGGCATCTGAGACGTTAGAGTTTTGATTTGAATAATTTGATTTGAATGTCTAACCAGTGTCTAACCTAACTGGTGTCAGTTGAATGCAATGAAAGTATTGATCAGTGCTAGTCAATCTATTGATGTTTCCAATAATTGGCATTATTAGAATAATTCTGATGTAGCCCATGAAGAGTTTCATGAACAGTTATTCCTTTAAATGGAGCTAGTGTAAGTTTCTTTTTGAGCCATCTAGTTACCAGTTGACATAAACCAGAGCTCTGTGTCAACATTCCCTTGCAGACAGTGTTTAAACTCATGCTGATGGTTTTGTTGCAGAAAGTATCAAGTAGTGTTCTGCTACACCATCATAGAGAGGAATAACCGGAATGCGCTACCGGTGGTCCGCAGCTCAGGAGGAGGAGACGGGGTGACCACCAACACCAACCCACTGGACAGCTTCTTCCCTTTTGACCCTTACCTCCTCAGGAAGTACATGACAACTTGTTCTCTGTGATCATGTTTGCTGATGAAATAGCCAACATGTATTGTATGTCCTTTGCCTTTGTCTGACCACAGCAGTCACAGCTGATACTTATCCTCCTAAGGGACAAAAGTAAAGGTTTTATCAGAACTCGGATAGTTTTTGTGCTCCTTTGGTGCTCCTGTCATGTAAGATACCTTTTTTTATCAGTAAGATGAAAACAGATTTGCAGTTGGCTGAGATGCACAATTTGAGATATATTTATAGAACTAAAATATCACATAAGTGCATCTGCACTGGAGCACCCGAAGGATGTGACTTCATGGTCAATTGAAACTAAGTTTTAATTGGTTTGAAAACATGCGGAATGAATGTGTCTGTGTTATGGTATTATTTCCAAATGGTTTGGAATATCAATATTTTTCTAAGTATTGTAGAAAATAGAAATTCCAATATTGCAACAGCAAACTCACTTCCAATGTTCATGAAACGGTGAGTGGAAACAGACATTCATTTATTTTCCTGTCTGGACAGGACAACACAAAATGCAAAAATAAAACCTAACCAAGTGTCTGTGTGTTTACAGGTCTGGTCACCTGATTGAGCCACTGTACCAGGTCTGGGATGAACTAGCAGACATGGAACTGCTTCCCACCAAAACAGGCCAACAGGTGAGATTGTGAAAGCTTCAAAGGTTTTCTGTGAGGCCTTTATTGATTGTTGAGGTGCCAAAAATGTAGAGATGCATGTCGGATTTAAAAAAAAAAAAAAAAAGAAAGAAAAGAATTATGGCTTCAACCTTACTGTTATTTATGATTATCTTCCAATTGATTATTTTCAGAAAATATTAGAAAATGCCATAAAAATGTCTCAAGCCCAGAGCGGTGCAGTCAGAGGAATTTTCAAATTGGCGGTCAAAACCCCACAGATAATCAATAATAATCACAAAAACAGAATAAATTGGCATGTAATCATTTTAAGCCGACCGTGGTTGATTCTTTTTTTTTTAGGGCTCAAAGGAGGACGAGGATGACTTCTTGTGTGGGGACACGCCAAAGACTGAGGGCATCCTGGGAATGACACCCAGCTCCTACGATTCAAACATCTGCAGTCCAAGTAGCGTGGGCTCACCCCCCATCGCCCGCCACCGGCCATTCTAGTTGTAGATCCTTGCCATGGACTGTTATTTTTGGCAGATCAGCTTGGTTTTAACCAGAAGCACTTTCTCTGCGAGCCCTCTGAGAGACCTTTTCTTTTCTCAGAGAGAGAGAGAAAGCAGCCTCAGGCTGCACGGACATTAACCTGCACAGCGACTCTTCCTCTGAAAATCCACATTATGTGTTGAGCCTACTAACAGTTGAACTGTGGAACACATCAGCCAGGCCCACCTCATATAAGACTGATGTCTGCTCATCGAAGAATATTCTAATGTGTTGCTCAGACTTTTTAACATTGTTCATTACAGTAAAAGGCCGTTGTGGCATGTGCAAAACATTTAAATAATTAAAAATCATTAAAAGAGCCCTCAAACTCCTGATGATCACATCCAAATTTAAATTCTAAGGTGTTTAGTTTTAAATGAACAGATCAACACTGTACACAACTTTTTCTGTTTCAATTTCTGTATAGATGAAAATGCAACTTCAATAAAACTGAGGTAACAGTGCTGTTACGTCATAGCCGTATTTGTTTATTTATGATTCTCCTTTTACTGAAGCTGTAGGAACATGAAACAACTTCCCTATAAACATTTTAGAGATGTAGACGTTCAAGTCCAAACGGCTCAACAGCGTTTTTATTTTGTCACACACACACACACACACACACGGATGCATCAGTAGGCAAGTCGAACCATCCACCTTGCCATTCGCAGCCGCCCCTTTTAATACATTTGCATTTTACGTTGCTCAAGTTGCCCACCCACATTTATGGAGGACAGGTTAAGCTACAGGCTTCTCCAGTGTTATTAAGACTCTCTCCATGGAAATACTGTGGGCAAAAACATTCTGGACAAAATGGCACTGAAAAGTCATTACTTTACTTGCAGCTCCTCTAATGCTGTACAGTAAACTGAGCTGAGACTATTCACGGCTGGTTGATTGACTGCAGATTAGGTAAGCAGTTAGAGCTCCCTTTTCTGTTATTTGTTTCTCCATTTTCAAAGGTCAAAAACAGCAAACACAAGTTTGATCATTTCAGGATAACCTGAGTAGGTTTATTAAAATGAGAGGCGTCCTCACCAGCAGTCAGTATTGGGCTTTTGTTATCAGTGTTTGTATCCACTGAACCAGATCAGTGCCATTGTTGAATCTTTGGCTCTCTTCATTGTAGGAGGCTTCACATAGTCACCCCTCCTTTTTGCTTTAGCATTCTTGCCTAAATACGATTATCTCAGTTTTAGACTGTTTTAATTACAATTTCATGAAAAGTTTTAAAGAACAGTCCATGTCGGCAATAAAATAAAATGCAAGAAACAACAGGCACCATTATTTTCCTTTACAGCTGGGAACATGCAGTATGGATTTAATGCCAGAAACAAGACCCGTGTCACACAAATGAAACTGCTTTAACCTCTGAGCATGCTCTGCTTATTTTCAATTGCTTCATATGCTGAAGGTGTCTCACATAATTGAATTAATGTTTTCTGGTGGGTTGCACGGTTCTGTGGTGATTATTTTTGTCACCTCACAGCGAGAGGGCTCCTGGTTCCAGGCTGGGGCCTTTCTGTGTGGAGTTTGCATGTTCTCCCTGTGTATGCATGGGTTCTCTCCAGGTACTCCATCTTCCTCCCACCACCCAAAAACATGCATGTTAGGTTGATTAGTGACTCAAAATTGAACCCTAGGAATGACTGGGCATGGATGGTTATTTGTCTCGTTTGTCTCTGTGATGGGTTGAGGATTTGTCTTTTACGAAGATACAAAACCAACCCTTACCAGATAAATATCAATTTTATATAAACATGGTATAAAGTAAAGGAGGACTGTGGAGTTGGTCTTCTTCATATTGTTCTCTTCTCTTACCATTTTAGAACATTGTAACCCAGTAGAAAACACTGTTTTAATAATGTTAAAAGTATTCAAATTTGAGACCAGGTCCAATCATCAGTTATTCCTTTATTATAAAACATAACAGAAAGAACATGAGGCCACACCAAAGATTCAATCTGATTGAATAACAGGATATATCAGTTTTTAATGTATCTGTAGCCGTCTGTATAAATAAAACAATGTTCCACATGTAGCCTATGACTGACATCTGCTTAGACTCTGACTTCCAAACACAAGCTTTGAACAGCTGGAGCTACAGCAACAGAAAAGCCTCTCCTCTGGATGTGGAAGACACAAACCACACAGTGACATGAAGCTGCAGTGCTCAGGCACAGGATCTTTAAAAACTTAATTTCTTGCCTTTTATTAATGTGTATGAGTAAGAGCATGAGGAGAGTTATTATGACAGTGAAGCGACAGGGTTTGGTTTTCTACATTTTGCTCGACAGTTCATCACATAAGTGGCAGAGCAAACAAGCTGGGGTTTGAGACAGAGGCAGATGGCAGCAAATTATTATGACACATTAGAGGACTCTGAACAGTTCAGCTCACAATTGTCCTGTCCAACCAAATAAGCCCTCCTTCACATGCAATGCATGAAGCAAATCTGTGTGTATGTGTGTGTGTTGGGCTACAAAATAGGTCAGGGAAGAGTATTAACAAGGTTTACAGCAGCAAATGTGGTGTTGTGAGCTCGGTCATGCAAAACTTCAACACCACCTGCTGTAAAAAGTAACAATAGTATTTGGCAGAAATTCGACACATCCCACTGCTGAACGCTGCAGAGAGACTGAAATATTTCAGCTCCAGACACTAATCTGCGTGCGAGCAAGCTTCGGCATAGAAACTGTGTCCAGATTTGTTCAAGTCAAGTCTTTATTTTCTTAAGTTGTACCCGAATGGCGTTGTATCCTGTCGTTGACTGTGGTGAAGGTTCAGCTGCTCATTCAGCCTCTCTCTTGATGGGGCATGTCCTCCAGTCCTCGTTGGCTCAGACGTGATGAGAACTGGAATCTGACGTGGCATCTGATGCTGCAAGTCAAGCACAGTTGAAAGGGAAATAAAAACTTTCAAGTTAGTCACAAGAACAGTACTTGAGCTGAAATGCCTTGAGAATGTTGTGCAAGTTCACATTTCACAAAAACTAGTTCAAAATTCAGTTCACTCAGATTAAAGCTGAATGCGTTCAAGTGCACAGTTTACCATTTGAAATGCTGAACTCAATTCTAAGTTAACAAACTAGTTTGAAATCATTTCTCACTTTTTTGTTGGAGCTCCTCTAAATGTTCCTCCTTACTTGGAACATAAAACATGATGTTTTTAATGTATAGCCTACAGAGTGCATTTGAGCCCTGACAGGGATTTTTGTGGGTTTAAATGCAATTTTGTACTCAGAGGTCACATACCTTATACAGTTTACATCATAGAAATTCTGCTTCTGTCAAGTTAAATAAAACTTCAATGGCTCTAAATTATTAAAAACAGTGGGGCTCAATCAGTTTACATCAGTATACATCAGTTAAATTCATTGTGCTGTGACACGAGCTTACTCCATGGAGTAAGAAATCAGCACCCTCCTCAATGACAAGATGGTCAATACGGCCCTGCCCGCCACAGTGCATCCAAATTATACAAGCATATAATTTACTCTGTAGCCTGCCTTCCTCTTGTCTCATGTCCTACCTACAAGTTAACTTTTTTGCACAACATTACAAGTGCTCTCCTCTTGCTTTCTGCTGTGTAAAGTTGACTATTATATCCTTTAGATTCAACTGGTAGGCTTTATTAACTCCTTTATAGCTGTCCTCTTAACCCCGCTTTTGTTTTAGTACTTCAGTTTTTGTATGGTATGGTATATGGTAGTTACAGTTACGGTAGTTACTTTGTCTGGTACAGAAATTATTCTAAAGTCTGCTAGCTTCTGCCAGAGCATGCAGCCACGAGGTGTGTTCAGGCTAAACTCATCACGACACATTCACTGTCGAGAAGAATGTTGTTCAAAGCTGTGAAAATGAGCTGTGTTTGCTAAGTTGAAAATTGTAATTGTGAAAACTGGCTTGTAATTTATTTTAAGCATTTTTTGTTTTTGCAATTCAGCAGCACTTATCCTAAAATAGAATTGAATCAACCAAAACATATAGCACTTCTCAAGGAAGTAATACTTTTAACTGTTCATGGTTGTTTTTAACACACTTATTCCCATTGGTACCTTTGTAAGAAATTAAATTAAATGAAAATGCCATTAGTAGGTCTAAAATCTATGTTACTGACACAAATCATTTTTATCCTGAAAAGGGAATTAGTTTTGTTCAATTATATTCAATTTCAATATGTTTCATTTCTAGAGTGCAAAATCATAACAAATGTCATCTCAAGGCTTTTTAAAGATATAGTCTAATCCTTGAGATAAAGCATTGTTGAAGAACACTGTAGCATTCTGTTACCTTTGTCATCAGCAGGGACTCCTTCCACAAGCTCTTTGGCCTCTACAGCCAGCTGGAAGGCAGGATCGGGAAGTGGCGACGGGGTGTCAGGGCTGTCTGTAGCTGGAGACGACCTGCTGCTCCTGATGTGCACACACACACACACACACACACACACACACACACACACACACACACACACACACACACACAAGGGAAGGAATTACAGCAGGAGCTCTACTGAAGGCTGTAGAGGACAAATAATGTGACATCAAGGGTTTCTTACCCGCCCTGTCCTCCAAAAAGACTGGGTGTTGTCAGCACGTTGTGGACATTCTGTTGAGAAAGATAGTGTAACAATCATGTGAAGTTCTCCGCCAGAGCTTTCGTGTCAGTTGTGACGACCCCCCGCTCCAATAGTTGTCCCTGTCTTTGCTGTTGTTTCTCCCTTTTGTAGGGAGTAAAGCCTAGTCTATTCTTCTGCGTCACGTCAACGTCGTCATTGAGCATTCAAAGTTCTGCGTCGAAGGAGTGCATTGCTCTGCAATTCACCATGCCGCTTGGGGGGGTGTCTGTGTGTTTGTGTGGTTTCAGGGGTTATAGCCAAATTTTTCTTCCGGTCACAGTTAACAACAGTAAACAATGGCAACCAAGGTGGAGCAGCTGTATTTGCAGTTGGAGCTCATCAATATTGAAGAACAAATGCTTATATTGGAAATGTTGAAGCGCAGGCGACCGAGAAGACGTTTGCGGAGGTGGCAGCGTCTTTTTCATTTATTTATTCTTATTTTCTTCGAGTATTGGCCGTCTGTAATGCTTTGTGTGTATGTGTGCTGGCTTTACGACTGATATGTGAGTGGATGACAAAGTTAGCAGGGCGGAGTCGAGTGTGAGGGACGGAGGCCTGTGCGTGTGTGGAGAGAGTGAGAGACCATTTTAGTGTCGTTTTTAGCGTGGTTACGGCCAACAGTAACCATTCATGCTCTATAATAAACCGACTGTTTGTGGAATAGCTCTTCGTCATCCTTTCAGCAACAATATATACTGTACATACATAATGCTATGCAAGACATAGTTTCCAAGTAAATGCAGTGACTTTGTATTATAAGAATAAGAATAAGAATCCATTTATTCGTCCCACCATGGAGAAATTGTTACGTAGTTATTTAGTAACAGGCAATAACTAATAACTATACTGACAATCCGTTCGCGGAAAATCAGGACTGGCTTTGACAAACACCGGCAACAGTCATGGCACCTTAAGGGGTGGATGTTATTCTTGGTAATGATCTTGCTGGGATCCATGTGTGGGCTGATGGTTTGCCGCTTCCACCCATAGTAACATCTTCACCTGTGGTTACAGGAAAGCTAGATGAGAGTGCTCAGTGTTTTCCTGGAGTTTTCACGGCTTGTGCTGTGACACGAGCTATGTGCCGTGTTGAGTCTGAGTCTACTACTGACCTTGAGGAGGACATAGCAGGGGAGAGTGAGCTCTTCTCTATAGACACCCCTGAGTCTTTTTTTGTCCGTTTCTCGCAGTGACCTGCTGGCGGAGCAGAGAGCAGATCCCTCTCTGAGTCAGTTGTTTGATCAGGTTCTCAATGTTGAGGAGACAGAGAGTGTTTTAAGTGGGTATGTGTTGAAGGATGGGTTGTTGGTGTGGAAATGGGTTGCTGCGTGGGAAAAACTTTGTTGGTGACCCTGTCTGGCAGATTGTTGTTCCTTCGAAGTTTTGCAGTGAAGTGTTGAAGGCTTCTCATGATCCGTTAGGGCATCTGGGTGTCCACAAGACTTATAATTCATTCTGTGGTACTTTTTCTGGCCTTGGTTCAAGAAGGATGTGTTCAGGTACATTAGAACATGCCATACATGTCAGATGACCAGTAAGCCGAACCAGAGTATTAAGACGGTTCCTCTGTATCCTATTCCAGCAATTGTTCAGCAAATTTGAACATTTGATTATTGACTGTGTCGGTCCCTTGCCTCGTTCCAAAGCTGGTTGTAACTATTTGCTGACAGTAATGTGTCAGAGCACAAGGTATCCAGCTGCATACCCTCTTCGCACCATTACAGCTAGGTCTGTGGTAAAGGCTCTGACGCAGTTCATTTCCATCTTTGGCATTCCAAAAATAATCCAGAGTGATCAGGGACTTTTCTTCTTATCTGTTCGCTCAGGTTTTGAAACAGCTGCATGTAAAGCATAATCAGGCTTCTGCGTACCATGCTCAGAGTCAAGGGCCTGTGGAAAGATTTCACCAGACATTGAAATCTCTATTGCCTGGCTACTGTGTTGAACTAAACCAGGACTGGGAGGATGGGCTGCCGTGGCTTCTGTTGGTTGCTCGTGAAGTGGTGCAGGAGAGCACTAGGTTTAGTCCAAATGAGCTTGTTTTTGGCATCATGCTCAAATTGTTGCATCATGCTATGGGGCTGTCAGAACCTCCTAGTAATTTGGTTGATATGTTAATGGGTTTTGCCACCTATTGTATGCTGGGGGGGAGATGCTAGGGAGAAATTGACCTCTTCCCAGAAGAAGATGAAGCGTTTCTATGACCATAAAGCTGAGCAGCGGCAGTTTAGCCCTGGTGATCAGGTACTTGTGTTGTTGCCAGTTGTCAGTTCCTCTTTCCAGGCTAAGTTTACTGGCCCGTTCACAGTGCTACGCCAGCTGTCAGACCAAAATGGTTTGCTATCAACACCAGGGCATAGCAAGTCCACACAACTTTGCCATGAGGTTTGGGGTTTTTGTCTGAACCGGAGGTTGACGGGGTCATCCAACCTGATGAGAGTTTGTTGCGTGGCAGTCTAAAAAATTCTGAAAAATCTGAAACTTCTGATTGGGCATTTGTCTGAGGTAGGGAGCGCTGAGCTGTTTTCTCTGATCAATGAGTACCCGTGTTTGTTTGGTGATATACCAAGTAAAACTCACCTAATTGAGCGTGACAATGTAGGTGAGACGCAGCCAATCCACCAGCGTTTCTACTGGGTGTCGGAAAAGAAGCTTAAGGTGATGGGCAGGGAGATGCAGTACGTGCTTGACAATGGTATTGCTGAACCCTGTGCATCTAGCTGGGTGTCACCTTGCTTGTTAGTGGATAAGTCTGACAAGAGTTCCAGGTTTGTACGGACTAACTATCATTTTTTTTTAAGACTTATTCAGATGTAGCTCTGACCTTCTGGAAAAGCTTATCTGCAGCTCAATGGTAAACATAGTCCTCATGTAGGAGCTGAGTCAGACGGGATCCAAAATATACTCAGTTAATGGGAAGTCCTGCTGTCTTAAATGAGGTCAGCTTTCAGCACGGGCTGAACAAACTATGGAATAAGTCCAAGTATTTGGGTGTCCTTTAAACTAGGTCTCACACAAAAGGATTAATATAAATGTCAACCACACGCAGATTTCAGAAAGTGATTTAAGCATTTCTAGCAGCCGGTTAAGCCATTTTACTCATCGATGTTCAGAGGCAGAAGTTCAGAAGCAGAATTACAATACAATCTACACATAGTGCACACAAAGAATAGCTGCAGTATGCCACTCATCCACTGGGAGGAGAGCTGACTTCAGTATAGTTTCAGGGTCTGTTTGCAAAATGTTTGCAACGGTCAGTGATTTGACTGTATGAGACAGCATGCAGCATCCCAGTCTGCATGAGATGGGACAGAACATGTGCTGACTACCGTGGAGTTTATTTACAGCTTCAAATCTCCATAGAGACCTTCAGCTGAGTGGTAGTTCTCTCCCACATTCTCCTTAAAAATGTGATAACTAAAACAGAAATAATCTGACAAATTAAGAATTTGTCATTTGTGGCGGATTCCTCAACGCGAAGCACAATACCATGGAGTTAATTCACTGCATTCCATTGAGTGTGCCCCATTAATCCCATTGTACCTGTGCAAAGCCCAGAAGTTTCTTGTTGGAGATCTCCAGATGTTTCCTGCTAAGCTCTGACTTTCTCAGCTGGGAGTCGATGGTCATCAACCTTTTGTTCAGCTCCACCACTTCATCCTGACAAACACACACACATATATGCTCATTTTTGGGTGTGCACAATAAACACTATAAGAGAAGCTGCCAAGATAATAACATAAGAAAATGCTAAAATTGGTAACTCAGATGTTTGAAGTGAGCTGCATAGTCTGATTGATATTATATAAATTCTTCACCTTACATTTGTTGCTGTTGGAATGAAAGTGGATTGAAATGAAAACAAATCAATATTTGGTGTGAGCTTTAATCATAAAACAGCACAGGTTCTTCTTGGAACAGTTGTAGAACCATTGCATATCTCTTCTAAGGGCTCACCTGATGACAAGCATAGTTATATACTCACGAGTCAGCTAATCCATACTAAGGGATTTATTGCTTTTTCTTGTCATACATTATTCTGATAAAGAGACAGGCTTCAACATCACATAAGGTTTTTTTTTTGGTAATAATGTTGCCAAATGGAATTTTTGAGGAGTGCTCTGAATCATTATCCCTGGAATACAACACATGAGTTTACATAATGATCCAGCACTTGGTGAGTTCACTGCGAATCAATAAATGTGTTTTTAAATTATTAACAAATAAGGCATGTGTATAATCATTTTACCACTTTTGCTCTCTTACACACACTGGTGTACAGACCAATAGCATAGCCTTAAATATCTTTCCACTTGGTCTCTTCCATGATGTCATTAAGTCCAAAGGCAATACAACAGGAAGTGATTCCTTTGTTCTTCCTTTTGACCTTGGAACACAAGGTAAGTTCACAAATGACCAAACAAATGTTAAACAATAAAGACGGTTAACTAAATACTTTAACAGATGTTGATGTATTTTAACTAAAAAAAAAAGGTCGAGTAGGAAGTACAACACAAACAAACCTGGGATAGTAAGTGTCCACTGACCCCTGACAAAATTACGCTAAAATACTTCAATCAAGACAGAATTAGGTTTAATGCCTTTGGTGACAAATGGTGTCACTCCCCACTTTGTCACAGAACAGGAGAAAATGAATGTAAAGCCTTTTTATCAGAGCAGATTGCGGGTGAAAACAGGCAGAGCTGACTGGCCACTGAGAAATGCAGTTTGATGTTTTTCAGAGAGAAGAGGATATAGAATCAGGCAGCAGAATGTTGGTGCTGCAGGGCCCCCAGCTTGTGAGAGGATAGGAGGACAGAGGAGAGGAATGGCTTGCCTTTTAACTCCACATGATAGAACACAGTCAGTTGTTGGTGCTGGGCTCTAAATCCATTATTGCTTGTTATGTTTAGACTCATGTTTTTTCTGTTTACCTCTTGAATGCAGATGATAACGGGCACTCATTGTGATTTGATCTAATTTCATGTATGTGTTATAAACTCAATACAGGCTGCAGAGACCGCACAACAATGTCCTGGATGTAGAATACCTCACAGTGTCTTGAACTGTGTCGTTTTTTACTGGCATGCATCCTGTTGCATTCTTAAGAGTTCATGCTTTGCTTTTCTGCTTACATCTACATGGTTCATTTGCTGTGCTTTTTTAAAATTATTTTTGGCAGTTTAAATTAAAGAGTACATTTAAAGGGTCTCCAAAGTCCTCATCCTGAAAGCTATAGATGAGCCCTTCTTCAACAAACAAGTCCATACAGCAGGATGGTGTCTTCTCCAAGATGCACACATGCCTATTTTATGTGCATATTGAAAATCTGATGAAAATATGAGCGGTGTTTCCCATGCATCAGTAGAAAAGACAAAACCATGTACTCCAAAGTCCTGTTCAGTGTAATTTTCATTATGGAAAAGTACAACGAATATTATCAGAAAGCATAAAAAATAGTTGTATGCATAATACACATACTCAAAGTGTTGCATTGACAATTGCTATTTCAATATTGCAACCTCACTTAAAGTATTAGATTTTTTTGCAAAAGTATTTGGAATCGAACGCTCTCAAATAAAAGGAACAGGCATGAAAATTAGCACCATGGCACTCTTTCTTAAAGAAGGTGTGAAAACATTGGGAAATATTTCAGTGCCTGCTTTGGACTCACCTTGGTGGCCTCTGCACCTCGTGTTTGCCTCTTGTTGGCCAGCTGGTTTTTCAGATCTCTGATCTCAGCCTCAAGCAACTGGATAACCTCCTCGTAGTCCTGCTCAGCGCTGTTGGCCTGCCGCTGCACCACCTCCGCCTCGGCTGCTTGCAGACGGCTCTTCAGACGGGTGTTCTCCTCCACAGTCAAACAGGCCTTCTGAAAAGTACAACACTTGTGATACAGTAGTCTATGTATGGTATACATAATCTTTTTATTTTTTTAAATAAATGTCTTTGACATGTAGGTGACTGCTTTCAACATGGAGGGGATGTAAAACAACTATGGGAACAATATGTCTCTAAACAAGGTGTTTTGGCTGGCGTCTCACCTCTGATGTCTTCTGCAGCTCCTCCTCAAGGGTTTTCTTGCTGTGCTCCATGTCCTTTAGCATCACCTTCCAAGAGAGGCAGCAGATGATGCCATAGTTAAGTTGTCAAGAAAGTGGGTGAAAGGCCTCAGTAAAACAAAGAGCGCTTCTTTTTCATAGCTTCCAGTTGGTTCATTTGCCTTTGACCAGCTGGATTTAGTCCAGCTGGCCCTCTTAAAAAGAGGCCTATCACCAGCTTAAGAAGCCCTCTTAAGAAGCTCTAGCATTTTGTAGGATTTGTGTTTACTGTACACTGAACCAATCAAAGCAGGTACAATGCTGCTACAGTATGTGATTTAGACGATGTGCCAGCATTCTGTCGGTTTGTGCTGCTCGTTTATAGGTGCTACTTAACAGTTAGTGTTAGACTGCTAAGTGTGTGTGCACAAAGACATACACTCATAAGCATCTGCTAAAAGTAAAAAGGCGACAAATAAGAGATATTCTACCGAATACGGTACCACCGTTAAATTGATCTCACCTTACTAAAATCATCGGAATCCATTAAACTGACAAAAAATTTTAAATTCGGGTGACAATTTTAGTACAACAAAAGAAAAGCAACAAGTCTAGCAGTCAAACAAAAACTGGATTTAGATTAAAAAGTCATGTTAACAGAGAAAGAAACCTTACACAACTCTGTATTTCAGAATCCATTGAAGGTATGGACAGATGCAAAAAAGTAATTTTCTCTTACACAGTACATCACCATTTAATGGAGTAGGCCTAATGGAGTTGAGAGTATTTTACTCATGATTATAATGTTGTTTTAAGATCAAAGGTGTTTTTGGTTTATATTGACTCAAGCCCTCCTTTTTGTACTCTCACGTATTTCTTAATGTCTAGCCCAAAAAATGATTTTAACTGCTAAAAAAAAAAAGCTTTTCTTAGAAAAAAAAAGTAACCAATATAACAGGATTGACTGTAACAGAGTATCTGTGCAAACTGAATGTAGCAGCTGTATGGAGCTATGGCACCTTCTACTAAACACCCTGTGATAAACCATCTGTACAATGACCTAAGTCACTAAATCAAAAGGGGCAGCGAGTATTTGATTGGAGGGCAAATTATTTAACACTATTTTGAAGCAAATACATTGGTTTTGGCCATAAGTTGCATCTGAGTCTCAAACTGGCTCCAATGCAAACCAGTGATAGATGTCACACATTGCTTCACTCATCTTTTTATGTTGTCTGTTGCTGCATGTGGAGCAGATTAGCATGAATACGATAGTGTCAGAGGAGTATTTATAGTATAAACACGTGGCTGACTGTGGCTATTTGCAGATTGTGTGTGTACCTTGAGCTGCTTCATCTGAGTCTGCAGCTGCTTCACCTCTGTCTGAAACTGCTCCATCTCCTCACTGCTGTAGCTGCACTCCGATTCATATGTCTGCAGACACACACAGGCACACACGCAAAGGAAGAGACAATTTTATTTAGAGGATTTGATTGAAAAGTGTGAACACATTTGTTTTTTTCTACTCTAATTCTTCCACTTGTCTCTGCATGTTCCGTTGTGTGGTTTGGGAACGGTTTAATAGCCAGTACTTCTGGGATGTTACTGGCATATGTAACACCAAAGAGATAGGCTTACGGGTGAATGGAAGGCTGATGTGTCCATTAAACTGGCTGCTTCATGGTAGGAAAAAGTGAAGGAACCCGCCCCCAAACCCAGCTCCTCTAGTTCCTCTTGGAAGATGCTCCGGGTAGCCTCCACGAAGTCTGAGATCCAACAGACGGGAAGAAGAATAAAATGACAGAAAAGAAGCTGAGTAATCAAGGCAACCAGGAGAACTATTACTACACCTTAATAAAGAAATGTACATTAAGATCACATAAGTGCTGAAATTTGTTCAAATCCATTCTCTAACAGAACCTGATTGCAGTCTTAGAGTATTAAACCACCATGTTGTTCACTGAAGCTCTAGGTGACGTAACAAATACCAAAACTTTTGAATCTAAATAAAGTTTTGTCAGTTAAGTTGTCCTCCACTGGCCTGACCCTAGAGAACCCCCGATATCAATTGAGTCATTCACTGAGTCGATCAGCGCATCAACGGTTAAAGAAGAATTTAACTGTTCAGACTGTCTGAATCTCAAGAAGAACTATGAGTACAAGAAACCTGACAAAATGTGATCCAAAAAAACGTATACATGTATGCAGAGGACATCAGATGTTTTGTAAGACTGTGAGTCGCTTTTTAAAAAAACATAAACAGAATGTATTAAAATAAAAATAGGTAAGATGTTATGTCTCAGATATTTTGTATTGTGTTGTTGAGATAACTGCTAAGGTTTTGCATGCCAACAACCTTACATTTGTGTAGTGCCCCTTTGAATCATGAGATGTAATATTAGTCGCTATATTTTTATATAATTTGTACTTGGAAGTTTATCTTTAGTTCCTAAAATTCTCACAAAGTACTATGCATACATTGATTCTTTTGTTACTATTATTCTCTGGAGCATCTTCATAATTCATCATTGCTGCCAGTGACCTTTGTGGCCTGAAGAGGTTATCTGTGTCTACCTGAAATATCATCCTGTCATCTGCTGCAGCTGCAGTGAGGAAAGTCCCCTAAAAAAGTGTAGTTTATGTAACAAGATTTACACAGCATATCAGCAGTTAATGTTTTAGACATACATTTAAAATTTTTTAATTGTTTATTCATGTTGTGTGTTAAGATTACCATGTACAGACCATGTATAGAAATGCTTCCCTTTGATGGACTGCCTGGATACAAAAAGACACAGAGCTGTCTCATCATTACACATTGTGACACCATATATACAAGTGTCACAACCAGTAAGCAACATGCAGCAATCACACAGAGACCAGGGTTTGACAATATCTCAACACAGATCTTTCACCTTGTTTTTGACAAAACTGGTTATGTGTGACTTAGTACTTGTTAGATGTGTGTGTATATGGTGCATATTTCTCAGTGCTGTGGTGGAGCAACGGATGAGGAGGAAATTCTATTCTGTTTTGGAGAATAGTAAACGTCCTCTCCACAGCATCCTGGCAGGACAGAGGAGCAGCTACAGTGAGAGGCTCATCTCACAGCGCTGCGGGACTGAGAGGTTCAGGAGGTCCTTTGTCTCCACAGCCATTTTTAATAGTGACTGCTGACATGTTCTTCTCAAATTTATTTATTTATTTAGTCATTGATTATTATAATTATTATTATTATCATTATTATTATTATTATTATTATTATTAGTAGTAGTAGTATTGTTGTTGTATAATATACAATCATTGTAAATATCTATAATTTCTTTTGTAATTTTTTTGAGCTATTTGACAAATTTGAATTTCCCCCACTGGGGGATGAATAAAGCATTATTCTATTCTATTCTATTCATATGCCTCACCTCCATACGCTACAGTGCCTTGTGGATCAGGGGTCAGAATTTGTTTCAACTTCTTCCTTTTTTCTTCTGTGACATCCAAGCCAAGGAAGGACAAAGCCTGAGAGAGAAAAACACAAATAGAGAAACATTTCCCATAAATCCACAAATCCACAGAGGTATAGTTATTAAATAAATCCTTTACCTTTACTGTACTTTTAAAGATTGAGTACAATATAGGCCAGCGCTGTTATTACATGGTGTTGGTAAAAAGTGTGCTGTTAATTGCAGCTTTTAACTTACCCAAGAGACATCTGGAGGATATGTCTACATACTCATACATGTTGTATTCAACTACTTTTGTCTGATTACTTCTTCCACATAGAGATTTCTATTGAAATTAAAGCTCAGACTTGGCACTATAATTGTATCTATTGTTTCTATTACTTTATTTCAAACAGAATGTACTGAAGTACAAAGACCAAAAAACAATTAAAATATGTCTAAGTCCCGATACAGTCTGGGCTGCATTTGTTGCTATGGTGGATGGAACAGGATCATCACCACAGACACATCATTCCACATCAGTCGTTGAAGCAATGATAACGTTGTCTTTCAACTTTTTTACACTGATTCTGTTGCAATGGTATCATACTTAAATGTCTAATATAACTAGATTAAAAATGTTATTTTCAAACTGACTATTCTTTTAAATGTTTTTTTTAGTACTTTGTGTCATTTCTTCATCAACTACTGTATCCCTCAAAACAAAAACCAAAAACCAACAAAAATCCATAACCCATCTTCTCTCTGTGGAAAGGAGTGGAAAGGAGATCAAGAGGGAATTGAGCCTGTAGTCAACATTTAAACTTTTCCTAGTCTCTCAAATCCCATTAATAAATTGGTAGATAACGGTCAACCTACAACTGGGCATCTCGGCAAAATTAAAATGAAAGCTGAATGATGGTAACAATACTGTGCAGAGGGAAAAGACATGGGAACACATGGGAAAGAGTAGAGCTTGTAAGAAGATATATTGGAGGCCAGAGGGTAGGATGGGGTGGAGACCGCAAATGTGCTGATAGGATAGAAATAACATAAAAATGAACAGCAAAAGTGTGATAAAGCAAGCAGAGAGTGTGTCTGAGAGAGATCAATAATTTGATAAAGACAGATCTGGGGGCAGAGGGGCTGAGAAAGTTCTATAACTGAAAATGGGTTACTCAAAATTAGCTGAATCCTCAATGTGAATTTGTATCATGATTTTCCTTTTAGGATGACTGATTTTCTGACATTTGTATTACAAAGTGGAATGTAAATCTACATCTCATTTCACATAGACACAAAAACCCACAAGGAGCCACACACACACGCGCACACACACAGGTAAAATCAGCATTTAGTCATACTTAAAATGACTGAAGTGGTTACAGGCATTTATCAAGTCAAGCTCTTATTAACAGTGATGTAAACACATCCGGATGTAAACACATCCGGATGGAAACGATCATAATGGCTGAGTGTGTGCCCTTAGGCATGCAAGAATTAATGCAGCCTAGATATAAATTCTAAAAACACACATAAGCAAATGGAAGGGCCTCAGAGCAAATTCTTTCTGGGGTTCTGAAAATCACAGAAGCACTACTTTTGTGTGAAGATCACTCTTACATTACAATGAGAAATAATACATTATCCTACAGTTTTCTGTGCAAAAAGAAACATTTTCACAGAAAATTCTACTTCTGGTAGTGATACTCATCAGTGCAAACTAAAGAACTTTGTAATTTGTTAGCTAAGGTGCAAACATTATCCAAGAAATCTAATCTAATATGACACCTTGATCTAAGGACAAGGTAAGGATAACATTGAAACAGTGGGGTGGACAGAAAGGAAAAGTGCAAGAAAAGGGAAAGACTGAAATAACTGAAATTAATTATAAAGGAAATAATAAAGACCCCACTGCTTGAACCAAACCATTCTGATCATTATAGCAAGTTATACACATCAGGAAAAAGATATACTGTTGACTCATAATATTCTGACAATAAAATTATATAATGCTGGTCTTTCACACTCCACCACAACAGTTCTGACCCACCAGGACATGGAAAGTAGAAGACATTTAAATAGGCTCCACAGTATCAGCAATCAAGTTTGATCCTCCTCAGACAGCTCCTCCTTGCTGACCAGAAGCCCCCTCAAGCTCTTACACAATTATCTTGCCCTAAGGATTTTGCCCTAGTCCCTTGGGTTTTTGCATGTGTTTTTCCACATCCAACATGCTTACTACAGTAACTCACTGTTAACTTGAAGTAATACGATTTAATATATTTCAGACTTTCATGTGCTATGTTTTTGGCTAATCAGTGCTTTTAGCAGCATGACACTAAAGCAATTTGTCAGACCAGATGGCAGGACTCACCAAGTCTAACTTATCAGATTTGAGGCGTATGTAGGGGTCCAGTGTTATCTTAGGTTTTGCCCCTGTTGGTGACCTCTGGCTAGTTGAACCTAGACAAAGACAAGAAAATAAAGACAAAAAGAAAATGAATAGGGTTTGAAAAAATTAGGGAATCTGAAGACAAAAAAAAAGATATATATATTGCTGATTTCTGCAAAAGACAAATGATCAAAAGCAGTGACAAGGGGTTAGAAGTCAAATAACATTCCTATGTAGTGAAGATATCTGCAGAAAATACTGGCGCCATTGGCTTTTATGCACAATGAGGAGAGTTTACATGAGGCCACGGTACACTTTGTAAACAATGGGAGGAGAAATATCATTGGATTATCTGTAAAAACGGAGTGGATGTACTGATATTCTTGTTGGATTTAAGTGGAAGTGGCTGGCTGTGGAGATAGAAGGGTTGTGTGTGGGGGTGGTAGGGAATGAAAAACAGATGATTAAAAAGAGGGGAGTGGTAGGAAGATTGATGATTACATAGATGAGAGAAACAGCATGAGAGGGAAGGGCAGAGAGCCAATGCCCAATATTAATTTGATGAGTTTTATTTGTCCCAGATTTGTATGGCTGCATACTGTGGAGATGGTGACCTCTGGGGGTATGTTTCTGCACACTCCCTGTTGCTATGATATAAGCTGAATGTAGTCACTACTGCCAAACTTGAACTTGGCACACCCAAAGGATTTGCCTGTCATCTTCAGAGCTAAGTGTACAGACTCATAAAGGGCCCTGTAGATTTTCAAGTTATGACATAGTGTCAGAGATAAATCTGTAGTGGACAAAAACATGTGAATAAAACTTTGCATGAGTTATCTGAGTCTATAAATATGCAGAAAAGATTTTGAGTCAGTGAATATAATAATAGTTACTAGTTAATAGTTAATTTACAAGCTTACAATCATTTGAGCTCTGAGCATGAAAATGCAAACTTGAAAGCAGTTCAAGACTAAACAACAAAAAAGTATTTTAAGAAGCTGTGCAAACTATGATGTAAAGTCTTAAAGCGCGAGAGTGGCTAAAGGACAAATGAAGTAGAATAGAATAGAGTAGAATAGAATAGAACATCACTTCATCAATCCCCAATGACAAGTTATTGTTGCAGTATAATAATGACTGATGATGGATTGGCTAACAATTAATATAAAGAAAATTGTCATAGATCAATTTTATAAGGTTATTTTGGTGAGAAAGAATGGCCTTCTGTACCAGTCCTTATTAAAGCTGAGCTGAAGAAAACCTCTGACTAAACAAACTTTTCTTTAATCACTCATCTATGCAGATGGTGTGCCATGTTGTTCATTATGTTTAGCAACTTGTGCAGCATTCTTCTTTGCACAATACGTTCCTGTGGCTCCAGAACAGTCCCGCAGCACAGCGCAGGCCTTTATGCTCAGCTTGTTCTTTTTTTTTCTGGATTTGATCCTGCTGCTCCATCAAAAATTGTACTCATGATTGTATCATCTGTACACAGACATCATGCTGCAAACGTTGACGGACCTACGCTTTCTCAAGAGCTAGAGTTTACTCCATTCATGCTTGTAAAAAGCCTCAATGTTGCATTTCCTTTTTAATATGTTGTTCAGGCAAACATCCAGGTGTCTGTCGTCCTTCATCACCACCACTTTTCTCACAGGATACAAACAGTGTACAGCATATTCCTTGTCCCTCTAAGATCCACAATAATCTCTTTTGTCATGTTTATGTTCAAGATGATGTCATTGTTCCCACACCATCCCACAAAACAGTCCAATAGTCAGCCTCCTGTTCATCACTGACAGGCCCCATAACTGCAGATACTCATCAAAGTATCTCTGCAGTTGCCTGGACTCTTAGTTAATGGAATTCAGAGGTGCACAAGGTGAAGAGGAATGGTGAGACAAAAGTCCCCTGTGGTGCTCTCTATGGTGGTGACCACCTTCTTTGAACACTCAACCCTTGCAAAGGGTGTGTTTGATAGTAAATAATCAATGTGGAAGTATCAACTTGTATTTTTTTAAAGCTACTCACTTAACAGTGCAGGATGAATTGTATTGAAAGCCCTGGAGAAAAAAACAAAAAACATGTTCCTCACAGAACTGACTGCTTTGTCGAGATGGGAGTGGGTATGCTGAGGCAGGTAGATGGCATCTTCAACACAAAATGCAGGTTGACAAACAAAATGCCGTGGGTCCTGAAAACCTCAGGACCACAAGCTTATTTGGTTAATTAATAACAGTTTATCCAGGAATTATGAGATGTGATATGTTTAGGGCAAGTGGTCTAAAGTCATTGAGGTCTCAGGGTAGTGGAACAGGCATAATGTCATCTTCAGCAGAGGAACTTTCTCTTTACTTAGGCAAAGGACAGGTCCTGTAAAATCCCAAGTCACTGATCTACACAGGCTTTTAGGATTGTAGGGACTGGCATCCTCACAACCTGCAGGCTTCTTCCAGTTCAGTATCTCCAGCTGATTTCTCACCTGACTGCTGAAGACAAACAGGAGGGAGGGAGAGGCTGAGGAAGTCTTGGTATATTCCTGATGTGCACAGAGATGTTAGTGAGGTCCATGGCAGAGGTTAACACTATTGATGCGGGACATTTAGGAAGTTGTGTTTGGAAGGAGATTAATGTGGTAGGGGGAAAGGGTAGAACAATGCTGGCCGTCCTCTTGAACATACTGAAAAACATCTTCAGCTCATTAGCTCTGTCCAGTTTGTTCATGTCTTTCAGACACACCAGAGTGCACATGTAGTTCCAGTGAGGTCTGTGTTTTGACTGATACTTTTTACTTACAGAAAGTGTATGCATAAGGCAAAATTATTAAACAACATGGGATACATTTTCATTGATATGTAGGCAATGACAGTCAATAATCATTATCTATGAATCAGTAAGACTGCACCATTGCTTCCCTCTGATCTGTGAAATAGTTATGTAATACACAGACACTGGGGAAAAAATGGTAAAAACAATCCAGTCTGTATCAATGTGCTCATCTCACCACAAACTGCTGACATCTGTTACAGCTAGCAACTGGCTTAACCAATAAGAGCCTGGAGGGGAACTAAGTGGTCACAGCACCTAGGAAATAACCTTGGTTGTGGTAATCCTGGTCAATAGGATTTGAACAGACTGTCAGGTGGCTTGCAGCCAGGGTCCTCGGGCGACCCTTAACATTAGAGCTGCAGGTCTCTGAGAAATCTTTCAATCATTTTCAATTATGAAGCACATTTGAACTCTATTACAAAAAGCACACTTTAATGCTGTTTTTAGCCTTTAAATTTCTCAACAAAAATATATAGTTTTGATTTGAACTTGTTACAGCAGTTATAATTTACTGTATTGTAATGTTCTGTCTATTATTAGGTGATGTACTAGTGTCTCCCACCACCCCATTCATTCAATCAACTAAAGCATATAACTTAGTTAAAAATCTTAGTTTGAAATTTTAGGCATATACATATATATATATTTATATATCTATCTATATATATATATATATGTGTGTGTATATTCATATGTATATATTAGGTACATTGGCTAAAGACTGTAGTCAACATGTTTACTGTGCTGTAATTCAAAGGTATTGGTTTTCTTATAAATTACAGAAAAACAATATGCTGCGCTGATATAAATATAAAGCACTGTCTCTTTCTTAGAGTTAGAGTTAAAGTTCTTAAGTTTTATAAAAAGGTTACAACTGGCTTCAATAGCTAAAGTAATAAGATATTGCCTCCAAATGAATCCATCAGTATTAAGAACTATCAGATCAGAGTGGACATTTTTTTCAATGAAGACACTGTTGATAGACAGTTTACTTCACCTGAAGAATATTTTTACTGTGCCCTGTTGCAACTCTTTGAATTTGAAGAATAGCTGTTGCGCTCCAAGTGTCACTGCAGTTTAACTTTGTAAAATGTGCACTGATATGTACTTCATAAACCTCACATGACAGAGTGCATATACTGTGTATATGCATATCTTATATGTAATCTCTGATTACTGCACAGACAAATGACTGTAAAATACTACTTAATTCAAATGGCTTTTCATCATTTTTGTGTATTGCTTGATGAAATACTGACTAATCAATAATTAAAGTACTATTCACATACAAGTGCCTATTCCACAAATACAGAGGTCATCATTTAGAAAATACCCTTTTGATTAACTATCATCCATGATCTATGTAGGCTCAATGCAGACATATCTTTAACAGATTTTAGGCACTCAAATTTTATACTCATCACAATACTCAAGTTACATGTACACTCTTTGCTTCTTACTTATTTTTTTCATTACCTCTTTAATACAAACTGCTGATGAAAACAAAAAAAAAATCTTTCCCCACTATCATTAAGACCTTTTAATAATCTTCACATTCCTGTGTAGTCCGAGGTCCCCTACTGTGCTCTGGTTTCACTTAAATCCCATCCTGTCCCCTCCACCTAATCCCAAATCTCTGTTTGGGAGAAAATGTTCTCCTTTCTCATTGTCAGATCAGCAAGGCTTATCTAATATGTCTGATCTGAAAGACTTAAATAAAAAAGTCACTGAAAATCTTAACAAGATTTGCCAGGTGTTTAATGGCACAAGGTTATCATTGATTGTGAAAAGGTAGTGTTCAATTATATGCAAATGTGAATATTTTCCAAACAGATATGACGTACAGACAATGTAGATATGTAATATCACATATCTACATTTTATGAGACATTCCCATTGGACATTTGTCTCTAAATACCACATGACTCTGTCAATCAAGTAAAAACATTTCAGAAATGAAGAGCCTCTTTAAAAATGGCTGAGCGACATCTTGAAAATTTTTGATAGTACTGAATAAAATAGTGCATTTGTTGGGTACCCAGACCAACTGTGTGACTCATGGATGAAATTTTTGGAGAGAAAAGATCAAAGAAACAAGACGAGGCTCTTAGGTTTTTGTATCTTGTCTTGTCACTTCCTGTTTTATTTTGAAATTAACAACTCCTCTCGTTTCAGATAACTTGCCCTTCCTCCCGTGTCATGTGTCTCATTGTCTTCCCTGATTCCCAAGTGTTTCCACCTGTTCCCCTTGGTCCCTCATGTGTATTTAGTCTGCATCTTCCCTTGTCTCGTTGCCAGTGTGTTGAATTGTCTTTCGAGCTTTCGTCCGCTAGCCTCCAAAGTGATCCAAGCCTGAGTAATCCAAAGATCTTGTTTATTAATGATTTCCTCCTTGAGAGTGATTTTCTGTTGTAAGTTTTGTCATAGATTTTGCCAAGTGCAATTTTGTTGGTCTTGTCGTTTGTTCATTAGTATCTCCGGTAGAGGAGTGTCTTTAATTTATAGTTATAGCTTTCATAGCAACTCCATTAGAAGGAGTATCTTTTCTTTATTGCTTTTGTTAAAATTCTATAGAGCCTCCGACGGTTCGGAGAGGGATAAGTTTATTTGTAAGATTTATATAACCTTTTGTTTTTTCCTCCTAGCGTGGAGAGAGTTTTCTTTTGATAAGTTTTAAAGTCTCACTCTTCTCCCCATAGGTATAGAGAAGAGTGAGTTGGGAATTTATAATCTATTACTTTGCTCTTCAAGTGAATATCATTATATAAATAAAATCTGATTATTGATACTATCCTGCATCTGCGTCCAGTGCTGACACGGATCGTGACAATAATTTATCAGTCTTTGATAAACTATTACGTTCAACTTGTTGCCAAACTGATCCACCTGGCACTCGTATGAAATCACTGGCATTCCTTATGATGCTGATATTTCCACTGTCGCCATTACAACCACTGCTTAATCTTATATTTTGGTATTTAGTACTGAAACAGAATGGTGGTGCACAGCTGCTTCTATTATTAGTAGACTTGGTGGTATTAAAGGGTTGAGTATATGCACATCTGTACTTATGGAATGACATTTGTGAAGCTTTGAAATAGTAATTTCTACCATTTATAAGTCTTTTTTTGTAAAACTGTTTTATTTTGAGCTCTGGGCCAACATAGATAATATATATTCTTGAGTGAGACTATAGTGTAGCGGGAGAGATTCATTCATTTGATTTGGGTCTTCAGTTTAAAAAAACAGTGTTGACAGAATTTTAAATTTACAGCTGCATTTGATCACAAGACTAAAATATATACCGAATAAAATATACAATACAAAGCTATCAGTGCAGCACACATGTGAGCAATGAGGAAACAAGGTGTGTGCCTTAAGGTGTTCTACCTGATATATGAATATCTGGAGGACAGATGTCAGGAGAAGGTGAGGACACTGGAGCTGTTTCCTCTGCGCAGATCTGCACAGAAAACACACATGCACACACACACCAACAGAAATAGTGATGAATAGTAAAGCCATACAAAGCTCTGTTCATTTTCAGCTCAAATATGTTAAACAGAATGTTAAGTAACTTTGATATGATCAAAGCTCACTAATCTAACAATTCTCCAGAATGGAGAAACTGATAATACAGAATGGAGCCCACAGCTGAATATGGAGAC
Organism: Leuresthes tenuis; assembly: GCF_036924035.1. NCBI lineage: Eukaryota > Metazoa > Chordata > Actinopteri > Atheriniformes > Atherinopsidae > Leuresthes > Leuresthes tenuis. Next base: position 32,082,917 of record NW_027325371.1, on the reverse strand, counting down.
TGTGAAATTCAGGGGCAAAATGCAGATATATAAGCAAAAGAAAAAATCTAAGCTTAACTTAATGGTGATTATTTTTTCTATTTTTTTTTCTGGATTGGACTTCTGTTAGATTTTACTGATGGGATGTGCAATGAAGCAAGTTCAACACCACCAGGCTTTCTGTTTTTGTTTGCTGGCAAAACCTAAAACTTGGGATAGTGGGCACTCTCTGTCACTAAGAAAGTTTTTCTTTAAAAAACAAGTAATAATTCCTGGGGTATTATGAGTTTTTGGATGAATAGAACAAGAAGAATACAATTCCTTGCTGTATTACAGTTCCAGATGTTTCAAACTCACTGAATTTTCCTGTCAACAATGTGATGTATGAAAGCATACATGTAGGAAAACCAAACTCTCATTCTTTTTCACACACTAAAAATACAGCAGCTTCTGCTTTTGGATACATGTTGCCCTTGGAAGAGGTAAGAAATGCATTAGAATTTGGGAATCTGCTGACACAGAACAGTGACAAATTGTGGAGCTGACCTCAGGTGATCTGATGTGGACTTTTAAGCGTCCTGAGTTGTGGCTGTTGCCTGTGGCTCGCTGGACTCCATTGTGGAGAGATGTGCTGCTTGGAAACAGTCCTTTACCTGGAATGAAGGCTATTTCCACTGTACTGTCTTGGCTGAAGACAAAACGACATAAACACATACACGAAGGCACAAATGTCAAAACTGTGATCTAAGAAAAGTTGCGTTATGAAACTGAAGTGAACTGACTTACCCTAACTGCTCACCTTTGACTTACTCAGTGATGTATTCTGAATTTATTTAGAATACAAGCTCCACTCACCTAAATTTGACTTTGTTCAACATGCTTTTAGCCTCTTCGTGGGTCACACCTATCAAGGACTCCTTGTTGATGGCAATGAGCTGATCCCCGGGCCTAAGGCGTCCATCCTGCAAAGTGACACAGACTTTTAAGTGCTAGCAGTTTTTTTTTCATTTAAACCAATTTACAAAAAAAAATTGTTTCATGTTTTTCATACAAACAAGACACCACAATACTATAAAATAAAATATCTCAATTCGCACAATCTATCTAAACATAAGAAATGTGTAACTGTCTATTAATGTGCTCAATTCTCCATCAATATGTTCAAATGCACATCATTGTTGAAAGAATGTGAAAACATTCTATTTTCATTGGCAGGGTAGCATAAGCTAACCTTTAAATCAGACATACACCATTCAAGATACTCTTTGATATTGATGTTAAAAAAAACCCTGTTACAAAGTTCAGTTCAGGGAAGACAGAAAATACACAAAGTGTAGGTTGCTACAAAAAAAGGGAAGATCTTGTAACTGAAGTTGATGCAAAGTAAAAAAGTTCAACTAGGCAAACAAAACACAGGAAACAAGTTGAAGCTGGATGCCAAGTACAACAAAAAGAGAGGGAAAGGTAAAAAAAATCTAATTTCAACCTCTGTAATCTTTTAAATAAAAGCGCAGTTCATTACTCACTTTTCTGATGAGCATATTTCTAAATTGGGAGGTACCTTTTAAAATAAGTTAAGAGCCATGTTGTTTGAAGAGTATATTCGCTTAATGATGGTTTAAAAACTGGTGCCTCTTGTACCTCAGATCCAAATAGCTTATTGGTTCCAAAACGTTCAGCCTGGGATAAATGTGGATACAGGACGCAGTTTCTGTAACAATGCCATTGTAGTGTAAGAGACAATTACTAAAAGACTGGGCTCACTTACACAAGTTTTGGAACACTTGGTAGACTGATTTGAGACAGAAGATCTTCAAACAATAGGGCGTGTTGGTATTTTATGGTAAAACAAACAGTTCTCTAAAGTTCATAACCCTGTGAACATCTATGACACAAACAGAGATGCTGTATTTGGACATCAGCGAACGTGCAGTCGAGGGCTTTACGTCAATGTTGTAATCAGAGGTTGTGCATAAAGCGGTCTTTAGATAACCTTGGCTAGTTTTTATTTAATCTAAAAAAAAAAAATGATTAAACCTTTATTTAACCAGGAAAAAGGTCCCATTGAGATTAAGTTTAGTTGTGCATGAGTAACATGCTTCTTTTGCTTCTTTTGCCAAACCCGATCAGATTAGAAGTCACCGTTGATTTTCCAATGTCTTTAGATGGGTTTACACTGATTTTAGTGGGTGAAAATTGAAACCATAATGCAACCCAGTCCATAACATATAAAAGAATATCATTGATCAGTGAAAAGCAATTATGTTCAGTACAAATTACAAGTGTCCTGAAAATGCTTGATGAACTTAAACTGGTGACACTAAGTTGACCTCTGCCTTAGGATAATTTTTATAAACATACTGATGCTCATTACTCATCATCAAAAGGAATACAGGATCAGATGGTGACCCAGACAGTAAAACCCAGACAACACCCAGTGTCAAATATTACAACTGAATATCATCGTTTTATCTAATCTACATGCAAATCTATTTTTCTTGTTTTGTCTTGTTGTTTTTTCACCATTGCACCACTATAATTCCAATAAACACATGGGAGCATAATCCCTCCACTGACTGATCACATAGCAATTCACAGTGTATGACACACTGGCTTGATTTCTATGTAGCATGAGATATTAAGAGTTGGGATTTGGAGGAAATGGACAACATGCTTCCATAAGCAGAAGACAGAGAAACAGAGAAAGACAGTTAGTAGCTGTTGTGGTTGAGGGGTGGTATTAGTATAGTTTTGCATGAGTCCAAATGACTTTATGAGTGAGTGTTGAGCTACAGCTTTTGTTCAGTTTTGATAAGGCTTGTACACTTTTTGTTCGGGATTTTGAGTGAGTAGGGTCTGAAAAACAAACATGTACCAAGAAATCTAAATGCCAACTGCACTGTTGCCACACACTTGGAAAAATTCCTGCACAGATTCTGGATTTGATTCTGGACAGCTATGACACTTAAATTAAACAGTTTTTCAGTCTAAACTGTCAAGGTGCCTCTGTGTTTCCTGTTCAGTGTTTAAAAGAATTCTCTTGATGTGTGTTTTGCATTGTTTTGCCACCTGTTTGTCCTGTATCTGTCATTGTAATATACTCTTATGTTTGTCAGTTTCACATACCTTCACTTCTGCTTGTTTTTGCACTCACATTTTGGGTTAATTTTTCTAGCTTTAGTTTATTTGTTGATTGAGACCTTTGTTGGACTTTACTGACGGGGTCTATCAAAACAAATTCAATACAATCAGAATTTTTCTTTGTAAGCAGCTTAGTCATGGAGCGTTTTTAAATAATGTTTGTGTCATGATTATATTTCTTTTTTTTAAATTTTAGTTTTCTGTTTAGCCTTTAGTTTGACCATGTTTTCCTCAGTCACTCTTGGTCATCAGCTTCACTCACTTCACCTGTGCTTTCCCCCTCACCTGCACTCCATCACCAATCACCTCCCCTCAGTATTTAGTTTCCAGGTTCCCTCATGTTCACTGCCAGATCCTTACCATCTTTCATGTGTGTCAGGTTGATCTTGTTAATTGGTCATGGTCATGGTCATGGTCATGGTCATGGTCAGGTTTTGTTTTTCCCAAGTGTTTATTTCATAGTTTAGGTTTTGGTGTATTCTGGCTTTTTGTTAGTTTCTTTGTTTCGTCTAAATAAATCAAACTTTTACTTTTGAAATATCTGCATCTGGGTCCTTATCTCCACCACGCCATTAAAAAACCCATCATTATGCCAAACTGCAATAAGGCATGGGAGGAACACTGACAGGAAATTGTATACAGTATAAATGAGTAAGTTAACATATCGATTCAACAACTCACAACACTCCTTTCCTCTGTTTTTTTATTGAGATATTGGATATTATGAGCTTTAAACTGATTTAGACATGATACTCAAATACATTTAGCTCTGACACTGTCGCATGGTGAAATTATTTCATTTTTTTGGCTGAAGCAAATTAAAATGTATTCTATAGATTGCACATTATTCTTGAAAATACCAATAGATTTATATTTTTTTCTAATCTTTTAGCTATTACATGGAATACCAGAAATGAAAAACAGACTTGGCATCAAATCAGGACCAAAAATGGTCCTGGACCATTTTGCTCATCACAAACCCAACACATATGTTCCTATGGCAACACAACACATACAGTTTGCTGTACTGTGACTGCATGTTCTCATTCATAGGGAAAAAACAATCTTTCCTTAGCTGATAATCTACTTCACTCTGGCAGGATCTGACAGCTGAAGGACCAACATTTCATTGATATGTCAACATATATATAAACATATAAACTGCTAAACAAAAAATATATAATGTCAATATGGTGTCCACTGATCTGGTTTTAGGCTTAGAATACCTTGCTAATACATTACACTTGCTTCATAATGTACCCTCATGGTTGACTCTGTAGTTGCCTTTTAGTTGTTTGCCTTCCATAGGATACACTTGCAACATCCCTATGGGCTCATTATAAAAGACATGAGCAAGAATTTGTACATTTTCATATTTATTCTTAGTTATTTATATCTATAACTAGGAGAAAAATAGAATGAAGCACAGAATGGTCAAATCCCTTGATTCTTTTTTTTTTTTTAGAGATAAGCGACATCATTCCTTGAACTGAGCATCTCTGGATGTCTGATAATTTAATGAAATTTGTATTATTTGTTTGAAATTAAGGTGTGATTTGACTTTTTGTCATTTTCAATGATCAAAGAGTTAGATTTTGAATATGTTGTGAATAAACAGCCAAAGAAAAAAACAATGTCAATTACAGCACTGATTATAATCTGGGATGGTGGGTTACTATGGTAGTCTTTAAATTAGGATAGACCTGATTGTCATCAGCATTAAGTTGTTCAGTTATTCAGATTAAATTGGCCAACACATAAACATACATTCTAAAGATGATATCTTATTTTTCATGGTGACATGGTATCCTTTTACACTAAGGTATGGACATAGTACTGTGGATATGTAGTGCTGCTACAAACATTACAAATTTGATGTGAAAGTTCTAAATCAAAGAATATTCTTCATGTTTACTGATAACTGAAGGCAACGGTTTGCATGTGACTGATCCACTTAATCTGATTTGCCACAGAAAAACTGAACATGTACCTTAATACATTAATTACCAAAATATGACCTTCATTTACAGTTACATGTCAGAACGCTCATAAAACCTCTTTTGTAAATATAATACCAAAATTAACAAACCACAGAAAATTCAACTGGGCACATGGAATATATACTTAGTTCTGAAGCACTGCTAGCTTTAAAAAAATCAGAGATTCCCTAGCACTCTGGTATCTTGAATTACAATGATGCAAAACCTTCTCTGGATATATGCAACAAACTTGGCGTAGAAAAAGCTCCCCTAAAGCATGTAAACACAAATGCAGATTTCTGTACTTTTCATCTACCCCCTCTCTTCATTATCCTCCTTTTCTTCCTTGTCACATTGCCCACACTTGACTGAGAGTGGGTGGACAGAGAGGCGAGGAGGATGGGATTAACAGGAGAGAAGCAAGGGAAGCAGGAGAAAAAGAAGAAAGGCAGTGGTGTGTGTAAATTATAAGGGTGTACAGGACTGTTTGAGTTTCTTGACTATAAGAGCATAGTCATTTCATAGTCGTCTTCAATTAATTTTCTATAACACTTCAATATATGGATGAATAGTAAGATAATAAAATCCATAAACTACAACCCAAGAGTGGAATAGGGGTATTTTATGAGTGTAGTGTTATGTGTTTTATCAGGAAATGGCTAAAGGAATTACAGTGAATCCTACTGTTACCAATTATGTTCTCAGATGTTTGGGCAGATGGGAAAAATTCTAAAGAAAAAGACAGATGGCTTAGTGCCGTACATTTTTTTAGCCCCCATACTGAACTGCAAGACATGGATGCAGTGGTAATGCTGCATGCTTACATGACATCTTTGTTCTGAGTGTGGCATCATCCACTCTGTAAAACACAAGACCCCAGACTCTGCATCAGTGATTTTGTGTATTTTTCTATCATACTTCACTAATTGTATTATTGTAAGAATTCAAAGCTCCAGTGTTTCTTACATAAATAGGTTATACTTGTGGTGGTCTGAGGTGTGATGTTTGTGGTGTTAACAGGCTTGTATGGGTATTTTGTCATGTACGTGATGACATAGCAATAAAAGCTAGAGGTTGCATTCTGTGACTTTTTGTCCACTTTAACTCACTTACATACATATACTTGTCAATTATCCTTGTTCCTTCTGTGACCTCTTCATTCTACCATTTTTTGCTTGATGCTCATGGTATAACCCTAACCCTCTGAAGATCGCAAAATCTTTTTGGTGACAAGGGTTCCTGCTGTGCAAGACAGTGTTTTGATCTTCTCTGTGTGTATTAAAAGAGGAGGAGCCCAAGTAATGTGTGTGAGAGAGAGAGGGGACGATAGACTGAATCAAAGCACTGCATGAAGCTCTGTAGTAGTAGATTTCACTATTTGTGTGTAAAAAATAAAATATTCGAGTGGGTTGCAAAATACATGCATATACATGATTGTTTGTTCCTGTGTTGGCCCTGTGATTGACTGGCAACCTGTCCAGGATGTACCCTGCCTCTTGCCTGAAGGCAGCTGGGACAGGCTCCAGCCCTCAGTGCGACCCTGAGCTGGATGAAGCAGGTATAGAAAATGGATGGATTGGTTTTTGTTGTTGTGCCATATTTAACTACACTGGTCGACTAGATAACCACCTACTTTAGGTGACTTTCCACAGGATTTTTATGTGGGTAGGATAAAGCCTGTAATGCTATGCACCCCACAGCATGGCTGTTTCAAGAAGTCTATACACAAATGGGCAGGCACTTACTTTCAGTTATTTTGGTTAATTGGCTGTTGTAGCCTATAGAAAAGATATGATATATTTGTTAAAATGATAAGTCAATAAAAAGCTAAGCAAGTTTAATGTTGAGTATCACAGTATTGAACCAGATTGTATGCAACAGGGATTATAATTGAATTAGAAATCAGTGGCTGGTTCATTTTTAGTGAGCAGTTTGTGGAAATTGATTCACTTATGTGTTTTAGACTAAATATTTCATTGCATTGAATCATTTGGACCTTGACTAATGCAACTTGACAAAAACTAGATGTTTCTGTTAAGACAGCACTGTTTGATGATTATGAGGCTGCACTAATGAGTTGCCTGAATTTTCTCATTTTTTTCTATTTTAAATTTTTGTTTGTTGGTATTGATTACACTCACTGTCCTGTCTGTGTCTTGAAATGTTTTGCATCTTCTGAATCACAATAATCAGGGCTTTCCAGCTGTACAGTAAGTTGCACACACACCCACTCATACACAGATATTGTGTACATAGGAAAGTGTGTAGAAAACAGCTGACAAACAGCTGCTAGTTGGAATCATAAAGGGTTTAACCTCAAATTAAGTTATGACACACACTATCCAGTGCTTGTTGTCATGTTTATGTAAATCAGAAATGATTTGTCTGACACTCTGGCTGCAGTGCAGAGCCCATCTGTCACAGTTACCAGCACCCTCTTGTCAAGTAAGGCTCAACATTTCCTGCCAGTTTTTCTTTCAGCCTCTTCCAGTGCACTAGTCTGAAAGATCCTTCAATACCAGCCTCGTACCTAGTCTTAGAGCAACCATTTGTTCTCAGCATAGAAAAAATTTGATGTGTAAAGTGATTAGTACATCTTGCGAAAAGAATAAAATCAGTTGTGTAAGTATGTATAACCAATGTGTGTGTACGTGGAGCAGCAGCATGGTGATGCCTTCAGCACATTCCTGGCTTGATGTCTGACCTTCAAACTTGGTGTGCTACCTCTGTTCTGAGACTCTGGGGACTCAAGAGACAAGAGAGAGTAGAAAAGACACTAAAACACAAATGCTGAGAACACCCAAATAGTATTTACAATCTTAGCAAAATTCCTACATTCCTAATAATAAATAATGAACAGGATTTAATCAACTGACGGCTATGGTCATTTCTTTCAGGGGTTCAAAGTGACACATCAGATAATTGAAAAATCCATGCTTTTTAGGACAAACAAGGAAGAGCTTTAGCTTTATGCATCTTATACTGCAGTGTATGGTAATGGTTACACCACATGCATGAGGAATATTAGAGTATTAATGTTTATCAGCTATGCTCTGACCTTGTCATCACTTGATTGTTCCCCAATATTACCAGTGTCCTCCTAAATGGAGGATGGGTTTGGAGTTTACAGGAGGTGGGCCTCCCTAACATGGTTTTCAGTTGAGTGTTGTGATAAGAGATGCCTATAGCTCGAAGCTGAATTCTGACAGCTTAAGTACACCTAAAAAATGAAAGGGTCCTCATTGATATGTTTTGTAGTACAACTGCACTTTCTATAATATGAAAAATACTTAATATACTTTTCTCCCACAGTCCAAAAGCAAGCATGTAAAGTCATTTGGGATTCGGACTGAGATGGACTGGCAACCTGTCCAGAGTAGACCCTGCCTTTCACCCGATGCCAGCTGGGAAAAGCTCAGCCCCCCCAGACCCTGAGTTGGATTAAACGGGTATAGAGAGTGGATGGACAAATGAATGAATGAATGAATGAATGGGAGTACTGTGATATTGGCAACAAGACCAACATCAGGATAGCTTCATCGAGGAAAGGTTTGCCAAAGTGCCAATTTAAAAGAAAACTAGTAACTTGAAACTTGAAAACTCAATAATAGACAGAAAAAAAGGCTACTGTGAGGTTATATTGGCAAAGATAAAAATTGTATGTATATGTATATATATTTATATAATAACGTGTGAGTATGTAGAGATGGAAATTAAGAAGTGTATTAGTTCATGCCAGCTTTCCTTGGAAGAAAAAGAAATTTTTGCAACCTTTTGCAACAAACCTCTCTATGTGGAAACCACAGTGAAGTCTTTTTCACCCCATCTTAGAAAAAACATTTTCCTGCCTGTCCATTCATTAGATATACATGATACATTCATCTATATGTTGATTTGTTGAAAAATTGTGGTATGCCGAGTATTCATTTGTTTTTTTACTATTTTTCTGAGAATTGTGGCTCAGCATATGTGTATATATTCTGTAGGCATGAAGATGAAGACACACTGAAAATTAAATACAGTTTCAGCAGTAAGTAAGAAATGTGGTCCTTTTTATGGTGAGTTGCTTTTTATGGTCCTTTTTGATAATATTCAACAAGATAACCCACTTTGAAAGTTTTCATAGTCCTCCAGATTTAAACTTGAACTCCACCATCCCCTGTGCCAATAGCTATTTCTTGAGTTTACATTACAAACCAAGAAAAAGGCAACCTGGAATACCATTGCCATCTTTTTTATTGCTTTTTGCTTTTTTATTGTTGCTGCTCAGAGAAGCTCATGGCTGCTGATTGGTTGAACCTGCTTTTATAAAGCAATGAAATTTGCATCAGCTAGCCTCTTCTAATTATGAATTAGAATGAGCCATAGCTGTAACAAGCTCATTAAAGTCCCAAACCTTAGTAAGAGTTTTCTGAGAGCCTAAATCTCTTGGGATACCAAAATCCTTTATTTATTTTTTTTTGTACTTTAAATTTGTACAAAATAAAAGTGAGATAGTCATCTTGATTTACATCTTTTGGAGATTAGCCACAATAACAGAAACTTTGCCAAAACGTTTGCATGCCATTCTGTGCTACAATGTACTGTATTGATTGCACTAATTAGCTAGCTTACTGGGAGGATTCATTAGCTAGGCACAATTTAAGACAGTTGTGTAATTTTAATCACTGATGAATACATTACACTGATTATAATCTTGTGTTGTTTAATGAAGATGGGCTTTTGAACAGAACTACTACTCCTTCTTCTAGCTTTTCAAAGATTAACAGCAACTGTACAACCAAAAAAACAATAAAAAATAATCGAAATAAAAAAATTATAAATTCATAAAAAATAAAGCTATTCAAATAAATTAAACATTAAACTACAGAGTGAAGAATTTGCACTAGAGCTAGAAAGTTCTCTCACTTGGCTGAATGAGAATATAACCACAGGTCTGCTGTTATTCTCAGTTTCTCAGTCTTGACTTACATTATTGGATTACACATGAGTGAGTCAAAAACATGATTCTGTCCCAAATCCAAGATTCAGTGGATACCAAAAACACTACACGCTGATGAGAAAATAAAACACCAACCTCATTTCCTCTATTTTTGTATTTATCTCATATTAAACTGTATCTGACATTTTTACATAAACCCAAAATAAAAGAAAGGGGATTGATGTTAACACAGAATACTGATATTGGCTTGTGTGCTTCAAGTCTTGTAAAGCTAGAGTACACAATTTGGCAAGTATGTATTGCTCTTTAACTAGATAAGCTATACTGCATGCCAACTTATCAGCCCCCCAACTTCCTGTACCAAAATCAATTCTTTTTTTGCCCTGACTAAATCTGGATTTATTCATATAAAGCATAATTGAACCTTTTGTTTCCATGACTGTACATAGTAGGTGCTGCTGTTTTGGAAAACCATCTTACCTTAAATGTTTTTTTATCATTCCGGAGCATGTAGAAGCTCTCAGAATTACTATCAGGTCAATAATCCATACAGTTTGGTGTACAGACTAACTCAAGTACAGTTACATTGAGCTCCAGACTTCTATTGCTACAACCTCTTCCACTACAACTACTACTACTACATGTGTTTCTTAATATCATTAACCTAGTAAGAAGGGTTAGCAACCTTCTGGACTCAGACAGCTTAATTCCCCATTAACACCATTTCTGGAATGGGAGGAGATCCCTTTGATGTTGAGTTTATGGTAGCAAAATTAGCAAAGCACCTCTCACTTTTGTTCACTTACAATGTTTGTGTACTAAAAACTAATGCCAACATTAAAGGATGAACGCAGGACAAGGAAATAGTTGCAATACTTGGTGAAACATAAACTACTGGCTAAGAACAAGACACCTAACGGTAGAGTTGTTTTGTTCTGTTTTTCCGCATCACAGGGTTATCCCTAACTTCCCTTTAATAGGGCAGCGGCAGCTTCTTTATCTGTAAATTTGAAATATGATTCTGATCATGTCTTTTGCCCCATTGTCTGATCCATTGATGAAGTCATTCAGCTCCTATAAAAATGTTATATTTCCCATTCACATAACATTTATTACACTAAAGCACTTAGGAAATAGAATAGAATAGAAATAAGTCTATACCATTTTGTACCATAAGTGCAGCTTGAAATATGTATTCTGGCGGGTGGGATTTTTTGGGGGAAATGTATATATTGTTTACAACAGAGGTGAGTACACCTTGGCAATATCACTTAAATCTCAAATTATGAATAATGTCAAAATAGAAACAATGCAGTTGATGAGAGATTAAAAAAATAGAATTTTAGCCAAAAGTCATTACAACAAAATTAAAAGAAATATTTGAGAGGTATGCTTGCACAAGTTTGAGAACCACAGAGTAAGTTTCACATATAGTTCTCAATTTACTTCTAAAGTATGGTGGTCATGAAAATCATGAAAGACTTGCTCTTTAACAGTGCTATGTTGTTCTCTTCCTGACAACTGGACTAACATGGCAGTGCAACACTGAAGTTGGCTGAAAGGGAAGACATCCAGCATCTCTGGATATTTGCATGTTATTATTGCATGTCCTAAAGTTATGAAAACACAACAATTTATTTATTTATTATTTTTTTACGAACAGTGAGAACAGTAATGTAATTAATATGATATTTAAGTTCTGTCAAAAATGACACACTGGAACTTTTATTTTCAGTCAGTTAATTTCAGTGAAACTACGCTCAATTACTTTCTGTTATTTTCACTTTTGTATCCATCACTTACTGTTGTTTCCAGCTAACATGACTGTCAGCTAGCATTACTGTCATCTACTTTTACTTTGAAATTCAATTACACGCCTTCATCTAAGAGTACAACTTAACCACGATCACGATCTAAAATAGGCATCTGTTTAAGGTGTTAATATGATGTAAAATAGACTATGAGTTGTTTTAAAACACTAAGTGGGTTTGGATGAGCATATACATACACTATATTGCCAAAAGTATTCACTCATCCATCCAAATAACTAAATTCAGGTGTTCAAATCACTTCCGTGCCCACAGGTGTATAAATTCAAGCACCTAGGCATGCAGACTGCTTCTACAAACATCTGTTGAATATTGAATGGGTCGCTCTCAGGAGCTCAGTGAATTCCAGCGTGGTACCGTGACAGGATGCCACCTGTGCAACAAGTCCAGTCGGGAAATTTCCTCGCAACTAAATATTCCACAGTCAGCTGTCTGTGGTATTATGGAAGCGATTGGGAATGACAGCAACTCAGTGTTAGGCCACATAGAATGACAGAGCGGGGTCAGCGGATGCTGAGGCCCATAGTGCGTAGAGGTCGCCAACTTTCTGCAGAGTCAATCGCTACAGACCTCCAACAGATTAACTCAAGAACAGTATGCGTAGAGAGCTTCATGGAATGGGTTTCCATGGTTGAGCAGCTGCATCCAAGCCATACATCACCAAGTGCAATGCAAAGCGCCGGATGCAGTGGTGTAAAGCACGCCGCCACTGGACTCTAGAGGAGTGGAGATGCGTTCTCTGAAGTGATGAATCACGCTTCTCCATCTGGCAATCTGATGGAGGAGTCTGGGTTTGGCGGTTGCCAGGGGAACGGTACTTGTCTGACTGCATTGTGCCAAGTGTAAAGTTTGGTGGAGGGGGGTTTATGGTGTGAGGTTGCTTTGCAGGAGCTGGGCTTGGCCCCTTAGTTCGAGTGAAAGGAACTCTGAATGCTTCAGCATACCAAGAGATTTTGGACCATTTCATGCTCCCAACTTTGTGGAAACAGTTTGGGGATGGCCCCTTCCTGTTCCAACGTCATGTTGCTTTGTGCACCAGTGCAAGGTCCATAAAGACATGGATGACCCAGTTTGGTGTGGAAGAACTTGACTGGTCAAGTTAGAAGAAGTTAGCCGACAGAAGACCTTTGGGATGAATTAGAGCAGAGACTGTGAGCCAGGCCTTCTCTTCAAACAACAGTGTCTGACCTCACAAATGCGCTTCTGGAAGAATGGTCAAAAATTCCTATAAACACATTCCTAAACCTTGTGCCCATAAGAGTTGAAGCTGTCATAGCTGCAAAGGGTGGGCCAACGTCATATTAAATCCTACGGATTAAGAATGGGATGTCAATTAATTTCAGATGCGTGTAAAGGCAGATGAGCAAATTATTTTTGGCAATATATTGTATGTCTGACCATTATGTGAGTAGAGGTGACATCATGTAGCTATATGCCTGTTTTATGGAGCAAGTCAGAGGAACAGAATCAGCAGCCTTTGACCTAAGCATGGCTCAGCAGTATTTAACACTAATCTGTGGCCAAAGCTGCAGAGGTCTGCATATGCACTCTTGCTTTCCTCTCTTATTCTCCTTGTCTCTCCCTGCCCTCCATCATCATGTTAGCTTCATTTCCCTGTAAAAGGTCCCTCACTGCTACAATTCATCCATCTCAGTCATGCTTTAACCAGTTTTTCGTATAGCCCTCCAGTCAGGACTCCAGGGATATGGAATGTATCAGTTTCCTCAAGTAACAATACAACCTACTGTAGACTTCAAGTAAAGTATCCATAGTCTATGAAAATGTATTCTTGTGTAGTCAGCTATTTGTTAAAATTGTAACTTCAGAAATTACTCTGGTCTGTCCAGCTCATTCTTTTTCTGGTTTATCTGTTTGCTAACTGAAAACATTGTCGAAAGGCTATGAGAAGCATTCACATCTATTTACAACACCCTTAATCTTGCCTTTAATATCTGCACTTGTGGGAATTGCTTTCACTGTGTACTTCCAGCTGTTGTCCTTATTTCTTACCTTGTGACAGTCCCCCCCAGACAGCACCTCTTGGATAAAGACTGCAGGACCATCAGGCCTGTTAGAGCCTCCTCCGATGGTGATTCCTAAACTATTAGATCGTGCTACAGAAAGTAGTTGAATCACTCCTTCACCTGGGTGACTGAGAGAACAGACAAATGCATTAAAGTTTAAAAAAAAAAGGAAAAAAAAGAAAAGTGAAACACAAACACAGCTTAAATAAGCTCAACTTGTCAACTATGTTTCAGTACTTTGATGGTTGTTGATGTAAGTCTTGTATCAACTGTAAGTTCTTACCTAAGAGAGCGCATCATGGGTCCACCATTGTTGTACATGTTCTGAGAGCTTGCAGGGCTTAGCAACAATGGACTCTGGGATCGAGATGAGGATCCAGATGATGTACTATCCAGGTATCGACCTCCTTTCGAATCGAGAAAGAGCATATCAATCATCAGTCATATTCTCCCAGTGCTTTGTTGCCAAAGAAGAGAGCCATTCCAAGATGAAGCATTCATTCCAATGAGGGTTTTTGAACAAACATATTTGTTAAAGGATGATGCATCAAATTTACTTCAAAAACATTTGTTTTCTGACAAGTCTTCTTAAAGTTCTCAATAATTTGCTGCAGGCACAGATGGCTAAAATATCCCTGTCTCTCCACTTTAATGTACCTCTGTGTCAAGCATTTCTTAAGCCTGAGCGACTCTAAGCACAGAATAATACCTAATATGCTGACCAACCAACTGCAGAGAAACTGAAATATCCCCAGGACATTTAAAAAAACATTTTTTTAAACCAACTGCTTTGGATCAACATCTGCCTCTATCCTGTCATTAGAATAAAAGATTTCAGTAGTTTAAAAGACTGTCATAGGATCCACCATTTTTTGTAGCTTTGTTCATTTTCATCATTAATGCATACAGAAGTAATGTGTTTAAGGGACCTTTACAACTCCATTAACATTAACATCGAAGTCTCTGTTAGTGAATGATTTGATTTGTGATCATCATATTGATATATTTTGTCTTACAGAAACCTGGCTGCAGCAGGAGGATCATGTTAGCATTAATGAATCAACTCCCTCTGACTATTTAAATGTTCATGTTCCTCCAACCACAGGTAGAGGAGGAGGAGTGGCAGCTATCTTCAGATCAGGGTTACTAATCAGTCCTAGACCCAAGATTAGTTTTAGCTCTTTTGAATCTCTGATTCTCAGTTTTTCCCACCCAAAGTGGAAATCACAAAAACCTCTTGTGTTTGTTGTTGTGTATCGACCACCTGGCCCTTATTCTGAGTTTCTGTCTGAATTCTCAGAGTTTTTATCCCAGTTAGTGCTGAGTACAGATAAAGTCATTGTAGTGGGTGACTTTAATATTCATGTAGATGTTGAAAATGACAGCCTAAATATTAACTTTAATTCTATATTAGACTCTATTGGATTTTCTCAAAGTGTTCACAGACCTACTCACTGCCTTAATCATACCCTTGACCTTGTGCTGACTTATGGCATTGAGAGTGAACAGTTAACAGTGTTCCCTCATAACTCTGTCTTGTCTGACCATTTTTTAATAACTTTTGAATTTACATTACTTGACTACACGGTTTCTGAGAAGAATTCTACATATAGAAGGTGTCTGTCAGAGAATGCTGTAACCAGTTTTAAAGAGTTGATTTCATCATCCTTTTCTTCACTGCCATGTGCTGATATGACAGAGGACGGCTACCTAAATTTTACTCCAGTAGAACTTGACTCTCTTGTTGACAGCACTATAGCTTCAATGCGTACAACACTGGACAATGTTGCCCCTCTGAAAAGGAAGGTAATCAGTCAGAAGAGGTTGGCTTCTTGGTATAATTCACAGCTGCGTGCGTTAAAGCAGTCTGCAAGAAAGCTGGAGAGACAGTGGCGTTCCTCTAATTTAGAAGAGTCTCAATTAGTCTGGAAAGATAGTTTAATAACGTATAAGAAAGCACTTCGTAAAGCTAGAACTGCTTATTATTCATTATTGATAGAAGAGAATAAGAATAATCCCAGGTTTCTTTTCAGCACTGTTGCCAGGCTGACAAAGAGTCCGAGCTCTGTTGAGCCATGTATTCCTTTAACTCTCAGCAGTGATGATTTCATGAGATTCTTCATCAATAAAATTGTTTCTATCAGAGAGAAGATTAATGGAATCCTTCCCATTATTATCACTGATGTATCATCAAGTAGAGCAGCTTTAGAAGTATCTTTCGAACCTGAATTGTATTTAGACAGCTTCTGTCCAGTTGATCTCTCTGAGCTAACAACAGCAATAGTCTCTTCTAAACCATCAACTTGTATGTTAGACCCAATCCCAACCAGACTGTTCAAGGAGGTTTTCCCCTTAATTGACACTTCCATATTGGATTTGATCAATCGGTCTTTGTTGATAGGATATGTACCTCAGACTTTTAAGGTTGCTGTAATTAAACCTTTACTTAAAAAACCTACTCTTGATTCAGAAGTGTTGGCTAATTATCGACCTATATCCAATCTCCCTTTTTTGTCTAAAGTTCTTGAAAAAATAGTTGCAGTTCAACTTTGTGGTCATTTACATAGAAATAATCTGTTTGAAGAGTTTCAGTCAGGATTCAGAGTGCATCATAGCACAGAAACAGCACTGGTGAAAGTTACCAATGATCTCCTGTTAGCTTCTGATAGCGGACTTGTTTCTGTGCTTGTCCTGTTGGATCTCAGTGCTGCATTTGATACGATCGATCACAGCATTCTGTTACAGAGACTTGAACATGTTATTGGGATTAAAGGAACTGCATTAGGCTGGTTTAAGTCATATTTATCTGATATATTCCAGTTTGTTCTTGTAAATGAAGAATCTTCCTCACACGTTGGAGTAAGTCATGGAGTTCCTCAGGGTTCTGTGCTTGGACCGATTCTTTTTACTTTATACATGCTTCCATTAGGTAACATTATCAGACAGCATGGCATAAATTTCCATTGTTATGCTGATGATACTCAGCTGTACGTATCTATGAAACCAGATGAAACCAATAGGTTGGTCAGACTACAAGCCTGTCTTACAGACATAAAGACCTGGATGACTCAGAACTGTCTGCTTTTAAATTCAGACAAAACTGAAGTTGTTCTCTTTGGACCTGAGCGCTTCAGGGAGAAATTGTCTAGTTATATAGTTACTCTAGATGGTATTTCCTTGGCTTCTAGTTCTACAGTGAGGAACCTTTGAGTTATTTTTTACCATAATTTATCATTTGACGCACATATAAAACTGGTTTCTAGGACTGCCTTCTTTCACCTTCGTAATATTGCTAAAATCAGGAACATCCTGTCTCAGGGTGATGCAGAGAAACTAGTTCATGCATTTGTTACTTCAAGATTGGACTACTGTAATTCCTTATTATTGGTCTGTCCCACATATTCTCTGAAAAGCCTCCAGCTGATCCAAAATGCTGCAGCCAGAGTTCTGATGAGAACTAACAGGAGAGATCATGTTTCTCCAGTTTTAGCTTCTCTTCATTGGCTCCCTGTTAAATTCAGAATAGAATTTAAGATTCTTCTTCTCACATATAAAGTTCTTAATGACCGAGCTCCATCATATCTTAAAGATCTAATTGTAAGGTATTTTCCTAACAGAGCACTTCGCTCCCAAACTGCAGGTTTACTTGTTGTTCCCAGAGTTTCTAAAAGTAGAATGGGAGGTAGAGCCTTCAGTTATCAGGCCCCTCTCTTGTCGAATAAGCTGTCAGTAAATGTCCGGGAAGCAGACACCCTTTCCACTTTTAAGATTAGGCTTAAAACTTTCCTTTTTGATAAAGCTTATAGTTAGGGATGGCTCAGGTAATCCTGAAACATCCCATAGTTAAGCTGCTATAGGCTTAGACTGCTGGGGGACCTCATCTGTCACACCTTTCCTAACTTTGCTCTCTTTTTCCCCCTGTTTAATTTCACAATTGATTTTATGTACATGTGACATTATTGTGGTTATTAACGTATGTTTCCCTGTTCCAACAGGTATCCTTTGAATGGCGTTATGGTGTTTTTCCCCCCTCTTTTCCCTCTTTTCTGTCTTCTCAAACCCCAGCTGGTCAAGGCGGATGGCCACCCTTCCTGAGTCTGGTTCTGCCAGAGGTTTCTTCCTGTTAAAAGAGAGTCGTTCCTTTCCACAGTCGCCACAGGCACGCTCAGGACGGGAGATTGGACTGAAGACAACTTTCGGTGCAATCTGTTGGTTTCCTTAGCTAGGATATTAATTTTCTGAATTGGCTCTATATGAATTAATTGGATTATGATTACAATTAATTGAATTCCAATTGGCTTGAATTGGACTATATTACTTAAGTGCCTTGAGATGACAATTGTTGTAATCTGGCGCTATATAAATAAAATTGAATTGAATTTGCTTTCTTACACTTATCAGCTTTAGTTGTTTAGATCTTCAAAACAAACTTAACATCATAAATCTTCTCCAAAGATTACAGTTTGTACTCAGAGGACACAGGCTCTTTGGCTTAATCTGCATCTGTATGCTTCAAAGCAGACTTTAAGACAGTTGAAAAGAAAGACGGTCTTTCAAAGAGCTAGAATTGTCTTATTATTTAACATTAATAGAAAAACATTAGAACCACACATTTTTTATCAGCAATGTGAGAACAAAAACGTATGCAACATATGCTCGGGACATTCTGACAAGATTTTCCACCTAGGCACCCAAGTAAAAAGTCAAATCTCCAGAAAATCATCGGGAGTGACAATGTACAATTGTGCATTTTCTGTCCTTGTGAAAGTGAACATCTGTGTGTGCTGGTGTGAGTCTTTCCTTTCTACTGACATGTATGCTGTTTTCCGCTCAATACTCGCTCTTGTATATTATTGGGCAGATACATGCAGTACTCTTATCATGTCATGTGTGTTTGTGAACAGCAACTGTGGAAAAAGACAGAATCAAATTGTCCAAACCTACTTTTTAACGTCTCCAGTGTTCATCTGTGAAAGTAGCTTAAGACACATAGCTCTGTTGAGCCATGTATTATATGCTAGGCCTCGTTATTAGCTTGTTGATGTTAGCTCAGGTGAAGATGCTGCTAACTGAGATACTTTCGAGCTGATACAGTTCATTTCAGTTAAAAGGATAAGCTGCTCTCAAAAATAAAAATACTGCTTATAGAGATAAATAAGTCTATTTATCTTAAATACAAGTTCATGATGAATAATTGTGTTAAAATATTAAAATACTGTAAATGTGTACATCGCCATTTACAATTATTGCAACAATGTACTGCATCTGGATATGTATATGCAGAGAATCACAATGGGAGTAGTAGGAAGTCATGTGAATTGAAACGTATTTTCTGCACCATGCTTGTAGTTGATTTATTTATTTTTTGCTAGATCAGGGATTGATCAGTATTCTGAACCTTCGGCAATTCAGTGGCGAGCCAGGCGATCGACAGTGGATGGAGATCGGGATCCACTCCGAAGACCAAAGACCTTTACTTATTTCCCTTTGACACAGATAAGAACGTTCACCACAAAACCTAGTATAACGAGCAGACATATACCCACAACACAGGGTTGAACCCCGTCTGCTGATATAGAAGAAAGGACACTTTTGTTAAACTTTATTATTTTATTTTTTTGAAAGAGCTCTATTTATTTATTTTTTCTAATTCCATGCACTGCAAAATAATAATTGGTTGGGAGGCAATAAAAGATCACTGTTCAACTTCCAGTCAGAGTCCAGCTTTCTGAAGGTTACTGAAATTAAAGAAATTCTCATATTCCTCTGATGGATTCTGGTTTGTTTGCAAATGTGATGAGTCTTCCTCACACATACTAGTTAGTCATGGAGTTCCACAGGGTTCTGTATTTAGAATGATACTTTTCACTTTGTGGATGCTTCAGTTATGATATATTTTTGGACAGCATGGCATAAATTTCCATTAATATGAAGGCGATACATAGATGAGCTATACTTACCCATGAAGCAAGACAAAACCATTAGTTGGTTAGATTACAAGCATGTCTTAAAAACATAAAGGCTTAGATGACTCTGAATTTTCAGCTTTTGAATTCAAATAAAACTGAAATAGTTGTGTTTTGACCTGAGTGCCTCAGGAAGACACTGTCTAACTATGTAGGTAATCTAGAGGGCAATTCCTTTGCTTCCAGTTCCAGCATAAGGAGCCTTGGGAGTTATTTTTGACCAGGACTTGTCTTTTGACCTGGGACCGCCTTCTATATGCAGGATTTTTCTTGTACCTAAGTTAAGTGTTACCCTAATGTTACTCCTGTAAAAATAGATGTTATCAAGCGCTATCAGCAACGGGGAGTAGTGTGTGCAGACAACAGGTTTCTGTATACGACACGTACCGTAGCAGAGCAAAATGTGTTTGTTTCTGTGGGGTTTTTTATATGCTGTGTACGATTGCTGCTACTTTAATATTATTGGACACAGAGTGAGGACCTCTGTGTGTGTGTGTGTGTGTGTGTGTGAGCGTGTGTGAGTCAGTCAGTCAGATGATAATTAATAATAATAATCATCATCATATAATAAAAAATAATAATACCACGTTTGCTTTTTTCCTTATTTACAGAGTGGGTGTACAGCAAGCAACCCCAATGCTACAGCTACAGCTGCCACAGCAACATCATCAACACAAACAATACTTCATTCATTTCAGATGCAGGCTGCTTATGTACCTTCATCAAAAATGGCTAAATACCTCACTGTAGCCCTCTCATATTTTATTGCAAAAGACATGATGCCATTTCAAATAGTTGAGAGGACGGGCTTTCTGAGGCGGATGAAGGTTGCTGTCCCACATTATAAAGTTCCAGCGCGGAGCTCTTTACAAAGACTGAAATAATCCAAATGTTAAACAACGTTAAAGCTGATGTTGTACAAAGTTTGGCTCAGGGTACATACTTTGCTGCAACTACAGATATCTGGACTAGTGAAAGCAGGGCTGGTCAACCCTACATCAGCTTCACTATCCACTACCTCAACACAGACTGGCAACTGCTTTCACACTGCCTGGAAACACAGTTCTTCCCAGAAGATCACTCATCTGACAACATAACTGAGATTTTTGAGAATATGCTGGAAGACAACAAGGAAGACCTGGTTTGTGTAACGACAAACAACGCAACTAAAATGTTGAAGGCTTTTGAAGAGTTTACAGATCTGTGACTTGAACCTTGAACCTGGTCATCTCGAAAGCTTTAAAAATTCAGAGGGTTGACACAGCAGTCAAAGCCTGCCGTCACCTGGTCCAAGGCTTCTCATGGAGCTGGAAGAGAAGGAGAGGACTGAAAGAAAAGCAAGATGCTCTCAACATCCCACAGAAGGCTCTCATCCACAATGTAGTGACACGATGGGGATCAACACATAAGATGGTCGAGTGTTTCCTCAGCCAACAGCAGCCAGTCTGTACCACATTGGCTGCAGAAAGAGGAACATGGCATTTAATGCCTAAGGACTCTCACACAACTGTCATGGAACAACTCTGCCAGCTCCTTGAGCCCCTGAGCAATTTAACTGGTGCACTTGCCTCAGAGACTCGTGTGACACTGTCAGCCATCAAACCTGTCCTATACCACATTAGCTGTGATGTTTTGGTGGAAAAAGATGAGGACCCAAGGAGAGGAAAAGGGCAGGGAGAGAAGACCTGAATCACAGATATACAGAGAAGGCAAAGAGGATCATGCACATTGCTTGTTTCATTGACCCCTGCTTCAAAAGCAGCTTTTTAGATAAGCCTGAGGCTGCAACTGTTGACAGCTGTGTCCGGGAAGAGGTCTTGAAGCTGGCACCTGTACAAGTCAGGGAAGAACCGCAAAGCACCAGCAGCACTTCCACCGTGAACACCACCACAGCAGCATTGGAGAGGAAAGGCTTGGCTGGATTGTTGAGAAAGATTACCTCAGCAAGGAACCAGAGAGTTGAAGAGGGCCATGTTGAACATTGCAGAAGATGGAGTGAAAGAAGAGATAAAGATCTACCTGTCTCTGCCATCCATTCCAGCAGATGAAGATCCACTTATGTGGTGGAGGGGCCATGCATCAGAGTTGCCTCACCTTGCCAGGGTTGCCAGGGTTGCCAGGAAGCTTTTATGCATCCCAGCAACCAGCGTGCCATCTGAGAGATTATTCAGTGCCAGTGAGCACAATGTTTCCCCCCGCAGATCACTACTTAAACCAGACAGAGTAAATTTGCTGACATTTTTACATTTTAATCTCAAGTGAACAAAGTTACCAGCACCTTATTTCTCATGAAGGAGAGAACAGACTATCAATGTGGTTAATTTGATTTGTAAGTGGTTTGTGTTTTTTTAAACACCTGCACTACAGATTTGTTTACATGTGGTTGAATTCTATACATCCACATTACTTTGTTCAGCGTTAGTGTATGTACATTTGATTTCTACCTAAGGTACAACAAACACTGAAAGTATCCTTTCTTTAACAGTTCTTCTGACATATGTAAGACTAGATCTCATACATGAGCACTGAATGTGAAGAAAAGTGTATTTATCTACATGCCCAAAGTGCAGTTACCGCTTATGGCCACAAGGTGCCATCTTGCACAATTTTCACATTTATTTTTATTTATTTATGGTATTATTTTAATGTTTCTGCCACATTACTTTGTTTAAAATTGTAGTGTTGCGTTCATATGCACATTTGATTTCTACTTAAGGTACATGAAACAGTGAGTTTTCTTTCTGTACCAGTTCTTGAATCTGTAAGACTAGATCTAGTCTTGAGCAGTGAATGTAAAGAAAAGTATTCTTTTTTTAAAATAAAACTTGGTTAAAAGATTTCAGTGTGTGTGTTCAGTACTTTTTGAACATTTTCAACACATCTAACAATACCGTGATAATATCAATAACCGTGATATGAAATATCATATTATATGTTACATCTCTAAAATTAAGATTTGAGGCAATCCATTGGAAACTTTTTATATGAATTGCACTGATTCAAATGTTAATTTATTTATTTCATTTTGATTATAATTACTTAATTTGAATTGAATTAGAATTGGATTGTATTGGATTTAATCTTTATAGTGTCTTTAGAGGGGCGGCTGTAGCTCAGGAGCAGTCGCCCACCAATCGGAAGGTCGGTGGTTCAACTCTGGCTTCCCCAGGATACATGTCGAAGCGTCCTTGGGCAAGACACTGAACCCCACGTTGCCCCCCCAGTGTATCATTTGGGGTATGAATGTGCGTGAATGATTAGAAAGCACGTAGTTATGTGTATCTTAAGACGTGCTGTGTGAGTGGGGTGAATGTGGCATGTAGTGAAGCGCTTTGAGTGGTCAGTTAGACTAGAAAAGCACTATACAAGTACAAGTACAAGTCCATTTACCATTTAGATGACTTTTGTAGTGAAGTGGCACAGTATAAATTAAACTGAATCAAACTGATTTAAATGTGATGCCAAATTCCTGAAATTTAAAACGCAGTCAAAACCTGAAAAGCACACCAAGCGCATTGGTTTTTACAGCAAATTACCCAAACACTTACCCAAATTACCCAAATATATAGTTTTTCAACTCTGTTTCTAATCGTTACCTTTCACTTCAGTTTGAAAAGATACAACAATGCCAACAATATCTCTGCACAGAACACACTAGATTGTTTCAAGTACTGCAAGTCTGTTTTAACAAATCAGTACCAGCTGGCTGCTTCCTTCCTAACAGATGTTTGCAACTGTGTGAGGGACAAGTGCACTTGTCCAAAGCCATTTTTTAAGGTCGACTTACTGCACCCACCCTAAAGGCTTGGTACCCCATCAAACATAGAGGGATGCTTCGGCAGCACTTGGAAGTTGCTCCAAATTATGCTGGCTAATTACTCTCTTAATACTCTTATTCTGATGCAGTATAATTCAAGTAAGTAAGTTTTTTTTGTGTTTATAGAAGAATTTGTTAGTCACATTTTACAAAACAGCTTGTGGGACTATGCAATAATTAACCTACCTTGCTGGATGGGAGAGTTGCGTGTTGATCCAGTGCTACCATTGGATCCATATTTCTCCAGCAACTCCGCAAATTCTCTCCTTTGCAAAACAAACAAGAAGAGGATATTATAAAAAAAAAAAGGTATGAATGTGATGGCTAGATAAGAGACGGCTGAGATGTGCTTACCAAGGCCACGAAGTGAGGTTATAATAACTTTTAATATCTTGTGTCACACACTCATACACATATGTTATCACTTCTTGTCTTCAGTCTTTCAATTTCTCAGTTTCATCAGATACTGTACTGTAGCAAGAAACAAATAATCTGCCTGCTGTTTTACAAAAATATTGTATTCTTATAACACAACAATATGATATCCCTGTGGATGATGATACAAATATACATTTCTGAGCAGATTATAATAAACAATCATATAGGCTCCGTGGAAAATAAGGACACAAAAAAAGATGACATCAGGCTGCACTTTCATAACCAGCAGTGTCACCTCACACCAAGCTGAGAAGAAAAATCCCCACACTCAGGGAGCCATCATACTTTTTTTCAACTGGTTCAGATGTATTCCCTTACTGTATGTGCAACCAGAGTGAATTTATATCTTTATCCACAACCCCAGCTTTTTCATGCTTTTAGTGTATTCTCTATCATGTGTCTCAGACATTTGCTTTAGCTGTCCTGGTATTGCCCAGATTAGCTAAATAAAACATCCTATCTGAAAATGATGAGGTATATTGATTAATAAGAAAAATATAAGTAGCTTTGGGACTGTTAATGGTCTGCAAGAATGGAGCGGCAGCACTAAATAAATAATTCAAATGCAACACTGTGACAGGATTGGCCAGGACCTGAATGTAAATAATGTTTTGTGTTTTCCTAACTACCACACAAGACAACTGTTTCTCATGAATTCAAAGTCTAAGAATTACCTCATCTGGCATTGTGCCCTGGTAGGCAGAGAGGATGAAAGGTCCCAACATGGGCTCTGTTTATGGGCATTGTAGTTAAACAGAACAATAGACAAAATCCTCAGGTACACGCAGAAACAGAATCCCCCACCTTCCCTCCTTCCCAAAATAAATAATGTTGACTGATTTTTTTCTTTTTAAATTGCAATGTCAGTCATTAATTTATTAATTTCCCTTGCCAGCTCTTTTCAGTTCTTAACTTCACTAATATTTCACACCAACACCATCCTTCTTCTCACTTCCCTGACTGCTGCATCACTGTACTGTTTAATTAAGACTGATATTTAGCAAATAGACTTGTGTTTATGTTTAAAGACCCAACAATACGTATCAAAATATGCAAAGAAACGGAACAAGAGGGAAGTATGGACACACACAGGCATAATCCCCCGCCTCACTGCTGTCCTCGCTCTTTCCCTTCAGCTTGTCTGCTCTGGGCTGCAGGGTAGTTAAAGCACAGAGCACAGATTAACACACATGGCTCATCTCGTCAGGAGCATTGCTCTAGGTTAAGCTCTCCCCTCCATGAGTCCACCGTTACTCTTCTACATATAAGACAAAGCAATGTGTTGGGTTGGGATGTTTAGGCCTCCCCATTGCTGAAACCACCTTGTGAGAATCAATCCCTTTGTTAAAATAACCACCTTGAACCTACCTTAAACAAACCAATGCAAAGATTATATATTTGTTCCAAATATGCACTCTCTAACTCTACACTTTGCTGTATGACATCTCTTTTACCAGTACTGACTTCATTTTGTCTCATACGTCTCTTCTCTAAGAGCTGAAATGTCAATCCTGCCAGTGTCAGACTGTCTTCATTGAGGATATACAAGCAGAATATTTTTGGGAAATATCAGGGCTGAAATATTCATATGCAACAGCCTTGGTGTTTTAAATATGTAAATCTCCCTACCACCTTTGTCGACAGACAGTTAAGGATAATGCTGCGTGCAGTGGATTTAAAGGGAAGATGATGCTTGTTCTATTGACAGCTGGTACTGACCTTGTTTTTACCCAAACTGGTCACAGTCAGATTAGAAAGCTGGTTCAACACTAATACTACCATCCTCTACCATGACTAATGCTTGAGCTGCAATGTGGAAAACAGTTCAGGTGCTGCATGTGTTATATTAACATTTCTAATACATCTATTCATAATACATCATTTTCTGGCTATGTGAAGCTGTTACTATGGTTGGCCTGGTCCAAGGGGAAAAGAAGATCCATTATATCCTTCTGTGCCTATTTGCTTTTTGTTTGCAATTACAAAAAAAAAAGCAAAGTTGAATTCAACAGAAATTGAATATACTAAATGGAAACTGATTTTTTATTTTTTTAATTTATTTTTAATCTTGCAGCAATGGTGCTACCTATGGTAAGAAATCAAATTCTGATGACTGAAATCCTACCTTGCCCTGAACACAGGTAAACATGTGTAACAATAACAAGATAGAGTTACCTTTATTTCAAACAAAAACCATTGTTGTAATTGTTTAATCACAAAATCCGGTGGTTGCTCTGATATTCTTTCACACCACAAACGAGATAATTGCCAAAGATCTTGTTTCGGAAAAACATCCTAACTAAAAACTGCAAAGTATATCTATTTGTTAAATGTTAAAATAAAAAGTAAAAAGGAGCACCAGTGGCCGCTGAATGTGTGCACTCGTACTCTGCTTACTTTGCCTCTTCATCTCTGGCTATGAGAAGGCGCATGTGATTGGTTGCTGAGGCTGCTCTCAAGATATCCACAGCTCTGTGAAACAACCAGAAAAGAAAAAAACGCTTTTACAATGTTGTTCTACAATTACAGGGTTCAAAAAGACATAAATGCAGTAAGCTGTTACAAGATTACTTTTCACTCGTGACTCCTACTAGACTGTCTCCATTCACCTCCAGGATCTGGTCACCTGGCATCAGGTTACCTGTGAATGGTCAAAGACAGGTAAAATTTTAGTTCTGCAGTACACAGTGGTTCCATCAGCTGGATGACTAATTTACAAAATGGTATAGTTGTATAAACAAAATTGGTCTCCTTTGTGAGCCTTAACTATTTGTAGCATCAAACAAAAATAAACTAGCAGGCACAGGAAGACAAATAAATCAAAGCCAGGCATACTAGACTTTAAACTGTTGAGAGTAAAGATTGCTATATTTCTATATGTTGTTCACATAGGAACCTGAAAATACCCAGTGCTCAGCAGGCCATCTCTAAAAGGTGGTAGCTGGTGGACAGTGCACCTCAGTAAACCAATAATATCAAAGTCCCTGTATTGTCATTTATTGAAAAACACCAATTTTAATCAGTCAAGTGCTGATTTGGTACCTTATATCTAAACAATTTTAATTATGATTATATTACTGCTTTCTAGTCTGATATCACCAATACAAGATGTTAGCAAAAAATTAAATCAAGTTTGTCAAATTGCCTAAACTCATCCCAACGATGTCATTGTGAATGTGTGCCGTAATCAAAGCTAAGGGTAGTCCAACAAAATATTTGACTAGGCAGCATATTAAGGAGAAGGAGAGACTGTCTGTAGTAGGGAATTGTTAAGAATTTAGCAATTCCGGTTCCATCATCAATATTGTTTATCAATTCGGTTCATTATCGGTTTTTTTATAGATTGTTATCCAGTTATATATAGTACAAATGGCTTTGGTTGCAGTAACACTTTAATTTCAAGTATGCATCTGTCACGATCATGCTTGGCTGTTGTTGCTGTTTGGTTTCTGAGTCTTAGGTGAGGGCAGGGCAGGTTTCTGGGGCAGGCGACTGGATCACTCCTGCCGTCACACCTGTTCTTCATCTACCCTCGTCAGAACACCTTTTTAAGGATCTGCAGGAGCTCCAGTCTTCGCTGTAATTATCTCACTTCCTGAGTGGTAATACGGCTCCTTTCTATGTCTTCAGAGAAAACCTTTTCCCAGCGTTACCTTGTGTCTTTGTCTTCAACAGTCTTACTCCCGTTGCCTGTTTTCCGAGCTCAGGTAGCTTGTGCCTGGATCTACATCACAGTTGGATCATTTACTGCCTTCTGCTTCACTGCCTGCCTGCTTGCCCCACCGCTGACTCAGAGCTAAAACCCATGAAAGAGAACTGTTTTGCACAGTTTCTTTCTTGTGCTGCCTCTCTGGTATTTGAGTGAGGTAAGTTTTGCTATGTGCTGCAGCCTAATTTTGGAAATCGGTCCAAAATTCAGTGAATAATTCTACTTTAAGATTGCATTTGCTAGCCCTGTACCAAGATGACGGCGCTTTAGGCACGCCCTTCCACAGTTGATGCGGTGTCTATGGATACATGTCTATGGTGTCATTAGGCAGGCGGATTAACGATTCCATGGAATTGAACTACTGGGAGCCGGATCTCTTTGAGAACTGGTTCTCAATTCCCATCTCTAGTCTGAAGTCATGAGTGTAGAAGAGTGTACCAAGAGCTCATGAAACACTAAACATGCACATCTGCCATCAATGCATTGCCAATAGATAGATAGATTAAGGGATTATATTAATGAAAAAACAGACAGAAATTAGTTTGTAAGGATTCATTCATTACCAGGTATTTTAATTAAGTTTCTACGTAATAGTTATCCTTGAATAAAATAAATAAATTTGTACATTTTCTTCATATCACACAGATGTTAGAATGATAAGACTTTCAAATAAATCAGTGACTTTAACATTCAGGGATGACCAAGTGGCTTCTCTTATCAAACTTCACAAATCTGTTCCAATGCTACAGCATTTACTGTTTATGTTTGGAGGTTCTCATCCCATATCTCTACTAATGGTCTAGACAAAATATCATTTTGATTCACTGTATAATGTCTAATTTTGCACAAACTTTAAAAAAAAAAACAGAAGAGCATAAGAAATAGGACATACATATTAATTATAGAGATGCAAGTGTGGAGTCCCAGTAACCACTTTTTTTAACTTTGAATTAGAGACCCGATACTCTATCAACTGACTGAAAAGTTACAGCTTTGTCAACTGACATGTTTTTCCAGCATTAATCAAAGAAAAGTGTACTGCTCAGTAGAGGACTGCACCACTGAAGCAGAATGATTAATGGCTGAACTTTTTTCATCTTGATTTACCACAACGTCCATTACCACTAAGTTTTAATGTCCTGCAATATTACAACAATGACTAGCTATATTTCATATATATATATATAGAGAGAGAGAGCTGGGCATATATTTAATTATTTAATCGTGTTAATCGCATGATTTCCTGTGATTAATCACATTGTTACGCAAAATCAAATCATGAATTCAAAAGTAGCATATAACGCACTTTTATTGGAACTGTACACTGAAGGAACTGAAATACTCTGTTGATAAGACAATTCAACGTTGCAGTGCTTACAAATAACTTTCGACTATGCCGTCTGGAAGAACTTTGAAATGAAAATGGCCATGTAAAAAATCCGTAACATTCTTCATGTTTGTTTAGCCTGCTTCAATATCACATGGCGTCATTCTTTACTTTTCTGACTGTTTCCTGTGAGCGCCGCAGCAGTAAGCAACATACCTAGCCAGGGAGCAACAGACGTTTACAATAAAAATAATAAAAACGCCGTTAATCGGAGACAAATAATTGTCGCAATAATGAAATCATTAGTTAACACAAAAAAAACGCATTCATGTGCCCAGCCCTTAGATATATATATATATATATATATATATATATATATATCACTTGCAAATCTGTGCTCCATATCCATCATTTATGCCACAGAGAAAGTAGGCCATGACAATGTTGTGGTCTGTTTTATTCATGTTGTTGTATTCACATGAGAATCTCCAAAAATACTTCTCAGTGGTCTCTCCAGTGGTCTTCAGTCTGACCAATGTCTCACTTCCAATATTCACTTCTACTCTAAACTTCTTCCTTACTATTATTCTCTAATCATTCACAAGACATGCTACTCAAGGACATAAAAGATTTTCGGGTGAGAACATAGATTTTGAGATGTCCTTATACGGTAAAGGGCTACATTGAGGTTTTTACATGGGAAGTAAAACTGGCAGCATAGAAAATGGCTTGCTTGGTCTTAGACTTTATGGTTAATGCTTCCCTGTAAGGCAAGCTTCTTAGTTAATTTATCTTTTTGTAGAAATAATATCATAAAAGAAGTTTAATGCTTATGCAGAGTTCAATCTTCAAACTAAGGCAAGTCACATTTAAAAAAAAAAAAAAAGAAAAAAATTTAAAAGAAAATAAAATGACTATACTTATACAAAAGCAGGTTCTTCATCATCTATGACCTGCTGGAGGTGTGTTGTAATAGTTTCTCTCCAGAGATCACTTCTCTCTGCTGGTCATTCCCTTGCAGCTTTTGGCCAGTGTGTGTGTGTGTAGACACCGACTTTTGGCTGCTGACATTTGTGTTTGCGCTATGCACACACAGATTTAAGATTGAAGAACAGGAACTTCAACTTAAAATCTGATGAAGCAGCACCTTCCCATAGGGTTGCAGTGGTTGTATTGGCATGTTTATTTGTACCTCTGGATATAAACACTGTACAACAATGTGTAGATTTCATCTTACAGTACTGTAACTGACCACATTCTCTATTCCCTTTAAGGATCTTCAAATTAATTCCAACCATATGTTTTTCCTATAATTATGGCTATTGTTATTCTATGTGTCATAATAATTTTGCATTGAAATTTTGAGCTGAATATTTTTTCATATGCATTCCTTCTCTTAGATTAATATACACTATGTTGCCAAAAGTATTCGCTCGTCTGTCTTTCCACGCATATGAAATTGAGTGACATCCCATTCTTACTCCATAGGGTTTAATATGATGTCGGCCCACCCTTTGCAGCTATAACAGCTTCAACTCTTATGGGCAAGCTTTCCACAAGGTTTAGGAGTGTGTTTATGGGGATTTTTGACCATTCTTCCAGAAGCGCATTTGTGAGGTCAGACACTGATGTTGGCTCACAGTCTCCGCTCTAATTCATCCCAAAGGTGTTCTGTCGGGTTGAGGTCAGGACTCCACACCAAACTAGCTCAGCCATGTCTTTATGGACCTTGCTTTGTGCACTGGTGCGCAGTCATGTTGGAACAGGAAGGAGCCATCCCCAAACTGTTTCTACAAAGTTGGGAGCATGAAATTGTCCAAAATCTCTTGGTATGCTGAAGCATTCAGAGTTCCTTTCACTGGAACTAAGAGGCCAAGCCCAGCTCCTGAAAAACAACCCCACACCATAACCCCCCCTCCGGCGCTTTGCATTGCACTTGGTGATGTATGGCTTGGATGCAGCCGCTCAACCATGGAAACCCATTCCATGAAGCTCTCTATGCACTGTTCTTGAGTTAATCTGAAGTTTGGAGGTCTGTAGTGATTGACTCTGCAGAAAGTTGGCGACCTCTACGCACTATGGGCCTCAGCATCCGCTGACCCCGCTCTGTCATTTTACGTGGCCTACCACTGAGTTGCTGTCGTTCCCAATCGCTTCCATAATACCACTGACAGCTGACTGTGGAATATTTAGTCACAAGGAAATTTCACAACTGGACTTGTTGCACAGGTGGCATCCTGTCACGGTACCACGCTGGAATTCACTGAGCTCCTGAGAGTGACCCATTCTTTCACAAAAGCAATGAATTCATACAACTGTGGCCACGGAAGTGATTTGAACACCTGAATTATTTGGATGGATGAGTGAATACTTTTGGCAATACAGTGTATGTTTGCAATCCAAAAAGTGCCATTTCTTCGACAAATTCTTGTAAAAAAACTTTCAGTGCACCATTTCTATCTCATCAGTCTTGAGTCAGAGAGGCTTACCATAACATCACATTTATGCAAATGTGAGCAAAACACTACTTACCGTCAGTTGCAGCAAGGCCACCAGGTAAAATCCGTTTGACATACACTCCAAACTCCTCTCCAGTCAGCTCCTTCACTCCACCAATCACTTTAATTCCTGTTGGAGGAAAAAGTAACAACTTCTCTCACTCAGGGCTTTCAAGTATTTTTTTCTTATTTTAATAGCCAGATGCTGATAATCGTATGAAGACATTGAAACTGAAATGCACAGGGTTACATGCTCTCTTACACTTACTGTTATATAAGAGCTCAGTGGGTTTTTTTTCAGTTTATTCTATAAAGTAAGTCGCTACTGCACTGAAACTTGCATCTCTGTATTACTGTTTCACACTATTTGTACAGTCAACTCTACTAAAAACAGTGCTAATTAGTGTACATAAATTAATAATAATAGGATACAGAGGTACAGATGGGATTTTGAATATTGTTAACTCAGGGGAGTAAGGGGAAGGTCACTGGTCAGCAGTTGTCCTTTTCTTGGTATCCTGCTGACAGAGGAAGACTAGGAGGGTCAAATACGTCAGCTCTGAGGTCATTCTTTGACTTGCAGCAATTATTGGTCATCTTGGACATTTTATGGACAAAATGTATAAATTTCTGTGACTGTGATTCAAAATATGGCTACATGGTAAGAATGATAATTTATTGTATACCTTTATCTACTATTGCTACAGCTTTGTACTTTGCTTTACAAGAGAGACAGGACTGAAAAGGTACAATAATGACTCCATCACCCGCACCTACTAAGTGCTTCATTATGAACTAATCTAGATCTTGAAATGAAATAAGCATACTGTACAATTAAATATATTTTTATGACTCGTATAGATTATCAAAGAAAGAAATCCTGACAACTACAGTGTCTTCTTGGTTTCAATAACCTCACTGTACTTCTGCACCATGTCATTCCTTCACCAATGATATCAAACAATTCATAAGATTTTTCCAGATCTGTGTCACTCTAAACCAACTGTTGTATAGGTTAAATGATAGCAGAGTCTTCAATGTCTTATTCTCCTTTTTATTTGTATGTCATACAATAATAATACACCATATTTGCTAATCACATATTTTGTTTAGTTTAATAAATTAGCCAAAGATTTTGGCACAATGTATAACTTGCGAATAGCATTGTTTGCATTCAGTGGTGCTATTAAATAACCCTGTAAAGTCAGTCTTCTCTCTGCTTTTTCCTTTTTCCATGTCTTTTCTTCTTCACCAGATTTGACCATTTATAGCCAAACAAAAGAAAATCTAACCAAGCCACAATCAAGCTAATTCATCACATGATGATACTAACATTCCTGGAATACAATACAGTGTGACACACTGAACAGAGCACTCTTGAACCACAAAGGTTCTACATCTTGCACTTGAAGGGGATACAGTAAATTCATCCTTGAGATGAGCGCTTCTTCACCTTAAGGCTGCAGTTAGCCTGTTACCACAGTGACAAAGTGGTAACACTAATTGGGTTTGGAGCAAAGGGGCGCAAGTTAATTATTGCCTTTTGGAAGAATGGGGTAATAGAGTTCCACTTCTCAGTCCTCCCTCCTTTTGTACTCTTCTCTAAGGAAAACAGCAACTTGGTCTCACATTCGGCCTTGAAGCAGTCGCTTCCTCCCGCCTATCATCAGATAAGAAAAACATAATTCTAATGCAGGAGCAGCTGGAGCATATACAAAAGACATGCCTCTCTTCATCTCTAGCTTCACAAGTTGTTTTCCAAATCATTTCCTTCTAATAATGTGTCAAGGGAAATATTGTTACTTATGCATTGAATGTTAAACACTTTAAGACCTTGTAAAAACAAATTTAGTGTGCTGAAAATTGTTGTTTAGATGATTTAGAATACCCAAGAAGATACAACAATGTAAAAAAAAAAATAACATGCTTACTGAACTGCAATGGAAAGTTTGTGGACATCTGAGGGTTGAATAACTGAATTCTTCCAGCATGTTTGCCAATTAACTGTGATAGAGATGATTTTCATTTGATTTCCAACACAAAGTGAGGTGTTGTAGGTTTGACTAAATTATGTATGTATTTATTCATGATTTAATGTCTTCTGTGTAGATTAGTAAGAGTATTTACTACAGCAGAGATATATTGTAAAGGGGACTCTAGGGTTTTGTATGTAATTTTACAACAAAAGCAGTACTCCCGCATATGCTCAAGGTCGATGTTAATAAAATGATTTACCTTTCAACTATTAGTGCTGTAGGTAAAAAAAGAATACAGCAGCCTTTCCTTTAACTCTCTTCACATACCTTATACCTTTTACTGCTACATTTAGTACCACTACATACCATATTTATTGCTTCCCTTAATGTGAATGGTGAAGAAATGTTAACAGTAAACATAACAGCCTCTGTTTTTATTTAAAAAGATTTTTATTTAGCTGCACTGTAAATAAAATTATAGTTTTTTTTAATTGATTAAACCTTAACATGATAGGTTTGAAACTATTTTTTCTGAATAATTTTATGCATAGATGGGCTATATTCAGGATTTTATACATTTACACAAACATGATGACTCAGTTTGTGAAAACTGCTTTTTTTTGTGGCATTCATCAAATTACCTACAGCAGAAACCCCTGAACATGGATTGAAATAATTTAAAATGTTCATAATTCAAATTGTTACACACAAATGATTGTTTGAATGTTATGGTACACCCTGCATTAACAATTTGACAAGTTCTCTAAATCCACCAGTCAGTTCAGACCTTTAACCTTGACTTCAGAGGGGATTAAATATGAAAAAAGAAAGGAAATAAATGATTACAATATTTTTTCACTTTTGATTTTAGAGACTTAAAAACATCCCAGTACACCTTCCATCAGATTAGCATACTTGTGCATGGCTTAGAAGCATAAAAAATATCATTACAGTGCCAAAGCCATTCCTCCACCGTTAATATTGACACATGTGCAATATATATATAAATTCTCTTAAAAAATAGCCAATGAATCATTCAGTTGAATAA
Source organism: Leuresthes tenuis (assembly GCF_036924035.1). Classification (NCBI taxonomy): domain Eukaryota; kingdom Metazoa; phylum Chordata; class Actinopteri; order Atheriniformes; family Atherinopsidae; genus Leuresthes; species Leuresthes tenuis. The sequence goes on along the minus strand of NW_027325371.1, from coordinate 32,048,244 downwards.
TGTAGCTATTTCAGTTCCATGCTTAGCTTATATGCCATTATCAGCCCAGCAGTTACCTGCAGTGATGACGCATTCCCTCCATTTCCCCACCATGGCTGTCACATAATCCTCCCCATGTGTCTGCACTACAGTTCACTTCACATTACTTTTTCAGCTTCTCTGTTAATAACATAATGAAAGCATAATAGTGGGGACTAGAGGCTCGCAACACAGCAGACCCATATTTATAATGGGACAAATCTGATCCACTAATGCTTTAAGTATAGGCAATTTTTTAATCTGCTGTTCACAAACACAATGCTAGATAACAGATAAAAGCTTTGCAACTCTCCATAATATAATGTATTTACGAACAGTTTATATCGAAGAGGAGACTTTTCCTCACATTATTTCCAAATCTATGAAATGATGGTAATTCCTGGTGAAACCTAGAATCAAAATAACTGAGTTTTGAACATTACCCAGAGAAAGGTGCTTTTATCTTATGCAGTACACACTCTGCGTTAAACAGTTCAAAGTCAGAGTAAGGCGAATACGTTTTATAATAAATTAATAAATGGTTTGAGTTTGTCACATCACATAAATAAAAATGATGATACCATTTGCTCTAATATCAAAATACATAAGTGTATAAGAATAAATGTATGCTCATTACATTATTTACTTCTGAGATGTGCAATGGGGTGTCTTGTAGGGTGTTGCACAACTACTGCCTGTAAGGGCACTAGTTTAGTTGATGCGCCATAGGAGTCGTATTTAAAGACATGAATGAAGATGACGAATTAATTTTCAGAATTTGCTGGTTGATTGCCATGGCTTGTGATCAAAGTAGTTAAAACTTTAACTGCTACAGAAGATATGTAATTGGTATGGTTTGAATTGGGGGGTGTTACACATTTCTTCAAATGGTAAAATGCAAAATGTAAGCTTGTGATTTTTTTTCTGTTCCCTCTAATGCAAAAAAGAAAAGTAGGCTAACATCAAACCTCAACTAAACACTAAATTCGAGAAAGAGAAACCTGCAGTATAATTAATTTTTTCATGAAGCACAACTGTTGAGTTGCCAAATACTTAAATCTTGAAATTTTTTATTTTTAATCTGGGACTACTACGACCAATACAGGTCAAACTAAAGCAGCTCAGGATATAGAGTAGACTGGAGGGTCAGTGGTTTGATCCTGGGCTTCTATATTTCACGTATCAAAGTGTCCTTTGACACTTGAGAACAACATACTAAATTTAATGCTGACAATATCTGTTCAAAAGTTTTCTTGACTCGCTCATTCTGAATGAGTAGGTGTGTCATGTTCATCGTTATACAATCTGTAATGCAATAATACAGAGTTTTTTTAAGTAGTAGATTTTCCAGCTATGCACATTTATGTTTAAATGAAATACATTCACCCCAATTTGACTGTTATTACATGAATATGTATGATCTGTTTCTCCTTGCATAGGCACTTCACTGAGAGCATAGTGATGTCTAGGTGAAGTAAGGATAAAAACAACAGCAGCTCCTGCATTCTTAACCCAGCAGAGTTAAGTGGGTTAGAGCTTTGCCACATGACCCACTTCCCTTCCCAGACAAACACAGTGATAATAGCAAGGATACCTACTTTGCAGAGAAAATCCCCTTAAAAGAAGGGCTCGTAATATTTCAAAATTCATCATCGGGTTGCATCGGTAGAGCGTAGATGACTGAAAAGGCCTATAAAACGAGGCTATTCCAAGCTGGGCAATATTATTTGGATTTTATGTGTAAGAAATAATTGTTTTGCTGGTTATTACCATTTTAACAAAGCATATATTTACTTGTTAAGGAGATCCCTTTTTATAAAACAATTTTTACTTTCACATCTCATTTTTCTAAAATGTGGTAAAGCAAACTCACAAACAAAAAGTGCTAAACCACTGGAACCAAACAAGAAAGAAAAAAACTCCAGTAATAAGTCGTTGTTACAGGTAAAAGTACTAAAGTATTAATAAGTATTAATCTGCTGATGATATTCTACAGAAGTCTTGAATGTCTAGTTTGTGAAAATCCTTTAAACATTTAAACAACATTTTAAATTTTCATCTATATAATGAACTAATTTTGAACCATTTGTTATGTCAAAAATGTTATGTGGATTGACAACACAGCACATTCAGCAAATTTGATGATCTGACAACAGTAAAGTAAAAACAGTGTTAGGATTTGCAACTGTATTTTCATGTGTTAATCATTTTTTTTTTATTTTTTTTTTTATTACACATCTCTCATTAATCTTGTTTCTGATAAAAGCTTAAAAAACCTCTGTCCACCAACTGATTTTTTTGGAATAGTGGATAGTCAATAGAGGAATGTAAATATAACACAAATGATGTTACTCTCTGTCTGCAGACCGTGTAAATACACAACTATTTAAATGTTGTTATTCATAGAGCTTTACAGGTAGGTCCCCAAGTCTAGTTTTTTGTCATTACCAGTATTACTAAAGAGTATATTCGTCTGAGCCTCATAAATTGGTGCTAGTCTAATGAAGACAGGCTTTTAATTGAAACACCAGTTGGTACCTTCTTTTGCAGAATCCCACCATTTTTTTGGGAGTAAACATTTTGATGTTAAATAATATTCTCTAAATTGTATACAAACACAAATGTGCGTATTGTTTGCTGCTTATGGCAAGGACAACATGAGACTCCAAACCTGCTACATGTGCTGAAGACAGTACTGAGACTGTTCAAAGCATTTTTCTGGACAAAATATGTAATGCCAGTATGTGTACAGTGGCTTGGAAAACTATTCACCCCCCTGAGCTTTTTTCCATTTTTTTTGCCTTACCTGTAATTTAAAACAATTTTAATTTTAGAGTTTTATGTAAAGAACCTACAAAAGTTGTCCAAATTGATAAAGTGAACCCCTTTGCTTTGAAGCCCTTAAATAACATCTTGTGCTACCAACTACTTTAATAAGCCACATAATTAGTTAAGGTCTACCTGTGTGCAATCTAAGCATCACGTGATCTCAGGTATACACTGATCAACCATAACATTATGACCACACAACGTTCTGCAGGAAAACCTGCATCCGGGGACTCACATGGATTTCCCTTTGACACCTACCTAAACATTTTTAGCCCCAGCCATGCAGTATGGCAACACCACTCCCCTGACAAACAGCTTTCCACAGAGGGACAGCTCTGAGCCTTGCAAAAACAGCATATCAAAGAGCCTGAGGTATTGCCCTGACCTCTAAACTCTCCAGATACCAATCTGATGGAATGTGATAGCATCCGTGGGAGGCATGCCCAATACGCAAAGACCCTCCCCACAATCCACAGTGCTCAAAGGTTCCCTCGTTGAGGTCCTGGTACAAGACACTCCGGGACACATTCAGATGTTGTCATTATCTAGACAGGGTTCACTCTGACCTTAAACAACATCTGATTCGAGCAGTGTCAGGACACAATATGTGCTTCGAGCAGTGTCAAGGCTCTGCTCTCCCACATAATCCCCCCTGAAATCACTTACTAGGGATTAAAAAAAAAAGAAAGAAATAACAGAAAATTATTCTAATAATAAAAAATGATCAATTGAAACATATCTACCACATTGGAATGAAAAGCATTATAAAAGGGAGTATATGTGTAGCAAAAGCAATGATAAAACAAGGAAATCACAATAATAATAATGAATGAATAATAAAATGAATGAATAATAAAATCCCTGTGGCCAGATGTGCCATGCTCACAGTGACATATCGTTGCTGCTGGAACTGCTGGCTGTACAAAGTACTGACTTTGGGATGCACGCACCAGTTTTTGTTGTTTTTATTTCACTTCACCAATATGAACTTTTTTTTTTGTTGATTTTTTTTTAAAACAAAATATCCCCTAAAAAAACATTTGCATCAGAAAAAAATAGGAAAAAACACCAAACTTGCAAACCACTTTACATCATCTCTTCATTTTCATATATGTGTTATGTTTTCACATATATATATTTGTCTAAGCTTGAAACCTTAGCCAATTATAAATAGCCTTCAGGTCTATGATGGACTGAACATTTTTGAAAGTGTACTTTGTGCCTCTGTTAATAAATGCTGGCCCTCAGGGAACATGAACTGTGTAATCAACTTTAAAGGAAGTAGAGGGCATCAGTACTTGCTGGAACAAAAGGTCTTGCATTTGTTTTGAGAACACTGAGGCTTAAGAACAAGAGAAACAGCCACAAACAGTCAAGTAACAATCTGTGACCCTTCAGAAAGAAGCAGCCAGGTCAATCAGTTATAGGGACAGATATAGGTCACTGTTTTTGATCACTTGAAAGACAAAAAGGAACTTACCCAGGCCGTTTTCACAGTCTGTAAACTCCATGGAATGAACAGCCCGGTCAACTCCATATGGACCCATTAGTGTCCTGTTAAAGATGAAGGAATAAAGAGGAGCAGACAGGGAGAGATAAAAGAGATGAGAAAATACTATGAAATACAGAAATTATTCTGTGGGCTAAATCTGCTTTCTGTGATTTCTTTCAGCTCAAAACTGTAGCTGGAGAGGCTAATGGGAAGCTTCAGTAGCATTCTCAGTGGGAAACTAAACAGTTGGGCCAGTGTTTCAGTTATAAAAGAGAGAAAAGAAAAAACGACTACCTCAATTATCATTAGGCCTCTTAATCTGTTTATTGTGCAGCCTACACCTTTTACTTTCTGTACTTATTACTGCATACTGAAGAATTGCATTAAAGTGGATGGATCCAATGACTCATTGCTTTAGGCAATGATTGCTGAGGAAACAGTTATGTTGAATTTTATTCAGCCATTTAATTCATTCATTTTCTATACCAGCTTTATTCTATTCAGCATAATCCTTAGTTTATGCTTCGCCTTAATGTCGTCATTGAGCATTCAAAGTTCTGCATTGAGGGAACACATTGCTCTGCAATTCACCATGCTGGTAGGTGTGGCTGTGTGTTTGTGTGGTTTCAGGGGTTATAGCCGAATCCTTGCTTTTTCTTCCAGTCACAGTTAACAACAGTAAACAATGGCAACCAAGGTGGAGTAGCTGTATTTGCAGTTGGAGCGCATCAATATTGAAGAACAAATGCTTATATTGCAAATGTTGAAGCGCAGGCGACCGAGAAGACGTTTGCGGAGGTGGTCTGTGCAAGGCTTAACGGGTGAATTTACAACACTGGTTCACCCACTGAGGGACCTGGATGAACAAATGCACTTTCGATACTTTCGAATGTCAACGGGCCGATTTGACAAGCTTCTTTGCCGTGTACAGCCATTAAGACCGGAAAAAGCAACTGCCGGAAATGACGTTCTAAGCGGACCAATCACAGTCTTTATGGTCCACGTCAACGCGACGTGTAGTTAGAATTTTTTGGAGGTGCACAGGGGTCCACATCAACAGCGTCGGGGTCCACATAGCTGTCCACATAGCTGCCATCGAAATGACGGAGAAGTATAAATTACGTTTAACCCAGCTGCCACTGAGTGAAAGGTAGTGTATACCTGGACAGGTCATCAATCCATCACAGGGCAAATACAGTGATAAACAAGGAGGAGGAAGCCAGATCAGTCAGAGAAAGTCCATGCTGGCTCAGGGACAACATGCAAATTCTACACAGAGGCCCCAGCAGAGATTTGGCAACAGCACTAACCACCTCACCACAGTGCTACTTCTATTCAAAGCTAAATAATAGGTTAATACTGTTTAATCAATAATGCTCTGGCTCAGGAAAACGTAGAGGGCCTCAACCTAAAGTAAACTGAAATGGAAATCTTCGTGTCAGCTTACAATAAGACAGTAAAAACAAAACATAAAAAGCACCACACTGTTTAAACTGCAGTGAACAGTAAACCTAATTTAAACCTAAATAAGGCCTACTCATAAAAACTGCCGGATAGTAAGAACTGAATCCAGTTTCCTCCACAATGATAAGAAGTGAGTTCATCTTGGTTACTATCATCCTCCTGGGCTGAAAATCGGTCCGACTCCGGCCCTGACTATGTAATGTCAACCTCAGACTGTGGAAATCACCACAGTATGTGGTACACTGATGAATACATGTATCTATGAAAAATAAGTCTTTCAACCTTGACTGTTTATTGAGGTGCAACTCTGAAAAGTTTGTCCAAATCAGATCAGTCCAACATGTAAAATAAACATATTGTATGCAGGGACATGGGTTAATATCCTGTAATATTTGGAGCTGAAAAATGCACCTCTGCTTACACCACCAAAAAGGAATAAGATTCAAACCATGTTGCTCATCCGTGTATATTTTTATCTTAAAAGCATCTTAGCACTGAGCTCTGACTTTAAATACTTTATTCAGGAACTTGAGTTTTTGTGTGAGTATGTGGCGACAGCATCCGTCCAGGTAGCAGTCCTCTGTCTTGACAGGGTTTATTAACCTCTTGGAAATTGCATTCATACATTACAAAATAACATTCCCAATTAAGTTTGAGTGTTTTTTGCTCTTTCAATTATATGCCCTTGTGCAAACAGTCAATTCTTTAAGCAGACATGTTTGTGTGGTTTGGGCAATGAGAGTCAATTGGTTAAGGATAGATGGTGGTTTTGTTTAAATTATTGTTTTGTGTATTATTGTGGAGATGTGTATTTAATCAGATTGTGAAGACAAAAGTTAGTCAAAACCTTCAAGTCTGTGACAAGAATAAAGGCTGAGCAACCCTGTAGTCTCTACAAGTGGATTACAAAAAATGCTACTTCATTACCAACAAGGTTTCAGAGCAATAAACTAATATAACACAACCTCATTAGAGAAGCAATCACAATACTAAATTAAAAGAAGCAAACAAAACATGCTACAACCTACATTCTGTAGAATATCTAAGATATACCTTATTAATTCCTAATAGTAGGTGGAAGGGTTTCAAATAACAAGTTAATTGCTCACAAATATATGTGAAAAGTGTATTTATTCTTAATATTAGCATGGTCAAATAATTATACCAAGTTTTGTTTTTTTACACACAAGGAAATGATCTTCGACAATTATTTGTCAAATAGTTTAATGCCAGTCAAAATGACAACATCCAACCAAAGACTAGCAATTTATTTTTTTCAAAAATTGATCTGCTGGCCTGTCATAACTACATTGGTGAAAAGGCAAAGGCTTTGCATATGAACATATGGACTGGAGTAACTTTGTGACTATGATCCCTAAAAGATAAAATTTTAGATATCAACAATATCCAATGATTTATAGGCCTATATAATGAGGACCATCTAAATAAAGACTGTAAGCACGACAAACCATTGAAAAAGCATTAGTATGAGTGATTTTCTTTAAGCATCAGCATTGAATTAAAGCTTCTTTTTTTCAGATAGAAAATCATTAATTATTATCTATTTGGTTATTATATAACTTCAATTAACAACTTTTGGGTTCCGAATCATCCTAATGCTTTCATGAAAGTTAAGTAAAAAATTCAACCAAATCTACTTAAAAACAGGTGGATGAAGAGGCTTACAATAATTATAAACATAATTCAACTTGACTCAGATGATGAAAAAAAATAAATAAATTAAAGAAGAGAAAAGTAGAGGTGCTCTGGGATTTTGCAAGGTCTCATGAACTTGATTAATCTTTCCACAGGATATTTTATCAAGAAAATCAATTTAATGAAATTAAAGTGTGAGTTGAGTTTTCCATTAGTGCATTAGGAACACTTTAGCGGAAAATTCAACAGATTATTGCACTCATTTTGAGAATTTTGAGCAAAGTCTAGTTCCAGATTAACATTTCAGCTGCATTTGATTTACCGGAATCTAACTGACATCCTGTCAGTGAAACAATCAGGCTGAGTAGGACACTCCCTCAAATTAAAACATGTACATGAAGCAAGTGAGTAAGGAGCAGCATGTGCTATTCTTAATATCTGAAAATGTGTGAGGCTTTATTGATATGAGGACAGATAATCTGTACCACATTGTGTTACCTTGGTAAGGTTAATACACATTGTCCTGTGAATTCTAAAGGAAGTTAGAGGGCACACTCGCTGATGGCAGATTCCTCTCACTGACTTGCTGTCCTGGGGCCCGGGTCCACTGCACGGCCCATGTGTGGGCGGCTGGGTTCCCGGGGGACCTCTGCCCTATGCTTATGGGGGCTCTGTCCGGGGGCTTCCTCTGCAGTCTTCTGGGTGGATGCATGGTTGCCGCTGCGGTGGGCTTCCTGGGTTCTGTGCTCTGTGGGGGCTGCTGGTGGCCTGGGTCTTGTGGCCCTCTCTGCCTGCTTCTGATTGCTTGGGGGGGCTGTGGATTGTGGCTCTGTACACGTATAAAGTCATAACTAAGCACGGTTATCATGTAGGTCCTGTGCCATGGGTGTTGCATGTTCTCACACACACACACATTCATTAGTCCAGTAGCATGCTCTCTAAGCAGTTATCCTGTGGTTTCAGGTCATCTATATCCACAGCTGTGTTGTATGCGATTGCTGCTTCTTGTGCTTGTTTTTCTTTGTTTGTGTGTTTGTTTTTTCTCTGCTTGTCTGCTTTCAGGTGCTCCTGGTGGCTCTAAGGCTGGATTCCCCTCAGAGGCCATGGATTGTCGTCTGTTTTGTTTTTTACAGGTGTAGCAGCTGGTTGTCTGGTTTTTGTTTCTATTTTTGTTCTGTTTCCTCTTCTTCTTTCCTTGTCCCCCGGTCCGGTTCGGCACTATTACATGTTATATATTGTAAAAATAAATAAATAAATGGGCAGTTGATGGGCATCAAGGGGAGCTTTACATTTATAAAACTTCCCTTGGCAAAGCAAATCTGTTTGGCATAAAAGGTATTCAGACTACAATTCTGCTGCCATAATGCAGGACAGGACAAGGGGGGAAAAAAAAGATTCCCCTCACTGAGTTCTTTTGCTTTTATGCCTTCCAGCCTACATATAAAACTATGGGCTTGTTAAATCTAATGAATATATTAGTTATCAAAGACAAGTAGGCTATTGTGGAAACCACAGTAGCAATGATGTTTTATGGAATGAATGTTAATGGCTTCCATTGACTTTGGGTCAGTATATTTTAATGATATGAAAGAACACAAAAAGACCCAAATGGCCTACGAAATGTATAGGGATATACTGTCGGCTCAGATTCAGCCAAATGCAGCAAAGGTCATTGGCACGTCACAGCACAGATGGTCAACCGAAACATACAGTGAAATCAACCAAGGAGCTTTTGAAGAATCAAGATTAAGAAGAATTTTATTTTCTGAACACAAAACTAAAGACAGAAAGACCAATTACCAAAGAACAACTAAGGACAGCTGCAGTAAAGGCTTGGCAAAACATTAAAAAGGAGGAAGCCATTACTTTGGTGGTGCCCATGGGTTCCAGACTTCAAGCACTCCTTGTCTCCAGTTCTCTTGCAGTTAGATTCAATTTGAGATTTGGGAGCTTCATCTTGCTCCAAAATGTCGATTTGTGGGTGAAACACAAAAGCTCAATGATCAAATCCACATATAAAATTTCACATCAATCCCAAACTAATAAGCACAGATGGTTTTAGGTGTGACAGGACTCAACATATGCATCTCATATTCACTGATTAGCACTGTGTGGTTCCACTTGGTTCATCTGATTGATTGAGGCTGGTTTATGGCATTGATGGGCAGGTGCTCATTGAGTCAAGTATTTTTTTAAGTGCCTGGCTTTTTCCAAATGGCTTCAACTGAGGACATCCAGATTAATCTGTGAGTAGAACTAAGTAGTAAAAGTCAACAATATCTTAATGGTTAAGCTAATTTGAATCTTTGAAAATAGAGGTTCTAGTAGCCCGGTCGGTATCAATGCCAACTCATCAAATAATATTGCTATGTTAGGACCCCACTGAGCTACAATGTCACAGAGTAGAACAGGTCATACCCTTTGCTGTCCTCTCTCAAGCTCAGAGTGCGAGTGTTACAAAAAAGTGTATTTCAAGCAAAAACATTATCTTAATTTTTTAAAAATAAATTCTGTATCTAACTAACCAAGTTTATAACTATAGTTTATAATTAAAGGAAGTCTGCTCATACAACTCATATCAATTATGTAAGTGTATGTTGAATATGTTTTGATAAACAGCTACAGCAAGAATGTATTTTGTACAAGTCCAAATATATCAAAAACCAACTATGAATACTCAGAATATAGTCTTGTGTATCATTGTGAAGTAGATTGCGATTTTCACTGCAACTTTAAGAAAGAAAAATGGTTATCTTCGGCCAAAAGAGAGGATCTACATCCACACCCAGAAATGCTTTTGGAGCCATTTATAATTGCTTTGGTTTATCAGGATGATTTGGCAACAAATTTGTAAAGTCAAGGAAGATCAGAGATTTAGCCCTTAATTTCTTTTCTTAAACTTTGTGTTTGGGCTAGGTCTAAAAACTGGATTTGTCCTTCAGTTACAGTAACAAGTGGGATTTAATTACACAACAGGTGCCCAACACTTAGACATGGCCAAGAATGCTGTGATAAGTTCAGTAACACAACTGCCTCAAGGTATTCCACAATGTACCGTACACTTTTAGTTGCATGCTTTGAGAGAAAACACATGAATTCAATTTTAATATATATATACTCTATATGGAAAGCCATTAACATCAGCTCAAATGATGGGCATTGGGTTGTCACTGCCAGCTATTCAGTAGAAGGAAATCTGAATACTGCAGTAATCACTTCTACAGGAAACCGATACAACATTTTGCAAAGCAAGAACATAGCCAATGTAAAGATATTGTGGAACCAGTCTGGACCTTTAGCCAGTGTTCAACACTTCAACACAAAACTGGGTAAAACATCCATCGTGCATCACAGACCCGTGTTATAAGTACGTCTGCTTATTAAATGCTATTAAGCTTTTAGGGACATAAAGGAGCTTTTAAATATTTCTGCTAGTAGACTAAAATGGACTCAAATAATGCATTCAATAATACAATAAATTGTCGCTGCACTGAAAATTTTAAATAATAGAATTTGCTATGAGAGAATATAGATCATCGATTAAAAAGTGCTTGACAGTCAAACTGCCTCTCGACATAAAATATTAGGAGCTTATTTTTGCATTTTAATACATTAAAGCTGACAGTAATGTTAAGAAGGTGCATTATTAGTAAGTGCTAGGAGTTCATTTGCACAATATTACCTATAAACTGAAAAAAGTGCACGAAAAGATTGCCTTTATAGACAGAACATTGGGCAAAGCGCACATCTCGTGGCATGGAATGGCCGTTATTCCGCAGACACATCAAATCCACGCAGCTCTTGTTACACAGCCCAACCGCTAAAGACAACAGATGGAGAGGGGCTAACCCTTCAGTGCGATATCTGCAAAAATAACACCAGCAAAAACAAACCGTTTTACAGGTTTCTTGCTTATGTTCCTCCTCACATAGCGAATAACTTTAAAAAAGAAGCCAGAAAGCTGCAGCATGTGGGCGACTTTAAACAATTACTTTAACTGCTCGATAAGCCATCGGCTTAAAATGTTCCCCTTCTATCAACAACAGTCTTCGATCGACAAACTTCAGTCAGCAACTTTCTATGGTCTCACTTTGTTTCCTCTATGAACGCCGTGTCCCTTTAATTACACCTACAGACACTGAACAGCGGCTGAAGAGGACACCCAGCATCATCGAACACTTTAACGCAACAACTCGTCTCCTTACCTGCTAATAATGACAGCCCCTTTATACATGACCGAAAAGGTTGGCATTTTCTCATGGAGCCCGCTTTTTGGTGAAACGAACGGTCGGTCGCCAGCTCTCAACCATCAGCCAGCAGCGACATGATGTTCTGTCTGCACAGGCAGCCTGCAATTCCAGTGAAACAAGCTGTCCGCTCCGAACATCCCTACCTTGTCCCACACGTTAAATCTCTTACATAACTAAAGTCGCCGAAAACCTTTTTTTTTTTTAAAAAAGGGGTGGAAGTGATTTAGATGATTTGTTGCTTGAAACAAGAGTTAAATGTGGAATCAGCCAAATGTGTCCACTTTACAAAACCAGTCATAATAATTACTATTCAGTTTGCCTCTGTTAGAGTTGGTGAATGTATTACTGTATGAACATTAAATCTAACATGATTTGATACAGATTTTTACATATAAAGTGATGGCATGAAGTCATACAGATACATGTTTCCTTTTGTTTTTAAAAGGCCTACAATAGAGATATACTGCCCTTAACCAACTGCTTGTTGACCTGTGGAACGCTGAAACAGAGCAGGATGAGCTTAGACGCCCTTAAACATAATAATGTGTAAGTGCCTCCATCTCCATTTTGAAACTACACGATAATCTGCAGGTGACATCCATTACTCAGTATTGTCATTTTCATTCAAACCACTGAACATCTGTGTTTTGTTGCTACCTGTTTAAGGTGAAGCTAGAAAACAGATTTTCATTGCCATTCTTATTTTTATTTTTCAATGTGAGAATAAATGCCATGAACAGAAAAAGACATTTTCCCCATAACACAATTTTCACTAAGTTTTGCATTAACGTGTCTGCTTTAAAGGGCCTTCTTCCATTTGCTTGGGTTTTCATAATCCATTTTGACCAATTTCATGCAACATGCTTCAGGCCACAAAGTAAAAGAAATAAACAAAACTATTGGTCATTACACACAAAGACACGAAACAGGGGGAAGGGGAATTATATGTTACTGTTATGACAAAATTGATGGAAGCCATTTACTAAAACAGCTCAATATTGTGTTTTTTTCTCACCCATTGTTTTATTCATTGCATTAATCATCATATAAGGCGGTTATGGGTACAACAGGCTACTCCAAACAGGTACTGATCAAATAAACACACAGAGACAACCAATCATGGTGAGAAAACATGTACATCTACCAATAACAAAAACTAGTTCATGTCAATGTAATATCACAGGAAATGTTATATATCCCAGTGCTATCATTGTAAAATATGAATCTATTGTGTTTCAGAGAGTACAGTGGCTAAAGGCCACAAACGTGTTCACAATTACAAAAAAAAAAGAATTACATAAAAAGTAAATGTGCGGGACACAAAAAAAAGCTATAAAATACTGGCTTGAAATGTACCTTACTTGCATCTTCAGTCCTGAAAACAAATATCATCATAAAACTCAATACATATCTTAGTCTGTGTTGAGACTAATCCATTCATGTCATTCATAACAAGGAAACAGCATTATTGATGTCAAGCTTAACACATTTGAATATTTGCTAGAACACCATCTTAGCTTAGTGTAGCCTCTAAGTCCTTGGCATGTAGGTAAGTATGTTCAGCCTAACTGAAGATGAAAGAGATAAAAACATACCTGGCAAATCCTAGAGGCACTTTCAACCTTTGGAACATGTTGCTGATTTTGAGGGAAAGGCTGGATGTCACCCTCTTATTGTTAACATTGGTTTAGCATATTCCCTGTCATGGTGCACTACAGCTGCCCAGCAGGTTCAAAGGGTACCAATTGAGGAAGAGACAACAGGCTTATTGCAAAAGGATAATACACTCAAATCCATATGGCATGCCGACATGCTAAATATAGGCTTTCATAAGAGGGCTACTCAAATATTCCAAACGGTGAGCAGAGATTATGTTACATTTTACAGAACAATACACACACAAAAAATTAGACTTTTATGCCATGTTTAAAACTATTTCGTTTCATTTGCTCTTTATTTTTTAAACTGGTTTCGTAGGTGTGCTTTGGCTTCAAGAACTAACAGCTGCTACGTCCCTCAGCCCACACCCCTGATACACAGTAGGTCAAATCCTCTTAATGCATGCTTTTAAAGCAGCACGTATTGTTGTTGAAGAACCATAAAAGCCAACAATGAAGTCACTATAGGATGTTGCTGGTAAACTGACAAAGTCACGTGCAATAGAAATGCAGTAGAATTAAGATTAGTCATTATCCTGGAAATTAAACAAAAAATGTGAGCTCTATGAAGTTGAGAGGAACTGCATAGTTAGAGATATTCCCTTATGGAGGCATCTCTAACACAGAGAGCATTTGTATAACACAACCATTGGGACATTTATTAATTAAAGAAATTAGTGTGGTTTTGTAGGCTTCTGGGCTAAAGTGAAATAATTCACTTCACCTTACTTCAGATGTTGAAACATGGAGTTTCCCTCTGAGAAAAAGAACACGAGTGAGGTGTTTTGAGAGAATGACACCTGGCCTCTCCAGATAAAATCTGTCACCAGATGTCAAAACTTGCCTCTTGTGAAAACTTTACCTCAATTATGGGGCATTATGCGGCTTATATAAACCAAATTATTTTATTAATGTAGAATTACAAATGCTGCTTCAACTCCCCACAAAATGGATGACAATATCGTTTTGTCTGAATGAGCAGCTGACTAATTGCTAACAATAGATGTAAAATATGACTATGATGTTTTTGCTGCTTCTCCTGCCCTCAAGTGGTCAAAACTTTAATTGCTGTCACTTCAACTTTAACTTGCTTTCACACGGTTTTCTGTCATTCAAATTATAGTGGTTTAGAACTGTTACATTCTCATTTATTCAAAAGTTTAATAACATTAAGTTATGTATCTCAGAATCATATTTGGTTGAATCTTGGCTAAAATCTCAACATTTTTATATTAGGTTTAATACTGAGCCTCTGACCATTTTCATTTTAACTAACAGAAATACATTTTCACAGTGGACCTACTGAACAAACACCATAAAGACCAATGATTTGATGATCTAATGATCTAAACCCATGGTCTCTGATGTTTGTCCAGTTACTGAGATTAGGAGAAGCTGGACAATGTCCAGCCCCTTATATAATCAAGAGATCTTGCACTGACTCCAGAGATGGACTTTGGGTACATAGATGTGAGTTTAGCTAAGACTTGACTTCTTTGATGGCCAACTTCTTGTCACAGCTGTTATCTCATTTGGTAATGTTGGCCAGTTGGGCCTAAAGAAGTGATTAAAAAAAAAAAGTCTTTATGTGTACTTTAAAAAAGACATTATTTGTGAAAATGGGATGACCATGTTCCAAAGACCGCATTACTATGTTTAATTCCAGCAAGGGTAATAACGTACTGTTGGTTATTACTGACCACACCTAAAGGTATCACGTAATTTAACACAACTGAGATGTCATGCATGTGTGTATGTATGTGCAGAGTGACTGATTTTACGGCCCAATTTCATCATCTTGGGGATGTAACACCTACACACCAGCATGTCATTAATTTTGTGATATAATCGCACCAGGACAGAAAGAATGATGGTAGACAACTTACTCCCACAGCAGCTCATTGACACACACATAAAGCTTGATAACTTGCTGTAAATCACTCTATAGGTGCAGGAACTCATTTACACCCTGCAGGTTCAAAAGCCACGTGCTTCAGTGAGTTTAGAAGGCTTAGGTCAATACCAGTAATGCTATTATTACCAAAGTTATAGTCTCCAGTTACCAATAATCAAATATTTTCAATATTTTTGGTTTAAGGTGGACATAAGACAAATGAGACAAAGACAAGACCACAAGACTGAAAAGAAAGCGCATTATTATTATTGTTATTATTATTATTGTTGTTGTTGTTGTTTAGTATGAAATCATTGTAAATATTTATGATTTTTTGAGCTACTCGACCAATTAGAATTTCCCCCACTGGGGGATGAATAAAATATTTTTCTATTCTATTCTATTCTATTCTATTCTATTCTCTTCGATCCACTATTCTCTTCTATCCACTATCCACTTCGATCCACTATCCAGTGGATAGTGTTGTCCTTTTGGAGACCATCATGCTCCGAATCAAATAGAATCGAATCTTCCCTAGGAAAGACCCCCTTACCCTCCATGCCTACCTGTAAGCTGCTTTGGATTAAAGCATCTGCCAAATGCATAAACATAATTTATGCAACACAGAATCTAGAGCTGCACATATCTATCCATCTGGAACCTTGTGGACAGAAAGATGATGAAATATGCTTTACAGGGACCCTTACAGTCACACGAACCAGCAAAATAGAGTTTAGCATAATAACACTTTGTGTATTGTTTGGTATGAAGTCTGGGCTATAAAGTCTTGACTTACAAGTCCTTTTTTTGAAGTAGGTACAAAGCACTGTTGACAACTCACTAAAGTAAATACTATCTAGAAGGTTTAGACATTTAATTTTCTTTTAATGTCTTTTAAATGTATCTTAACTTTCAATGAGAATTTGCTTTTGCAAACTTAACCCTAACCCTACAAATGAATATGTACAGTGGCTACAGAAAGATGTACATAAATATCTAGTTTTGTATCGAAAGTAGAATTCATTAATTCTCCTTTCTGTAAATAAGTAGGCGCTGATGTGTTGTTGTGTCTTTCGAAAACCAACCAGAAGTTTTAACCTTCCCCTATGTATTCTGATCACCTGCTCTCTGCCGTGTTGGATAGTTTGGTTGTTACATAAATTATCATAATTACTTGATGCCATGCAAGTCACTGATGATCTTGTGATCTGTACAATCACTAATAATACCCCAGAGTCTTGAAACTGAACTTACTGTTGTCCAAGTGGAACAACATCACATTGTTTAACATTGTTAAGATGGCCCGTAGCGGCTGGATAAAACAGGAGGCTTGAGGCAGAGATTTGGTGCAGACCAACCAGGTGTTTATTCTCCCACAACTGCGAAATAGCATCATGACACACACAGACAGACCTTTGTCTCTCAGGTAGTCCCACTGGTATTAACTGACCCCCTTTTATAGACTACCAACAATTTCTTCCCAAGCTCTACCATCTAAATCTAAATCCCATAAACCCCAACAAAATCTACAAAACTAGTAACACACACACAAATTACCAAAACCAATAACTCAGAAAAACAGAACACTACTAAGAACTATTTTAGACAATAGCCCAGTTCAGTACATCATATTGGTGATGTATTTGATTGAGGCATGGTTTCTTCCGGAACCGTAAAATGGTGTTCAGGCAGCTGGGGACTCTTTTAGCTTGAACACTATGGAAAAAGTATCAGAAGAGGTAAGAAACTTGCACATTACACATTCAGGAATCCATCTTTCAGTTTCAGAGATTGCATCATTTAAAGTAATTGTTATTGGCTTAGCCAGACCTTACACCTAAGTGCTTCTTCCACAGCACAGGCTTTCAGTACCAGCTGAAAGGCAGCTATCCAAGCACATCAAATCCTAAACATCATTAAAACACTCCAAACTCTGTTTATTCAATCATTTAATGCATCATTTAATCACATTGCTACATTAAAAAGTGCATTTTATTTAATGTAAGGTGCTTCTGATGAAATAAATGAACATTTTCATTACAAATATCAAGACCTGTGACTTGTATTTTACAGGAAAGTCTATGAAGAACTTGTACTTGTACTTCCTTTCATCCTACTGACAGCTTTTTATAAGGGTGGGATTCACAAGCTCTAGACCTTAACATCTACATTCATCATCATCTCCTTTTCTCTCTTGTTCATATCTAATTTTTGGGGGTGTTGTGTGTGTTTTTTAAATGGCAACTCAATTTTTTGGGTAATCCATCTATAAATGAAAGCATTTGATTTGGATGACTATTTACTTTGATCAGTTGCTGGATTACATAACATATGGAATCCTGCATTTTTTTTTCAAAACTAATACCCAGATAAGCTTAACAGTTCTTCAAAGCATCTTTACAGGATGCACTGGGAAGCTGAATAGTGCTTTGAACCTAAACCTAAATATAGAAAGAAGAGGACTGTCTTTCACCTTCCTGATGCGTTTAGCTTTTGGTAATGTTCTTTGGGATGCCATGGTTACAAAATTATGTTATTCATTTTTATTTTGCCACTGATGTACACTATATATTTTATTCATACTGCTGTATATTGAAACACTAAAGACTAAACAGGAGAAGCAGAATTTAGTTGTTATGCTACAAACAAGTGGAACAAACTGCCAGTGGAGATTAAACTGTCACCAAATGTAGACATTTTTAAATCCAGGTTAAAAACATTTATTTTCTCATGTGTCTATGCATGAAATCTGCACGGTATCTTTTAACATATCGAGACTGTTGCTTGTTTGTTTTTTTATTCTAATTCATTTTAATTATTTTATTTCTATCTATTTATATTCTTTTACATATTTTTAATGCTTTCTCCCCTCCCTGCTACAATGTTTTTATTTTATGTAAAGCACTTTGAATTGTGTTATACATTAAATGTGCAATACAAACAAATGTGCTATAATACTTTATATTAAGTATAATTACTGTTTGCTCGTGCCACGAGATATCGCGAGATTAAACTGACGATATTTCTCGTCGCGTTAAAAATCTGTCTCGCGAGATTTGTGAGCTATTCAAACTTATATTTGTGACCTGTGGGGGCAGTAATGCGCCTTTGCTACGTCTAGCCTGCCAGAACTTAAATAATTAGAAGGAAAAGAAGAAGAGGAGGCGAAAGAGGGGAAGCAGCAAGCACCCAGAATGACGTCGGAAAATACCGGTATAACAGTTGAAGATGCCCCCGCCACTTTCAAATCGTTTGTTTGGCAGCATTTTGGGTACCCAGCGGAAATGATAAATGGCAGTAGAGTGACTGATAAGACACGGACGATATGCAAGCATTGTATGAAAATAATGCCATACACCGTGGCAATTTAGTTTCAATTTGCGGAAGAAGATGTTTATTAAAAGCTCATGCATGTAAAGAGTTATCATAAAACATTTCAAAATGCATGTGCAACTCGGTTAAATAAAAGTCTGTTGGTCCAGTCATATATTTTGTCATGGTAGTTTTCTTAAAATCTCGCCCGTCTCTCGTGAGCTGAGTGTATCCTCACACCCCTAACTAATATGATTAAAAAGTTAAGACATGCTTTTTGGGCATGATAATCAGGTTAACCCAGTTAGAAGTTATTGCCTCACTTTGATTTTAACACAGGTATAAGCCCAAATGACATTCTGACATACTTTCTGTATATTAACATGAAGTGGATCCGTGATTCAATGTCCCATGCAGTCCTGGCATAAAGCCTCATGTTATCAGTGATTGCTCCACTTCGGAAAAGTTATCATAGACATTCTTTGCAATGATCTCGACAAGAATCTCCAATCTCCCTTTTTTGTCTAAAGATCTTGAAAAAATAGTTACAGCTCAACTTTGTGATAATTTACATGGAAATAATCTGTTTGAAGAGTTTCAGTCAGGATTCAGAGTGCATCATAGAACAGAAACAGCACTGGTGAAAGTTACAGATGATTTCCTCTTAGCCTCTGATAGCGGACTTGTGTCTGTGCTTGTCCTGTTGGATCTCAGTGCTGCATTTGATACGATCGATCACAGCATTCTGTTACAGAGACTTGAACATGTTATTGGGATTAAAGGAACTGCATTAGGCTGGTTTAAGTCATATTTATCTGAAAGATTTAAATTTGTTCTTGTAAGTGAAGAATCTTCCTCACACATCTGAGTAAGTCATGGAGTTCCTCAGGGTTCTGTGCTTTGACCGATTCTGTTTACTTTCTACATGCTGCCATTAGGTAACGTTATTAGACAGCATGGAAAAAATGTCCATTGTTATGCTAATGATACTCAAGCTGTACTTATCTATAAAACCAGATGAACCCAATAGGTTGGTCAGACAAGCATGTCTTAAAGACCTGGATGACTCAGAACTGTCTGCTTCTAAATTCAGACAAAACTGAGGTTGTTCTCTTTGGACCTGAGCGATTCAGGGAGAAATTGTCTAGTCATATAGTTACTTTAGATGGTATTTCCTTGGCGTCTCGAGTTATTTTACTCACACATATATAAGTGTGTATGAAAGACGCGTAGTGTTGAATATGTATTATAAAAGTATTTAATGTAAATTGAACATTACATTGTTTTTGTTTGTATATGATGAATATAATATGCACAAATTACTATATAAACATTCATGCACAGCAGCCACGTAGTACTGTCTTCACAGCAGTGCTGTATTCTGGCAGCTAATTCAATCTGCGGTAGTCCTCATTCATTGTTGACTGAAACTGCAAAATAATCTGTTGCACTGGTCCTGATATGAAATGATAAGATAATAATCCCAATTATTTTAAAAGGAAAGGGTTGTTTTTTAAAAATCTATCTGGTTAATCACTTGACCATCAGTTCGTATTGTGTTTATTGCATATATGATTACACATTCCAATTACAACACAGCTCTGTGAATGCCAGTTTCTATTCCCCACATTTCCTTACAACCCCACGCACAACTCACACAGATTTATTCTCTTCTTCTTTCACTTGTCAGGCCATGGCAACAAACATTTGCCTCCAAATCTAAATCACTAAATCTGCACAGTGGATCATTATCAGATTATGGGATTATCCAGTCCACACTGAGAAATCAAACAAGCTCAGGTCCAATCACAAACAGACACACACATATACACACATACAAGATTGTCTTAGTATGGTGTTGTTTCTGTTTGTGTGTGTGCATGTGTGTGTACACATGTGCATGTATGCGTGTGTGTGTAAAAGAGAGCAATACAAAGCGAAGACAAAAACAAAAGAAATAGCTGATCCTTGTCAATCCAAGTGTTTCCAGCTGCAGGCTGCCCTCAAAAGCTTTGTATACTATAGGACTATTTCTTCCAGCAGCTCACTGTGGCTCTTTTTCTATGCTACCGAAAAGTGATACAAACAGCAGACAGTGTATCTGGTTTTTGGGAACCCGTTTTCAAAGATCTCCAGACCTTATGAATTTCAACTAACTCGAAATGCATGTGCGTTTGTTTTTTTGATACAATAAAAAATACTTTTTGCAAAGCAGCAACACATAGTTAACCTCACAAAATAAAAATAATAACTTGAAGCTTTATGAATGTAAAGCTCCCCTTGATGCCCATCAACTGCTTATTTATTTGTTTTTGTTACAATATTTAACATAACGTAATAGTGCAGAACCTGACTGGGGTACAGAGAAAGAGGAAGAGCAAAGAAAAAGAAACTGAACAGAAATAGAAAGAAACAATCAGAGAAAACAATGAAAAACTAGACAACCAGCTGCTACACCTGTAAAAACAAAACAGAATACAATCCACAGCCTCTGTGGGGAATCCAGCCTTAGAGCCACCAGGATCAGGGGGAAGCCCCCAGATAGAGCCCCCACAAGCATAGGGCAGAGGCCCCCGGGAACCAGGGCCAACAGCCCCTGACCCCGCCAGGGCCCTGCCACCCAGACATGGGCAATGGGCTGAACCTGGGCCCAAAGAGCCCGAGCACCCCATCCAATACCCGAGAGGTGCCAGGTGCCCCCGACAGCCAAGCATAGTGGGCCAGTGCATGCTCCAGTGCCCTAGGAGTCAAGATGTGCCCACAGGTGGGTGAAGCCGCGAGCAGCGGGGAGAGGCAATGCTTCCCCCCATCATGGTAAGAGCTTTTCAAATTCTATAAATTACTAAGGAAAGGAGGTCCAGTGCTTCCTTTATTATGTCCTCTAGCACTTCCCACCCCACAATGTTGACTTAATTTAGTTTTTCGCCTTTTTGATAAAGTTTATTTCAGACGCATCTGCCGTTTGATTTTGGTTATTTTGAAATCAACATTACTTGGCGCCTGTTTGTCATCTTCGGTCAAGAGAGACCCAAGTCTTCCCCCATCATCTTACTCCACATACTGAGAGCAGTTCAGCTGACCCAACAAAGGAATTACATCGCCCAAAAGTGAGACCCCAGAGGAACCACTAAGGCATAATTTTTCCATCCAAATTTATCCACCATAACCAACTACTATCTGTACTTAGCCATACGCCGTAATAAGAATTAGAACTAGAATTGGAATTAGTTTCCCCATATTTCTCTATTCTCTTGCCTTTACACCAAGTCATTAATCATCTTCTATAACCAGATGTTTACTCCAGGTACCATTAAGTCATTATCACACGTGTTCTGAGTGCAACTATAAGGTTTCTGTTTAATGTTCAATAAATAACCCATATTCAGTAACTAGTCGTGTTGAATGTTTTTTGAGGTAATTTCGGTCAATTCAAGTGAGAACTCTTAAAGTAGCACATTCGAGATTGATACACTCCTGATTCCATTTCCTCCTACATTAATGGGAGGTGGTGCCCCAACAAAGGTATAATTCAGTGGAGGCTGGTGAAAAAAAATCTTGGTGGGGCTGGTGTGCCAACATATTTCCCTGCCTAATCTAGCGTAAGCATTAACACAATCAATGAATGAATGATCTTAGATAAAATATCACATTTTTTTATCTACCTCTTTATTGTGCCTTCTTACAGCACTGCGGTGCCCATCATCTCGCTGCATTGCTATGGTTATCTTTCCGAACACAGATAGCTTTACGCAGTTTTCCATGTGAACTTTGGATCTATCATGCTTCTTGATTCATTTGGACAGGTGCTTTAAGTCAGTTAGTCCAGTCTTTGTCCAAGCCGAATCACATTTGTCACTTCTGAAGAGGATACAGGGGAAACAGAAAAGTGCATTGGCTGCTCACTGTTTGATAAGTGTCAGTTGGTGGAAATGTTGTTTAAATTGTTTAAATTGCATGTAGGCACACACATTATTAAGTAAAACTGACATTGATTTCACAAAAATTTGGTTATTTTTGTGAACAGCTGGTGTGGCAGGGCCCCAGCGCCCCCTATGGGCCAGCCACCACTGGTCTAATTAAATATTGAATTAATTCAATATTAAGAAAGCTAC
Source organism: Leuresthes tenuis (assembly GCF_036924035.1). Lineage (NCBI taxonomy): Eukaryota > Metazoa > Chordata > Actinopteri > Atheriniformes > Atherinopsidae > Leuresthes > Leuresthes tenuis. Next base: position 32,025,559 of record NW_027325371.1, on the reverse strand, counting down.
ACTTTACTCGCTCTAAAATTCCAAGAATAATTAACTACTTGGTGAATTGGACTCTGACCTTTCACTCTTCTGCAGGAACCCCATCACCTGTGGACGGGGATCCAGACTCTGAGGGTAAATCTCCACAGTACTTCACCCTGCACTGGCTTTGTGATGCTTTTTAACAGTTTGCAAAGAAAATATTTTTCTTTAGCAACTTTTTTTTTCAATGTGGAAGATAGACATTTATTTAGAATTCAAGGCAAAACTTAATTAGCATAGCTCCACAATATTCAACAATGACAAGTCATGTGGTTTGAACACAGTAGGGCCCTCTGTTAAATAGTGAACGGACTGTACGTGTATAGTTTTTTTCTAGTCTAGCTTTTAGACTACATGCCACATTCATCCAATCACTCACACACTCATATAGGACGTCTTAGTCCATATAGGCTACACAGTGCTGTTTTCTATATATTCATACACTGACGGACACATCAGTAGGACATTTCGACATCTTTTACCAGAGAAGCCGGCCTTCTGATTGGTAGGCGACAGCTTTTCCTCCTGAGCTACAGCTGTCAAATCTTTTTTATTTGATTTCCTTGTCTTGGTGTTTCTGTGTTGTGTATGATTCTGTTTTCTTATTGGGTTGTTAGTGTTTTGAGTAATTTGTTTTGAATTAGGACTTATTTTGTTTTTGGTCTATTCTTAATTTTGTATTATTGTTTATAGTCCATCTTATGTTTTGTCTTTGTTCTTGCCTTTGTACTCTCAGTTTTGTCTTCTCTCAGTTCTGTACTTGTCAGTTTATTTTCTAGTTTACTCTAAACTAGAACTAGAGTGGAAGAGTTCCTAGAACTCTAGTTCCACATTCTGACCAGTAGTCAGTCAATCTGTCACAGCTGCAGTCACTTACTCATCGGTTCCCCTACAGCATTTATGCTCCTTGGTTTGGTTCATTCATTGTTAGATCCTCGCCATTTACTTCTTCATGGTTATTCAGAGTAATATGTTTTCATTGTTTGTCTGATTTATTTTTTTTGCTATGCGGTTTGTCAGTAATTTAGTTTTGTTTTTGCAGTTTAGTTTATGAATTTCCAGTTCTGCCCCACCTTTGGCTACAGTGTTTTCAAATAAACCTTTTAACTTTCCATCAACCTCTGGTCTGCTGTTCCACCTTTTTGGGTTCTCTTCTCACCATTACCACCAAACCAAAATTCTACAAACATTGGCCGCGTTTCCCAGATTCGCCAAGAAGCTCTTAGCGGCCATTGTCTATTGGAGAATCTCTGGAGTTTTAACCTGACCCCATGAGTTCCAACAAGAATTTTATAGGACATTATGGCTCAACAGCAGGATGCAAACTTGCGAAAGAAAATGTACAATAATCAAACCAGTGGCTTATGTAAAAAAAAAAAATCTAAAATTATTAAAGGCTATTCCCTAAAATATCAAAATCATTCAACTATTTCTAGCTTTGGCATATCTTAAGGATGAAGAATAACCATTGCTCTGAGGCTTTACATAGCTGATCAAACACCAGCTGACAGGTATTATTTTATCAATGTTTTTACCCGCTTGTTTTTATTCAATAACGGAAAAATTATTTGAAGTCAAAGCCTCCAAGTAATGTTGCGATTGATGGGTATACTGTATAAATCATAAACAATTTCAAACTGTATATATTGTCCTTTGTGGAGCAAATTAAAGGCTTACCCAAACACAAATCTCCAACTGTCATGTTTTATGTTTCTGTCATGATCGGTGTTTCTGTTTAGTTTCTAGTTTACAGTTTAGCCTTGCCATTTCCTCAGTCTATCTGGTCTGGTCATCAGTTCCACTCTTTTCTCTTGTGTCAATGTCATCAACTGCATTCACTCACCAATCACCCTCAGTATTTAGTCTCCCAGTTTGTTCATGCCCATTGCCAGATTCTCACATCCATGTTCATGTCAGGTTTTTGTTTGTTCCAAGTTTTTTTCCTTTTCTTTTCTTCATAGTCTCAGTTTAGTTTTTTTGTTGTATTCCAGCTGAACCTGTTTTGTTTGGAATAAATCAAGTCTTTGTTTGAAAAATTCACTCACAGACAACGGCATGAAACCAAGAAAATCCTCAGAGGCCTCAGTATTTTTACTTGCAAGGGGAGAACAACACACGAACCTTCTCTCTGCAGATTCACAAGAGTTCTCCAACGAGTGGTTGCCTTCCTTGCTCTTTTATTTGGCGACACACTCTACTTCTTGCTTTCATGTACCAAGACCTGTATCTCCAGAGTTTGGAGTCATCTCCTTATTTGGGTAGAAGATAACGATCAGTGGGGAGACAACATTCCTTCTTAAAACACAGCTCTCTTTGTCTCCCATCTTCTCCTTGAGAAGTTTTGATATATAAAATGGCCTCTCTGGCTGTGACATTTATATAATGATAATAAGCAAACTTTTCAGACAACCACCACACACTTGTTCTTTCACCAACAGGACATTATCTTTTACTCAGATCCCAATAGACATCAACGTTCCTCTCCGTGGAGAAAAAAAAAACTGCAACGATGGTTCACTTGTAGTTGATTATTGTGTTCAATAATTGAAGAGTTACTTGTCCCTAAAACTAGAATTGCTCTTGTAAAGTTTGCTAGGAAAACAATTCAGTTTCATTTCTATGATACGCATACAAGGAATTTGTAATTACATAACTCCCAGCTATGCATATGCATTCATTATCTTTAAATTGATTTTTGATAGGAGGACAAGCTACATTTATGACTGCACTTAAATTGCTAGGAGGTTGGAAGAGTAGCTGGAGGTTGCCAGCACAAGAAAATAATTGTCACTTCTGAGCCCAAGGTTTATACCAAAACTTTTATTTGTTCTATGAGCACATGTATGCCCTAATACACACACACAAAAAAAAATCTCAAAAGGAAGTTACACCTATTAAACTGTAATATAATCACAAATACATTTATACTGCATACAAAAACCAGTGGAGACCAAGTAAAGAGGAGATGGGACAGCTTTTAACACTTTAATGAACTGCCAAATGTGTGAAGTAGAGAGCTGTGAACTCTCATTGGCCATTGGAATGCCATGACCTGTCCATGATGGACAGCATTGTCTGTCATCCACCAGGAAACAATACACAGGATAGAATTATCAAATTTAAGCCAGATAAAAATTTTGCTTACATTGCCTTAAGTTTGTGAAATCGATTGAGGATTAGCATGACACTACTAATGTGTTTTTAGAAAGGACATTTTGATTACTCTTTCCCACATTATGAAAAGAGGAACATAAAACTAAAACTGTCAAATTCTAAGAACAAAACAGTGAAAAAACATGAACTTTTTTGTTTATTTCCCTTCAATTGCATGAAAGAAACACTTGACATGAAGAAACGGATAATTGTCTGATACCTCTGACATTCCTACGCAGATCGTAAAGACCAGTCAGCATAGTAAGGAAACATCAATAGCTGAAGAGTGAGAGAAAAAAAAAATTAATCAGCAACAGGGAAACTTCCCTGTAGGCAACACTAGTCAGCAATCTGTTTCAAGATCCACATCTTTTGTGGAGAGAAAATCAAACCCAATGAAGTGCTTCCCAGCAAATCGATCATCACCAGAGGCAACAGTGATGAGATGCAATAATGGGTGAATTGGAATTCCGTTACTGCATATTGATTTTTCCTGTCAAGTAAAATGGGGTAGATTCTCAGTCTCTGTTAAGAGTTTGCAAGAATTTGAAGGCAGTAACAAGAGAAGAAAATAAAGAACGAGTTTAGGGGGATATAGATCAGTGCTGAGAAGCATGGTTAAACATTCCCATTAACCTCGCTTACACATGAAAGACATCTATGATATTATTATTTCAAGTTGGTAAAAATGTACTTAATGTTGTCCTATAGCTGCACAATATTCCATCAGGTTTCACCAACCAATTCGAAGGTCAGTTAGATCCCTGGCTTTCGTAGACCAAATGTCGTAGTCTCTTTAGGAAAGACTGTTGCCTCTAATGCGTCCTTCAGTATATGCATTATGATAGAGAAAAATAACTGTGTAGTCTATGACACAGTATAAACTAAGAAGGGCTTAATGTAAATGTCTGTGACTGTGTGAATGCAGCTTGTTGTATGAAAGTGCTTTGAGTGGTCAATTGGACTACAAAAGTGCAAAATAAATACTATTCATTTACAAACTGCATTAAATACAACCCTAAATTTATTGGAAATTATGTCCAAATCAGTTAGAACAGACATTGTGTGGACTGACAGCACAGTCATAACAAAATAGAGTAATGTGTGATTGAATTCAGATGTGAAAAAAAAAAAAACAGGTAATCATGAGAGGAATTAATGACTGTCTGCTGCTGCTGACTTTGTACTCTTGTCACCTTGCCTGTTTATTCTGTTCTATATCTATTGATAATGCTAATATGTCCAAATAGTATATATGTAGTATTAAAATTTCAGCAGTAGATATTTTGAATGACATCTTATTTCTTGTAAGCACTACTCGGGGGGGCCACTTGAATATTTGCAGAGAACACATTTACACTCTGCTGGTGCAATTGTGTCTGTTCAACATGTGTCGTATAACTGCAGTGTGTGGAAATATGGCATGTTCTCTTAAATTTATAGTCAAGATTTTTAAGTTTCAAATGTCTCCCTTATAATGTTGTTGATTTAATAACAGCATTATGGAGACGTGAGAAAATTGAGACAAAGTTAGATGTAGGAACAAAGTTAAAATGTTTCTGCTAAGAGTTGAACATACTTGGCAATGCAATATCTCCAAATAAAAAAAAATCCCATAAAAATATTTTACCAGGGTGTACCCCGCCTCTCACTCGATGACTCGATGAAAGTGTGATTCACAAGCTCACCGCATAAAGCTGTGGTCACACACATTCAAACATGAAAACACAAATTATAATTACAATTCACCAGAGGCCTCTGAATGCCCCTGAGTGGTCCTCCTTCAAAGCGCAGACTTTAAACCCACTGAGAATATGTGGGGACCTGAACAGTTAACCAATGAGACAAACAGTTCGACAGACGATGAGGTTGAAGGCTCTCTTTTATTTTACAAATTGTGTTTTGTTGTTACAGTGACTTTAGTAATTTAAACTTTAAATTTTTTTTTTCTAAAAACAATCAATTACAAACTACAAAAGATTACTTATTGATGGGTCTGTAAACACAGATTCCTTTATAAATACCTTTGATTAATTGATGGTTTTTAAAGCACAAAAAAAATTAAAAATCTGCATACCTCCATCATCACGGATGTAGAAAAAAGTAATTGATCAACATGATCTCGTGTCAGATTACAAAAATTATGATGAAATACACAGCAATTTCAAAATTACGGTTAAAAATGTGAACAATTGCTACGTTTACCTTTCTCAATTCTCTACTGTAATACAGCTGCGGTCATGCTAATGATGTCAACAGTTGCCACTGAGTAAGATCAAAATGGTATGCAAGGTGATGGATAGATTGGTGGGTGGTGTTTAACCCCCTTGGCCTTAAAGTGTGAGATTGCTGTTTCAGATCATGACCTGAACAATCTTTTCCACAGTACTTTCTTCTTCAGCAGTACTTCCATGATTACTTACTTTTCTACTTTGTTCACACCTGCAAGTGGTTATGGTTAGATTAAGATGTTCAAAAATACATGATTAGAGTGAGAAAACTATATACATTGTCACAGATTAAATACACAGTTTATTTCTCACTGGTTGCAGCTCCCATCATGTGACATTGTCCTTCTTTTGTTTTGACAATGTTAGCAAGTGCTTTAGAAGAAGGGATAACGCAAGTTAGGTCAGATGGTGTTCACTAAACTGCGACAATAAAATAGTCCGATAAAAAAATATTAGACGTTGCCTTGGATTTACAAAGAGTGAAGTTGGGGAATGAATTTAACAGCCCAGTCTCACCAAGAAATATGTAGTACGTATGTTTGTCCACATATAAAAAATGTTGTTTGTCCTGGGTAATAAATTGTGAGATGACCAGCTTTAAGTAGGCAGTTGTTTTGTATATGACACTGTAATGTTATGTGACTGGAGCTGCAACCAATGAGAATTAATCTGTAATCCTTGAGAGTGTCTAGTTTTTCAACCTTGCCATGTACACCTTACAACATGCATTAATTAAATCCTTACCAATGCACTTTTAACTTCTTGCATTTACCAACCGCAAGTGGATGCAAGGTAGGAAAGTGGGTAGTGGCAAAGATAGCGTGACTGTTTTGCTCAGGTATTTTGAGATTACTGAATTGGGTTGCCAGCCTGGTCTCTCTCCTAACATTAAATGAAAACAAACAGAACACCATAAAAATATTCCAACTCTCATACAACAACAAAAAACAACCATTCAATTCAGGAGATACAACACAAAGATTCCCATAAATTTTAGTTAATTTCATTTCATGGAAGAAAAGGATCCACTTCATGTCCATGTTTCACCAATCCCCAGTTCATTCTATAGTAAGGTCATTGAACAAAAAAACCCCGCCAAAAAAACCCACAACTCCACTTCGGGTTTTCCCACGATGTGAGGGATCAAAACAAGGATGTGCACTATGGCACAAAGTATCAAAGTATTTTCTAACAGAGACAGGTAGTCAAAGGCAGTCACTCAAGCTGGATGGATTTACGGCACCAGAGTTATTTTGGTTGTTTTTTCCCCAGCTGTCTCCTGGATGAATTACTGATCCAGGCTTTTATTCCTCTCAGCTGAGCGTCCCAACATGAGGTTAACTGCCTTACTAGTGACTGAGGAGGATTTTTTGCCTGAGTTTGGCCGAGATGCAGCTTCGGAGGATAACTTAATCTGCTTCCTTACCAGCCTCATCCACAGTGTCTGCTAAACTCATAGGAAAGGAGTAATGTGCTCACAGCCTACAGGATCAAGGCCTGCCAGTGGCCCAATCCATCTCTATCTCTCGCTTCTGCAGCACACCAGGAGTACACTAAGATGACCAGATTTCTGAAATGAAAATCGGGGACATTTTCATTGCTGTGGTGAAAAATGATCAAATATCATCATTATGAAATAAAAAAAAAACCAGGGACAAGTATTTTTTCCATGTATCTTAACCAGCTTTTATTACACAAAAGGTGAAAACAGTGTCATAATGTTAACGTTCACTGACTTTTATAACGTTACGTTAGGTCTTAAATTCAGAAAAACAATTATACTTACTTTAATGTTACATCACTTCACACACACACACACACACACACACACGTCTACTACCAGTTCACACAATAAATAAGTTAATACACAACATACCATTTATCGCGGCCACTGGTCTCCTTTTCTTTCCTTTTTGCCACCTCTAGATTATTGTTGTTGATGCTGCTGCGTCTGTACGTCATATGATGTCGTCTCTGGCTATGCGTTAAATGGCTACCGTAATAACAGTTGTTACTTTGAGTCTGTGCACACCCCCCCATGCCAGTGTGTTTATTTCTGCCCTCGTGTTCGTACGTTCACTCTAGCCTTCCCATAGTTACCAAGCCATAGCGTTCTGCTCCATTGTATTCCTCCAAGACAGTGATTTTGATTTTGTGTCATAGATTTAGTTTGTTTAAGTTTGCATAGTCTTTTGTTTCCTCAGTAAGGAGTGATTTTGGTTTTGATAATCTTTTCATAGTGCCTCCAGTTCTTAAGGAGTTTTTTTGTTTGTGTGACGTTCCCTCCGTCAAAAGAGTGCTTCCTATTATTTTGGATAAAGTTAAAATTCTTTTGTTTTCCTCCTAGAGTGGAGTGACCTTTTGTTTTGATAATTTTTACAGCCACGCTTCTTCCTATTTATTTATTGGAAGAATTTTGATAGCTGGTATTTATTTCTCTGCCTTGGAGAGTTACAGTCTTGCTAATAAAGACTACTATACCCTGAATACCCTGCATCTGTGTCCTGTGTTCTGCCTGGTCGTGACATGGTTTTATAGGGATAATGTTCAGAAAGTAAGGCTAATTTGAGTCAAACTGATGTTAGTTGTGATATTGCATGCAAACTAACATCCTCCTTTGTTTAACCTGGCACCTTTAAATAAAGGACAGACAGGGATTTGAACCTCCCACCCTGCATGGTCTGTCTGTCATGTATCATTTTGCCTTTTGCTTTCATATTCTGGCAAACATGCACACAGCCAAAGAGACCAGAAATCTCCAAGTAACACATGGGCTACATATCCCCATTGTTGTAGCTTCTCTGGCTAACACATAACTTACTGAGCACATGGTCACAGCTACCATCTTGTGCCCCCACCATCACATGATCACGGCTGCCATTTTGTCTCAGTGTCCTCCCCTTTTCTCCAATACATGCACACACATACATACACACACACAGACTAGCCTTCATATATGCTCGTATGCGTCACATATAGATCAACATATTTTGAGACTGATACTAGGTTTTAGTAATTAGCTTCTGATATAAGTCAGTGGTGCCCCAAAGGTAATCATTTTGATTAATAATACTATTGAATATTAATAACTGTCCTTGGACACTTATCAATATTTGCTAATAACTAATCCAGCTCCTAACCCTAATTCATTTGAGGTTTTATTGTAAAATTGCAATGTTTTTTTTGCTGTGGACCAACATAGATATTTCACAATCTGTCATGAGGCTGCACTCTCGCCAAATTATCATTTGTAAGGACATTCCAACATGACAAGACACTTACATTCAACAAAGCTGTTGTCAAGCAGTTAATTTCATGACCCTGTATGCTGTGTGTAAGCACAAACAGATGCTGCATTGAACCACCTGTATTTAAAAAACTCTACAGGCCCCAGGGGTGCACGAAGTCTGTCTCGAGTTCCTTCAGGTCTGGGATATCGTCAGGCTGTCTTGGTTGATAGACCAGCGCAACATTATATGAGGGTATTACATGAAAATATGGAACACTCCCTCTAGACTGATAGATTGCAGTGGTCATCTATCTCTTTTGAAGGGAGATCACATTTTCAGCTTCGGTGTCTCCGGGTACTATCCTGAAGGGGGTGCCTGCCAGAGATTCCATTGTTCTTCTGAGAGATTAAAAGCCCATCGGCAATGATGGAGTGACCTAGAAAGGCGTGATCGGGAGGAACAGCCTCCCTAGTCTGAACCCAAGTTGTGTTATGTTTTTGGACTTTTGTGCTAGTCATGGATTGCCCATTACAAATACAATATTCAAGCATATTGAATAATTGTACCTGGTACCAGGCCGCCTTAGACCAAAAGTCGATGATCAGTTTGTAGTCGACCTGACATGCGAGAGGGGCAGAGATGTCAACCAATCACCAATGAGTTGGAAACGTTGACGGGAAGATTGCCAGACAGGCCTGGTAAGCCCAAACGGGTAGTGAGGGTGAACTGGGAGCGTCCAGCACGTCGTCGCTAAGGAAAGGAGTCTGAGGAATTGTCCATCACCTTGGCGGACATTGCTAGGGTAGTTAAATGGTAAATGGACTTGTACTTGTATAGCGCTTTTCTAGTCTAGCTTCACTACATGCCGCATTCACCCCACTCACACACATTCATACAGCACGTCTTAAGATTCATAACTACGTGCTTTTCTAATCATTCATACACACATTCATACCCCCAATGATACACTGGGGGGCAACATGGGGTTCAGTGTCTTTCCCAAAAGGACGCTTCGACACGTATTCTGGGGAAGCCAGAGTCGAACCACCGACCTTCCGATTGATGGGTGACTGCTCTTCCTCCTGAGCTACAGCCGCCCGTTGAAAAGTGTCCTTGAGCTGGGGGTGGATATTCGCTCTGAAATGCTAAAGGCTCTGGACATGGTGGCACTTTCTAGGCTGACACATCTCCTAAATGTTGCGTGGAGGTCTGGGAAAATATTTGGAGTGGCAGACTGGGATGGTAGTTCCCATTTTTAAGAAAGAGGACCGGAGAGTGTGTTTCAACTACAGGAGGGAATCACACTACTAAGCCTCCCTGGGAAAGTTTACTCTAGGGTATTGCAGAGGAGGATCCGATTGATTGTCGAACTTCGAATTGGAGGAGTGGAACAGATCTTTACACTCGCAGTTACTGGGCGAGTAAGAATTTGGCCATCCAGTCTACATATGTTTTGTGGACTTGGAAAAGGCGTACAATCATGTTCCAAGGGATTCTGTGGTGGTTGCTGCAGGAGTATGAAGTGCCAGAATCACTCTTGTGAGCCATCTGTACAAACAAAGCAAGAGTCGTGTGTGTCCATATTCTTGGCACCAAGTCAAACTCATTTACAGTGCATGTTGGAGAGAAGGGCATCTGATTCAGGAACCTCTGGGTCACATCTCTGCTATCTGTGGACATTGTAGTTCTGTTGGCTGCTTCAAATCAAGACCTTCAGCAAGCACTGGATTAGTTCATAGCAGAGTGTGAAAGTGCCAGGATGAGTTAGCTTTTCCAAATCCAAAACCATTGTTCTCACTTGGAAAAAGGTGGAATGCTCCCCAGGACAGGGATAAGTCCTTGCCTCAGACAGAGAAGTTTAAGTATGTCTTTCTCACAAGTTATGGCAAGTTGGAGTGAGAGATGGACAAACGCTGCTCCAGTACATTGTGGTAAATCAGGAGCTGGTCCATCTTTGTTCCAACCCTCATCTATGGTCATGAGAACTGGGTAGTGCCCGAAGAAATTTGGTTACAGATACAAGCGGCTAAAATGATGTAATGTAAAATTTTATTTAGTCTTATGCTCGTGTCTCATCATGCTTGTGTCTCATCATGCTTAAATCACTTAATATTCTTTCCCAGGCATTAGATGCACAAGATGTTCCAGTAATAATTTTTGTTACTTGTGAAACTCGGTTTCTTTTTTCCCCAGGCATCACTTTTAAGACAATCTTCTTTCCCAGACACTAGAGGCATGTTTCCAATCAAACATTTCTCTATTTCATTGTTCATTCTGTTTCGTACACTCCTCAAGGCTGTCCAGCTCATCAACAGATGAGTTAGCTTGCAATGTCTGATACAGACATTTTTTTCCTTCACCTGTGTTCAGGTATAATATGACATGCTCTTCGTTGAACAAGCTTCTTCGCCGTATACAGCCATTAAGACCGGAAAAGGCAACTGCCGGATATTACGTTCTGAGCGGACCAATCACAGCCCTTACGGCCCGCGTCCACGCAACGTGTAGTTAGAATTTTTTGGAGGTGCAGGTCAGGCTACGGCGGAGGGGTCAACATTGACGACGTTGCGACATGACGTTAAAGCATAAACTACAACTTAGAGATAGGATGAGGAGCTTGGCCAATCGGAGGGAACTCTGAGTAGAGTCGCTGCTCTTCTGCATCGAAAGGAGATAGTTGAGGTGGTTCTGGCATCTGGTTAGGATGTGTTTTTAGGCATGTCCTACTGGGCGAGGCCCTGGGACAGACCCAGAACTCCCTTTTGAGATCATATATCCCTTCTGGCCTGGTAACGACTTGGGATCCCCCAGGAGGCGATGGAGAGCGTCGCTGGGAAGAGGGATGTCTTGGTTTCTCTCCTGAACCTACAGCCTTCGCAACCCGACCTTGGATAAGTGGACAATGACAAAGAAGGATGGACAAATATTATAAGCTGTAATTGTGTATGGTTGCCGCTGGCAGGAATGACCTTTTGTTTGAGCGTAGCTAAAGAAGCCTTACTGAACACACATACTTGTCTCAACACTATGTTATGGAGAGGCTTTGTAGTATTTTCTACTATGTACATCAGCTTGTACAGCATTCTTCTTGGCACAATGAGGTCAAAAGACTCCAGAGCAGTCACCAGCACAGAATCAACCTCTTTAAGTCAGTGGCACTGATGCTGGTGCCCAAACAGATGGCTTTAAAGCAGATCGCACACTCTCCATCACAGACTTATAGAATATTTGCAATATTTTCGTTGGGACAAGTGCTTCCTCAAGAGGTATTGCAAGCTGTGGGTTCACAGTAACAGCATGTATATGCAAATGGTATATTTTTTAGATCAACTCCAGATTTTACAGTACCTGTTAAATTCATCGGACACTATATGGCATTGTTGTGTTGTAGGCTTAAGAAGAGGGCCCAAATGCAAATTCACCAGCCAGGATAAATTCAATTACGTCTTTCAGAAACAGTTAACATGACAAATTATAGGCAGGATATTAACAAGCAGTCCAAAATATAACTCAAACATCAACTAAGGTCAGAAAATGCAAGGTATGAAACACTATGGAAAATTTGAGAATTTGATGAATTGAATCTAGTTCTATATACACACCGAGTAATGACTAAACCATCATTGGTGTGTCAGTTACCAACAGAAACCTGGCAGATAAGATAATTGGCATGCAGTGAGATATCTGTATTGAGCGTATCTCAAGCTACCCTCCTGACTAAATAGAAAATAAATATTGTGGCCCAGATAAAGAGGTGATAGATGTTAAGGCCAGCTGACTTAATGAGAGCATGTTGTTTTCTTCTCCCACAGGCAGACTAAATTGATGTTTGTTGCCATCAGAGACCTGAATTACACAGGACAAGAGTCAAGTAAATAGCCCGTCAAAGTGCATCAAGTCACACCTGCCACCAATGTCACAGCCTATGGTCAAACACAACACACAAGTCAAACACAGGACAACAACTTAATGTGCAAGGATTTGTCTGTTTTAGTCAATATTTCATAAAGGCTATTAAGACATTTTGATGATAAATCTAGAGATTTATGAACAAAATGTCCTATTCATGTTTTTTTTCAATGACATCTGTATTTTTCACACATAAGTGTAGAAATACACATCCCTCAACAAAGCGAACTAAGAAAGAGATTGAACAGTTGAAAATGTTGAGGTTTAGAGTCCTATCCATCACACAACACCATCAGGACAAGTCTGAATGTCCCACATTAATTTTGCCCCAGGATACTGAGCCTAACCCACATTAAAATACCCCCCCCCCTCCCCCACACACACACACAAAAAATAAAAAAATAAAAATCTACATTTCCCAAAATGTTTTCAACAAGAGTAATTACCACTGTATTGAATCAGATGCTTTAACAAATATATTTCTATTTTACCTTGCTATATCTTCATCCTACTTTCAGATTTGTAAATATAAGAGAATCAAAAATAATATTGAAATTTAATCTTAAGCTGTCAATGCATGCTTGAAAATTATTAATATAACACTAAACTCATTTGAAACTTCCACAGAAATGCAAAGTTACAGCAGTAAAGAGTACATTTCTCTGGATTTGTATGTGAATATAGGCCTAAAATATAGTAATATAACATATAGTACTATAATAGTAATAATAGTAAGCAAGTAATAATAGTTAGATTCTCAAACAGAAACACTAAAAGAAAAAAAGGAAAAAAACTGTTTAAAGGTAAAGCAACAATTTTCATGTGTTTAAATTCATACACTTGTTTCTCTGTCGACCAGTAATTTAAGTTTATAATTACACTTAGTATATTTAGATGTTTATGAAATCAAAATAATGTTTACCAATAGATAAACTGCCCACATTTCCTTAATGCGGATTCCCCAACTGACAACACACCTCTGCTGAATGGACAGCTCATACTATTGACAGAACAGCAAACACTACTCAGCTGGGCAGCTGTTGCCTACCCACTGTACAGCTTGCACTATTGACTGGGCAGCACACTCAAACTGATGCAGCTTCACCGAGTATTGAAAGGTCTGCTAAATAAGAAGTTTTTTGTTTGGAAAGGCTTATGAAATGTATGGCCAGTCATACCCTGGATCCACACCTTCCATGTAAAATTTTTTAGAGTGTTACCCTGCATTCCAACACATGGAAACCTCTGCCTCACACTACAGCCCACCTGTCTCCTGAATTCAGGTAAAGAAGCAGCTGGAGAGACTGAACTGCAACAAGGCTGTAGATTCAGATGGCATCAGCCTGAGGGTCCCAAAGGCTAGTGCATAACAAATATTTGTGATTCTATAACACCTCTCCATCCTTCATCTGAATTAAAAAGAAAGTTTAAGTGCTGTGGAAGCATCCTGCCTTGTTCCATCTGTCATAATTTTCTAGATGTGAAATCAAGAATGTAATTTTATTTTATCCACATATATAATTGTTAATAACCAAGCTCCATCTAATCTTGAAAATTGCCATCTCATATTATCCTAACAGAGCCCTTTGCTTTCAGACTGAAGGTTTACTTATGGTTCCTAGTACTTCCAAAAGAATAGGAGGCTGAACCTTCAGTAGTCAGGCCCCTCTCTCATGGAACTCAGCTCCCATTATGGCAGGAAGCAGAGACCCCTTTCAGATGACTCTGCAATTGTTGGTTGTATAAGTGAGGGGAAGGAGGAGGAGTACAGGGTTGTTGTGGATTCCTTTTGTTGGGTGGTGTGAAACTAACCATCAAGGAGCTGGTGGTGGATTTCCACAGGAGGAAATCTGCCCCCACACCCAGGTCCAGGAATACAAAGACCTTGGAGTACACCTGGATAACAAACTGGACTGGGCCAAGAATACAGAGGCTGTTTACAAGAAGGACCAGAGCCAGCTCTATTTCCTGAGGAGGCTCCAGTCTTTAAAAGTATGTAACATAATGCTGAGGATGTTCTATCAGTCGGTGGTGGCCAGTGCCATCTTCTTTGGTTTGGTGTGCTGGGGCAGCAGACTGAAGGGAGCAGACGCCAATAAGATCATCAGGAAGGCAGGCACCGTCCTGGGGGCCCAGCTAAACTCTTTGTTGGTGGTGTCTGAGAGGAGGATGCTGTGTAAACTGCATAGTATCCTTGACAACATTCACCCTCTTCACCAGAGCGTCAGCTTCTGTGCTAACCTCGCACAGAAGCACCTTCAGTAACAGACTCATTCCAAGGTCCTTTCTGCCTGTGGCCATCAGACTGTTTAATTCATCTACATCAGGTTGCGAGAGGGTCAGTGGAAACACCAAAATGTCACTTTATCCAATACCACTTTATCCAATGTCACTTTATCCACCGTCACTTATCCAAATCACTTGTTTGTATACATTGTATTTTATTGAGCCTGCTAAAATTGCACATTGCACGGGGCTGCATATTATATATACTGTACCTTTAGTTAACACCTACCTACTAATGGTAATTTTGTAATTTGTTAATTGTGTTGTATTCAGTTATGTTATTTTATGTTAGCTTTATTTTATTCCTTTGACACTTTGTATTGTAGCCGTTGCACAGTAATTTCCCTCGGGATAAATAAAGCTTCTTGAATCTATTTTAGTAATTAAGCTTAAAACTTTCCTTTTTGGTAAAGCACTTAGTTAAGGTGGGCTCAGGTAACTTTGAGCAATCCCTTTAGTTATGCTGCCATGTGCAGTGGCTTCTAGAGGACCTGCCTGCTTCCATTTACTTTCAATCTATGTATATGCCATTACTGTTGTCCTTAACTTTTGTTGAACTTTTTTCATCCTCAAGGTCGCCAGCTGTCACCAACTGCTTCTTGCCCTGTGATTGATTTTATACAATCAGTTGGTTTCCTTAGCCCGGCTAATTTTTGTGGAATGGCATTGCATGAATACAATTATTGGAATAGGAATATAATTAGATTAGACTGTATCTAACAGGACTTGTATTGAACATGTTCACTTTATTTTTAAAGTACAACAACAGTGTGCAAACACTATATATATATATATATATATATATATATATATATATATATATATGTATATATGTGTGTGTGTGCGCACTCAATATACGGTATACAGCCCCTCTTCTGTACAATCACACACCAGTGAACATATTGGGGACAATGTCGGATTTAGTATCTTTCTCAAGAACAATTCAATACATGGATGCATTAGGGATTGCCTTAATTTAGAAAACAACTTTTCCACCAGCTAAACCATAGCCACCCCTTAATCTTTGACAGAAAGTTGCAGTGATGTTCTGACATTGCAGAACACAAAAACTTCAAAAGAGTGTGTTCAACGGCCAGAGGCTAATTCAGCTGTGCTGTGAGAAAGAACGGTATAGGAGGTAATTCCTGTTCACAGCAAAAGTTCTTCACAATTACAGTTAATGACAATTATCTATTTATTCATACTGCATGAATATAATGTCCTTGTAGGAATTAGTTATCTTTTTGCCCAGAAATGTAGCATCTATTTGAATATCTTAAAATCCTGTATTTTTCAGCTGGTGCAAATTTGCTCCACATACTGTATCTCCAAACTAGGACATAAAAACTGTCAAAGTATGAAAACAACTGTGATAAAACCATTACAAATGGTCTAGAACATGGCAGGGCATCAGGTTTTCCCATCTCCCGAAACAGGACACATCACCCCTCTGTTTATTGAGGTACACTGGCTACCCACAGCTGCTCACATCAAATTCAAATCACTATTGCTAGCCCACAAAGTGATTTCTGGGTCTGCACTCACCTACCTCAACACTCTCATACAGACCTGTGTTACCCCTCGGTTCCTTCGATTTACCAAGGAACAACGTCTGGAGCTGCCAGCCCCACGAACGCAGCACTCCAGACTATTCTCATCCATGGTCACCCATTGATGGAATGACCTACCAAGTGCTACCAAGGAGGGGCACCCCGCTCTCGTTTCAAGAAGCTCCTGCTTTCCCAAGAGTTCCTCCTCTCATAACAACTAACCACTAACTACACTTTATTCACTTCCTTCTCCTCTTCTTGTACACTCACATCTAATCTGTTGCAGTACTAAAATTCAGCCACTGATGCTCAGCCATTTTCCTCAAAGCAGATCAGAATTTCATAGTCATCCTGGTATCTTAAACCACTTGGTTCTTCAACTATCAGAATATTTAAACTGTTGTTCAGACAGTAACATTTGAACATGAATGGCATGGAAGAAATCACATTAGCCAGAACCAGATAATGGGACATTTAAGATTTTTACATAAATTCAAAGCAAAAGTACATAAACTGATCATGAACACCTTGACTTATGTAGCCAGATTGGATCATTTGTAGACTGGTAGAACTCTGCTGGAGGCAGCATGTGATGATGGGGATTTGTTATGACACAGCAGAGCAGAAACAGCAGTTCAGATGAAGGTGTTTTGTATATGTTTTGCAAAATTTGCTGAGTAATACAAGGGTAAGGTGAAACTTCTAGAATTTTGTTTTCTCAAGATATATGAAAATGAGTTGCATCTTTAACCAATGTTTGAATATGAAATGCAGGTTCAGTGCAGCATGAGCAGTGCAGGAATTTCATGACGCATGGATATTTCACTTCTGCTGCATGATAACATCAGCATATCAGGCGCTCACGCTGTATTTGAAGTAAGTGGGAGTGAACATTACCATAAAATTTAATGCAATTCTTCTTTTTTTTATTAATTTGATTAATATTTTTTCCTTTACTTGACAATGAACCATTGACTGGTTTTAGTGATATTTGTGCAAATGCATGAAAGCAAATGTATCGCTTTATGCAAGGATATACAAACTATGAAAACAACTGATAAAAACCGTTACAAATGATCCAGGACGCCTTAAACCATTACACTGTAAACCAAAAGAGGCATAAATAATTTCCACCCCACCTTGTCACTTTCTATACCATAAATATTTTGCCTCTTCCCTATGCAGCCTCACACAGTGTGCAACTTATTGTAAACTCTAAAAAACATCCGTACAAACATGATGCATACATCTCCCAACTTAAACCTTGTGATGCTTTATATTATGATCACATAAACCCTTAAAAAGTCAAGTTTTCTGTTATTTTGACTCCACAGACAAATTTCAATCAAGCCAGACCAACTGAATTCTCTTCATAGAGCAATTCAAATAGTTTTTTTTTTTTCCTGAGCATATCTAAGCATATGTGCAAATGCTCCCTGTGTAACACCTACCTTGTTTTAATGGTGGGATTCATCCTGAGAGGAAAAAGTCCCAGGTCTATGTCTTTGCTGTCAGGATTAAACTCAAGGGCTCCTGAGACATAAATCAGAAAGTAGTCCCAGAGCTCGGGTAACTTCTGGGAGGAGAGAATCATGAGGGTAGCTTTAGTGGTGGTTTGGTTTGTTGTTAGAGAGAATGCCAGAAAAAGATGAGTGTCATCCAGTGAAGGGGTCACCCAGCAATGCTGTCACCTCCCTTCAGCTTGCCTTTAAGCACTCCTGACTGACCCAGCCTCAACTGTCCACTCAGCACCTACATTTCGCTGACTGACTCCTCCCCTCGGGACAAAATACAAGCACCAAATAAACTCGCCAATCTGCCCTTCATCCACCATCACCCACATTTAATCTTATTTACCTCATTTCAATTGGGTAAACTCTGGTGCGGTTTTTCCTCAGTGATCAGATTAACCCTCATAATAGAGTGTGTACTTAAAATTGACAATGAACATTGTCAGTATGTTAACCCCATTTGGAATTTCATGTGACAAAAATTTTAATAAATCAGTCATTGTCCTGATAGAGTCACCCCCCCCCCCCCCCCCCATGACTGTTGAATCCCATTTTTACAAGCCTTCATCCTACTCTAAGTTACTGAACCTTACCCCACATATTTTCATATGCTATGGTTAGTGTTAGTTATATAAATCTATTTTAATTTATCTGTACAGTTTTACAGTTATTAAGATCTGTTTTGACTGTAATATCCTTTCATTTTGAAATGCGAAAACTGTATTGCCAAAATTTGATACTGTATTGTTTTTCAGTAAAAAAAAAATAGCAAAGAAATTCTAGCTTATCAATGCAGTTTAAAACTTCACCTCAAGCACCACCAAACCATTGGCCTACATAGTCCACATATAAATTATAACCAATCATTATTAAATGTAAGTTTAAATATAACACGCTTTAAACACAAAGTTAGGCTAAACACCTTGATTAAAACGCTTATGATGATGCGTAGCCTATCAAAAACGCAGAAAATTATATAAAATGTGGTGCCGACACGCTTGGCAAACAAGTACTATTTAATTTCGAAGAGAGCCAAGTGTTTCAGCATGTACCGCATAAGCGGATACACTCATGCTGTTTTGGTAATGAGATACATCGGTATTTCGTTTATTAGCTTGTCTCTCCCAGAACAATCCACACGCGCCGTAGTTTAACCCGAGTTGACCACTTTTTCACGTACCAGTAAATAAGCGACAGTCCGTCGAAGCGCTCAAGCTCTCTCCCCCGCTGTTTCAGCAGAGACATATTATCCAAATACGGTCCAAGTGATGTGCCCGCTCACGCTGCTACAGGTCAAGTAGGAAACAGAGCTGCCCGTTCCAAAGACGCATCACTTCACCCGCTCATCAGCTTTCCTCTCGCTTTGAGGCAGAGACCGAGTCGCGTGCCTGCTTTGTGAGCGTGGATGTGTCAGCAGACATTTCCCCCTTCAAATCAGACGAACGCTTCTGTTCTCTTACGGGGCGCTCTGTCTGGCCGATTCTAATCTGACCGACACGTGGGGATTTTTCCTGCTGACTGACCTGAACTTTATTTGACAACCGCACCGAAGGTCTGACAGCTACGAAAGTCATGTAGCAGGAAGACCCCAGCACTGTACTGCGGAGACACATGTGCACCATGAGGGTCGACTCATGTATATTAAAGATGTTGCATAATTTGCGAAAATCGACGGATAGCTGGACAAAGCAGATTAGATTTTACGTCTTGTGCAATTCACTCACCTCATTTGACCGTATGACGCCGTCGACTTAAGTTTTTTTCTTTTACAGTCTCAGCCGGTTTGTGAAAGATTCATCTTCAGAAAAACAAACAATTCAGTATAATGAAATCTCATTAAGATGAATTGCAACAAAAAATGGTTTAAGCTGAATATAGGTCTTTATTGTTATTATTATTATTTTCCTGATAAGGTTCAGTTACTTGTTGAATACCTAAAAATAAGTACAGAAACTGCTTTGGTGTGTCTGATATTGCCTATAAAGTCCACAGATCCTGGATATGCAGTCAAAATCCTCTATGTTCCAGAGCAGCCTGTATCATTATTTTAAGGCTGCCATCTGGAATGAGCTGGACAGGTTTAAAACTGGCACACTCTAGTCAGTAGGTAAACGTAAATTTAAATTTAAACAGACAGTAGTTCATTAAATGAAACATTAAACAACACAGGGCAGCCAGCTTTTCAGGTCAAGACTCAGCAGTTCAACCACATCTAATGGAGAAACAACTCTCTTTTGAGGACAGTAATGTACACAATCTGGACAGAGAAGACAGATGTTTTGAGGGAGGAGTCAACATAGCTATTTCTGTTAAACTTAAAAAAAATAATAATAATTAAAAATTTTTTTTAAAAACATTTGAACATAGAGGATGCTCTCAGGTATCACCTTCCCAGCACCCACAATACAGCCTTGATACGCCTTCCTGGGTAGTTTCACAACCATTCACACACTGGATATTGCGACCAAAACATGCACGTTCAGGCCAGTAAACAACTCACATGCGAGAATGACCTAAAGGACCCGTACTTTGGTGAGGTGGCTCAGTGACACAAATGTAACCTTAACGGCCCACAAGCCTTTCTGTGAATGGTCTCTCTACCATTTATAATTCTCCCCATTAGAACTGAAGAAGCATTTGGATGAGATTCGAAGTAAACACAAGAAACTTGTGCCAAAAAAATGGACCAGACTCAGAGAATAATTCTCTATATAGACCAGTGAGCAGTGCTGACCAACATATCATTGGGGTCATCAGGTAGGTTCATCAATGTTTTGTCTAGTTGGGCCCACGACACCTCTAGGAGGCTAGACAGTGATCACTGGCATCCCAGAGTCACTCCCCTAATGCCAGCCATCACTGCTCCTCACACCACAACAACCATATTTTCTTCCACAACAAGCTACCCCAGACTCTCACCAACTGCACACCAGTCATAACGGGGTGGGGACACAAACCCTGGTTCGGGTAGGGGGTAGAAATAGAAGAGGCAAAGATAAGTAGGAATGGGATTCAAACCTTGGTTCGGGTAGGGGGTAATGAAAGTAAAGAGGGTGCCAGAGGTGGAAGCAGGACACATTAGCAGATTCAGCAGACAAACACACCTTAACAGTCCTATAATCACTAAAAATGCCAGCAATAACAAGGCCATCCAGGCCAACTTACCTAAAATGGCCACCTGGTTTCAAAAGGCTCACATGGGCCACACCCTCCACTTAAATATATCCTGGATATCCTCCTTGCTTCTTCCAAGAGTCTGTTTACTCTAAAAGCTCCCCCTGCTGGCCCCCCAGCTACTATTGCTCCTTCTAATCCAAATCCACTGACTGGACTTTACTGTCTCATCTGGCACTTCCTACACTATTTTCCTCATACTCTGTCCACTTATACCCAACTCCCTCAACAATGAGACAACAGACTTTGCACCAAATCCTCTACATAGTCTAACTTTCCATCCTCGCTGCTCTGCTTCTGCCCCCAATTCCACATACCTAAGCTTTTTCCTTCCATATGCTTCTGCCATTAATTCCTCCCAAGGAACAGTCAGCTCTATGAAATAGACTCTCATTCTACTCCTAGACCACAAGACTATATCAGGCCTTAGATTTGTAGAGGCTCTTTCCTGGGAACAACAAGCTTTCCTCCTAAGTCTACCTGCATCCCAATCACAAGCATCCTCTAAGTTTCCTTGCCTCCTTATTGTCTTATTAACTTTCTCCCCCTCTTGAACAAACTGAATTGCCACTCTCTTCACCTTAGACCCTCCTAAATTTACCTGCCTTCGTTTATCTTCAATACTTGCAGCTAAGCTTCTTAATACTTGGTTATGTCACCACGTTTACCGGCGTTGTGACAGACTAATCTTACAACCTGACAGAATGTGCCTTAGAGTTGCAGTACCTGAACATAACGGGTCTCCATTTACCCAGAGTTTTAGGTTCTGGGGAGTTGGCAATACATAATATGTTGGCCCTATCAAAAATCTAATACTCCTTTCTGCCATACTCCTATCTCTTTTCAACTAAGCTTTTTCTTCTCTACACCTTCCCAATTCAACCTGCTAAGCCTGAGCCTGAGCCACTGCCTTTGTACCCCTTAACATTTCCTCCTGTTTATGAACCTGCTCAACAACTAGCTTTCTCTTCTCCTTAGGACCTGCTCTACTCCACACCCGTTGGCCTGGGCCAAGCCCCAAGCCTCCCCGGCCAATTTGAACATTACCCACAATGTCTGTATGTCTAAGAGTTGCCTCTGTGTCCTGAACTGCTATTCTTGGATTCCCTTTCCTCCCCTTGGTTGGGTTTGGAACCACCTTACTAAGTACCACATCTTTACTCCCAGCTAACAGAAGCTCTGTCCTAACTTTAGTACATTTAATCTCCTATACTAGACTAGATACTGGGAGTTGAAGTATGCCTCTCCCATAAAGTGCCACAGTACTCAAGCATCTAGGAACGCCTAGGAACTTCCTAATGTAAAAGCTAACGAATATTTCCATTTTTTCTGCAACAGATAGTGGAATCTCATACAGAGACAGTGGGCACATCAACCGAGGGAACAATCCAAACGGCAGACATCACAGCTTTAACTTTCCTGAAAGCCCTGATTTATCTACACTATCCAGTCCCTCAGCAGCATCTTTCCGAAGCTGCACTGCCTGCTCTCCATCATTCATGTCTGCCTGACACCACCTTTTCCCTAATTGTTGGAAATTTTTCTTAATCTGTTGCAAACTTTCTATAACTTTATTTCCCTATACTTATTGAGATGCTTCTAGACTTTGTAGGTTTGATTTTCATACCAACCCACTTTAGATTTTTATGAAGTCTCTCAAGTATTCTCTTCATACATGGTACTGTTGTAGTCACCAACATCATATCATCATATCATCGTTAATGGAGAAATCGCACACCATACCATAATGCCTATCTCTAGCCTCTGCCAGCGTATTGTGAAACCTGCTTTACTTAGGCACAGTCTAATATCCTGGAAATATTGTCTTTGTTAACCACTACTACAGGTACTCTAAAATAATCAAACACTTTCTAAATAAGGCTATATGCACTGAATGCACTGAACCAAATGCATTTGCTAGATCCAGAAATATAACATGCAAATCTTTTTTCTTAATCTAGGCTGTCTGAATCTGATGCCAAGTCATGCTAGTGTGCTCTAAACACCCTGCGAAACCTGGTATTCCTGCCCTCTGCACAATTGTATCTATTAAGCTATTCTTTTCTAAATAACTAGCTAATCTCTGTGCAACTACACTAAAGAAAATCTTGCCCTCTACTTTTAGTAGAGAGATCATCCAGAACTGACTCAGGTCCAAGAACTCTTTCTCCTTTGGCAATAGAACGCCTCCTGCCCTACGCCATGCTCTAAGACAGTGTTTTTCAACTCCGGTCCTTGGGACCCACTGCCCTGCATGTTTATGATGTTTCTCTCCTCCAACACACCTGATTCAAATGAATGGCTCCTTATCAGGCCACTGCAGAGCTTGATGACGAACTGATCATTTCAATCAGGTGTGGTGGAGGAGGGAAACATCGAAAACATGCAGGGCAGTGGGTCCCGAGGACCGGAGTTTGAAAAACACTGCTCTAGGAATAAACTGTTTCTCCCAAACTATTCTTAATTGTCTCCAAAAAACATTAGGATATCAGGTGCACTCTTATAAACCCAGTAGGGGAATCCATTTGGTCCTGGGGCCGACAAAGCCTTTGCACGCCTGACTACCTGCTCAACCTCTTTCTACCTAGGTGGTCTAACATCCGTCTTATGAGCTATCTCTCCTAACGGTGGCATGTCAGGTGGAAGGCCTACTACTCTACACTGATCAAGATCTGAATATATATTTCTTAGATACCCTTCCAGCTCTGACTTTGTTGCTTTAAGCTGCCCTCCCTTTCCTGGTTAAAGAGCCTATTAACAAACTTGAACAGAGCCCTGTGAAACGCAGTCCTTACATATTCTTTCGTCTTTCTCTTTTTCCTAAGATATTCAGTCCTCCTGAGTATTGCTAGCCTGCCTCTTCAATTCTTCCTGCAAAACATTAATTCCCTCCCTCTCTTCCTCTGTAGCTTTTTGCTGCTGCTTTCTTAAATTTCTTCTTTCCTTAAGCAATTTCTCTATCTCTCTTTGCCATCTAGACTTAACTAATTGTACTCTTTCAACCCTATCTTGCACCCCAAATCTTTCAACACCATAGGAGTGAATTATATATCCCATCTTCTCTTGCCTATCACTTGCATTTCCTCCCAACCTACCTAATATTGCTCCATATTTCTTTTTCTAACAGACCTATTCACCTCAGTATCAGCTGCATCCTTTCTTAGAACCTCCTCCTCCACCTCCATAGCTGTGTTATTGCTATCCTTAGGACTGTGGTTTTCTACCTGCCGCTGGACTTCATCCGACTTACTCAATTGACTTCTTAAAAAGTACTGATCGATGTGGCCCCACTGCCCTTCTTTACCACATCTCTTTCTTCCTTGATGCATTTTAAGGCCTCAAACTGACGTTACTTTCTGTCAGCCACAAGGACAAACCTGGAGCTCTGGTCTGACACTTTTATTTTCTCCAGCTACACTCTCTTTCCTCTGAGAACTATTCTACACAGCTCTATGCCCCTATCCTTCACTGAATATAAATGTCTTCAACAATCAAGAAAAAAGGCGGTAGTTTTTACATATATTCGTATGTATATACAGTATATATATATATATATATATATATATATAGATATGGCATAACACTTTTTTCTTTCAAATGATTGTAGCTCAGGATTCTCTTTAGCTACTCTTGTCCAACATGCCAATAGTAAGTGATCCAAAGACATGCCTTATGTGTAGAATACAATGGGTTGGGTATTGTGCTTCTTTTTGTAGTGCTTTTTGTGGTTAAAGTCCAATATGAATACGTCAATTACCATTTTAGTTAGTTAAGTCTCAAATGATTATCAAATTGATCTAATATTCCCTTTTTGATAAGGAGGACAAAACCCTTGGCAGAGATTCTAAAAGGTTGCTTTAGTCAACCAGTTCAAGTGAGGAGAGATCAAAGTTGAGCATCAAGAAACAACAATATATAGAAACATGCAGCTCTGAAGCCAGAGAGGCTTCAAAAAAGAGAAAAATATCAAGTGACTGAACAAAGAGAATTGAGCACTAAGAGTGGGACAAACTCACAGTTCATGTCAAGACTATAAAACTGGAAAAATTATACATTTCAGAATTATACAAAAAGGCCTTTTTAAGGGAACAAATGGGTTAACAACTTAAAGCTGTTGTGCAGCAATGGAGTTTGATCAAGCCTTGAAAGTTTGTGCTGCCAATTCTTGCAGGTATCCCAACTTTTCTTGAGCATTATTTGAACAGTATTATACTGTATCTATCTATATATTTGAATCTATCTATATTGTTGTTAAAGTATGTTCCTGGTATTGAGATGAGTATATCCAGTTATCGTAACATATCAGCTTGTTGTGGTCTCAGTGGTTCCATACCACTGTTGTACTCTGAGGTTAACCAAGAGAGAGAAGAGCAACATTACATGAATAGTATTTGGATATGCTGTATACTGCAGTTTATGATGACATTTTTTTTGGCACTGCATGTTTATGTTGGGGCATCATTGGATCTATAAGATTTTAGTGCTCTATGGACATTTAAGAAGCTTCATCTTCGCTAAGTGTCAACACAACTGAATTCGTCCAGTGAACTAAAAACAGTTCAGCTGTAATCGCCACAGGCAGGGAAGAAGATGGTGACATAGCTCCCTCTTCTGGACATTGTCAAAACTATGTAGCAAGTATCATTCCACCTAGTTGTATATTTATCAGCAGGCATCTGGTAAAATAAAATTTAAAAAATGATGATGAAAAAAATATTAGAAGGCTATATTTGATTGAAGGTAATACATAGACAGTGTTTCAAATGTCAACACTGACTGATTTATTGTATTATTAAAATATATACATATGTCAGTTTTGAATTTTATGGCAGAAACCTGTGACATGTTTACTGATACTATCTCAGAACCAATAAGTTAATAAAGGAACATGACTGGTTATAAAAAGACCAAATAGGCAAATTCTTTCAGGAGTAAAGATGTAGAGAGGCTCACCAATGAAAGACTCTAAACAAGGAACAGTGGAAAACTTTCCTGTGGTCTGACATATCAGAAATATTCCTTTTAGAAATCATGGGCAAAGCTTTCTGAGGGTAAAAGAGGAGTCTTCCGTAAATCAATTCTACCGTCAGCCTCTCTGACTTCTCTGACAAAAATAACCAAACTCAAACAACTGGGCATAGTAACAGTATGTATAACTTAGTATAGAGCTGCTTAACTTTTATAGTACAGGTTTTCATACCATTACATTTAGGTCAGTAGTTTCAGTAGTAGTAGAGCTAATGTTAGATACACTTCACGTAGTCACGAGTAATCATCTTCTGGGACTGGATAGTGTAGTGGTATGATTGCCACCTTCCATGTGGGAAAACTGAGTTCAAATCCCTTGTATGAAAGGTACTACCTCTAGTAGGGGTCCTTAGGCAAGACCCCCTTACCCTACATGCCTACCTGTAAGTTGCTTTGGCTAAAAGCGTCTACTAAATACATAAACATAAAACATCTTGAATTGGCCCTTAAACAGAACAAAACACAGAATATATTATAGTTATACTATCATGTTTTTTTCCTGTGATCTACCACACATTGACAAAACAAGTCTTGTGAAAAACGTATGTTTTTAAGTTCAATTCAGTGACCATTTCACTGAATTGACTGGCTTTCACACAAACACATGGGAGCAGCACAAATATTTACACGCTCCCCCATGCTTACATGTTCTCACTTTTCTTTAGCGTACCGGTTTGTTATTAAAATATTCTCTTTCTTTCATTGATCATTCAATAAATGATTTGCTACTACAGTATTTGGTGACCTCAAATGTTGTACAATAATAGATGTTTTTAGCTAGCCCTTGATTTCTGTTATGCCAGGGCTTGTTCTGCATCCAAGGACTAAAGGTTCCTATCTACAAATTTAGTGTCATTATATGTCATTCAGCGTCACAACAGAACTTGTTTAGAGAGGGTAACTTATATGAGATGATCAATGTCATTCTCTCTTTACTGTAAAGACATGAAAGCAAAGTGAGTGTGAACACATTCTTAGCAAGAAAGATTAGGTTTCTCAAAACTAATCAGTTTTTTTAAAAGTTATATTTATGATTTTGAGGGTAAAACAGTAAATGGACTTGTACTTTTGTACAATTGTGTGTGTGTGTGTGCGTGCGTTCGCGCACCCGTGGGTGTCAACACTCATGTTTTGTGAATGTGTGTGAAAAAGCACCGGGTAGCTTGTTACACTATATAGACTAAAAAGTGCTGTATGAGTGTGTGGGTGAATGCGGTTTGTATTGCTTTGAGTGGTCAACTAGACAAGTGGTCAACTAGACAAGAAAAGCACAATATAAATATTGTCCATTTACCACTTATTAACAAAAATGAACAAGATTTAGAATTTTTCTTCAAAAAAGATAGAAGAAAAGGAAAAATCATGTAGATTTTTATAAAACGTACAAGTAACCATTCTCAAAAATGTTACAATCAATAGATTAATTGGAGACATCTGTCATAATAAGTCCATCAGAGGATGCATATTTGCATATTTGTGAATGCAATGTTGCAAAGAACTTTCAACATCTACAGTGTATGATCATATGTAAAGATTCAGAGAGTCTGTCCATAACTGCATCTGGAAATGTAACCTGAAGCTGTATAACACAAAGAGAAAGCCATTACCTTCTTTTCCCGGAAACACAACTGGGTTCTCTGGAAACAAGCTCATCTTAGATGAATAGACAAATGCTTGACATGTGTTCTGCGATCATGACTCCATGTCAACTGCTTCTGAAAATGGACATCCAAACTGTCAATTAAATTCACAGCCAACCATCCAAATGTCCAAAAACCAGCACTTAATTGATTATGACTGTGTGAGGTACATTTGTACCTATGACAAAGGTGACTTGCATATGTGAATGGGAAAATATTTTTGACGCAGAGACGTCAATATACTGGAATTTTGAAGGGACATACTGTATATTACCATCAAGGTAAGGAGGTAAGAGAGGTCTCTTATTATCTGTTGTTTCAGCAGGTCAGTGCTAGACCTCATTCTACACAACTTTCAGCAGTTTGACTCATAAGATACATAGTGTGGCTGCCTGATTGAGGAGCCTGCAGTCAGATCAGTCTCTTGTTAAATCTGATAAAGACCACACACTGATGAGCATCTGACATCTTGCATTCAGCAAGAACAGATTCCACACAGCTTCCTATAAAACAGCAACAACTAGTAGTCTTAGTTTCCAAATGATTAAAAAGTTTAGTTAAAAGGAAGGGTGATGTAAAGCAATGTTGGCTCTATCCCCACGTTATTTTGGGTGTGTTGCAAGCGTGGATTCCATGCTTAAATGATGGTTGTTGTTTTTTTAAATACAATAAACATTTTCCATTGAAACTGAAAATTATACATGCGTCACATTTATTTTCTTTATTCTATCTTGAATTTTAGAAAATAACTGCTCTTCTGAAGCAGTTAAATATTTACCATGGGAACCGAGGCTGGAATGATGTCATGCACCAATACCAAAAATGAAATGAGAAAGTAATGCTGTCTCATAATTATTCCCTTTGATATTTTGTGTTATGTAGTGTTGTGGTGGTTATTGTGTGTCCCAAATGGGGCCTTTCTGTATGGAGTTTGTACATTCTCCCTATGCATTCACCATAGATTAATTGGCGATTCTAAATTAACCCAAGGAGTGAGTGCATTGTTATTTTTCTCTTAGTGGCCCTGTGATACACAGGTGATCTGTCCAGTGTGCACCCTGCCTCTTATCCAGTTTCAGTTGGGTTAGGCTCCAGCCGCACAGATGATTTAGCATTTCCTGTTGCTGGAGTCACTAAGCATATCACATATGTAAAAACAAGATGGAGTTCCCTAGTTGCTACCACCCTATTTTGAAAATACCAAGCAGCAAAGGGCAGGGCATAGTTTTAATGTGTCTGTTGATGCTGGTGAGTATATGGAAGAATGCCTGCATAGATCAGTGTGTCGATACAGAACGCATAACTCACAGTAGAAATGTGTTTGTTTAAAACCTGAAATGTGGGACACTCCTATCATTGATATGTTGTAGCTGGAAACACCCTTCAGCCTCTCACAACTATGTTGAAACTATTATTTAAAAGAAACTGTTTTTCTAAAAGCCCAGTTCACCCAATTTTCAGGCAAATGTTTCTTATCTCACCATGAGATGTGTAGAAAATGCATTAAATCATGAAAATCCCATACCTACATTTACAGAATAATTTCATTGTTATATTTGTTTGCAGATTCACAGTTGATGGAGTTATTTTGTTGCAGGTTTGGTTTTTCTCATTTATTGAAATGAGATTTGGTTAAATGCTTTAAAACCTACTTAAAACATAACGCTAACCGACCTGCTTATATATGAGGAGTAAGGCATTATAGTGCAGAAACGTTTTGTGCTTTGACGGGACTATATTTAATTGTCTATGTTGGGCACAGGGATTAAATTGGTCTGGAGAGCAATGTAGCCCAGCTTCTGATCCCTGTCTTGGCTCAGGTCATTTACTTCAGTGTCAGCAAATGAACTGAAATCTGCTTTTCGGCACTGTTTCATCTTGAACATATTCAGGTTGTCTCCTTTTAATCCTTCATTTCGTAAAACATCTGTTGTAGCACACATCAGGAAAAATATAGTCTTTAAGTATGTTTTTGTCTAATTTACTTATCTTTCACAGCAGAGGCAATAGCTTATTTATTTTAATTTGGTATTATTTCATGTGTCTTTCTGATTTCACGTCACCAAACTAAAATGAAATGTGTTGTCCAGACTGTGTTAAAATCCACACAGCTGTCTTTGTATATCTTAAATCTAAATGGCACCATTAAAGTAAGGCCCGTGTCTTTGATTTTAAAATATTTCTCTCTAACCTTTAAGTAAGTTAATGCTAGTATTAGAATGTGGGAATTGTGACGAAATAGTGTAACTTGAGCACCTTTACAGAAATACAAGCCCTCTAGACAAACCATGAAGCTTGATACCACAAGACACCTCAAAACACAAACACTGCATGGTACCACCCTTTGAAACTATGCGTTTATAGCTCAATGGGTGGCAAACTTGTCATTCAAGGAATGGATCAAACTCCACCAGGTCACTTTGTAAAACTCACTGACAACCAGACACACCTGTAAGTGTCACACCTCCTCATGGAATGTGGCTTATGGGTCTAACAAAGGCACAGATATTTTCTCCTTGTCATTCCTTCCCACACTCTTCAGCATTGTATCACCCCAACATAAACTGCACACATTTTTAGTCTGTCACTCACCTTGCTGCATTGCTATGGAGAGAAGTTCCTTCCACATAAAGCATTCTTTAAAGACAACTTTACCATCCATGTTTGTGGTGCCCTGACTAATCAGAAATGGTCTGTCCAGATCTCCAAAACATGTTTGTGTCACTACTGGTTAAAGATTATGAGGTAGCAACATATCCCAGGGTTGTTTAGGACTGAGATCAAGGAATAGTAAAATGTGCAACCCTGAATTGTATGTTTTTTTTCTTATTATAATCATGTCTGTTCAAGTCCGAACTGTATCCAATTGTGAGGGAGAACAAAGACGGTTCCGGTTACATAAAATGGACAAGACACTGCATAGATATAGACAGACTAATACCTCCCACAATCCACTCATTCCATCATGTAAACATTTGTGGCAAAATCAGCAGTGTGTCAAACATCAAGACATCAAACATTGAGGTCATGGCAGATATTGACAGGTGTCGATTGTTTTACACTTAGCATCATAATGATAAACTTTGTGATTTTGTTGCTTGAGTAAGCAGAGATGTTGTTTTAAAGCAACTACTGACTACCTGATTATAGCAGCTTTTATGACAAATATCCACAGTAAGTGAGACATCAGTTGCATCTTTGCAGGGAGCATATTAAAGAAGACATAGTGATTGTTTAAATCTATTAGCCTTTACTGTAAAACTTAAGTGTCAGTACATGTTCTGTCATAAGATTAGGCTTGTCAGATTAGGTATGTTAGATGCTAAACTAAATGAATCAATATGATACAAATGGAAAAGTGAAAAACTATTCCAGAGCGATGACACTAAGTCAGGAGAGTCACTGTGCTTTTTGTACAGTATATGAAAGAAATCCAGTTTTAACTGTTGGAGGTAAAGGAAGGTCAAAACCAACACTGATCTTAATTTTACGCTTCAACTTCCTTATTCAGTGCCTCAGTGCCACTTGTTGGGTGCTTACACTTGTATTTATACCTGTTCTTCTACAGCTACTGCTATTTCTACGTCTACTCCCTCAACACATATATTGCCTATTGTAGTTCTCTTTCTAGAGTTCTTCTGTCTTTTTATCAAAACTGTTTTCAACAGCTTTTGTTACGTGTACATACAGTACTTCTGCAACATGTCTCCATATTTCCAACATTTTGTCACATCACGTTTCGAGTTCTGTTTTGTTTTGTCTTGTTTTCAGGTTTTAGGTTAGGTTCTGGTCATGTTTTTTCCCACTGTCAAGTTAGTTTCACTCAAGTCACCTGTTTTTGTTCACAGCTGCACTACATCACCAATCACCTCCCCACAGTATTTAGTTTCCAGGTTTCCCTCTGTTCAAGGCAGAAACCTCACCTCACGTTCCATAGGTCTTGCTCACGTTTGGTCAGATTTTGCCTCATAGTCTTAGTCTTGTTTTGTTTTTCAAAGTTAAGATTTTTGGTATCCGGCTCAGCCGCGCTTTTTGTTGTCTTTTGTCAATAAATCATCTTTTGCTTTGAGTTCTGCATCTGGGTCCTCCCTCCACACCACCGTACCCTGACACATTTAAACAGTGCCTCTGCAGTACTTGATCTCCTTATATTTTTCTTACTGTAAAACTTTGATTGCCTATACACTTTTCGTACTGATGCCCTCACTTCTAATACACATTCAACTGTTTATGTGCTTTTATTTTCATAGTGATTTCACTGGAAACTGTGCAGCTGAAAACCTGTTGCCATGAGGGTGCTGTAAAAAATGTATTGCTCAGGTTTCATTCCTCTGCCAGAAGCAAATGTATATATCATGAGTTTACCCTGACGTTTTGCAGTGACCCCCTCTTCTTATTAGCCTAAACATCGAATCATGCCTGTGCTCACAATAAGAATGCTGCTCATCCAGTTCAGAGGTTGAGACACATTCCAGTCATGTTAGAGCACTTGACTCAAGGCCTGCAATCTACACTTTGCCCTACACTTTTCATTTTTGAACAACTAGTATCTCAATAACTGAGTATAATTCAATTCTTATAGCTTATATATTATAACCCACAACTTCAAACAGTGTTCTTAGAATCTGTTCAGTCCATGCATGCTGATGAACCTGCTATGTCGTTCAAAGCTCTGGGAAATACTTTTCTTATGTCTCCTTACACTGGACTTAGTGTAATACTTGTGAATTGTATGTATTTTAAGAATATGTGTAATTCCAAGAATTGTATATTGTGGTGAATTGTACATTTTCTAATATTCACTCTGGAGTTGTGGATATTTTATTTACTATTTCATATGAAGCAATGGGTAAACATGTTCATCAGATCACCATTTTTCCCATCTACCAACAAAGAAAGTTTAAGCTTACATTCTGAACTCTAGACTTGTCTGTTGGGAGGGTTTGGCATGTTGTTTTGTTAATGATTAAACCGGACTGTACTCTTCATTGATCTGTCATATCCATTGACTCTCACCCTCCTATCAGTGGAGAAGTAAAATAATGCAGTGATGATGTATTTAGCAGATGGGGAGACACAGTATCCACAGTCACCATTATCTGCTGATGACACAGTGTGAGATAAATACGGCCTGGTAAGATACAGATTATTACACGGGAACCCCACCTGCTTGATTTTAACTGTGTGATACTATTTGTAACAAATCTGAAAGGCTTACTCTTTGATCTGCCTTGGAAATATCTCCTGGAATGTCTTCCATTTGTGAATAACTGCATTACTTTGCCATTACAAAATTACAAATTTAAATGTATTGCACACTACATTTTTACCTACTGGTGGAATTCACTCAATACATGTTCTTGAGAAAAATACAAAAAAACATCAGCAGAAGAAAAAAAAGATGTTAATCTTCACTGAAATCAGTTGTTTTGTCTGCTTTTGAAGTCATCTTATTTTTGCCCTCTGAATATTCATAACTTGCTTTTTTCCCCACTTTTCATTATTTGACCAACAGTTTACATCCACTTCTGACTAAAAATAATTGCATCATCATAACTGAGTAAGAGAAAACGTAAAGCAAATATTTGTTTAGCTTGAATGATTATTTTATTATCTAAAATTTGCTGATTGATTAAGAACTCAATGATTAAATTATCAAAAAGGAAAAACAAATATCTGTCAAGTTTGACCTTCTATAATCAAACTAGTCACTGATTACTTAACAAACTGATTAAGCAGCTTGAAAGAATTGTCTTTACATCTTTACATCTGAGGAATGGATCTAAATTTCTGTGTTAATCTGGGAATATCTATTCCAGGGTGCCAAAGGAACATGTCAGAGATGGCAGAGAAGAGCAATATGTTTTTAATCCTGGTTATCAAACACTGGACTAGTGCTTTACCCTCACAGGGATTTTAAGGGTTGCTGGGAGTATTGACCTGTGTTAGTTGGACTTTGAGAAGGCTTACGACCCTGTCCCTCACGATACCCTGTGGGAAGTGCTTTGGGAGTGTTGCCAGCAATAAATCAGACTAATTTACGGTGTATGATGGACTCTAGCAGAGCTACTATTTGTCATTGGTTCTGCTCAAAGCCTTAATGGACCGTATCTTTAAGAGCAGACAAGCCAGAGGATTTACAGTTTAGTTGGCTTGTGATTGCATCTTTGTTGTTTGCAGATGACATGGTTCTCTTGGCTACATGAAGGTGGGACATACAGTCGGCACTCAGGCTTTTTGCATATGAGTATCTTTGTCTGTTTAACAGTTTTCATTTGTTCTGTTTGACACCAGTAGGTTATTTGCCACAGTGAGAAAAGTCTTGGGGTTTTTATTCAGTGGAAGTATCGGGGAAGTCCTGGGAAAATTCTAAAATCCAGTACTGTACTTCTGTTTTCCCATACAAGACAAGGGTACATGGAAACACACACAAACAGACAACATTGTGACCATGTCCTCCTTCCAGCTGATAACAGCCTTTACTTCCATGGCTGAGAGGACTGAAGGCTGGCACTGAATGATACTGCCTCATTCCTGCAAAGGGATGGAAACATGACTGTTTGAAAAAAACTTCACTCATCACAAAGCTTCAAATCAGGAAGGGACTAAAATTGTGCATTGTGGTGTTGTTTTTCAGACAGGGTTTTTAAAAAAAAATCTACCTAAAAACAATATTCAAGAATAAAAATGATTAGTGACATTATTAGTGCGCTGGGAGAAATTAGAAGAAAAAAAGACTGAACATGTTATTTCACCCGAAAAAAGTCACATGGTATATTTACATTTTTTAGATTTAGAACCCATGATACAGCACAAATTATGAGATATACAATGCAATTAATTATGGAACATTAATGGAAATATAATAATGGACAATATTTGACAACACAATGAGGGGTGATTTTGTTTTTCTTTTGAGCTATTTTCTTGGAAATTAACTTGTTCATCCAGGTTTTTCATTATCTTTTTTTTTAATGGTTTGCATGCCTGTGTGGTGGTTGGCACTGTCTCTTCACAACAAGGTTTCTGCTCTCTAAACTCAGCTGTGGCCTTTCTGTGTGGAGTTTGCACATTTGCCTCATGAAGGCATAGTTTCTCTCCAGGATCCCCTGGTATCCTCCCACTGTTCAAAGACATGCATATGAAGTTATTGGGTGATCCTAAATCTGAACCTGATGGTTGTTCATCTCTTTTGTTTCTGTCTTGGCCCTGAGATGAACTGGTGACCAAGATTGTACTGTGTCTTTTGCCAAGAGAAGTTTCAGAATAGAAGAAGGATACCCCATACTGACCAAGAAATGGGAGCTAGATCCATTGATATGACTTTAAATTCTTGTTCACCCGTAAAGAGTTGTTGTATCACCATGGCGCACACACAGAACACACCCACACACTGTAAGTGAGCAGTGTCGAGTCTGACAGGTTCAGCTAGTGCAGTCCTGGTTGCCACACCCACAGCTTCAAAGCGCTATCCACCCACGCTCACAAAAAACACACAAATGCGTACACACGAATGCACACACAGCACGAAGGTTGTGTAAGACTTACTAATGAACTATGACATCAAGGATACATCATCAGGGCATCCATCTAATCTGTTCATCTGCACACGTTTTGGTAATAGAAACTCAGAAGTGAAAAGTAAAGTTTTATGCCAACTGCCCCCCCCCCCCCCCCCCCCCCTCAATGAACAACTATGCAGCAACACCCTGTTTGGCATAGTTTACCATTTGTTTGAATTTCTGAGTCATTTTCAGCACATTAAATCTTCAGATAACCAATGTCACGGCTTTTTGTAAAAACGTTTACGTAAAATGAAAATGTGTGCAGGCGTGTACTTGTGTGGCTCCGCCTGTCTTCTGCTGGCTGCCAGGTATTCAGTGGGTGTGCGAACACTAAAGGTGAACAGCACAGGTGACTCGTGCATTGCTGTTTGTGCAGTGACAGTGGCAGGGGAAGCTGTGACATTGAGAAGGGAGTGTGGACATATATCTCACACGACACACACACCAGTACAGCGAGACGACCACAAACACACAGCTGAAGTTCACCTGCCCTGCTGGGACTATTTCGTTTTCGGAGACCGCTGACAGGTGATAGCCACCATGTTTAAGAGAAAAAGCAAATCTACCGCTATAACGCAACCGAAACCAACTTCAACGTAAGTACCATGTTTTCCTTTACAAATGTCCTTGCGTTATCAGAAAACTGTCGACTGTTCTCTGTCCTGTACAGCTAGCTATTCTACTGTGCTCGTAAAACCACTAGCTAGCTTTACAGCTAAATGTCACGATGAAAATGTCAAGAACTTCGTCGCCGTAACTTTTACTCTCATGTTGATAAAAGTATTAGTTACGCAGCTCTTTTAACTTGTTGTTTTATCACTTGTTGTGGTTATTGAAATAGACCAGTGGATGTTAATGGTCTGAAAAGTACTGAAATGCAATTAGTGGAATTTATATATAGGCCAGTTAATTTATCTTGATTCTATTCTTTCATTTGAAAGGTGGTGGTGTGTGTACGTGGGAGTTTTTTTAAGTTGGTAGCATGTGTGTTGATGGGACGTTTTAAATTAGATATTTTCAGTATGTTTTTTGTATTAAGACAGGAATAACAGAAACTGTAGATCATATTGCACAATATCTGCTTTAACTCTAGTGTGGGTGTGGCTGATAAGCTGTACAATAAAGTGCACTAACTGGATTTTTTGCTGTCCTCCATAATGTAAGAGGAATTTCTAGCAGCCTCTCCCACAGTATCGCTGTACCTACTGCCCATAGCCTAATTCTTCAGATTTACTTCAGATCTTTGGAAACGATGGACTGTAGAATGAAATCATGGCCCCTTCTATAAGTTCACAAAATGTAGGCATTTCTGAGAGATAATGCTCACTGTCAGTTAGCAGGCAATGTGGAGCCTCAAGACAGAATACTCTTTAGTGTTGAATAAATCTTTTGTTTCCTTTTTCTTCTTTTTTTCCATTTATAAAGCTCCAGTTTAAGGTGTGTTCCTCCCACCAGCACACCTGTCAGGAAGGCATAGGAATGTCTGTATTGGGCCCCATGTCTTACTTCCTTGCAGAAGTGTCACTTTGATTCAAAGTTTGTTGGTTAAAGAGGTCCATACCAGTTTGCTGATTTATTAGAAATTTTGCAGATGTGAATTGTTTTTACTGTTGGCTCTGAGGATGCCACTGTTTGTGTTTTGTGGCCAAGTGCTGCAGCCTGATAACCACCAAAAGACGGTAAAGGAATCCTAATAATGCACCTCCACCCCATCATTCATATTCAGGTTTTGGTTGGTGCGCATTGAAATTACTATGAGAAGAAAAAGCTGTGACCCCACATAGGTGGTAAGATGTCTGTTTCCTCTTTGGGATAATGACAGCTTAAAGTCAAAGCATGAGACCCACCAGGTGCTGCTTTTGCATTCAAGAAGTAATGGGATCACATGCAGATGTGTATGGATTAAAACAGTAAATGGCAGTGAGGAGGCACTTCAGATTTGCAATAAAGTTCTTCTATTTTTGATGGATGGTTTAAGTGGGACCTCCTGCAAGATGATGATGACCATAAAGCGATGCAAATGAATCTCAAAACTGCTTCAGAAGAGCAAAATATTCACAAAGAGATCCGACCGACAGATTAAGCAGGTATAAAAAATGGATGGATGTTGAACAGCCACAAAGTGACAACAAAGAGGAACAATTTGATTAAAAACAATCCTAAAAATGCTCATTTGTGGCATTTTCTGTGCCTTGTTATCTGAGACAGAACAAGGCTCGGGTTTGCTTTGACATTTAGTGACAGCAGCAGCCACCACACCCTCTATGACTTAGTGCTGGAAGGGTCTGGTTCTAATTTGACCATCTCCCCTGTGGGAACATGTGAGAGGTGTTTCTCAAGCATATGCTCTGGTGCCAGTTCTTTCCCAGAACCAACACAACTTTGGTTAAAGTACTGAATTAAAGCCTTCCTAGAATCAAGTGACAATATTGAGAGCAAAGAATATTTAGCTGAGCTGCTAATACTACAACATGGATTGTTGAAAACAGTGGGACTGTTTTTGATCAGAACAGGGTTAGTTTAGATCTGTTCTGAATTTTGAACAAAAACAGATCTGGTCTGATATTGGTGTGTGCACTTAACAACCTGGGAACTTTATTTTTGTCCTCAAACGCTTAGTCTTAGAGTGATGATCCAAATTCATGTGATTCAGCTGACACACAGTCTATCAAAGAGTTAGTGCTAATAATAATGTATTTGTTTTGAAGGCTTCGGTTATATGAGTAAACTGTGCCTGTTTGCCATTGTGTTTTTGTGGGAGACAGAAATCCCCCTCAGGGGGTTTTGCATTTGGATGGGTTCCAACAGAAATTCTGCCAGCTGCTTCTGCAGAATTCAGCAGTAGGCACCAGTTCAAACTTGTTCTGTAATTGTTTCAACCACTAGCTTTGAGAGCACACCATCCAGTGTGCATTCTGCAGGCATTATGTAACTTAGAGGTGAGGAGATTGGTTGGTATGATCTGACAGAATCTCTCTGCTTCTGTTACAGATTTACTGTACATATTGGAAACGCACACGAAAACCATTTCAGTTCAAACTTTGGACTCGTAGTTGAGAGCCTTTTAGATCATCCTTAACTTTAACTTAATGCTCTGATATTTCTTGGTAACATATGACTGATGAAATTATTTAATGAGCCATATCACAAAAAGTCTCCTAAAAAAGGTTAGATCATTCTACTGACTTGCTCAAATTTCAACTTTATTAATAGGAGTGGGAATGTGAACAAAAAGCAATTCACTCTTGTCTTTTAGTTAGTTTTACTACTATTGCAACTGGTGTTACTGTAAGACCATTTTGATTGATAAATGAATAGTATTACAGTCATATCATATCATGCACCTATTCTATAATGAAAATAAATACAATTTAGGATAGGAAATTTGGATATAAAACAAGAATAGATACAAAAAAACTCTAAATCAGATGTTTCCATATTGTAAAGCAAGTCTTCCCAGAGGTGCTACAAACAGATTGAAAGGAGACTCAGTAAATGGAGGTCAGGAAATACTGCATTAGTTATTAAAAGAATAAGGTGCTTTTCACACAGTCGGAAAGTAATAAAAATCTTTGGGCAGAAGATTTAGATATTTAGCATCATCACTATATGTAAATCACCGATATGTCATTATCTGGGCTGAGTTGCTTTTAGTGTGTGTGGGATTAAACAACATTCATGATTCTATTGGCATCCAGAAATTTAGCAAAAGCAAGCACCTGTCTATTTTTTTCAAACCTCATATGAGGGCAGGCTTGTGTTATAGACTTTTTAAACCTATGGTCTAAATGAAATCCTAGAGTAAAGTGTTATCTATTCCTCAACCGGTTAACTATTTGTTTTTGTGTGTATATGTGCATGCGTTTAGAATTCTTGTGTGCGCAGAGAAGAAGCCCAAAGTGGTAGGACCAGAAATGACAGCAAGGCTTGCTTCGGCATACATCTTGTTTTTTCATTTGCCTTCAGCAGTGTGTGAAAGCACTTAGGCACTGTGCTCATGTCCTATAATGGTAGTGAAAGCCTTGCTGTCTCTTCTGGCAGCATGTTGGCTAAAGAATTAAAGACTTCTTATGTAAACACCACACGCAATATTGAGGTCGGCACTAGTTACTGAACACGTGTCTATAGAGTAGTTGTAACATACATTTGAGTTCTCTCAAGTATAAAAACATGAGATGGGCATTGCTTGTAAAAAAAATAAACATTGTGCTGCTACACAGTAAATTTATGATATAATTAATTTAAGCATAACTACAGTAATATACTAATAACTACATTAAATATAATTTGCAAAACTCTGAAAATGAGCTATATCAGTTTGTCAGTATCAGTCAACATGATAATCAGTCACTTAATTTGGCCAAAGTATTCATATAGTATTCGTAAAAATAAGCTTGGCATCTGTCTTTGGTGGACAAGCCGTGTAAAAGAGATGTATTTGCCATCCATCTTTGATCAGCTAAAACCAGACAATAATTCTGCCTTGCTAATGCTGTGTATCAGCAAGGCATTGGTGCCACACAGCTTTTGAGGTTAGCTGTAGCCATATGTGCAGACAGTCATGAAGTACTCTCTATATAATCTGTATACTAAACTATGAATATACTTCATATACTTGGAGCACTTTACAGGAACACGTGAACATGCATTTAGACTCAGTTTTGATGGTTGATAGTTGGCCCACTGACTGGACACAGTGTTTCAGAAAGATGGCATGAAGGAGAGACAAGGCAGCTTAGTTGTGTGCAGTAAAGCTCAATGTACTTGCTCACTTGTTTGTTCACTTAAAACTTAGAGAGCCCGCAGCGAAGATTCCGTGAATTTATGACTGATGGTTGACTGTGTGTGTTAACTGTTTACATACCAAATATTTACTTTGCTTATAGATTACTGTTCATCAAGTTGGCTAATTATTAACATTAAAGGGTGATTAAAGCTTGATATTAATCTTTTTAAAATGAACAAAATTGCAACTGTTATTCAACACTTATGAATGCATTTATTTATTCTGGTCCTTTAAAAACAGAATTATACATATTTTTCTCTGATTAATTATTTTAGATAAAACAAGAACAATGAAAACAGAAAGACCCACTCTGAGCTGTTATATTATGGTCTTTATCCATCCACACAAATGTAATATCAATGATCCAGCCAGAGGATGATTAGTGAATAATTTTCAATTCACTTGTTTCACTTAATGTTCACATCAGAAAGGTTTGTGTTACCTGTCACTAAATATCTCCCCTCATTTCTCTGTTGGCCAGCGCTCCGTCCTCAGAGCTAGGTGCTCTCATTGAGAAGCTGCAGAAGAATGCTGATAAAGTAGAAAAGAACATCTACGATGTTGAGCAGAACCTCAACAAGGTAAGATTTAATAACATATTCCAAAACACTTGATATTATGTACTTGGCACAGTTCATTTAACATATCATAAATTATTCCCATTACATTTTCCCAGAATTCTGGATGAGAAGTGGGTACATGAGTCCAATCAGCTTGATCTCTATTCTAAATTCATATCATGAATAGTAAGCCTGAATTAGGCTAAATGCACTTTACTGTAGTAAAATCCAAGGTGTTTATCTTTTAGGGGTACCTATCTTCAACCTCCCATCTCAGACAGTATAATCTTATCGATGGAAGTCTGAACAAACAGAACACAGTTTCACTGTTTTATTGTAAAGCTTAATATATTTTAGTATGTACTTTATTGATCATATGTGATGGTAATACACACGTTTCTGAGAAGACAATGCTCTTTTAGCTGTTATACCAAAGCTATCACGTGAAAAGATATTGTAGTAAACTCATAAATGAAAGAAAAAAATCAAAAGAGATAGAACTTCAGAATAACAACCTGACTTCATCTTGTATGGACACAAACTAGTAGCCAGCAGTGTTTACCTGACTATCTTTACTGCATTTTGCCATTTTCTGTTGCAGGATGTGAGTAAGATCAATGAGGGGAAGCAGCCTCTGTATCAGGATGACACCAACAAGAGAATCCTCAATTCTCTGGAACTGTTGAACGGCCTGGACGAGGACGCCGTTAACGCCAAGCTCCTCCACCATCCTCAGGCTGAGATGATTGAACAGGAGTGAGTATATGTCAGCTCTTGGACTGCATGTAAAACTTAAAAGCTATTTCTTAGTTTTTGACAAAATATAGATAATTCATGCATGTTAGTGCCAACAGTCCTCAAACAACATGGGACCTTTAGCCTAATAGCACACAATAATCCAGATCAGTACTTTGACTTTTTACGATGCCAACTATCTAGTTTTTGGACATTTATTTGAGAACATTTGATATTTCTTATCAATATGATATACCTTATGGTTACGTTTTACCAAAACCTTTCTGTGGTATCTTTTGTATGAATTCAGCATGAAGCAACTGCGTGAAAGAGTGGTGAAGCTGAAAGAGGACCAGGATCGTATTTACCACCTGACCCGCACTGAAGGGATGCCCAGCATCAACTGGGGAAACATGATGGATGAGAAACTGGTGAGAAACATGCTGGTAGATCCTCCATCACCAGCCAGAGTATTTTCCATATGAATCATTGATGCTGTTTGTAGTTTTATTTGGTTCTAGATAACACAGAGGAGGGGCAAAGCAATCTGAACAGTACATCTTAATATATTTTGTTCAATCAATAGTTTGTTTACTTTCAGAATAACCATTTTAAAACTATCGAGCCAAAAGGAGGCAAGTGAGTGCATGCCAGGACCTGTAGCATTTCTGCTGTCACATCTGGGTCTCGAGTGGAGCATGATCAGGACTTACCCTGGCTTAATGGCTTGTGTTTTTGGCCCAGAAATGATTTTTAGGCAACTCTGATATGAAGTGACGTCAAAGGCAGGGTTTTCCTGTGGGTTGAGGAAACCTTGTGCTTAAGAGCAAGGTATCTCAGCAGCTCACCAACTCACAATTACTTGCGGTTACAATGCACAGTGCTGTGGACTGTAACGGTCATCTGAGTTAGATACAGGTACAAAAACAGATAAACAGTATTTGCTGTAATCATCACGCAATCAGCAGAACCGTGTGTGAAACAGGCTCTACCACCAGATTTAGATTCAGGCGGTGAAGTTTTTTTTGCCACTAATTAATTTTTTTACAACTGAACAGTTTTTTACTGAACAGTAAAATGATTTAACTGAAAGTCTTTGTCTGAAGCAAGAAATATGAACTTCGATTAGAGGGAGCCAGTGCATCTATCCTACATGGATATCTCTGTGTGTTAAATGTAGCCTGCAGCGTCATGTAATTATTTTTAGTCATAGGGCGACAGGATCCTGATATGTCTGTTATGATGCGTTGTATTTTATTCAGTAGCACATCTTCATTTTGGCGATGAAGATGACTGAGCATACCTTTTTTGTTGTTTGTGATGGCAATCACGTATTTATTGTTGACTGAGTACTGTGTTCTTTGCTGCGCTTGATTCTAGCCTGCAGTGCCCCGATTGTATAAGCATCACAACTATAGTGTTTTAATTTTCCTATTTTCCCCAAAGCTGATGCATACATAAACCACGGATACTTGTGGGTCCAGAGGAATTTACAAGAGCTGAGTCCATTTAACGTCCAAAATCAATGTCAGTGAATCATGATGTAACTAAAAAAGAAATTGGTGATCAGACCAGTATCAGTATACTCTCAGGTCAATGTTTCCTAACCTAAAATAAATGTTTCCTCACCACGTTTTTTTTATTCTTAAAAAAGACATTAAGTAGATAAAAGGGATACTTTTTTCAAGTCTGGCATTCAGAAGCTGTCTTACGTCTTGGAAATGATAGACATTAAAGGAGACATATTATCCCGCTTTAACAAGTTGACACACTATAACACATTACAGCATTCACCCCTCTTTTCTGGACGGATTGCCCCTTTTGAGATTGGTTTTACTCAATGTCATTAAAGGACATTATAACAGTAGAAGAGAACGCACAGAAAAAAGCCTCAGAGCTCCCACTAGCACACACAGCAGACTGAACTGAAACTGCTACACACGCACAACTTAAAAACACAAACAAATGTCACTGGCAATTTTTATTTGATATCATTATATTTGCCTTTAGTTCAACTACTGCAGTTGTGTCACATGTCAACGTAATGGCCAGCTGGATGGTTAATATAACAATGTGCAATCACTTTTGTAACAATCACTTTTTTTTGTCAACCGTCACATATAGATTGCATAAACTCTGGGGTTCACTGTTAGGTTTGTGTTAGGTTCTGTTGTGAAAAACTGTTGCTTACATATTTGTTTTTGTAATGGTGAGTTCCAGTATCGTGCTCCATATTGAAAATCAGAATTTCTAACTTTCAACTGGTAAAAAGATTTAAGAATGCAAATAAAGACAGGATATGACGCATTAAACAAAGATCTAATAACATTATTATGTCATTTTCATTATTAGGGTATTTCTTAAGAACTATATACCTGCTGAGGAGAATTTGTTGTGAGTAGTAAAGAAAAAAAAAACGCCAGCGTAAGCATGAGTTATGACGTACCTCTTCCAAGGCACAGTAAATGCAGCTTAATGTGAAGTTTAAGCTGGGTGGAGATATACATAGACCAATAGCTATTTCAAGAAGTTCAAGAAATGCAAGTTAAAAGGACTGTTACATAAACTAGACCGACTTCAGACTTCATATATCCTCTGAAATTCTTTCTATTTGTGCTCTAATTCAACCTTATGAACATTAACATTTTCTCACATATACTGGGTGGCTGTTTAAGCTATATTATCTAAGTGAGCTTTAGGTGTAGCCAGACCAAGTTAAGTCCAAACTGTAGACAAATGGAGGACTGGAGTACGAGTTTTGTTTTATCTCTCTGCCCAGGACAACCTGAACAACAAGGGCTTTGGCCAGGATCTGCCCTCTGTGGAAAACGAGGTGGAGGAGCACAACATCTTCCACAGCGAGGTGGAGGCGCTGGCTCCTCATATCTCCACCAGCAAAGACAAGGTAGACACACATTTTCAATATTGTGATCTTTTTCTTTAATTAGTCACAGAAATGGCAAAATTCTGTGTAATACTGTCATTAGTAACACAAACGTAACTATTTAAACTAGCTGCTGCAAAAACGTTTAGCACATGATGACAATAAACAGTGCTTCTTATGATTAAAAGTTTGCACTCTTATTTTTTTTATTATTGCTTATATAATCTTTTTCCCTTGTCCTGTCCGGCATTATAGCAGGAGAATTGTAATCGGAATACAGTTTATGGCAAACACATTTGCTTTGCCAAGGGAAGCTTTATGAATGTAAAGCTCCCCATGATGCCCAACAAATAGCTTATTTATTTATTGTTGTTACAATA
The DNA here is from genome assembly GCF_036924035.1 of Leuresthes tenuis. NCBI lineage: Eukaryota > Metazoa > Chordata > Actinopteri > Atheriniformes > Atherinopsidae > Leuresthes > Leuresthes tenuis. The sequence goes on along the minus strand of NW_027325371.1, from coordinate 31,980,916 downwards.
AATGTAAGTATTGTTATCTTAACATGTAATAGTGCCGAGGGGACAGAGGAAGAGCAGAGAAAAAGAAACGGAACAGAAATAGAAAGAAACAATCAGAGAAAACAATGAAAAACCAGACAACCAGTTGCTACACCTGTAAAAACCAAACAGAAGACCATGAATGCATGAATATGCGATTATTATTATTATAACCTTTATTTAATCAGGTATGTCCCATTGAAATCCAAGATCTCTTTTGCAAGAGAGACCTGGCCAAGAACGGCAGCACATAAAGTTTGAATACAGTCACATTAATCACAAAAAAACACAAATAGAATATAAATAACAATTGAATTTTCAAAATTAGTCAAACATTTGCTCTCAAATAAAACATTTGCACTCCTGAAGCCTGAATGTAATGGAATTTGTCATTGAATACATTCAGAGATACCAGACTTTAGAGTTTGAGCTCTCACTACAAAATGTTCCATATACTTGGAGCAGAAAATCTAAAAGCTTTCTTCTCCATTTCTGTTCTGACCTTAGGAACAGTAAAATGACAAAAGTCCTGGGAGCCGAGACTGTAAGCCCTATTATTCAAGATTAAAAGGGATGATAAATAAGATGGAGTCATTTCAGGAATAGCTTTATAAATCAACACATACCAATGGCCAAGCCGGTGCACATATAAAGGTGGCCAAATGACTTTACTGTATAGGACACAATGATGAGTTTGAGTTTCACAGTTTGTAATAAACCTCAGAGCACCATGATACACGCTATCCAGCATGTAGAGGCTTTGAGCAGAGGCATTCATATATAACACATCACAGTAATCAATCATCGGAAGAAAGGTTGACTCCACCAGTTTCTGTTTCACCCTAAAAGGAAAGCAAGACTTATTTCTAAAATAAAATCCAAGTAAAAGCTTCAGCTTCTTTGCAGTATACTGAATATGTGCCTTAAAAGACAAGTGGTCATCAATCAAGAACCTCAGATATTTAAAAATAGATACAAGTTCAATTTGTTGACCATTTGTGGTGACAATGACAGACTGACTTGATCTTGCTGATTTAGAATTGGTGAAAAACATAAGTTTTGCTTTATCAGCATTTAGAACAAGTTGCAGTTGGCAGAGTTGTTCTTGCACTCTATTAAATGCATTCTGCAGATATGCAAACACTTCTGCAGGCATGGGTCCAAAGCAATGTCATCAGCAGAAAAACGAAGGGCTGCATTTGAAATATTATGTATATAAATTTGGCTGACGCTTTTATCCAAAGTGACTTACACTTGTAGGCGGGTAGGGTAAAGGGATCTTGCCGAAGGACCCCTACTGGAGGTAATACCTTTCATGCAGGGGATTTTAACCCAGGTCACTCACATGAAAGGTGGCAATCTTTCCTCTACACAATCCAGCCCCCAATATTATTTATATACAAAGTAAATAACAAAGGGCCCAGTATGGAACCTTGGAGCACCCCCTTGTGGACAGACTGAACTTCAGAGGAGACACCTTCTAACTGGACAGCTTCTGTCTTTAAGATAGTTTGCAAACCATCCAACTGCATGTACAGAAAATCCAGCTGTTGTAAGACAGTCAAAATATCATGGTCCACGGTATCAAAGGCCTTAGAAAAGTCTATAAAAAGAGAAAGACAACACTGTTTATTATCTAAGGCTTCAGTTATGTAATTTATTACCTTCAAGGCTGCAGTGGTTGTGCAGAGCAGGTTGAATGGAGAGGGCCACAGGCTGCAGAGCAGGGTGGATGGAGAGGGCCACAGGCTGCAGAGCAGGTTGGATGGAGAGGGCCACAGGCTGCAGAGCAGGGTGGATGGAGAGGGCCACAGGCTGCAGAGCAGGTTGGATGGAGAGGGCCACAGGCTGCAGAGCAGGGTGGATGGAGAGGGCCACAGGCTGCAGAGCAGGTTGGATGGAGAGGGCCACAGGCTGCAGAGCAGGGTGGATGGAGAGGGCCACAGGCTGCAGAGCAGGTTGGATGGAGAGGGCCACAGGCTGCAGAGCAGGGTGGATGGAGAGGGCCACAGGCTGCAGAGCAGGGTGGATGGAGAGGGCCACAGGCTGCAGAGCAGGGTGGATGGAGAGGGCCACAGGCTGCAGAGCAGGGTGGATGGAGAGGGCCACAGGCTGCAGAGCAGGGTGGATGGAGAGGGCCTCAGGCTGCAGAGCAGGTTGGATGGAGAGGGCCACAGGCTGCAGAGCAGGGTGGATGGAGAGGGATGGAGAGGGCCACAGGGTGCAGAGCAGGTTGGATGGAGAGGGCCTCAGGCTGCAGAGCAGGGTGGATGGAGAGGGCCTCAGGCTGCAGAGCAGGTTGGATGGAGAGGGATGGAGAGGGCCACAGGGTGCAGAGCAGGTTGGATGGAGAGGGCCTCAGGCTGCAGAGCAGGTTGGATGGAGAGGGCCACAGGGTGCAGAGCAGGTTGGATGGAGAGGGCCTCAGGCTGCAGAGCAGGTTGGATGGAGAGGGATGGAGAGGGCCACAGGGTGCAGAGCAGGTTGGATGGAGAGGGCCTCAGGCTGCAGAGCAGGTTGGATGGAGAGGGATGGAGAGGGCCACAGGGTGCAGAGCAGGTTGGATGGAGCAGGCCACAGGCTGCAGTGCAGGGTGGATGGAGAGGGCCTCGGGAGCAGAGTGGATGAAGTGGGTCCCAGGCCCCACAGCAGCTCCAGGCAGAAACTCAATCACACCTCACAAGCTAGCAAACCAGCCCACAAGCGGAAGGAGCAGGCCAGAGCATACAAGGCAGAGCAGCTTTCCAAAGCAGACAAAACGTGAACAATCCACAGACCTTCAAGAGTTGGCCATTCATCAGCACAAAAACCTTAGGAGAAAACGTTAAAAAATACTAAAATCCAATAAAAACATTAAAACCTACAGACAACTGACCGAGACAAAAGACATGCTGCCATCTTGGAAGTCTGAAGTCTAACACACTTGTGATACACATGGCACACGTCCCACATGATAACAGTGCTCAGTTATGAGTGTATAGGGCCACGGTCCACAGCCACTCCCAGCAATCAGAAGCAGGCAGAGAGGGCCCCAAGACCCAGGCTACCAGCAGCCCCCACGGAGTACAGAGCCCCCACAATCATAGGGCAGAGGCCCCCCGGGAACCAGGGGTGACAGCCCACCAGCCCCGCCAGGCCCCCGCCACCCAGACACAGGCCATGTGCTGCCCCACGACCCCGGGCGCCCCTAAACCCCCCGGCACTATTTTACTAACCACACCATTTAACAGTTTGTGAAAATTGTGAAAGTCTCCTATTTTTTATTTACTTACATATCTCATCATTCTTGTGTTTTTTAATTTATTCTTCTTGTTTTGTTTCTGTAGGAATATGTCAGTGGCCTCCAGATGAAGTACAACAAACTGCTGGTAAGTAACCCACACACAGACAAATTTACACCTCGAGCTCATGGCTGAGTCTTTTCTGTCACACGTCTGCATTTGTGCTGAAGTTAAGACGTACTGTACTAGTTTGTATATTATATACAATCACGTATTTGGCTTTCTTTGAATTTCTTTCATCCTAATGCAGTTTTACACAATAAAGGTTATTAGACATAATCTAATAGGGATGTTAATAGTTCCATTAAAAACAACAATTATGAGATAAAGTTGGTCATCTTTGTATAGTACAATGGCTACAAATGTTTCATTCTTTCATATAGGCCAGCTCTAGCGCTCGTCAGCGCAACCTTCTGAGTTTGCGAGACTACATGCAACGCTGCACCAATGAGCTATACTGGATGGACCAGCAGGCAGAAGAGAGGATCAACTACGACTGGAGTGACTCCAACCTGGATTATCCTGCCCGTCAGAGACAGTATGAGGTACCTGGAGGACACAAAACATGCATGAAAGCAAACTTAATCTAGAAAATGAGTTCCAGGGCATAATAAAAGGAAATCATGATCATCAGCTCACTTTTCTCACCCCAACAGAACTTTATCAGTAAATGTCTGGAGTCTAAGGAGGCTACCGTCACCAAGCTGAATGATGATGGTGAGAAGCTGACTGCTGCTGAGCATCCAGGAAAGAATGTTATTGAGGTACAGGTTCATCAATCTGCTTTATTGACATCAGTGCTGTTTGCTGTTGCTTTTTCTCTGTATGAGTATCTTGGCCTCCATGCTAGCTTCTTTGGGATTCCACAAGGATCTATAGAGTTTCGTTTTTTCCTCCCATGCATGTTTCTTGGGTTCAAATTGAACTGTGGATTCATAGCTCATATGATTGATGGCTGATGTGCCAACTCATGGCTTTTCCATGATTTTCTATTTTACTTCAATTTTGTTATCACAGCTTTACGAATTGAAGTATTTCTCTTGATTGACCCAGTTTCCAAAAAGATTTCCAGGAGAACAATTGAAGGCTAGTTACCATCATTTAAGACTTTAAAAAAAAAAAAATTCAAATATTTTGGATGGATTTTTCAAAGTTTTAAAAGACATAAAAGGAAAGAAAAAACAAAACAAAAACCCTGCCTATACACACATATGTAAAGAAAAGTATAGTTCCGTAAAATAAATATACATAGCACCAGCAGTCAATAAAGTCAAACAATTACGTTAACAAAAAGGAAAAACAAGGAGAGCCTACAGTTGTTAAACATTGCTCGACAAGTACAATACAAAATGGTTGCCACTTCTTGTCAAATGCTGCCTTATTGAGAGAAATATTGTATTGAATCCTTTTCATATGCAAAAGACAGGTGACTTCTAAAAGCCGGGCCTTGTAAGAAGGCACCGCATCACTTCTCCAGTGGGCTAAAATAATCCTTTTGGCAACAACCAAACAATATTGTGTTGTTTCACGATGCACCTTCTTGCGCGTAGAAAGGTGTCGAGAGCCACCCAAAATTGCAATGTGAGGATCTGGGGCTATACAGCAGTAATAAATATCGGAAAAAACATTTAAAAATATCAGACCAGAACTGGAATAACGTTAGATTTATTTCTAGGTTTTAGACAGATTAGTTTTGTTGTTTGTCTGTGTGGCGTGAATGTTTTGTCTAATTGTTTAGATTTTTTTTTTCACTAAAAAAATTCGTTGCATTTCTCAGTGGAGAGGAAGTCTGGGTTTGACGGTTTAGGAGAATTTGTGAGTTTTTCATTCAGCATCTGGAGGAGCCAGAGATCAAACTGGCAGTGTTGCAACTTTTTTTCATAATTAAATTCTACAATTTCAGCATCACTTTTTTCAACTTTTGTCAACTTTGTCAACAATCACTTTTGTTTAAAATATTTTGTTTGTTTAATTATTTCAATTTCACTAATCGATATTCTACACACAGGCTCATATGGAGGCAGTCCATGCTGACTGGAAGGAGTATCTGAATCTTCTCATCTGTGAGGAAAACCACCTTAAACACATGGATGAATATCACAAGGTTCGGCAGGGAGTATAGGGGACATCTAAACAGGGATAGTTAAACAGATAGAGGTCATCACTGTCTCTGTATGTGTGTATGTGTGTGTGTGTGTGTGCAGTACCACAAGGAGGCACGCGACACTCAGGACCTGCTGAAGCGGCTGGATACAGAGGTCAACCAGAAGTACAACCCAGAGTTCAAAGATGTTTATCAGATGGAAGGCCTAATCAAAGAGCTGGATGTGAGCATTTTAGCATGAACATGGAGGACAGCTTACAGTACAACTGACTATTTCTACAACAGTGAAAATACTCTGCTCTGTTTGTGTCTGTGTGTGAGTAGGACCAAGCTAAGGCCATAGACCATTATGCTGAACGTGTCAAGGCTCTTCAGAAGCGCAGCCTGCTGGTTTTGCCTCTGAAGTACCGCAGGGAAACGCCCCAGAAGTTGCTGCCCATTGAAGCTCTGTGTGAATATGACACAGATGAGGTATGCTCTATCTTTGGATTGTAGCTGCCATTTCTCTGAATTTTGTTTGGGATTGATCAAATCACCTGATGTGATTTCTTAAACTGGGAAAATGTCAGAAAAGTTTGCTTATTATCATTAAATAAAGGTCACAGCCAAAGAGGCCATTTCATATCAAAACTTCACAAGGAGAAATTGGGAGACAAAGAGAACTGTGTTCGAAGAAGGAATGTTGTCTCCCCACTGATCGTTATCTTTATAGCTCCCCAAATAAGGAGATGCCTCCAAACTCAGGAGATATGCCAGACCTGGGCACATAGAGGATTGTATGTATGTGTGTGTGTGTCACCTAATAAAAGAGCAAGGGAGGCAACCACTCGTTGGAGAACTCTTGTGAATCTGCAGAGAGAAGGTTCGGGTGTTGTTCTCCCCTTGCAAGTAAAATTCTGAGGCCTCTGAGGGATTTCTTGGTTTCATACCGTTGTCTGTTAGTTAATTTTTCTAACAGAAAATCAGTCCAAATTTGCTGATACTTTGTAAAGAATGCTTAGTCTTCCCTTTAATTTAGGCCTCCTTCCTCATGAAATGGACAAAGTAGCAAACAGGGTTGAAAGAGGACCTATTTGTGTCACCACTAACCCCAAGTGATCACTCATTTGCAAAACGAATATCGCCCGTTACGTCATGTATGTTTTCATTAGCCAGTTTCTTTAATGTTACATTTCTTGTAAAGTTAATTCTACTTTCTTATACATTCCATTTTATTTCACCCTGCTTATTCATTCATTCCCCATGATTTTTGCTGCCATTGCTTTTTAGCTGTCCTTCATCTCTACTTGTCATATTCACTTTTGTTTAGTTCAGCTCTTCATAATGTCCAATTTTTTTTTCTTATTTATTGTTTCTTGTGTTTGTCATCCCTTCTAAGTTTCTCTTTGAGATAATCTTCTTAACTGTCTTATTTTCTTGATCTTTGCCATCTAGTTGTCTTTCTGTGCTGCAGTGACTGCATTTTAATTTAAAATGGCTCCTATTTATATTTGCATTTATATTTAGAAGACCTGTTTTTTTTTTTGTTTTGTTTTTTTAAAGGAATTTACAAGTAAGAGTGAAAAGGTAAGAAAAAGTATTCCAGCATCAGTGCAGTAAGAAACCGTGGTCTGTGCAAAATCCATTTAAATGACAAATAGAACAGGAACAGCAGTACAAAGTCAGTGCAGAAGTGTAAGCATTTTCAGGTTGAGCTTTTTCAGATGTTAGTGGTGTTAGGAGAGGAACTGTTCTCAGAAGAGATGCATCTTCAAGAATTTCTTGAAGGATAGGTAAGGGCGGCTCTGCTCTGATAGTATTTCCAATCCTGCAGAACCACTGATTACAGCTATTTGTATTGAGACTGGCTTGTGCAAAGGCATAGCAGTACTAGGCAACATACTTGGGAGGACCGCTGACCTCACAGTTGATAAATGAATCTTTTCACTGTTTGATGTCATTTCCTTCTCTTTCCCATGCTGTCAGGGATCTAATCCCTGATTATTTCCTGCAATTCAGACTGATCCACTGATGGTTCTCCTTTTGCTTTACTTATCCCTAATGTGCCTGTAACTTTAAAGATTTTATAGTGTAATGTATTCAAATCCCTTCAGAAAGGAGACAGTTTGACACTCTGAGTGCCTTTTTTTAAACTACTGGGGATTGGAACGCAGGGGATTTGAAGAAGTCTTAAGAGCCACACTGTGGCTCTTTTCAACTGAGGTATAAAAAAGATGTTTATGCTCAGGATGACCTCACAGATTTCAAGTTGTCATTGTTGGTCACATGTGCAGAAGAAGATTTGCAAAGGTCATGCTTGCTTTCAGAAATAAGTGGCCAATGGTCTGCTATCCAGCGACTTTTTTAAAGTTATTTCTAACCGACTGTCACTGGTGTAGTACCTCACATCCTTTTTGTCAGATTTGGAAGAATAAAAAAACCGAAACACTATTCGTCAAGAGCACACGTATGTGAAGAATCTACTTCTAATAGCAGTTCATACCTGAATCAATATCTAAGTACCCCTATACAACTATTACTGATGCATTCAAATGAAATTGCATTTGATTCGGGCATTTTACAACTCACATTTTAAACCAAAAAGAGACAAAGGGTTCAGCAAACAATTTGTGTCCTCAACATGGTTTAGATTATGGCCATTCTGCAGAGAGCATATTGTAGACATCAGAGCCAAAAGAAAGAAAAAGGCCGAAATATGATTTAAAATACTTTTTTTTTTTTTTTTTTTTAATTTAAGATTTAATGTTGTGGATTTTCTGAGATTAATCTATATATGTGATCCAATTCCAGTTGACCAATTAGAATTTTTGGCCTTATGCAGGGTCCGATTCTACGTGGAGAGAGGTACACGCTGCTCCGGAACAATGGAACCAAATGGGATGTGAAGGATGCAGCTGGACGTAAACTCACCGCCCCGGCTGTCTGCTTCATGATCCCTCCCACTGACCCAGAATCCGTGGCCATCTCTGACAAGTGAGGGTGTACAAATTACTTTCTGGAATTATTCACTGGATAACAGAACTCATTTTATTTTACTAGAGTCTATCTGCAACAGTATTTTGTATTACGTGCTTGCAGTCTGGCCAGCCAGCAAAAAGCTGTCAAACAGAAGATGGCGAGCAGCAAGACAATTCTGCAGAAACGCTTTGATGAGCTGAAGAAGGAAAGTGGGGCTGGAACAGCTACAGGTGCAACACACATTTACCTAATGTAGCTTATAAGAAGCTTGTCCTGCTTTGACTCCGAGCAACTTGATTAATTTTGTTGCTAACTGATAATTGTAATATGTAGAATACAGATAAAGATGATTTGTGGACATAAGTATAACTGTGTTCAATTAGTAATCATATCCAAAGCTCCTGGACTCCAAGGCACTGAGACAAACATGGAGTCAGTTGATTTGGAATTTTTTTAAAAGCTAAAAAAGCTAATAGATATAGTCATAAGACAGTATTATCTAAATTTGATACACATTTGCGTTTGCATGTTCTCCCGCGTTGGTTCTCTCCGGGTACTCCGCCTTCCTCCCACCGACCAAAAACATGCATGTTAGGTTAATTGGTGACTCTAAAATTGTCCTAAGGAGTGACTGTGGATGGTTGTGTGTCTCTGTGTGGCCCTGTGATGGACTGGCAACCTGTCCAGGGTGTACCCTGCCTCTCGCACGATGACCGCTGGGATAGGCTCCAGCCCCCCCACGACCCAACCGACAGATGAGGCGGGTATAGAAAATGGATGAATGAATGGATGGATGTATGGATGGATGCATAAACAAATGATATGGATTAATGGATTAATTTGAATAAAATGGTGGCAAACTTTCTCATTGCTATTTTTTTTTCTTTAACGTGCCCAAGATAGGTCATGTGTCCTACAGAAAGGTTTACTGTCTACCAAAGCTGTCACTCTATGCCCCAAAAGCCAAATGAAATTTATCATGCTGTGTGTGATTTTGTGGAACTTCAGACAAGCAGGAGCAGCAGTGCCGCCAGCTGATGGCTGGTCTTGATAAGGTTGTCAGTGACCTGGACAAACAGGAGAAAGCCATTCATGCAAGAGTGCGCCCACCACTGGAGCAGAACAGGCCACTGCAGGACAGTGCTGACCGCCTGCAGGATATGAAGGTAATTACCTTAATTTCATTCTGTTGTATCATTGAAGTGTTCTGTCCAATATTCCCATTTTCAATCCTCCTTCTCGGATAATAGAGTGTGCTTTTATGCACTGCACATCTCACTAACTCTGTTTCTCTCCAGGACATTGCTGGAGCTGTCAGCAAGATTGAACCAGAGAAGTCCTCTAAAGTGGCTGAGGCTAAGAACTTCCTGGTCTCAAACCCCAACTCTCCTAGTGCACCTCAGCTTCACAGCAAGGTGGATGAGGCCAACAAGAAATATACAAAGATTGAGCAGCTTCTCCAGTGCTCTCAGGAAAAGTATATATTCTTCTGTATTTCTTTCTTGGTTGATCTTTGTGGGATTAGTATGCCTTACGCTTTTCTATCCATGAACTATTTTTAATCTGGTTTGAATGTGTAAAATATAACTTCTACTTAACATTTTCAGAATAATAAGTATTTTTACTCATCTAAGAGCTGCATTTTGTTTCAGACTTAAGAATTCAAACCAGCTGGAGACTTCACTTCAAAATGGAAAGAATTTATTGTCCACATACGAGAACAAGCTGGCTAGGGAAGAGGTTGCTCCATCTGACATCACCTCACTGGAGAAAACACAGCGGGAACTTGCAGTAAGATGGCTTTTACAGTCTTTGGCACACATCAGAGTTATTAACCATTCCGACTGAGAAAACTCAGTAAATGGATGGCAGCTGGCAGTTGTATGCTATTGTGCTAATCAGCATCAGCAGAAAATATATATTACTATTTGTTTTTAGCATGTCATTTCTACTATCCTGGCAGGATATTGGATCAGATCTGAGGTCCCAGAGGTCAGTCATTGCTGAGATGGAGCAGAACATGCGCTTGGCCAAAGGTAGCTGTGATAACATGGCTACCAAATTTCAGGAGCACTGTCCTGATATTGAAAGGCAGGAAGCTGACGTTAAGAAGCTAAACAAGCGCTTCAACAACCTCAACAGGCAGCTTGACACCAGGTGAGATCGTCAGGACAGGGAGAAGAAGGCATTTAGGATCTGTTCATAATACTGGAAGAACATTACACCACATAACTACATTGTACTTTGCTGTGTATTGTAGGTCTCAAAGCTTGCAGAGAGCCAAAATGGCATACAACAATTACCGTAAGGATTATGACAATCTGAACAGCTGGCTGTCTCGGGTCCCCAACTATGAGCCTCGTGAAACTGATGACATGAGACAAGTGGAGACCAAGCTGAAGAATCAGAGGGTGAGATGAGAGGCACCATGAGTCATACTTTCTGTAATTCATGGTGTAGAGAAATATTTCATTAATGATTTTTATAACAACTCTTAAACAACACTGTCTACAGAACTTGCTGTCTGACATCACTAGGAAGGAGTCTGACTTGAACAGTGTCTCCAAAAATGCCCAGCTTTACCAACAAGCTGTCAAAGTAAGTTTTACTTACTGTTTTACATTGATTTTCTCACCATTTCACTTGCGTAAATGTACAAAAACACAGTGAGATAAAGGTTTATTAATGGTTACTGATTCTTCTTTTTAGGACTATGAGACTGAATCTGAGAAGTTCAGATCTATTCTTGATCTTGAGGATGGACTCGTACCTCAAACCTACAAGAAGAGCAGACTGGAGTCACCTGCACTGACAGTCAAGGCAGAGGTGAGGCTCAACAGTATCCAAAAGTCCCCCACAGGAACATAGAACCTGTTTCTGCTTCATGCATGCCTTCCACGAGCCCACCACTTGTTCAGGCATGTTTTCAGTTGTATTAAGGCATAACTCAACACTGCTTGCTCTTTGACTATAAAGTAGAAAATGCTGTCATGTATATCATTTAAAGGGGTACTGAATTACTTTTTTAGCATTTACTTTTGAATTTCTCTATAATACTGGAAGCTTGTGGAAGATATTCTGACTCTTCAGTGCCTAAGATACCTAAGAAACTCAGAAATCCTGGATCCTGCAACTCTAATAATGCAACTTAAGTGTCTATGATAGATGCAAAACTTTTTCAGTAGAATTAACTGAGCCAAGTATACTTGTTCAGTGACGCATTGTCCTAATATGGTTAGATGAATATATTATGGCTTTCCCTTTATAAACTGATTTTCACCCTTAATGTTTACTCAACATTAACACTGAAATACTACTGTCTAAGCCACAGTGGTTGAGTATAGGGATTCCAGATATGTGCTTTCCATGACTTGTTATTTCAATATTTGCAGGAAGCTGCTATCGAGGCTAAGTTTACCGAGGTGAATGCTGTGAACAAACAAAGGCTGCAGAATCTTGAATTTACCCAAAATCTTCTTAACCAGGTGAAATATTTGAACAATATGATATTAGCAACAATAACACTCAAATTAAAAACTGCAGTAATAATGAAGATAAATATGTTTCCATAGCAACCTGAGATCCCCATGATCCAGTCTACAAATGTAAAGTCAGTCCATGCTGCTGCGCCAGGAGAGGAGCCTTGGAGGATTAGGAAGCAACTTGAAGATGAGATTCAGAGGAGGGAGCAGCTAGAAAAAGAAATTGAGACCATTCAGACTGAAATTTATGTCCTGGAAGGACAAAAGCCTCAGGACACAATTGTCAAGAAGGAGCTGATAAAGAAAGTTCCTGACCCCCAGCTTGATGAGGAAGTCCACAAGGTACAGCAGAAGCTGTCAGAGGAGCGCCGCACCACTCACGTCTTGGAGAATGACCTGGAGGTGCTAAAACTGAAACTACGTGGTCTTGAGACTGAGGTCAGAGAAGGGGCACAACAATACACAGTAAAGGAAGTCTTGCGTATAGAAAGAGACCGTGGTCAGGAGGAGGAGATTCGCAAGCTTCGGGATGAGCTGGAAGAACTAAGAAGACAGAAGATGATGAAAGACAATGAGCTGATTCAGATACACAAGCAGGTGACACTCCTGGCTGAGGAGAAAAACAAGGAGCAAGAGGTGATCACTGAAGAGGAGGTGATCAAAGTCCAGAATGACCCCCAACTAGAAACAGAGTACCGGGTTCTCCTTGACAGGAAACAGAAAGAAACAGATAGCAGGAAGCAGTTGGAGGATGAACTGCAATTTCTTCAGGAGAAACTCCGGAGGCTGGAGAAGGAGAAGGCAATGGCAGAGGAGAAAATTTCCATCAAGGAGGTGCTGAAAGTGGAGAAAGATGTTGCCTTTGAAAGAGAAGTAGAAAACCTCAGGAGGCAGTATGAGGACGAGAAGACCAAGCGAAGATCGTCTCAGAGGGAAAAGGCTGACCTCCAGAGGAAAATTACAAGCCTCGAAGAGGAGAAGTCTAAGGTGGTGATTCAGGAGAAAGTGCGGGAGATTGTCCGCCCTGACCCTAAGGCTGAGAATGAGGTAGCCAATCTCCGCCTTGAACTAGTGGAACAACAGAGGCGTTATAAAGATGCAGAGCTCCAGCTTAAATCCCTGCAGGATGAGCTTACCATGCTGAGGAACAGAGGACCTCAAGTGGAAGTCAAAGAGATCATCAAAGAAGTCATCAAATACAAGACTGATCCACAGACTGAAAGAGAGCTGGAGAGACTTCGCAACGAAATAGTTGATAAAACCCACCAGACTGAGAAATCTGAGATGGAAATCCGTCAGCTCCATGATGAAATTGATAGATGGAAGGAGACTAAACCTCAAGTGCAAACCAAAGAGGTGGTCAATGAAGTCATGCAGTACAAAGAGGATCCCAAGACCAAGGAAGAGATTGAAACACTGAAAAGAAAGCTGGGTGATGAACAGAAAAAACGTCTTGATCTTGAAAGGGAACGGTCAGCCCAAGAAGACAAGATCAGAGTAAGGAAGATGGATCTGTCCCAGGTCAGAGAGAAATTTGTTCAGCAAGAAGTTGTTAAGATGGAAGAAGATCCTGTCCTCAAGTCAGAGTGTGACACCTTCTCTCAAAACATCAGCAATGAGCAAAAACAAAAGGACAGCTTGAAAGCAGAGCTGTACCAACTGCAGAGACAGATTGCCGACCTGGACCTGCAATTGGAGGAACTGGAGCGGGAGCGCAGGGCAAGACGTGATGCAGAACTGGAGATCCAAAGGCTCCGGATCAGGCTTAATGAGCTGGAGATCCGTGACAAAGAGAACCGTGAAAAGGTGACTGTCAAACAGAAAGTAGTCCTGCAGCAGGATCCTCAACAAGAGAAGGAACACTCCATCCTCAGACTACAGCTTGATGAAGAACGGCACAAACGGACCCTGCTTGAGAAAGAGTTGAATGCCCTCATTCAGCAACAACACACCCTGGAGAAGATAGAAGTAAAGGAAAGAGTTGTCCGCACTGAGAAAGTCCAAGTTGAGAGGGACCCAGAGGCAGAAATTGAGATTGAGAACCTAAGGAGAACTTTGGAAGAAGAGAAAAGGAGAAGGCGCGAACTTGACCAGGAGCTGTCCACCCTGACTTCCAGATTCTCTGATATGGAGTTCTCTAACACCAAGTCTTCTAAAGAACTGGACTACATCCGCGAAGAAAGTAATCGCCTACAGCAAGAAAACCAAAGGCTGCAGAATGAGATCCGCAAGCTTCGATCTGAGATTGAGATCACCAGCAAAGAAACTCGACTTATCACTGAGTCTGCACCGAGAGAGGATGGAAAGAACTTGGAGTTAAGGCTTGACTCACTACAGAAGGAACTGTCAGAGCTCAGAAGCGTAACAAACCAGAAGGAAGAGGAGATTGAGAGGCTTCAGAAAAACCTGGCAGCAGTGAGAATAAAGAGAGAGCAAAGAGAGAGCCATCTCCGCAGGTCTATCGTTGTCATTGACCCAGATACAGGCAAAGAGATGCGACCAGAGGAGGCATACAAGCTAGGGTTGATCGACTGGAAGATGTTTGTTAACCTGCAGAGCCAGGAGTGTGACTGGGAGGAGATCACAGTCAAAGGCCCAAATGGAGAATCCTCTGTGCTTCATGACAGAAAATCAGGGAAGAAGTTCTCCATTGATGATGCATTACGTCTTGGGCACATCACACAGCGCCATCTTCAGCAGTACATAAATAAAGAGATCTCCATTCAGGAGTTTGGTGTAATGGTGTCAGGCAAGAGGAGGTGAACATTCTAACATTCACAATTCTTTTTGATTCTAGAAGATTTAATCTTTTTCAACTCATTTAAAAGTTTCAGTGCTTGTCATTGTCCTTCAACTCTTACTTAAATACTGTGGTGTTTTGGCTTTATTTTGTATGTTACTCATGGTTCCAAAGCACGGTATGTATTTATTTGCTTATGCATACAGATATTAAGTTTTGTGGTACTGGCATAAATATCTGGATTGATATTACTACAGTTACAGCCAACTACGCTGGATGTTTTAGAAAAAGCTCGCTCAGATTATCTTTTTTTTTTTTTTTTTTTTTTTTTTTTGAGGGTTGGCAGCATATTTTTAATTTTATGTTATCATTGAAATTTCACTGGAAGACTAAATAATGAATTTATGTGTGGGTTTTTTTCAGGGTAATTTAATGTGTGATCTGCAAGCTTAAATAAAAGTCAAATCAAACTGATACATTTGTTTCTTGTGAATAATTTATGTGAAATACATAGTATATAACCAAAGTGTGTACACTTCAATGCAATACCAATGACGTAAAATGATTAAAAAGTCCATCTAAAACTCCATATACTCTTCATGGCAAAAAAAAATCAATGATAACTATATCACCAGACCCCTTTTTCATTCAAAATAGATTCTAAAGAATGCACCATAATTTATATATACAACTGTTATAGACTTGAATTCATGATAATTAAAAGTGGTGGGCGCACTTGTAAAAGTATTTACAAAACCCTATGTTCACTCTAACTTGAGTTGTTTAGTGATTTCTTTCTGACTGAAACAGAAATATTGATGTTTTAAGCTGCTTAGTCAAAGATCATAATTGGAACTTTAGTGAGGGAAGCCATTTTTTAAAAAATATTCTGACTGTAGTATTAAATATAAATTAAGACACATTTTTATATGCAACTCAAAATTTAATTGTGAACACTGGTTATTGTATGTATCCAGCAGAGATTAAAATCAATAGTATAGAGCAATATTTTCCAAAGCTGGTTACTTTCAGTAGATTATACAGAGCGCTACATACAGACAATATTTTTCATTCTTTAAAAAAAGAAAAGAAAATCAAAGTTGATGTTTAATACCATGTAAATGTCATCTCATACATATTTTGTAAGCACATTTCTTTTGATCACTCAGTATTGATATTTAAATGTTTGTTTTAAACTTCATTGAAACTTCATTCATGTGTAGAACATCAACTTGGTCAAGAACTACGTATAATATCAATTTAGACTGGTCAGCTTGTTGATGTGATGTGACTTGTGATGGAGCTTCCAAAACCAGTTAGTTTAGATGACCTTGGGATCCACAACAAAGGCACAAAGAGCTCTAGAAGTGGGTGGATGGTAAGAATGAAGTTGCAGGGATCCACCACAGCATTTCATGCTGGGGAAATTGGTTTGGCAGAGGTACTGGCTAAGGTAACACTTCCAGAGTTGTGAAAAGAAATAGTAGACCTGAACCTACAAAATTAGTTATCATGTGTAGAACCATGTCACGGATCCTTCACCTCCTCATTACTAGTGGTTACCTGCTTAAGGTGGTAGTACCACTGGATGACAATGTGACAAACATGGTTTTATTACATTCAATTAATTGTAATTTGCCGATGCTCACAAATGTATATTCAGTTCACCTAAATCAATGATCAGCAAGAAATATTGTGACATTTATCAATAACTGTGTGCATAAGATTCACAAAAATGACATGACATTGTTCTCTATTCCAGTAAAGAGACCTCTTCCAGTGGTCTCTTTACTGGGCCTCGGACTCCATCTCACTGGGTCCCTTGTTCCAGTCACTAACAATTTATGGAGTAATTTTCCATTTGTTAAACCGTCAACTCTTTAGAAAAGTACATTTCATTGCAAATGTAGATGCAAAAGTTAGATTAATGACTAGCACTCCAAAACATCTACACACTAAAGTTTTGCTTTAGTTGCTAAAGTTGCTTCTGTTTGTGTTCAACCGTTTCACAGCGCTGACTCAGTGGAACATCCCTTTCGAAACTTGCACAGCACTGACATCCTTTATGCTGAGGGAAATTGAGTATGTCATCAAAAAGGATTAAAAGAATTGAAATAATGAACTGTACTGGTCAATGTGGCCTGTATTCTAAACACAGTATGCTGTTTTAATTTTATATAGGAGCAAATACTCAATCCTGTATGTATTGATTTTTATGATTACTTGAGGAACATTTATTTTTAATTGTGTTTGTTGGGCTCTTATGATGAACTCCCTAAATAGAGCACTTTAATCAAACACAGCAATATAATGATGCAGTACACTGATGATTTCATGAGATTCTTTATCAATAAAATTGTTTCTATTTGAGAGAAGATTAATGGAATCCTTCCCATTATTATCACTGATGTATCATCAAGTAGAGCAGCTTTAGAAGTATCTTTAGAACCTGATTTGTATTTAGACGGCTTCTGCCCAGTTGATCTCTCTGAGCTAACAACAGCAATAGTCTCTTCTAAACCATCAACTTGTATTTTAGACCCAATCCCTGAATGCTTCTAAATTCAGACAAAACTTAAGTTGTTCTCTTTGGACCTGAGCGCTTCAGGGAGAAATTGTCTAGTTATATAGTTACTCCAGATGGTATTTCCTTGGCTTCTAGTTCTACAGTGAGGAACCTTGGAGTGATTTTTGACCAGAATTTATCATTTGATGCACATATAAAACAGGTTTCTAGGACTGCCTTCTTTCACCTTCGTAATATTGCTAAAATCAGGAACATCCTGTCTCAGGGTGATGCAGAGAAACTAGTTCATGCATTTGTTACTTCAAGATTGGACTACTGTAATTCCTTATTATTGGGCTGTCCCACATATTCTCTGAAAAGCCTCCAGCTGATCCAAAATGCTGCAGCCAGAGTTCTGATGAGAACTAACAGGAGAGATCATGTTTCTCCAGTTTTAGCTTCCCTTCATTGGCTCCCTGTTAAATTCAGAATAGAATTTAAGATTCTTCTCCTCACATATAAAGCTCTTAATGACCGAGCTCCATCATATCTTAAAGATCTAATTGTAAGGTATTTTCCTAACAGAGCACTTTTCTCCCAAACTGCAGGTTTACTTGTTGTTCCCAGAGTTTCTAAAAGTAGAATGGGAGGTAAAGCCTTCAGTTATCAGGCCCCTCTCTTGTGGAATAAGCTGCCAGTAAATGTCCGGGAAGCAGACACCCTTTCCACTTTTAAGATTAGGCTTAAAACTTTTTGATAAAGCTTATAGTTAGGGATGGCTCAGGTAATCCTGAAACCTCCCATAGTTAAGCTGCTATAGGCTTAGACTGCTGGGGGACCTCATCTGTCACACCTTTCCTCACTTTGCTCTCTTTTTCCCCCTGTTTAATTTCACAATTGATTTTATGTACATGTGACATTATTGTGGTTATTAACTTGTGTTTCCCTGTTCCAACAGGTATCCTTTGAATGGTGTTATGGTGTTTTTCCCCCCTCTTTTCCCTCTTTTCTGTCTTCTCAAACCCCAGCTGGTCGAGGCGGATGGCCACCCTTCCTGAGTCTGGTTCTGCCAGAGGTTTCTTCCTGTTAAAAGGGAGTCGTTCCTTTCCACAGTCGCCACAGGCACGCTCAGGATGGGAGATTGGACTGAAGACAAGTTTAGTGCAATCTGTTGGTTTCCTTAGCTAGGATATTAATTTTTGAATTGGCTCTATATGAATTAATTGGATTATGATTACAACGAATTGAATTCCAATTGGCTTGAATTGGACTATATTACTTAAGTACCTTGAGATGACAATTGTTGTAATTTGGCGCTATATAAATAAAATTGAATTGAATTGAAGTGAATTGATAATATAGAAATGGCCGGCTGTAGCTCAGGAGGAAGAGCAGTCCACCAATTGGAAGGTTGGTGGTTCGACTCTGGCTTCCCCAGAATACATGTCGAAGCGTCCTTGGGCAAGACACTGAACCCCACGTTGTATCACTGGGATGCAACGTGGGGTATGAATGTGTGTATGAATGATTGGAAGAAAAAAAAAAGCACGTAGTTAAGAATCTTAAGACGTGCTGTATGAATGTGTGTGTGAGTGGGGTGAATGCGGCATGTAATGAAGCGCTTTGAGTGGTCAGTTAGACTAGAAAAGCGCTATACAAGTACAAGTCCATTTGCCCTTGGATAGGCATACTATGTACTTACTTACTTACATTGTTGTGTCACTGTTTGCTGAAAATGCAGTGTCGAGTGTCAAATGGATAGACTGCTAGTGCAGGCATAAAGTTTGTTTATTTTGTCTCATCAGTCTGCAGACAATGCTCAACAAAGCAAAAACTTTTTTTGGAGCGTTTTGTTACTTCATCACAGAAGTTTTTTTAAAAAAAATTAAAAATAGAGGAAGAAAATATCCACAACCTTTGTCATTGCACTTGCAACACCCATTTCCATCAGTACTTTTCACTGTGCTTCCACAAATTGGAACCCATCTGTGCCTAATGAAATTCATCATTATGAAGGCGTATATTTGTCTAGATAAGGGATCACAGGTGATGGTGTATATCAGCATGAAAACTAAACAATCGAGTTGAGAGAACTGTCCATAAACGTATTTGTTCTGCCCTGAATATGTTATGTTAAAGAGAATCCAAGTTGACTGTTAAAATGAGTTTTATACACAAATGATTGTTAGGCTTTTATTTTGACACTGTCACTGTGGAGAAAAAACAGGAAAGGAGAAGTAGAAAGCTCTGTAAACCGAAGACAAGCATGGTTTCATCTGAAGGTTGTCACATCTAATCCAAGCCAATTCATCACGTGTATCCTTCAGAAAGCAATGGCTGTGAGTTTTATGCAGTCTTTACATGTTTGATATTTATGATTATTGTGGACATTTTCTAAGTTTGTGTGAATATATTAGTGTGATGTGTTACTGCTTATAAGATAGCAATACCATCATACAGTTACATGCTACTCACCTGGTTGTTTGTTCTATTATTGTCCTCAAAGTCATTCATACTTACCTGTTGGTGATATAGTAGTTTATTAAGTCTCTTTTTTGTATTTTCTTTTTTAGTTTCACTCCAATTCAATGTTGTCGTCTGAGAAGTGAATAAAGGAGCAAGCACCCTCACTTTCCTGGCTCATGAAAAGGAGTTTGGCTGGCTGTTTATCCATATTAACGCTTTGGAAGGACAACATATAGAGAGAACAGGACAGTATTAGAGAAGACACCGTTTATCCTGTTAAGATTTCCAAGCTACTGTAGCCCATCCCAGCATACTGGGCAATGGGTGGTATGCACCCTTGACAGGTTGCCAGTCCATTGTAGGGCCAACCATGTAATTTGTAGCTCATGGTCCATTTTAAAATCCCTATTCAACCTGCCATGCATTTATTTGGACTGTGTGGCCCCTAGAGAAAACCTAGACAAAGACAACACGCAAACTAAACTCACTGAACTGCAGAGGTTTGAACCAGGAACCCTCTTGCTATGCAGCAACAATGCTGTATCATACTATCAACAACAAATATCTCTGATTTAATGAAAATAAATATTGATTTATTTGGCCACAGTGCCCAACAGTGTATAAGAGGGAAACCTGGCACAGAGCACCCCCTCATTAAAACGATCCTTTCAGTTATACATGACTATGGCGTCATCGCGCTTCAGGAATGTTTTTCTGTGACTGACTCGAGTCTGGACAGTGGTGGGGATGGTGACTGCAGACAAAGTAACTTTCAGTGAAAACCTTTTTAAGATTACTTAAGATCACAGACCACAATTACATGTCAACAAGACAATGATGCATAACTCTGAGAAAACTCTGAGAGTACCTTAGGTTCAAACTGTCTGCAACTGAATAAAAGATGGTTTGAGAATATTCTACTTGTGTTTCTCTATAATGTCCATTACTTTTTCTAATTGGGAATCGTAGTAATTTAGGTGAATACTTGTAAATGGCATTTCTCATTTGCAAAACATCTTCTATAGTTGCCTTCTCCTTGTGAAGAATTGTCGGTAGATTGGTGAGGGTGATAAAGGAACCGAAGCCATTTTAAGATAAGGCTAAAAAAAATCTTATTCCAGGACTCCCGTCGATAGGTGGCAGTCCCTTTAAAAGAAGATTTTCAAGGCTTCTGATTTAAATAGAATTCGATTTTAATTTAAACTAGATTTCGTGAAATATTCCGAGAAATTACTTAAAACATAGAGACATTTGTGGCACGCGGACTTAACAACGTACAAGATCCTTTCGCCGTGTTCATGTTCTTCTCTTAGTGGATATAGTATTTAAATGTCGGTATATACTGACTGCTTGAAATGAGCTTTCAGCAATACAGGATGTTACATAGAGAGGAAGGGTTTGTCCTCCCATGTGATGAGTGGGTGTGTGTTGTCTTTTCCTCTCATTCAGTGCGACGTTTTATTTTAAGTTGAAAGATGGCGGCGGTGCATCTGAGGATCGGGGACCTAGTGTGGTGAGATGACCTTTAAACACAGCTAAATGCTTCTGTTTCACCTTGAAATGCATTAAGTGGAGTTGTGCTAGTTAGTTTCAACATGATGTTTGTTGTACGTGTTAACCAGACGCAGTTTATGTGAGAAGTTGCGTTGTAGAACACTTGATTGTCAACCCAAACAAATTGCTAGCCAGGCTGACTCAGCCAGCAGTCGTCGTTAGCTGCCAGTCAGTGAACAAGCCACTTTAACATATTTAAAACCTAATCGATCTTGATTTTTTTTTTTTTGGTCGCTAAGGTGTCTTTTAATATTTTCGCTGCTATGCATTTTTTTTGTAAAGCTAAGTTAGGTAATTATACGTTGTCATACTATTGAAATGTTGTGCTCTGTGACGAGCTGTGCTAGCGTCGTAGCTTAAGCGGATATAGTTAGCTCCAGGCTTTGCATCTGCTCGGCTTCCGTGTTTACTGTAGAGCCTCTTTCTCTGCAGGGATCAGTCGTCTATCAGTTTTCACTTTGTGCAGCGTTCAACCATATTACTGTAAGCGAAGAGAGACGCGAAGAATAACAACAAATTTGTCAGCATGGATTGTAAATCACCGCGCGATGATCCTTACTATCACTTGGGCAAAGTTAACCTCAAGCTTCGTTAGATAAGCCAACACTAACTTCCATTGTTTCAAACTCTTAACCGTTATGCTCCATTGTCCGTTGCTGTGTATCCCAGCACCTGAATACAGTCGACATGCTTTTTATAGTCTGAGCAATGTTTCAAAACAGCGAACTGCATAAGAGACCAAAGTTGTTGAAAGCCGATTAAGGTCGAAATTCAAGCCGCAACAGCACAACTATAAAACCTAAAAGAGAAAAGCCTTTATTTGATCAGACAATAGTCTGCTGATAGAATTAGACCGTTTCCTACTATTATTATTGTATATATATTTTTTTTGCATACGATTGATTCTCAATACTGTGTAAACAAAATGGGTTAGCGGCCTTATGCAGACCCTGCGGTAAGTCGTGTTACCAGCCAGCAGAGAAGTGGTGAAATACAGTGGTGTGAAGTGTCTTAAACCATCAGCAGCATGCTTCTCTGTTCCACACAGAATGCTTGTACCAAGATACAACCTATCACTCAGTTTTGTTTTTGTTTTGTTTTGTTTTTTTTTTTATCCAGGGGAAAGCTTGGTCGTTACCCACCATGGCCAGGAAAGGTAAGAAGTGATGACTTGGCACTGACTTACTGGAGCATGAAATTATGATCTTAATGTTGCAGAAACATTTTATGCACATTTCAGATAGTGAGCCCTCCCAAGGACCTGAAAAAGCCCAGGGGCAAAAAATGTCACTTTGTGAAATTCTTTGGAACTGAAGACCAGTAAGTACGGATCATAAGGTACCTGCTCTGTCTGACCTTGCATGGCACTCCCTACCAAATGTACAAAAATTGTGCCTCTGTATACCATAACAGTGCCTGGATCAAAGTAGAGCAACTGAAACCTTACCATGCCCACAAAGAAGAAATGATCAAGATTAATAAAGGAAAGCGCTTCCAGCAGGCGGTCGACGCAGTGGAAGACTTCCTAAAGAAAGCAAAGGGGAAGGAACAGGTAATGGGGTTGTCATTAAATACTTGATCCAGAAAATTGTGAATCAGAATTAGCGAGGGAACTCTCTGAGAACAGAGGGAGAGCTCTTGACATGTTAGGATGGAAACTTAAAAAAAAACAAGGTGTTTTTGACAGAACTCAGACGGAAAAGGAGACTCGAAAGGAAAGAAGACACCCAACAAGCCACTGAAAATACTGGAGGAGGATGATGAGGATCTCAGTGCCCTGAAGGACCCCTCCGAGAAGGTCAGTAGGACCCTGAGAAGTTAGAAGCTTTGTCTAGTGAAGAAAACTGATTTTTACTTGAACAAAAAAGATGGAAACTGGAAGAAAAAAAACTTCAAATAATGTTTTATGAGTGCCAGCTTTATTTTTCTAGGATAATTTTCTCTGTCCCACTATGTCTTCAGAATAATTCAGGGTTTAGACAAACTTCCTTAAACCATGCAGATGAGTTACTAAAGTAATCCTGTCAAGTCTGTAGCTTTGTTAAAGTCATGTTTGTGGCCCCATGTCAATAAAAACATGTACATTTGTCTTTGCAGAGTCAAATGGTAAAAACTGAACGGTGATTCTGACAGAATTCATACTGTTCTACTACTAAGCATTAACCCACACCTTACTCGCATATCAGAGTAACTCGTATCAGGAGTTGGTTAAAGGGCTGGTGCGTGTCATTGGTCAAGCAGATGTGACATCAGATCACAATAAAGATTGCTACTGCGGAAAGAATTAGAAACGATTTTGCCCTGTAATTTAATGCGAACTTGGACTTGCCACTGATGATTTGACAACCCATTCACTTCTTCTTTTTTTTCTAACCCAAATAATGTCTTCTTTTACTGTGGAGCTGTGTGCGGATCATCTATTTAGCTCCTCTCTCCACACACATAGTGATAATGCATCAGCCCCTCTCATCTTATTGACGGACACATTATACAACAATAGATGATTCGCTAAAGGGAAGCTTGCTTCGTTACACTGTAGCCACCTAAGCATTTTTCTTGCGGCATTTAGTACCTTATCAGATCCTTCTAGCAACTTGTTGTTGAGAAAGTCTGATGCTTAAAAAAGTTAAATCCTCAACATCATGCTGCCTTTGTCCACTGCAGGCACAGACTGTAGATCTTATGCTGATTCATTATTGTAATGAGAACAGTCTTGCTTCATATGAAGGGTCAGCCCATTACACCAAGTAAAAGTTGCATTAAAACGGTCTCCTCAGAGCAAACCAGGAGCAGCATGACAGCTGACAATCATGTGAAGCTGAGACAGGAAACGCAAAGAAAAATGCATTACAATAAGCATTTCTAAATTATATTTCAAGACCATAATTAAACTACATTCTGTGTTTTATTCTGATGTTTCAAGAAGTATATAAATCTTGAGTTTGGGCTGTCTCAAAGTGCTGAAATCTACATTTAGATAGTTCTGCCGTCACCTCGACTCCATTACAAGTTAATGGAACCCCCCCTCTCTCAAAAAATGACAGTTGACATGAACCTTTACAAATTCACCCTTTTGTTTTAAAGGTGAATATGTGTCTCTCTCCTCCTTAAGGACTTAACTGACTCTGACCCCGAGCCATCTGCTATTGAGAGGCTGGGGGCTGGACCAGGCTCAGGATTCAAATGGGAAAGCAGTGTAGGTGAACCCCCAACCCCCTCCCACCTAGCCTGCTTTGCCTTGCTCTTCTTCTACCTGACCTTAACCTGCAGACCTTTCCCTTCTGACCTGTTTGGTTCTTACTTTTGACTGCTGAAGCTGTTTGTTGGGTGTGTGCTGTTGAGATGGTCAGCAACTCTGTAGGCAGAGGTACAAAAAGAAACTGAGACTTGGTTCATTTGACCCAGAATTACAATTTACAGGTCAGTCTTTCTTCCTTGAGCATGTGGAGGTAACGCAAACCAACTTGCTCCTCATGACCAGGGTTGATGACCACTCTGAATTAAATTTGACCACCAGGAGTGTATGTATGTGTGTGTAATGGAACTCTGGAACCTCTAAAGTAGAAATTGAGACACTATCTGTTTGTTTGGCAGTGGAAGCATTTTCACTACCATTTCAATTGTTGACTTTACCACTGAGGTTCCATTGCAACTATGCCAGAGTCCAGAATGTTTAAATGTATGGTAGAAGTAGATATTGCAATCAGTCCCTGCCTGCTGCTGCTCCCCTTGATTGTCAGTTATGGTCTGTAGAAATGTGAACAAAATCAGCCCATTTCCTTCTTTCAGCTGTCAGTCTGAGCAAAGACGACCATTTCCTCTTTGTGGAGTGCAACATGCTTGGCAAAAGATTGTCGTTTTATTTTTTTTTATGCTAATATTTTTACTGCTTTAGAAATCTAATCTGTTGGCTAAAATGGAACTATGAAAATCTTGCATTTTGAGAAGCACACACCAGTAAAACATACGTTTTAAGAGATAATTGAACAGTTTGTACTTGGTGGAAAATATGCACAGAAAGTATGATGCTACTGAAGGACTTTTGTATTTAAATTTTTATGTTACAAATTGTGGATACAGTAGCCCGTAATAAACTGCTTTCATGTCCAATTTTAAAACGCCAATAAAATAATTTGTTGCTTCTTATTGTGAGCAATCGCAGCTCCCAGAGAGCTTGAACACCTACCAGCTGAAGTTGAATGTGAGGAAAGATCTTTTGCTGACATGTGACTCTACAATTAACTCTTGTTAATACAGTATCAAATGTTTTCATGAGATGTTATGTGATGTTGCTTGGATGCACAGCTTATTTACCATGAAGCATGGAAAAAAATTAAATGATGCAAGTTTGCCTAATTGATTCAAAGTTGTTTAATTGACTGGTTGGGGGGGGGGTAAAGGGAGAGATACGTCCGTTGCACCCTCATTAGCACTGGGAAAGTCGGCTTTTGTAGCTAAGTTATTTATTTATTTTACCATTAAAATATTTGTTGGTTATGATTTTTAAAGTTTGGAGAGTAAGTTGTGTAAATTTGTTTGTAAAATGAGAAAGAACCGTGATGTGTGAACAATTTAGACTGTAAATAGAAGGGTTTTTGCACAGTGTTCTCTCTCAGGTTAGTATTCATTTGAGCAACTTCCCACTGAGCTCTTCCTGTGTTGCAGCCTGTCAAAGATGACCCTCATTTTCATCACTTCCTGCTCAGCCAATCAGAGAAGGTAAGGGGACGCAAGCTGCTCCATCTGGAGTGCAGTACTCATTTGTTATCTTCTCCATTTATGTTGCCTGATATCAGACATTTCTCAGCTCATTTTATGTCTTGTGTAGCTTTGTAACGTTTCCTCCATTCTAACTGAACACCTTGAATGGTAGACCATGACAATGTCATCAGTCCTGCCCACGGTGCTAAATGACCTATTGTTGGTGCTCCAGTGGCAATCATTGCACCTAATTATTTCTGTATTGGAAACTGCTATTTCTTGTCAGATTAGGGCTGCAATTTAATCAAATTTCACAGGGGCATATAATGGAAAACTTTTTTTCTGTGCTTGAGTGTATTGAGTATTTGGGTGTCTGAAGTCCTCACCAGCTCAAACTCAGAAAAACACAGCCCCGGCATTTTGTTTTTCTCATCCATTTATAAGAAGCCACTCGCACCATCACACAAACTCTGGAAATCTTTCTAGAAGTTGCAGTTTACTCATAACAGCATCCCGTTTTGCCATGAAACTTCATATTAAACTAGCAAATCTGTAGTATGGTATTAAACTAAATGGCAATAGATGGGAGCGTTCATCATTCCTCTAAAATCACCTGGTTATAGTTGTATACCAGCACTTACTAAATGTTAAGTTAACTTATTAGGCTTAACGTTGCACTGAATTAAGGGTCAAGCCTTGTGGGACGCACTGCAGAATCTGCCAAATGAATTGTTCTGACTGTCTGAGAATGTAGTTATTTGCTAGTGACTTTATTGAGAGTCAAATAATCAATATCAGATGGGAATGGTTTAGTTTTAATGTTAAAAGTAGATTTCCTTATGGATATACGATTATCATATGTGAAAGAAAAACTTGGAATATGAGGTTGAAACTGATTGAGTCATGTAATCTATTTTGTAACTGCATTGCTGGTTTGATTTTGGATTAAATGAGTCTGGTGTGAATTTGGCATTACATGTCTGTTTTCTGTGTCCACAGCCAGCCTCATCAATGGAGCCCATTAGCAAGCGTCTGAAAATCGTTGAAGAGGTAAATTAACTTTTGGATTTATGTAACGGTGACTACATTTTTCTTTCCCGGAGTGTGATATTGACAGTTGCTTCTGATTGTGCAGGTTACAGGTTCAACATCAATCCAAGCAGCAGACAGCACAGCCATTAACGGCAGCATCACACCCACAGATAAAAGGTATCGTGCATCCTCGCTGTATTACTGAACACCACTATCATTTTTTTCTTTCAAAGAATTCACATGTGATAGCGACAGATTTTCTCGTACATTTTTTGTAGTAACTAAGTAACCCTTTTATTTGTTAGCTCAAGTTTTGATTTGTTTGCTCTTCTTGGATTTTGTATTGCAGGATAGGCTTCCTTGGTCTGGGACTCATGGGTAGTGGCATAGTTTCCAACCTGTTGAAAATGGGTCATGTTGTCACGGTGTGGAATCGCACAGCAGACAAGGTACTATATTGCAGCACAGTCACTGTCACACTTTAAAGTAATCCCTGATGCTTATTAACATGACATGTCACATAGCAAATGAAAACAAGCTGTTTTATGACCTCATATGTCCCTACTAAATGAGCGTATGTCAGTGTGTTCTCCTTATTATCCAACAACCAATCAAGACTAGATGGATGTACTGCTTTGGACCTGAGGAGCTGTAGTGGTTGGAATGGCTAAAAGATGTTTTAATCTTTCACATTGTAACGAGTTGTTGCCTGAAGCTGAGAGTGAATGCTGTTAGCAGGCAGGTTCTGTTAACATTTTGAAGAAAATTTGCTTAAAGAATATGTCCAAATAGCTGTCAAAAATGCAATAGGGGGTCGAGGGTGATCTTCTGTTGATGTGCCTCCAAACCAGCAAGAGAGATGGTAACAGTGGTGGTCTGTGCGTGAATGAGAGCCAGCATCATGGAGATGCTGCTGTATGCTGTCACTTAGCTGATTCTGTGACGTGGGCTTGTTGTGTGCACACAGTAAGCATCTTAACATGATACGAGAGAAAACGAATCATGTTAGTCCAAAACCAGACTCTTAAACGCATGTCAAAATGTTAGTCCAACTTAAATTGTACAAATTCAAGCAATCAAAGCAAAGACACCAACACACCTAAATAATGAAGCTGGGGCTTGAATAGCTCTAACTTGTTCACATGAAACTAAACTCAAATGAGCTTTGGTGTTCCACATATTCTCTGAAGTTGCATCATTTCTTTCAATCATTTGTAAAAATAGTACAAATAATACAGCCGAATTCCTAACAAAGGAACTTTATTAAAGGTACTTTTTTTTCTTTTGTCAGACAGCTAAAGGTGTCAGAAATTGCGGCTGAGAATCAGCCCAATAATACTAAATGTCAGCTCACTGTCACCTAAAGCATTTTCAAACTGGCTGTGCTCTAATAAAAGTCAGATTATATAAATGCTGCGTCGTCTGACAAAATCACCACTCCAGTAACTTCAATAAGTGTTGTGAATTTGGCTGTGCGATGATCTTCCACAGAGAAAGTTGAAAGCAGCAGAATGTCCTGAATACAGCATATTTGAGTTGATAGTGTGACTCCACTCCCCTGTTTATGTACAGTGGGACATGGGTGGTGCTCTAATGAAATGCCCTTTAGTTGCTTTCGACTCAACGGTGAATGTAACCATACTGACAGACGTGATTCTGCACCTCCTCTGTTTGGTATGTATGAATTACCAAAGAGGAGCAGCAGTGGCTTAACAATGGTGTTTTTTTTGTTTGTTTGTTTGTTTTTAGCCATGAGTTGCAACCAATTTGTCAAAAGGGCTTGAGAATTCCTTCAGCCATTTAAAGCAACACATAAGTGCAAGCTGTGCCTGCCTGCTTGCCGAAAGAGAACTTGTTCATTTCACTTGCTTCAGTTAGTTTATACTTTTAGCCAACGAGTCCACCGCAGCGGAGGTGTGCTTTCCTATATTTAAATTGTGCCTCATCAGAACTCTGGTTCAATACCATCTCAACTGTTGCATATGGCTTCCTGTTTTTTTTTTTTTTTTTTTTTTTTTCTAAGTAGTTTGAGCTGAAATGATGTGTTGGTGTGTAGAAGTTGTATTTCTATTGATTCTGCATCACTGGGATAAATATTACCTTTCTTTATTTGCCTTTTTAATTAAAACTCAAATGTCACACAGCAGCAAAAATGTCTACACATTTATCAGAGAATACTTGCAATTATTTTTCCCTTCTTGATCTTGCATAGCGTATTAATAGCTTATCGTAAAAGTATTTTCTCTGTAATTTTATGAATGAAAAGAGGAGTTTTCAATTTTGCTGCTCAAGTGAAATGGAGTTTTTAGTCATGAACATGTTAATCAGATTGTAACCGATTTATTCATCATCGCGTTACTTTGACGAGTGCTGACTTGACCACAAACTTTAAAAACTAGTTATCCCCACAAATGTTGGTCCGCAGTGACAGCAGGACGTGAAGCACACGGTGCTCCTTCTTTCTTGTCTTCACTTTGAAAACTATATGACAGTTTCATGTCGGAAGGAGATGTCTGCTTACGGTTTCCAGATCTCATCTTCCACATTAACCTGGGACTTTCATGTCACAAGAGGCTCTGATATGCTTGTTTCTTGACAGGGCTGCAAGCCTGTTACCAGATGGACACAGGAGATGATGAGCCATGCAGTTGTAATTGTTCTCGTTGTTATGATTGTGAGACAGCCTGGCATTAACTCTGGTCTCTCACTCGCACACACATGCACACACAAGCTGAAATTATTGCTACCTCCTGGTGTTTAGTAAGTATGATAACAATTTAAAAAAGAAAAAACCCTCCAGGCATACTTTTAAGTTGCCATGGTCTCTGTAAATTACTGTCACACTGTCTCTGGTCACAAAATGCAACATTTTGAAGCCCTTAGGACAACAAAAACAATTTGAAGTGACGGCAGCAGCTCTGTGCTGTGTCACTGTGTGTGAGTGCCAGGGTGTGAATATGAATATCTAATTAGATACTAAATTTCATAGTTGATTAGTATCTGTGTGTTTTCTTTTTAATTTAAAAAAATTTTTGGACAACCCTAGTGTATACAGTGTCGAACAATATGAAAAGATGTTTGTGGGCATAGAACTGATGACTCCTGCCTGCTGTGTTTCAGTGCGACCTGTTCATACAGGAAGGAGCCAGGTTAGGTCGGACTCCCGCAGAGGTGGCCTCCATGTGTGACATCACTTTCTCGTGCGTGTCTGACCCGAAGGCTGCCAGGGATGTGAGTAGCATCTCAACTACTGTAAAGAGCTTCCTGTTTTTGATGTATGATTTACTGACTAAGTTATCTGACAAGTCAAACTTGTTTTTGTCTAACATGCCTCCTGCTCTACTTTCTGCAAGAGTCACAAGTCTTACTTGGCCAGACAACAAGAACACTTTCAGCAACTTCTAGAACTGCTGTGAGAATGTAGAAGTCATTAATGATATGAAAAACAGAAAGTTGTCACTTGGTGTCTTGTCTTTGTGTCTGTTGTTCTGCAGTTGGTTATGGGACCCAGTGGTGTGCTGCAGGGAATCAGGCCAGGCAAATGCTATATAGAGATGTCAACTGTAGATCCTGAGACCATCACGGAACTCTCACAGGTATGCAAAATATACACATACAAAGTTATGGTTTAATTAAAACATCTGTTACATCGGTGCTCAGTAAGAAAAAAAAAAATATCCTACAAAATTACAAGAGACATTTTAATGTGAGTTAACGTTCCAAAAATGGAAGTGCCTGAATTGAAGGCAGCTGGACTTGCTCGCTTTGGTTTTATTTTCAAAAACCAAGTTTATTAAGGCAGCTCTTCCAACATGGAAGGTCAACATTTCAATCCCCAGTGTGTCCAAATGTCAGTGTCTTTTGACACTGAACGTCAAGTCACATTTATTTATAAATCCCAGTTTAAAAACAGTGGCCTGTTGATCAAAGTGCTATAATTTAATAGATGCCATTATAGCATCTCAAAAGTTGACTTAAAAGACAAAAATGAATGAATAAAAGCAATAAGATAAGTTGAGATAAAAACAAAAGCATTTAACTCGCTGAAGTGTTGGAGCATGCTTAATTTCAGTGGCTATTATTATCCTAATTTCTGGGCTGCAACAGCATGGTCTCCTTTGTGTGCCAGTCTTGATCTTGGGAAAACTAAAATCAACTAATCTGAGTGACGTAGCACGTGCATATGTTTGTAAATGGTAGGAAAGATACAAATAAGCTAGCCCATTAAGTGCCTTTACAGGTCAAGGCCTGGGTAGATGTGCAAATTTTCATCAGAGTAAGAATTATCATGACCAGTATGTCTGAGAATCAACACCAACATATTGACCATAAACCCTCAAAATGATAGTGTGTTTTTCTCTCCATCTGCAATAAATATAGTAGTTGTAACAGTCATAAATGGAGTAGCCTAAATAAAAATGTTTACCTCCATCTTTGAATGTTAGGTGATCACGTCGCGGGGCGGCCGTTTCCTGGAGGCTCCAGTGGCGGGAAGCCAGCAGCTCTCCAACGACGGGATGCTGGTTATTCTGGCAGCTGGTGATAGAACGGTCTACGAGGACTGCAGCAGCTGCTTCCAGGCTATGGGCAAAACTTCGTTCTTCCTCGGTATGCGGGGTGTACCGATGTGTTCTGCAATCTCATGATAATTGTCCACCTAACAATAATTTGGACAATGAAGCAAATCTGAGCAATTAGATCAGGTCTTAGTTGTAAAATACTTGAGAAACATGAGATCACAAGACCAATTGTAAGGCATATTGTTTATTGAATAGTGTAAGTACACATGGGTAACATAGAGGATGTTGATAATAGTCTCTGGACTGAATTGATTACTTTATCACTTTGCACATATGTCTACACTCTCGTACTGACAAATTGACATGATTTTAGATTTATTTTATTTTTTTGGCCTCTTAGTTTCTTCCTTGTGTGTCATTGATAAAACAGAAGTTTTAGTTTCAGCAGTGTGAAAGTCCATGTAAAGGCACAGGGCACATATTTTTGACAATATTGTCACAGATACTTGTTAGTGGAAGAAAAAACAAGAGTACTTGAGCCAAAGAGTAAGGACCAGCTGAAAACGTCAATTTGACAGTCGACAAAACCTGGTCTGGATACACGGATGATCATTTGAATGTGAGACACTTTGTGTATCTTTTTCCTTTGTGTGTCTTGAAATGAGTGGCTTTGTTTCTTAAGGTGAAGCAGGCAATGCAGCAAGAATGATGCTCATCCTCAACATGGTTCAGGGCAGCTTCATGGCCACCATTGCAGAGGGGCTTACTCTGGCACAGGCCACTGGCCAATCACAGCAGACTTTCCTGGACATCCTGTGCCAGGGCCAGATGGCCAGCACCTTTGTGGACCAGAAATGCCAAAGTAAATCAGAGAATCCTGAAGTCACTTGTTTACGGTCTTACATGTAGCATGTTTTCGAGATATATTTTATTTACCCTGTTGTTTGTATTCTTTCAATCTTAATTGAATTTAGGCTCATGATAACCTCTCTGCCATTTTCAGATATTTTGCAGGGCAACTTTAAACCGGACTACTATTTGAAACACATTCAAAAGGACTTGAGGCTCGCCATCTCCATGGGAGACATGGCCAACCATCCAACCCCAATGGCTGCAGCTGCCAATGAGGTACAGCTGTGTCATTATTTGTGTATTTGTATCTGCCAAAGACAGAGTGAATTCATTTGGAGAGATGGCTCAGAAGGTTCAGAAACTGCAGCCAAGAGCTTTCATTCCCTTGTCATGTTTTTTTTTGTATGCTGAATATGCCAACATGGAATGATAAAAATAATGAAAAAACGTCTTTGTTCCTGTGCAGGTTTACAAGAGGGCTAAAGCACTGGACCAGTCAGACAACGATATTTCTGCAGTCTACAGAGCCTACATTCACTAGAGAGAGGTGTGACCTATCCTCTGGACCACACAGTCTTTAATACCTTTTTCTTCTTATTCATCCAATGAGTTTTTTTTTTTTTTTATTTCAAATTCTTCTAGTTTTATTTTATTATTTTTTTCCCCCCAATGCCAGCCATGTTACATGCACCCTCAACTCCTGGGATTGTTGTCCCCATTTTAAGATGCAACCTCGAGCATTGCACCGACTGTACCAGCAGGGTTATATGTAAGAATGCTCGCAACAAGGTTGTTCTACTGCACTGCTGCAGTTTGCTGTAATGAAGCTGTTTTTCTGCTTCTTGACAGCTTAAAAAATGGTAGAGGTAACTCAGAGTTTCTGGTAAGGTTTGGCATTCCATCCCCACTGTGAGGCCAGAGGAACTGCATGTTTTTTTTGTGGATACAGAAGGCCTAAAGTTTTCTTTTTTTTTTGTTCATGTGTATTTAATTGTGATCTTTGCTTTTCTTTTAATGTTCAGAAATCAGTTAGAGAAAGCACCAAGAACATGCCACTGCATTGCCTTAATATTGTAACCCCTCAAGTCTTTCAACAATAGAATAGTATTTATTTATGTTTCTATCAAGTTCTTCTTGGTGCCGTATGGTCATGGCTTCTTTCTGTGCTTAAAGAGATGATTTATGCTTTTACATTGGTGGCAATGATCTCTATGGACAGAGCAACAGATGCGTTGAGGCCTTAAAATGCAGTGAAGAATATTGCTCATTAACAGTCAAAGTTTCAACGTTTGAAACGGTTTGTTCTTTTGTTTGGAAGAGCTCTTGTGTCCTAAGTTTTTCTTAAAGATGCTATGAAACAAGATGAATCAATTTTTTTGAGTTGTTTGTTAATCCCCAACATTTATTTTTTTTTCCCTGTTGCAGTTTTCATAAAGAATGCATACATGGCAGAGTTTTGGAAGAACACTTCAGACTGTAATGGCACTCGAGTATTTTGTTGTGAACAACTTTGACAAACTCACACCAGTCACCTCAGTCAGACTGAGAAACATTTCCACGTTTCCTTGCCCATTTTTGGCCCAGATATATAAAAAAAAAAAATGAATGCAGACTCAGTATGTTGTGACATGACCGTTAGAGAAGTCTTTGTGCATAAGAGAATTTAAAAACAATTCTTTTTCACTTTGTTCCTGGTAAACGACACTTGACTGAAGCCTGAAAACTGACCGATAAATCAGGGAAGCAGTATTGTCAGCTAAAATAAAGGCATAGCATATTATTCATACTATTTGTTGGCTTATAATTAAGAGAAAATGTCAGAAAAATGCCAAAGAAATGAGAGACATTGATGAGAAACTGTCTTCAATAGTTTGTTCTCCAGACTTGACAAATTAGTTTTCCACCAGAAAATGTCCCTTTCATTACAATGCTTCAGTCAACACCTTTTAACTTTTTTTATTTTTTTTTTTTATATGAAAAAATAACCATGTTGTTTGAAAAGCATTTGTTTGTAATTGTATATTGGAAGTGAAATGCTTATACTGACAATTGAACTTATGGCAGATGCTGTCCATACTGCTCAGTGTGGAAATCGCAGCAGGCAAGAGTGAGTTACTGCAGGAAAAAGCATGATCCAGTTTGTTGATACTTGCTCTTTCAGATTTATTTACAAAAGACTCTACAAGTGTGGTGTAATTTTTCTTTGAAATTTTCTTTACACTCGTCAAAATTGGGTAATTCTTCTATGAAGAGTCCAGAGTTTGTACCCTTGCAGATCTTCATTAGATTGCCTGAACACAATACAAAATGGAACATGGCACTCTTGTACTTTCAACACAATATGTTTTGTCCCAGAAAGTGTGAAACTATGGGGAGCTCAGTTAAAGACCAGACAACAGGCACCAAAACAACAAGCAATCCTTAAACATACCTTCCATCTTCTAAGTCGGCATTATTTCAGAGTAAGTTTGGAGTTTTGCCATTTTAGTTTGATCTCATTTGAACAATCCCTGCGTGAAAGATGTGACACTCTACACTGTCATATGTGGTGTTAGGAAGTATATGGAAATAAACGGGTCTGTTAACATGATAATTTGATGTTTTTGTTTACTCCATTTTCTATTTGAATAAATGTTAAAGTGCCTCTTCAGAGGGAGCACAGCAGTTGTGGAACCCACTGTCAACATTTGGGTGACTTGATGTTAAGATGATGCAGCAATAAACTGTGTTGTTTATAAATTAGAACTCATGATGTGAAGAAATGGAAAATGAAGACTGGAAGGTGACTACCAGGAGACCCCAGATTGCTTCCTGTTAGGGGGGAAACCCCTTTGATTGGTTCTTTTACAGTTTTATCAGGTGAAACTAAACAAATGTGTTTCCTGTTGAATAAAACAATTTAGTTGTATATTTTTTTTTGCCAAGGTTAAGGTTTTTTTCCTTTTAGTTTTCCCAAACACCTTTAATGGTGAAGACCCATTTTTAGAAGACTATTGTAAATAGCACATTAAACTAGTTAGGGTTCATTTTGTATCTATAGTAACCAGAATTAATGAAAACTACTTTTGGTTTTGACTCTACAGAATAACTGTCTAACAACTGTTTCTTTATGCTGTAGACTGTTCAGTTCAAGTGTAAATGGTTTATAAATATGTGGCTTATATAATCTGGCTTATTGCATAAAAATAAGTTTGGATCCCATCAGTGGAAAGATGATGGAATTTTGGTTTTGGGGATATTTATGATTTTCTGTACATGTAGAAATAGCAAAACTTTTGTGCTGTTTAATAAATCCTCCTGATTATGACATTGATTGATTTCCAGTTATTACGTTTTAATTTTTTCTGGCAAAAAATTATTGGATGGCTAATTTTTAATTATCTAATATTTAGATTGAATTAGATTATAGTTAAATTAAAGAAGAAACCGACATGGAGTCTATCAGCAATGTCTTGATCCACCATATACCGCAGCCAAGTCACTTATTCAACAGATCTCTGGAAATTTAGAGTAGGATATCTTTTGGCATTCTTCAAGATAACCCATGATTTGTTTTTTTTAGATGGTTGAACCTTCACAAAGCTTCTGAAAGCATAACAAAACGTTTACATGTGTAACATAAGACACGGTTACTGGTCCATATGTAAACACAGCCTATGTACAGATCCATCTTTTGGAGCAGAGTCATCAACTGCTTATCTGATACTGATCAGATAGTCAACAGAGACCAGAAATATATTATTTCTGGCCAGTAACAAGCTGGAAGATGATTAGTGATGTAAAGTACTTGGTACCCCAAGAGTTGTACCTCATATGTTACAAAGTCATCAAGGAGTCAGGATTACACTGAAAGGAGTTGAATAATTCATGTTTCTAAATAACCTATTTAGATATTTACTATTAAGTATTTATGGTGTAAACATGAACTGCCTAAACAGGCACGGGTCCAGGAGTCAAAGTACAAAACTAACAGACAGAATGACTGAAAATAGATACCAACAATGCAGAACAACTTGGGTACATACACAACACGTCACAATGCAAAGATATGCAAAACTTTGGAGACTACTTTAATTATTTAGACTGAACATAAGCAAAACTCCTGTTCTCCATCTCAATAATGCTCTCAAAAAGTGAGAAGTGCCATGTCATCAGAACTTTGGGTAGAAGCCTTATGTTTATGCTGTTTAGGGCGGAAGTAGTATTCCCAAGTAAGGTTTAGTGGGTGGGTCAATTTGAATAGCGAACGTGTGACTAGCCTAATGATGCATTCAAATAATCGTAAATCTAAAACTTACTTTGTTCGAAATTGTCCGGTTGGAATTTTTGAACAATCAGCACAAACATATTAATTTAATAAAAGATTTAAAAAACATGTGATTGTTATCCTGACAAAATAAAGAGTTTATACCTATTAGCTTTGCAGTGCAGCATTGAATAAACTTAAAATAAAAACCTAAATTATATTGACCATGGTAGCATGTCAAATTCTGCCCTTTTATAACAACTGATTACAACCCTTCAAATGTGACATGTCAAAGGCGTCTCCTATATCGTTTCCTTCTTGTATTAAGAGCTGATTTTTGTTATTTTCTGGATATTACCATTTTTTTTCTTTAGTCTTGAATGCAACGCATCCTCTGCTAAGCTAGTACGTAGGGAGAAACCTTCATGCAAAATAAAGGATAGTCAGTGTTTAGAAATTGTTAATCCGGAGTTGTTTATGTTGACAGCATAACAATGCTGAACCCGCAGAGGTCTCTGTCTGAGTTGCCAAAGATGTCCGCTGCCAGTCAAGTGGAGAGAGCTGTGCTGGTAAGCCCCTCAATCCATGTATCTGCACCGCACCGCACCACTGCGAGTAGGCAGAAGAAGACTGCAGTGTCTGGCAGTACTAGCTAAATGCCCAACTGATTTATCTGTCCGTTAATATATCACGTTTTGACATTTACATTTCCAGTATTTGTGAGAACACAACTGGAAGAAGCTAACATAGTAGCTGCTGTTTGCGGAAGGCAAAGAAGCATCCACGCGCTACAAAACCAGTGCTGTGACCAGGGGGCTCGCGCTGTCACTCCGCTGTGATGTTGACTGTCAGTGGGCCCACCGTGGTAACGACACATCCAGCATGTAGTCAGAAATGATCTGAAACGCTGTTGGTAGCTTAAAACTGGCCGTAGCTGATTTATTGACACTTGTTTTCAACATTAAACTACACAATTTGAGTCATAAACAAACATAACGATGACATTCCGAATCGACAAAAATATTAGACTTTTTAGGCTTTTAACGAATAGTTAAGTTTTCATTGTAGTGTATTGCTTATTTTTATGTCTGAACATGCAAAAATAGAATAGATTTCAGCCAGAAATCAACATTACCAGGTCTTCAAATTATGTAAATACAACCTCAGCGGAACAAGACACCGTATCATTATTTAATTTCAAGAAAGAAAAAAAAAAGCCAAAATGCAGAGGCGATGGATGTGTGAATAATTAAGTACACTACGTGATCAACTCAATGACTGTAAGTTGCTCAGGTTTTGTGGCTTCAAAACCAGCCCAAATCATAACCCCTCCATCACCGTGTTTTGTGATTCCTTCAATGGTGGGAGTCTGCACTTTAAGCACACATTACAGTAATTATGTAACTGGTTTGAGGTGTTTGAGCTGTGTTGTTTTCGCCTCACATGCTACTCTACATTATGGCCGCACATCTCCACTTTCATTCCAAAGTTCCAGGAGGCTTGTAGTGTGGTGTTTTCAGATGCAACTTTGCCAACCTAAGCTGTGGTGCCGTGTTCTTTTTAGAGAGGAAACGTGTTCTCTTGGCAGCCCTTCTAAACAATTCATAGGTCTGACCTTTTGTTGTTCTTACTGGGATGTCCATTCCTGCAAAGATAAGCAGCTGTCTTGAATGTTTTCCACTTGCACTTCTAAATAATTTTACCGATTTTTTTACCGGTTTACCGAGTAGAATGAGGGCTCCATATAATTTGGAAATGATCTTACAACCCTTCCCAGATTGGTATTGTGTTAACTCCCACTTAAATGCACCAGACCAGTAAACAGCCAAAACGTATACTGTTATAGTTGTTATAGTTACAGTTATAGCAAGTATTCACACTTGCTGATGATCAGTTAAAGGACCTATAGACACCTCAGAGGCTCGAATGTAACTGGACAGTTAACTCTAGGCTGTTTCATGGACACGTGGGCTATTCTTTTGTTATCTTTTACACAGTTAAAGGTCTGGACTTGATTCCAAGTGTGGCATTTGCATTTGGAGGAAGTAGGAACTAGGCTAGCAACCATGCGTGTACATCTGGATAAACTGGCATGCAGTCAAAACAAGCTGAGAGTGCAAGTGAAGCAGGCCAAAGACAAGAGTAGTGGATGACTGCAGGATTTCTCCCACAGTAAGGAAAAAACACTTTACAATATACATGCAAGGGAAGAAGACTCGTTGGAAAGCAAGTGTATCATTATTCAAGTCCACTATAAACAGAAGACTTCATGAGAGCAAATACAAACGGTTCAAAATAAATAGGGGAAAAAAGCATAGAGAAGTAATGGAACAGTTAATGATATAAGGAGCATATGATATAATCTGTAAAACATGATGTGGTGAGTCTGTATCACTAATGTGTGTTAATGATGTGAAACCAAACAGAAGCAGCCAGATGTATTCTGGAGAGTATAGGGACCTACAGAGCTGTAAGACTGAGCTAATGCAGCAAGCTGATTGTATGGTGTTACCAAGTACAGATGGACAACGACTTGGAAAACCATCACAAAATCCAGACTTCAGACTCTCATTTCCTGGGAAGGATTATAACAAAGTCATAAAATGTGAGATTTCTTCATATAATTATGTTAAAAAAAGAGAGTTCTACATGTTGAAAAGTTGTAATTCCTGAACCTATCCTGCAATGGTGAGAGTCTGCACTTTAAACACACATTACAGTAATTATGTAACTGTGACTTTGATGGGTTTTTTTGTTTTTAATTACTACTTTTATAGAATTTGTTTAAGTGTTAAGACAATTCTGAACACAGCTTTATGTCATAAATATGTGATGGTCTTCCACAGCTCAGGTTGATATGTTCAATCTGACTAACAGTAAATTTCTGATTGAATGAGTTTTCAAATTTGTATCTCTCAATTCCGTACTTATTATTAACTAATCCCTGCAACTATATATCCAGCACTCTTTTTGAGTCCCTTGTGTTTCACCCCTTTACTAAATGTACTTGGTTTTCCCTGGTGGTCACTGCAAGTGTTCAATATTGAATTGAGATTTTAAAGATTGTTTTGAAATATTGTTTCAGCATCTCTTTTCAATATAGGAGCTTACTTAACAATTTTTATTGAAAACCTCCCACACTGATAAGTATTTATGCAGTGTAGATGTGAATGGCTGTCGCAACAGCCAGTCAGAATAACTGAAATAAGGACTGCACATAAATTAACAAGGTTATACAAACATAAAATTGTCTAATAAAAGACCTTTTATTAAAAAGTGCAGAAACATAAGTAACCAGAAGGAATGTTGTGAACAGAAGGAGGGACTAACAATAATGCAATAGAAAAATATTTTGTCTTAATGACGTGCAGAACACTCGGTTACTGGACTTCATGTCATGTTTATTGTAGAGAGAAAATAGTGAGCTAGCACACTGCTTCTGCTTGGATACACACAGCCCATAGGTGTAAATGCTGTAAAACTGATTTGTGTAATAAAGTGAATGTTTATACCAAAAGATTCCATCAGGTGCAAAGTACAAACAACAGTGCACCATGTGACTGAAAGTAGATAGTACTGTCTATTACAGTAAATAGAGATGTATCTGTCTTATTAAATAGCATTTGTAGAACAAGTTTACAACATGGGAGGAAATCTCACAAGTTGTCCTGTAAACACTGACCTTCAGCTGCTGTGGTCACAGCTGCTGAAAAGGACTGCTGCAGCTTTTAAGAAGTATTTCAGTTTTCCAGAATCAGAACCACTTCAGCTGAAAAACCCAAAACACCAAAAATGGTGGAAAAGTGAATGCTCTATTTTAGGGAAGCATAACGCAGAACTTTAATTGTGATCGATAGCTTTCGCAGCTTCCTCCTCTAAAATCCACCATCTATGTAGTTCCTCCCACAGGACGAACCCACCAGAAAGGTCGATGCTGGGGTTTTTTAAAAATTGTTTTGTACGAGTTCAATCTGTATTTAATGTGTTTGGTAGGAGGAGGAGTTCAACTGGCTGCTGAAAGAAGAAGTGCATGCGGTCCTAAAGCAGCTCCAGGATGTACTTAAGGTAAACAGCTGTGTGTAGGGCTGAGTGATGTGAGTCAAATTTATGCCACCTGATTAAAGGGCCAATTCACAAATTTTGCACATGAAAGTCTGTTTAGTTGCTTTTTTATCTAAAAAACCTAAATGTCCTGCCAAGTATATGTATAATGTCTTCTTTGGCTTAATTGGAGTTTAATCAAGTCAGATGATGTCATGAGGATGTAATTTCAGCAAGACATTATATCATTATATACAGCATTACATACTTCATTAAGAAATGGGTTCAAATACTTTGATTTGATGTAGGTCAGGAGTGTCAAACTCAGTTGGCCAGAATTATAAACTTGGACAAAGTCGTGGGCCAGCCTTGATATTTTTTGAAGAAATGTCTACAATTAAGGAATATAAAGATTAAGCTTTTCATATGGAATTAAACTGAAGTTTTGCTTAAACATTGAATCTGGAACAAGCAAAGCTTAATACTATAAACATACGAAATCAAATGTCAAATAAAAGATACATCTGTGGCATTCATTTCTTAAATAAAATTGAAAAAAAATCTTTCTCTATTTGCAGCCTTCTGAGTTCAATTGCAATGATAATAACAATAATAATATGTTTTTGTGAGCAGATGTTCTGCTCCCCACCTGTCTAAAAGCTCCTGTTTTCCACATTTTGCTTGACCATTTTTGGGAGGGGTGTTCGATGTGACTGGTAGCATGAGGTCGCTAATGAATGTCAGCTGAGGAGGGGGCGCTTGTGTGTCCTGATTCACACACCAGTGTACCAGCAGAGCATTGTGGGATTTGTAGTATTAGTGGTGCATGCGCTGACTACTGGCGGGCCAGCTCTAGTAGACATTTGGTATTATCTTGCGGGCTGAATATAATTACACTGGCCACAGGCCAGATTTTAACATCTATGAAGTATGTGTTTACAGTCTTCTGCATCCATTATTATGATATGGATCAGAAATGGGCTGCACGGTGGTGTGGTGGTTAGCACTGTTGCCTCCCCGTGTGTGCGTGGCTTCCTTCTTTCAGGGTACTCCAGCTTCATCTCATCGTCCAACATTTATGCATGTTATGTTAATTGGTGTCTCTAAATTGTCCCTAGGAGTGAGTGTGAGTGTGTGTGCATCTCTGTGTGTCCCTGTGATGGACTGACGACCTCTCCGGGTTGTACCCTGCCTCTCGTCCAATGACAGCTGGGATAAGCTCCAGTCTCCCCGTGACCCTAAATTGGATTAAGCGGGTGGATTGATGAATGGATTGGTCTGTTGAATTGCCTCAATCAAATTATTTGAACCTAAGACACCTTTTGCTTTGCTTTCCTCAACAGGAGGCATCTAGGCGTTTCTCTGTGCCGACACCAGGCCTGGAAAGTCAACTCAAACAGGAGAACTTCATCCTGGGCAGCTCAACGTAATGCTCCAAATCACTTACCTATTCATGTTAAAGTTACTATGCAGTTACTGTAGCCATTTTCCATTAGGTGCCATGTAAGTATGCAGTACTTACATCCTCTATAGATGTTCTGAAGGGCTGCATGTGAAAACATTAACATCCACAGCATTCATTCTGGACTTGCAGAAATTTTCCATTAGTGAAATTTCTAGAAAGTAAGTGAACTAGACAGTGTATGCTGGTAAGAGCTATTGCTTTATATTCCTTTCTGCTGATCTATATGTTGCTTTCCACTCTCTGAAGTGCTCTGATACATGAGGTATTGACATCAACACAAAAAACATGATCAAATAGCCTCATTCAAAATTTTAACATGCTGTAACAGGGTATTTTTTGCATCATGTCCTCCTCCTCACTATAGGCAGAAGTTCTCCCACAACCCTCCCCCTGTATTTCATGTTAAGAGAGCACGGCTTCAACAGAAAATCTTCAGCTTTGAAGGACATGTATGGAATGCAGTTGCAGGAAATAGTCTTGTCCGAATTGTCCGCACCTTCTCCTAAACATTTCCAATGTTCATGTGAGAACACAGCCTATGTCAATAAGCAATAGGCTGTTTTTTGCTGAGGCGTGGCTGCAGGAACAACTCTTGACTCCTCTCTACTCAACTTTAAAACAATATGGATAGACAGAGAGCTAACAAAAAAGGAGAAGGGATTGCAGTGGCTGTTGACAACAGATGGTGTAATCCTGGACATGTCACTGAGAAGGAGCGCCTCTGCACCCCTGATGCTGAACTGTTAGCTGTGACTTCCTGTCCATGTTGTCTTCTGACAGTTCCTCTCTTACCTGCCAATGCTGCGTTTGTACTCGACAGATAAGTTGTTGCCAAGCTACAAAAGCAGAATGCCAACCTGCTGATGGCGATCTGATTTTTACTTAATGTGGTCTATCTATCTAAAACAATTGCATATCTTTGATAATGATAATGTATACTGCAGCAATTCTGTTTTGTGTCTTCCTGTGGGGGAAGTGGCTGTAAGATTACAGTCATAGA
Organism: Leuresthes tenuis; assembly: GCF_036924035.1. Taxonomy (NCBI): domain Eukaryota; kingdom Metazoa; phylum Chordata; class Actinopteri; order Atheriniformes; family Atherinopsidae; genus Leuresthes; species Leuresthes tenuis. The sequence continues at coordinate 31,937,950 of NW_027325371.1, read as the reverse complement.
CAGACTCAGTGGTGTCATATGAGGGTGCTGGTCATTTCTGTCATGTTGTAATATTTCAGATATCAGATCAAGGGCCCTCACTTGAAGTTGTTTGTACTTTAATAAAATTTGTTTTGAAAATAAGGCTAAATTTTGTGCACTTGCTACACACGACACACACCGCAGCAAAACACATCAGACTGCTGACTAAATTAAACTCTTTATTCAAAACTACATGATTTTTAAAAAAGCCAGTTTTACCACATGGCCCTCTCAGTCATACAATCTCATTCTGTTTGAACCAACAACATACTGCTGTGCTCACTCTAAAACACTTTTACCGTTTGTACTTTTAGAGTCAAAAACATAAAAATGTTGCCTAAACACAACACACAAGACCAGTCAATGCATCCATGCATTTCCAAAGATTGCATTATTACACTAAAAATCACATGTTTGCATGTTCTAAAGTCAAGGTCTGGCCATCAGATAATGATACTAAAGCTTGTTCCGCTTGCTCAAGACCAGTCTCATTTTAGTATGCACATCTTGTAAAACATATTCGCAGCAACAGCATTGGGAGACAAAAAGAAAACATGCATTTAAAAGAAGCATCATTTATGGCCACTTGGTCAGTGGGCTTATTCGTAGTCTTACTGTTGTTGAAGACACACAAACACAACTTTTTGTTGTGCTTACTTATATGTTTAGGGAGTAATATTTAAATTTCAAAGTGATATCATGTAAGATTTTGGTGTGTTGTGTAGATGAGTGCTTGGGTTACAGTTGTGAATGTTAGAAAAAAAAAAAAGGTTGACCGTGTGCTTCTTTTTTTACTCTTTCAGTGTCAGGTTTCACTAATTTTGTTTGTAAGCAAAGAAGGCAAGCAGTGTAATCTGTCATAACCATTGTTCCTGTGAGTCTACTGAAATAAAAATGCTATGTGTTGTTTTGCAGCATGGATCAGGTGAAGGGGGTGCTGACTCTGCAGGGAGAGGCTCTGTCTCAGGCTGTGAGTTTGCAACATTTTCATGAAAGCTTTAGTTCTCTTGAGAGGATGACACATTGATTTAGGGTTAATGTTTGTCTTTTTATGTTTAACTTTTCCTAACAGGATATAAACCTGAAGGTTGCAAAGAGCAGCCAAGTGCTCCACTTTCAGTTCAGAGAAGACAAGCAGTGGAAACTGCAGCAGGTACTGCAGTCAGTGTGCAACACTACCTATACCTACCTACCAACACTATATATAGAGAGAACACAAGCTGTATTTGTGAGCATTATCTATCAGTTACTTTCAAAACTCATTAAGTCCAGACTCTTCTTTTCTCAGTTCCATAATGGACTGGACTGAAACAGAAAATATCATATTTTGGTCTTCCAACGCTAGCTCAAGCAGCAGGTTTACGATACATTTGCTTGTGGAAATCTGAAATGCTGGTAATGAAATAAACTGATGGAACAGGCAGTTAGCAGTGTTGCCTCACAGCGGGAAAGTTCCTGGTTCAGCTCTGCTCTCTGGATCCAGTTTGCATATTTTCAAAGTATTATCTGTGCTTCAAATTGGCTGTAGGTTTGAACATAGGCATGCGTGAAGGAGGTTAGAGTAAATAGATGGATGTAGATGTAACAAAAAGATAACAATGCTTAATCCTACAAGCCCAACCAAATGCAAGTCTCAAATCTTAGAGATGCATCAGAGAAAAAAAAAGGATTTACAAAAGTTATTAAAAAGCACATGTTTATTAGAACACATAGTTGTAATAGTTATTCGAACAGGGCATGTTAGGTCCCTGACCCCTAATGCTCTGACTCTGCCATCACTCAAGCCATACCAGAGGCAAAACCAACACTTATACACAAAGTATTTCATTATTATGGAATTGACTTCTGTTTGATTGGATTTAACAACTTTTCAAATACTCCTATTTCAAACTATATTTTTAATGATACATTTAATATAGTAAATATAAATCCAAAATCAATAAGATAAGGTGAGCACTTAGAGCACATTGCTACAGTACAGTACATTTTGTACATATTAAGGGTGAAGTAAGGATACTTTTCAAACAAATACCATAAGTATTTTTTATTTGACTGCTTACAAAGTGCAGTAAAGAAAAAAGAAATTGTCACTGTAGGATCCATTCACCTTTAAAGGACCACTACCGGTAGTTTAACCATGGTACAATTGCAGTATAAAAGTTACCTTAAACATCTTGGAGAACATGTTTCTATTTTTGTCTTTTATCTCTTCATGTAACCCCAGAGATCAGGACTTTGTGGGGGCTATGCCATAAGTTGCAGAATTCCTTTGTTTTCTTATGGCTGAAGCATGATAAAGGGGGGAAAAAACACCGCAGCACTTAAGTGACTGTTTCTATAATTTCATGATACAATTGCTGCTTAGATGATGATTAAATTTGATCTTGAAAGCAGGAGATGCTCTGGGTGGGTGTTTTGTATTTTTTGCTGAATTAATTCAGGCCAGTCAGTGCCAAAAACCTTTTGCACTGTAGCATATAGATTTTTAGGTGAATCCTTCCTGCTCTCATTCTTATTTCTTGTTATTCCTTTAGATTCAGGATGCCAGGAATCATGTGAGCCAGGCTCTGCAGCTGCTGAGCAGCCGTGATGAGAGCTACCGCTTCAAGACAGGTGCTGAGGTTAATAAGGTCAGTCTCTCAGAGTCAGTCTTTACAGAACTAAATAGAGCGGAGACCGTAGCTTTTCACTGTGTATGTGATATAACCTTACGTTTCTGTTGTTGCTATAGCTCATGGATGCAGTGATGCTGCAGCTGACGCGAGCACGAAACCGCCTCACCACACCGGCATCCCTGACACTGCCAGAGCTTGCCACCAGTGGTCTGATGGTACAGGACAGCTTAAGTACACTTTTGAGACACACTCTGGTTTAACACACAGTGGGCCAAAGTATTACTAGTCGTGAATTTTCAAGACATATAATTTTTAAGAATAATTTCCAGCACGGAGTGACACATGCTAAACAGGACAAAGCCACTGATAAAAGCTGAAAGTTTAACCTCTCAAATGGTTTTGTTGATTTTTTTCTGAGACGGTGAAATTAAAAGTTTTAGCGGCCAATTTAAAATGTTCCAGAAAACCCTCACGTTTTATAAGGCTGTTTTAACAAAGCCTTAAGGTGAAAAATTCATCAGTGAATATTTCCCAAATAGTTTCAAATTATTAGTGTGTCCATGCAAAAAGCCAGATGCATAAAGAACCCTTCAATGGTTTTAGAAGCACAGGTAAAGCTGCCTTACAGATGAAGTGTACAGGTACATACTTTTGCAGTTGCCTGGTATTACTGTTCCTTTCTCTGTTTATCCATTCATCACCAGAAAATGTTCACTCCTCCCATGCCGGGCGATGTGATGGTCAACTTTTACATCAATTTAAGCAAACTGTGTTTGACTGTCTACCAGCTGCATGTGCTGCCTCCCAACACCACCAAGGTTAGAACATGTGACATCCTGCAACTTCCCATGAAGTTACATGTAATTTACCTCCCTAATGTTGTACTGTTTTCTCTGTCATTTACTTAGAATTTCAAGCCAGCAGGAAGCTCAGTGTTGCACAATCCAGGGGCAATGTTGTAAGTCTTGTTTATCCAGATTTTGTTGTCTGTTTGGTTAAATCTACCACACTTTTATTAAGATGCATTGTTCCTTCTTAATTAACATTTAGGGGCATGTTTACTAGCCCATGCAAAATAGCATGTGGTTGCAAACCTGAAACAGCACAAATGGAAATGTCCAGTTCTGGATAAATACATATAGAAACACCCAACCAGGAAATATTGTGAAAGTCAGGAAATTCTGGAATTCCAGAACATTTACATTGTGCATGTTTAAAGATCCTCTAACCACTCTTTTTTGTCGTGAACATTTTTCTCTACAGTGAGCTCAATGCCAACCGGTTTGAGGTGAGCCATGTTCACAAAGTGGAATGTGTGGTGCCCTGGCTCAATGATACGCTGGTGTTCTTCACCATCTCCCTGCAGCTATGTCAGCAACTCAAGGACAAGGTGGGCGACACTCTTACTTGATGAGTCCTAAAGCAACAATACTAGTCACTATTCTATAGTTTGGGGTGTGGCAGGGATGGGGTTGGATAAGCAGCAAATGGGTCTTGAACTGGACTCAAACCCTGGGTGAATGCGTTGAGTAGCTTCAGCTCTATACATGGGGCTTCTGCTCAACCAGTTGATCTATGCTTGCAATTTATTCTGGTATCAGTGGGCAAGGAAATTAAAAACTGCTGCGGATACCAAACCCTGCTGCCATGTTTTTATAACAGAGACGAAGAGAAGTGACACTGTCACACCAATTCTTACTTCACTGGTAATCAATGAGTTTAAGATGTTGCTGCGTTCCTTTAAATCTTTGAATGATCTGGCTCCTGTTGTTATCTGTGATCTCTGTGAACCTTCTGGCTGCTTCAGACTGTATGAAGGCCCTCTTATTACGACTAATAAAGCTTGAAATGGTACCTAATATGACCTTGTCTTATCTGTTTGGACTGTGGAACTTACTGACTAGATTTATCAGACAGGCCAACTGAGTATCTTGTAAAATATCTTCTTACAACTCCCTTTTGTCATTGTCACCTTTTCTTAACCTTTGTTGTTCTTTCAAATTTCTGATGTTATTTTATTTGTCATAGTTTTTGTTTTAGTGCCTTTTTTTATTCATTGTGATTTTGTATGTTTTATCGTATGTTTTAATTCTAAAGCATTAGGAACCGTTTTGGGAGGTTCTTGGAAAAGCTTGTTCTGTATATGATCATGTAAGAAAATTTTACTATAGCTCTGAGAATTTAAATGAAGTCAAACTGTGATATATTCAAAGATTTCTACCACTATTTAAAATAATACAGCAGATGATTACCAATATGATTATCAGATACAGTGTGAAATCAGTTACCACAAGTTGGCTATCAATAACACATCTTCAACACATCTTCATCAATCTGGTTGGTCTGTTTATGCTTAACCTACATGTACCTGTGTATCTATTTAAATGAGCCTCTATGTCCTTTTTCTTGCAGATATCTGTCTTCTCCAGTTTTTGGAACTACAGACCTTTCTAATCCACATCAAGTCCATCCCTATGAGACCTGTCTCACCCAAACTAACCGCTTAAGTGTAAGGGATATCCTGGAAAGGCTTTATTTTTGTACATATTTATCATGCAGTCAGTCAGCCTGAAGTGTTGCATGTTTAGCTGAAGGAACGAGTGAGATCCTAGCAGATATCAACATTTTGCCATTTGTTTTTGTCTTAGCTCAGCTTATTGACATCCTCTGATAAGCGTGTTGCAACTCACAATTATAACTTGAACTTATCGATTTAATGTGATCATTGTTGATGTAATTTTTTGTTAAGTTAAAGCAATTTGGTACTCAGTGTTTAGGTGGTTCTCGTCCTTATGGTCTCACCGGTCATGTGAAATACTCATTTTTGCACTCAGGGTGGAAAGACAGTACTAAATCATCAGTTTTTTGTCTTTTTTTTTTTTTTTTCCTAAACACGTAAGGTTTCAAATCGTGGTTAGATCTACTCCGCTTCTGAAAGGATTCATTTTATCTTTATCGTAGATCTGCATTTGTAACTCTCACCCTCTTCTCTTATTTTAGATGTCAAATAATTAGATGCAAAGCTGCTACATTATATTATAAGACAAATAAGCAAAGGTCCAGCCTGTAACTTAAAAAAGATGCTGTATGTCATGAAGAACTCATGACAAATTACAAAAATACCTGGATGTTGGAAGTTGGTTCTGAGTTTAATCTCATCACAGATTGTTTAATAATGCTGTGGATCAACTGCTGCTTTGTACTTATATCAAATGTTATGAAGAAAAAGTGAAAATCAAACTTAGCACTTTCAGTAATGTGGGACAGCACAGAATGAAGGATGTCAGTGACGGGCAAGGGGTGCCTGTTCTGTGTAGTGTCAACACTAAAGCTTTTGATGCTCGCACATCTTAACATACTGGTATTCTTAATAGTGGCCAGTTTGGGAAAACATTCCCTGTTGTGATTAGAGGATAAAAATGTGCTGGCAACAGGAAATAGATTCCCTTCCCATTTACAGTACACCACCATCTTTTTGTGGCTCAGCTCCAATGTCTGATTTCGCACAAAGGCTCAGGTTTGCCCCACAGTGATATTGGCTGGTGCTTCATTCACTGAAGTCATACATACAACACTGATCACTGAACACTGATTCTTTGAGTTCAGGCACTACACTGCGTTCATATCATGTGTGATGAATGATAGAGACTAGAGAAATATGGTTACTTATTTCCTCAAAGCTCTGGTATGATCAATATGTAAGAATTAAATAGTTGTTTATTTACATCTCAACACCATGTCCATTAAATATAACTGTTTATGGACATTTTAAAAACATTCTCTGGTTGATATCAGGCATTCCAGGCACTTATCCATTATTCCGTGCCAGCCAACACAGAAATATCAGAGTAGAATTTCATAGACACAAAAACGAGGTGTTTGATGAAGCAGATGGTATTGCTCCAGCTGGTGTTAGACATTGAAGCAGGGCTATTTTTTCTCTTTATTCTTCATTGCCCTGTTTAAGGACTATAACATGGCATCTCACATTCCATAGTTTTAACTAAATGATAAGCTACTTGTCTCGTCTATTTTTCTCTGCTCCGTGTTCATATTTATTTTGTTCCCCACATGTTGTTCATTACCTGTTAACCAAATACTAATTGAATCATGAACAAATTACTTAATTCCAGTAAGTGTTTATCTGTTTTCAAAAGCTGTCTGTGATATAAACTGTGGAAATGATTATCTGTGCAATAAAGATATACTCAACAACAACAAGTCTTTATTAAACTCTCCTCACTTTTAAATTTTTTTTTATTTTTATAAAGTCTCCACTGGACTGGAGTTTCTCATCACTGCTCACAATCCTGCCTGCTTAAATGAAAGTCACATGTTCTTTGACTTTACCTATTCATTTGTTTTGACCGCACCCATTTGCTTTTCACACCACAATGACACTGGAAGCATTTTCACTTTTGTTAAATTCCAAGCTAAATCAACTGCACTTCAGCATTATCACATTAGCAGCAGAGACCAACAGGTTTTAATATGTAAAGAGTCCACAGTTTGGGGGCTTCCGGAGGTTAAGACCGGATCATACAAAATGTAAGACAAACTGACAAGATAAGAGCAGATGGTGATTCAGGCTGAACGTTTTCACTGTTTATACAGTGGCAGCCACAATAGGGGCCTTCAAGGTCAGCAGATCACATGCTTCAGTTATTTCTGCCATAAACCCATTTATCTTACCATCCTATTCAAATGTTCCTCAGGATTAAACAGTTTCTGGGAATGTTTCATCACAATTGATAATTTCTTTGGGCAACTTAGTGGAATCTTCTCATGCTTTGGCCTTTCTTTCTACAGCTTCCATAAATGAAACAAACGTCATGCATATATTGACCAAGTAAAATTTTTTTATTTAATTTTTTTTTATTACTACATGCAACTTTTAAATTAAAATGTTAACATCCTTTCAGCAAATCAAGAAAGAAGAAATGTATAAAAATCTAAATAAAAGGCATAAAAACAGAGAGCCAAGTTCCCAGCTGCTCTGTGATCATCAAGCAATAAAACCCAGAAACAGTAAAAGTCAACAAGATCACGTGTTAGATTTCTGTGCATAGCAGTGAATTTGATTAAAATGTTGCTTAGTCTACAAGTCAAATCCTTTTACATTACAGATGGGTGAAAGCAAAATCAAAGCGTATGTTTTGGCACAGTCATGACTTATTCTGTCAGTGGAGATCAACTGTCAGGGCTCCAGAGCCATGTTCTCTATGCCAACCTTCCGTCTCCGAAGCTGTTGAGGAAACAGAAATCAAACATTTTTCATGAGACACTGTTGTCATTATCACAATGCAGTAATCCTCAATGACATCAACTCATTTTCCGCTCATTTCATGGGATGAGAGTTCTCAGAGGGGACACTACAGGGCCTGGGCAGAAAAAAAGAAAACGGGAGATATTCATTCACTCATTTTCCATATCCCCCTCATCTTCCTTAGGCTAGGGGTTGAATACATCCTGCACAAGTAGCCACTCTAATCAAACAACAGGTGATATTCCAAACTCCCCCCCCCCCCCGTGTTTGGGTATGAACAAGAATCGCAACGGTCCATTAGTCTTATGTACACATGTTCATAAGACATTTTGTACTTTTTTTTTCTCTTTATACTATAAATCTATTAGGATTCATTCTAATGATTATTTTGAATTTTGGGTGACCAACTATTTGACGTCTTCCAAGATAATAATTCACACACCTGAGATAGTTAAAAAGTACGGCAAGGCAAATTTATTTATGTAGCACAATTCAACTGTGCTTCATATGCTGCCTTTCAAAGAGCACAAAAGAATTAAAAAAAATTCACAAAAGTAAAACAGAGAGAGGGAAAGTTATTAATCACAGTCTTCCAATTCAGTTAAATCAACTACACAAGAAAGGCTTAAGGTTTATATTAAAGAAACAAGAGTTGACGCTAGAGACAGAAAGCAAACCTGTTCCTGAAGACCTGAGATGTTCTGAAGCTTCATAACGTACCAGAGGATCTGAGATGTACTATGGCCCTAAACGGTTTAAAGCTTTTTCGGCCAACAGTATTTTAAAATCCAAATTTTTTATTGGACAGGAAGCCAGTGTAGAGATCTCAGGACTGGACTGATATGATCCACTTTTCTGGCCTTAGTGAGGACTCGAGGAACGGCGTTCTGAATCAGCTGCAACTGTCTGATCATCTTTTAGGCAGATCAGTAAATACACTGTCACTGAAAATGTGTCTACCAAAGACAAATGCATGGACCAGCTTTTCTAAATCACTGACACATTAGTCCTTTAATTTGTGAAATATTCTTCAGGTGATAGTGGGTATGAAGCTCACAGCAGTTATATGGAACCCTTGGATTGTCCCCAGCCCTCACAACACAATTCAATCTGCATGTTTCTCTGGTGTGTTTTTCAGCACCAAGTAATGAACCTGTTCCCCCTGAAATAATCTCTGAAGAATTGAAGCAGGTTCTGCTGGGATTGAATAAAACTCAACCCAAGCCACAAACTTGCACAACTCTAATTTTCAATGTAGTGAAGCAGTTAATCCTTCCAACCGAGGTCCAAATTTTCTTTTCAACATGGTGTTTCCAATATTTTGTCTAAGACCTGCATAATTTTGGTAACTGTGTGAAAGAACATCACAAAAAAGTGACTTTTGTACATTACTGATTAAAAAATTAACTTTTTTTTTTTTCAAACCAAAGTTGAGTATTTGATGCACTTCTAAATGAACATATTCTTTGTATATTTTCTATTTGTTAAATTAATTGTATCCTCTTATTTTCACATATACCAAACAAGTTTACAAAGCTTTCAATAATAGGGTTAAAATTGTAATATTATTGGTAATAGCTAGCCAGAAAAGCCAAATTTGAGGACAGCAAAGCCTGAGGAAAGTTCACGAATGCATTGAGGTGGCGACACTTGACTGCCACTCCTACTTGAGTATAGTATAACAAATTTTGAATTAACGTCTTATCATTTGCTGTTGTTGTGAGGTTATTAGTGTAAATATTTGGCAGAGCTGACTCCTCAGTCAAGTGCCAAAAGAAGAAAAAACAAGATGAAATTGTAAACCATGGATTATTTAGGACCTTATAATAAAAGAATGATTGATTTAAATGAAAGGGTAATGTTGTAATTTGTAGTTAGACAAAACATGTCAGTAAAGTTCTGGGTTACTGCCCCAGTGCTTGAAACCCAAACACAATACATGATACATACATGCTGTGTATGTAACGTAAAAAGCATTTAGACCAGAATGGAGGTTTAAAACTATAAGTAGGGATGCAAAAGTTAATCCATTGTGGAAATTTACTTATAAAAAGGGGCAAATCAAATTGTCTTGTGGGGTTGTTTGCTTCACTTGCAGATGACTTATGGATTTCAACGCGAAGAAAAGCACAATGCTGAACGACTGAATTTTAGAATTCAAAAGACCAGACATTGAGTGTTTTTTCTTCCTCTTCATCAATCTTAGCCTTAGCACCTCCACCTCACAGCTGCCCTGTTTTGTTTTTGTTTAAGTGTTTACCTTTTCATCATCACAGCAGCAGCAGCAGCAGCAGCGGATCAGGACAAGGATGACCAGCAGAAGAACCATCCCTGAGCACAACAGAAACAGCACAACAGTGTTAATGTAAAACTGTCTTCAGGAAGGACACCTTTGTCCATCTGCAGTGTGACTATTAGGGGTACAACGGTACAGGTAACCCACGGTACTGTCCGTACCTGTTTTTTTGGGCCACAGTTTCAGTTCAGTTTCCGTGTTTTGGGTGTAAAGATAACAACTTTTTTTCTCCCAAAATTATGTTTGTTTTGCTTGTCAGCAAAAACTGTAAACAAATTCCAGTATCATTGGTGTACTGAATAATATAACACTTTTCTTTCAAGTTAACAATTACAAACACAACACTTTCAAATGGCAAAATTAAAATTCTGACTTGGAGTTAAGAAATTCCGACATTCGTGTACAACTTGAAATTAGGCGCAGCTCACAAACGTGTCCCTCTAAATGCACGTTGCTATGAAAATTAGTCTGTATATATCTCCTCCATAACGTCAACGGCGTCCATAGATATATACACATAGATGCCGCATTCAGGCTTGTCAGGCATGTCAACACGGCCGCCATCTTGGGACGAGGTTTCTGACAGCAGTTTCTGTCAGAGCGGGTCCGATAGCTGTGCATCTGGCAAAATACTTACAGATGTTCCCGTGGATGAAACGAATAAACTTGGAATAACATTTCACAAGTAAGAAGTTGTGACTTGTGTTATGAACGTGTTGATGTATCTCTTAAGATAACATAAATGGAACTAGAAAACAAAATATATTTTTGTTAGTAAGACAGCAGTAATATGATGAAAGTGACATTGGCAATCAGCCACTGTATATAATTATGCTAAGTAGGCCATGTTATTCCTAAATGATCTATTGAATCAGTTTCATAGCACTAACATTAACGTTAACTGCTAACATAAGTTATGTACCTGAATTGACTGGACAGTCAACTCGTTTAAAGGAAGGAGTGAAACCATCACTTTTAATTTTCCCGACCATCTTTGCAAAGTTAGTGTCATGACAAATTCTCATATAATCTTAACATTTCACAAACACAACACAGTGCTCACTAAATGATAATAAAATACACTATTAGAAATTGTTCCTATTGAATGAACCCTTATATAAACCTTTAAAAACATCAGTGTCACCTCCCTGATGTTAAAATGCACAATTCTATTAACAGAGAAGACATACTGTTTTTTTATTTAAAGTTACTTTTAAGAATTTTAAGTTTATTTAAGAGTTATCCTTAAGCGCGCGTCGATGATATCATCCCAGTAGACGAGTGTGTAGAAAGCCCTCTTTAAGACCCCCGATAGCCGCCAACAACAACAACACAGCAGCTATGAGCTAACAGTACAATAGTGCGTCTTCATTCATTCATTCGTCTTAAAGTATTGGTGAAATAAAGACAGATAATGCCTTATTTAGAGGCTGTATTTGTTATTATATGGATATACGCGGATCTCAAGTAATCTATATCTTCCAAGGACGCCGATTTTCACCAAACTGTTCTCAATGAGTAGATAAACGTATGTCATACCAGAAATAAGGTCTAGGTTTAAAAATACCAGAGTTCCCCTTTAAATACCTGAAATCTTTGTCTAAATAATCATATTTATAATGGATGTATGATATAAATAAAAAAAAGTTCCCCCATCCCGATATGGCGGCCGCGTTGACGTATCGTTCCAATGGACAGCAGCATCAGAGGCGGAATCTACGTTTATATATCTATGGACGGTGTCGACGTGACGTCGTCATTGAGCATTCGAAGTTCTGCGTCGAGGGAACACGTTTCTCTGCAGTTCACCATGCCGCTAGGGAGGTGTGTTTGTGTGGTTTCATGAGTTATAGCCAATCCTTGCTTTTTCTTCCGGTCAGTGTTAACAAAAGTAAACAATGGCAACCGAGATGGAGCAGCTGTATTTGCAGTTGGAGCTCATCAATATTGAAGAACAAATGCTTATATTGCAAATGTTGAAGTGCAGGCGACAGAGAAGATGTTTGCGGAGGTGGTCTGTTCGACCACTAAAGTGGTCGAGGCTGGGATCAGGTGAATTTAGACCACTGGTTGTGAATTTACTGGTATTTACAACCTAGATGAACAAATGCACTTTTGATAATTTCGAAAGTCAACGAGCTTCTCTGCCGAATACAGCCATTAAGACCGGAAAAAGCAACTGCCGGAAATTTCGTTCTGAGCAGACCAATCACAGCCCTTACGGCCTGCATCTACGCGACGTGTAGTTACAATTTTTTGGAGGTGCAGGTCAGGCTACGGCGGAGGGGTCCACGTCGTCGAAGGAGAAGTATACACTACGCTTTAGACACTGTTAGCCCACCCGTTCACTCCGTTATATGGAGTTATCTAAATAGCTTCCGAAGGATGCCGACTTTCGCAAAACTGTTCTCGGTGAGTAGATAAACGTATTTCATGCCAGAAATAAGGTCTATGTTTAAAAATACTGGAGTTCCCCTTTAATACTCAATGTTACCGGTACTATAGCGTAATTTAAAGTTTCAAGTGATCTATTCCTGTTTATAAAATAAAAGCGCAAATTCTATCCTTATGGTTTTCTTTATAATAAAAGAAAAGGGTAGTTTTATTTTTGTGAAAATGACCAGAAGTGCATTACTTACTACGACTGGCTTGGGTAGCAAAAACTCTCAAATCAAACTCTTTTTCAGAAAGCCAAAGAAAATCAAGTGCTGTGACCACAGCTGCACAATGTGCCATTGAGTCTAGTCCAGCCCAAGCAGGTAGCTTACTGCCCTTCCCAGCCCAACCTGTCCTGTCCAGCTCAGCCCCACACAGCCCAGCCCTTCAAAGAGTGTTTCTGTTTTTATAGTTTTTATAGTTGTGTTTTAATTCAATGAAATTGTTCTATTCATTACCTTGAGGTTTACTTTTAGCTCAGTGTACAGAGTCGTTGAATGTACATTTGCAATGTAAAAACTTTTCTGAAAAAAAAAGCTGCTTATTCTGTTTCAGTCTTCTGTTTTATTCATTTAAATTTATTTCTAACTTTTATTTCATTTTATTTTATTTTAAGCTGGTTCACACATTTGATTAACAAATAAACAATGGTTCATTCCTTATATGTAGACATATTATTTTGTTTCATTTTAAGATGAGTTTAGTTAGCAAATATTTAAGTCAAACCTGAAGTCTTCCAGATAGTGAGGTATACAGTTTGTAAATAACACAATAGTATCGGATCGGTATCGGGTATCAACCAATATGCAAAACCCAGATATCGGAATCAAAAAAGCTAGATCGGTGCATCCCTAATAGAAACACCATTCCTCCATTGATATAATGTACTGTAGGAGCGAGTGGTACTGTACCAAGATGGCCGCCCTGAAGGCACGCCCCTCTAGTGAGCGGCAGCAGTCAGTGTGGCGTCTATGTATATATATCTATGCTGGCCATGCCTCTTTCTTTTCTTTTTTCCGAACGGTTCAAAATTATACCCGTGTACCGTTGCATCCCTAGTGACTATCATTCCAGTTGATGGTACTAAGATAAAATGTGAGACTACAACAGACAACTCTGTACGGTAAAAAGTGATGAGTAGGGTTACAGGATTTCTCAGTAGGTTGGGCGGAATGTTTAAATATACATTTTTTTCCTTTTGCATTTTCCTTCAGTGGAAAGAAATATTCTTATGAATATAGGTACTGATTATGTGTGTGACCGAAAGAAGGTTACAGTGGTACTTTCACTTACCAATGAAAATGAAGAAGACCGCAAAAGAAGCAATGTCCCAGTCAGACTGAAATAACTGCTTGGACCCCAGTCTGGAAACCACATCATTGAACTGATCCTCAAAGTTTTGCTGGATGTTTCTCTGATCCATTGTCCAATCTGCTCTCAGACACACACACATACAGTAGGTGATGAAACACTATAGTTTGACATCAACTAACCCCAAAGTGAAATCAAATGGAATGAGAAAGTGCGGCAACATGTCCCCTCATTCTGAAAGGGCAATACTTTCACTGAGTACAAATACATTTCACAGTTCATTCATGTAAAAGCAAGCCAAATTACGAAAAAACAAAAAAGATTAATAATAATTTTTTTAAAAGTCCAATTCATATTTTACAACTCTGTTTTATGATCATTTGAGCTCTACTTTTCATCTTCTGGGTGGGTAACAATAAAAATAATAAAATACCTTCTTCCTTATGGGAAAGGAACCTTTGTGCGGCAGACTGACTTTGTAGAATTTGGTCTTCCTTCTGCTGAAATGTTATATATAAGAAATCATATTAGTGACAAATATTTCAACACTGCAAGAGATTAGTTACATAATTTGGATTTTGCTCTTATGTGCATGATGCATAACAACAAACTAAAAGCTCATAATAAGAATAGAATATGAGTTTCAGCTTTGAAAACATTAGGATATCATTAGATGTATCTTAAGAAAGGAAGAGAGAAAAAGAGAGAAAAGCAGAATCCACATGATATTGCAACAGGGCTGGCATTTTGCATTAGCCAACATATACTTCACCTTATAAAGAAAAATTTAGTCTAAAAATTTCAAACGTATTACACAGAGCTTCATGTACTTGTAGAAACAGTATAAGACAGAGGCAGAGAAGCGGCTGCTTCAGTGTAAAGATATGGCTCTTCATATATGTGAGAAGAATGAGTGTTTTCTGCATAAATAAATAAATCAATAGGAAGAGACATTTTAAAACGGTCTGCCATCAATGTATTACAATAAGAGGATTGCATGACCATGCATTGGTGTTTTGCTTTTTAAAGGAGAATTTAAAGTGTTATTTCAGCCAGATTACCAGTAGCCAACTATCACAACACAAGCAGATATGCTTAGTTTGTTTATTTCGAAGAAATAATCTAAAATAATCAATAAGAAAATCAAATATAAAAATCAAATCTGAGAGATTAGTATCAGCAGTCTGATATGAGGATGTTAAAAATAGTTGCCTTATTTTCCTTTTTTTAATTGTAGGCTACAATGTTCGATCTTCTCCAGTTTATAATACATGTTTTTAAAGTCTTAAATTCCCTATCAAAGTCCACACGAAGGACATACCCTCACCCCTCCCATAAATTCAAATTAAACTCGTGCCAATATTAAAATCGAGCTTAAGATAGCTTTCATTAATCATGAAATATAGGTATTCTTTTTTTCACTTAAAACAACTGCAGTTTAGTTGTTACCATGTTCCTCGGTGTTGTTTATCACAGCTGGGATGATGTACAGCACAACATAACACGATGAAAATAGGCTTCTAATTAATGCAACAAGTTTATATTGCTTAAACATCTTTAAAGCCCAGCGCACTTACTGCTGTGTTGTCTAACAATCCGGTTAAATTACACGTAATTCACAAATACCTGCTCACTTGCCTACTGGAGAAATTGATCCCAAAACTGAGCACAGGCAGCGGCACACGAGACATTTTAACACAGCCGAGGAGTTAGTTCTGTAAATAGGCTTGTAGCCTCTTTCATTCGCACACAAGTTGACCAATAAATTCAATATTTCTGCGTGGCCAACAATACATTTCGAATGGTTTTGGTATAAACTATCATGTTTATTTTCAACGGGTGCCTACCTGGGTGTTTCCCTTCTTTTCCCTTCCGGGTGCGAAGTCTTACAAACTCACCTGTTTCTCTCTGACGCAGACGTTCTGCTCCACCTGCAGATTTCAAATCTAAACCGAACCGTTACAGCAGCAGGGTCTGGACAGACCCAGCTGACAATCAATTGGCAGATGTAAGGGACGTTTTTCTCCACCGAGTGTAAATAGAGATTGAAATGACAGTAAAGTGAATCTTGAGTTTTGAATGATGCAACTATATTTATGGAAAAGTGTGCTGAAAGTTACACAACTCCCCTTTACAACTCCCCATTATTTACAATGCCTAATATCCCTCTGCTTGTTGGCATGAAATGTAATTATTTCATATATATATATAGCATCAATTCACAACCAAAGTGAATTTGCATTTTATAGACAAGGCAGGAAAGTTAAATTGAAGTCGAATTACAAACAATTAATTTCGACACAAACCAAGTCATTTGATTGAATCTAATTTAATCTAATTCAATTCATTTTTTTTTAAAGTTATGTAGATAATAAAATCTAACTATCTAAAAGTAGTAATAATGATGATGATACCATACTCATTTTATCTTTATTATTAAGCTACGTTATATTATATTATATTATATTATATTATATTATATTATATTATATTATATTATATTATATTATATTATATTATATTATGTGATAATTCTATCGTAAGAGGGAAGTAGGTAGGCGGAGTGTTAGATCTCCCCTGACAGACAGCTTTAACTACCAATGAATACACCAATCTCCATTGTCGTCACATTTTTGGTTACGTGGAGACAGGAAGTGCACCTCCCCCGGTTTTCCGGGTTGAAATTCTTGCGTTGGCTGAGGTTGTTTTGGTTGTATGATGGCAGAAGACCCCTCACTGTCTCTCCGGGTCTCGGAGATTAAGGACCCCGCAGTTCTCTTCGAGCGTTACAATACAGAGGAGATCCGCCGGGTGGAACGCAAAGTCCGCGGGGAGATCGAGCAGAAAAAGGAGGAGCTGAGGCAGATGGTGGGTGAGCGGTACCGGGATCTGATCGACGCCGCCGACACCATCGGAGAGATGAGGCTGTGCTCAGAGAGTGTCGTCCAGTCCATCCAGGACATGCAGCAGTATTGCCACTTGCTGAAACATGGCAAAGCCAGTGTGGGCAGCTCAATACAAGAGGTGAGTCGTCACCGGTCTGCATTTGTTGTATGTACACCTGCACCAAACTCCGTGTCATCTTTGGAAAACTACATTTCTTTTAAAAATGCACAAATGCTTTTTTTTAAATATAATCTCTATTCTATTCACGACAGTAAATATGAATACTTAACATACAGAGTAATCTCAGTTTAGGGATCTCAGTTGTGCTCACTACATTGTCTTGTTGTGGGTGCAATGCAGAAGGCATTAGAGTACACATATTACTCTTGGGAATACTTATTATTCTCCTGTTTCTGGTGATGTGTCGTTCGCGAACGATTCGTTCATTATGAACTAATCTTTTATATGACTCGGGAGTAACGAGTCGTCTCAGTGAGTGATTCGTTCATTTTCATGCAGTACCCTCCCTCGCAACATTACAGGCGGCAGCTGCATAAGATCAGTCAGCAGGACAGGAAACAGAAATGATTTGTTCACGACTCAACTCCTCAGGTCCTCGGACAGGAAACAGAAATGATTTGTTCACGACTCAACTCCTCAGGTCCTCGGACAGGAAACAGAAATGATTCGTTGATGACTCAACTCCTCGGGTCCTCGTTCATTTGTCACTTGATAGTCGGCTCAGGCTGAAGAGCAGTAGGCACAACAGTTCGTTCACAAACGGAATCGCTCATACGGATCTTTCTTTCATTCATTTGTCATGTGACTGCTGCTCAGCTACGGTGCTGTGGACTGAGAAATGAAGGAGGAAATTATTTAATTTCATCCTCAGTCCCACTGTTTGCACCCTGGATATGAGCTAAGCTGTCTAAGTCTAAGGGACAGGGACATAACACACTGCAGTATGTTTTAATGTGTACTCATGTGTATTTCAGTGTGTCTAAAATGAGTGGCAGAGAGCAAATGTGATATAGGTTTTAATATGACCAGGGCCTTGATGCTCTCATGTGTCCAAGCACCCTGTATCATAGCTACGTGTGACGTCTTTAACAAATCGATACGTTTGAAAATCGGTCCAAAATTCAGCAAATAATTCGACTTTAAGAGTACGTCTTTCCTTCGTAAATTCATGCACCGCTGCCTCTGCTAGCCCTGTACCAAGATGGCAGCGCTTTAGGCACGCCCTTCCGATGCAGCGTCTATGATGTCGATGGCTTATGAGGGCAGAACCAAGATGGTGTTATGGAGGAATGAGTAGTCGGACTCGTCGTGGTCAGCCTCTTATGAGGAATTTATTGAACAGAACGTCACAGAGACATGTACATGTCAGCATGCACGGATATTCCCAATGACCTCAGTTGGTGACATCCTCTTACCTTTCTATATCATTCAATGTGTATGTGGCCCAAACCCAATGTCTGTTCTGCACCTGCTGTCTGAGAATGCTGCTACATCTTCGTCATTGTCTAGACAGCGTTCATTCTGACCTTAAACAACATCTGAGTCAGCACACAATATGTTGTTGAGCTGTGTCAAGGCTTTTTTCCTCCACAATGGCTGCCCTATTATAACAGGTTCATATCAGCCAGTGGTGTGTCTGCTTCAAATACAATATAAAATGACAGCTTCTGTCTCTCAGCAGGCAATATGTCTAACTATCAACTAATCACATAGCTGCTACTCCTTATTAGGGCACAGCCAACATGGTTGACCTGTTATAACAGGTTTATGCCAGCCACTCACAACACATGCACGCGGTAGCACGCACTTACTCACATTTTCCCACTATTCTGAATACATAAACTGTACTACTGGCGGCTGTAGCTCAGGAGGAGCTTTGGAAGGTCTGTGGTTCAACTCTGGCTTCCCCGGGCTACATGTCGAAGCGTCCTTGGGCAAGACACTGAACCCCACGTTGCCTCCCAGTGTATCACTGGGGTATGAATGTGTGTATGAATGATTAGAAAAGCACGTAGTTAAGTATCTTAAGACGTGCTGTATGAGTGTGTGTGAGTGGGGTGAATGCGGCATGCAGTGAAGCGCTTTGAGTGGTCAGTTAGACTAGAAAAGCGCTATACAAGTACAAGTCCATTTACCATCAACTGAGCCTAATGTGTCATAACAGGTTCAAGCCAGACACTGTGTTATGTGTCCTATACAGAAGAGGGCACAATATGGGTTCAAGTGACAGGGAGACCTTGGTCATATTACAATATGACTATAACATGACAGCCTCTGTCTCTTTGTGGGCAGTAGCTCCATTGGCACCCATCAAAATATCTTCAGAAATGTTCTAGTTTGTACTTACCATCCTTTTATCATTACTTGTCTGTATCATTGCCTAAAGCCCTTCTGTCCTCCAACATATGTGTCTATGTGTCCTGTTGCAGAGCCAGAAGCAGTGGCAGGAGAAGTTCTACACCATGGCCTCTCAGATTAAGCTCCTCTTGGAGATCCCAGAGCGCATCTGGAGCGCAATGGAGGCATCCCAGTACCTCCAAGCTACTCAGCTGTACCTGCTGTGCTGCCACCTGCACAGTCTTCTGCAGGTGGAGCCTGGCACGGGAGGACTCTACAGCCCGATCCTTGCCCGCTTCCCAATCCTGGTCCGACAGGTTGCTACCACTGGACTTTTTAGGTACTGGATGTTTTCTTACATAGAAAGTTAAAAGGACTAACTCTGTGCCTCAAAACTGAAAAAAATTGTGATTGGTCCTGTTTGCTCTAGACTCAACAAGATCCAGTGAAGGGAAGATAAGTACTTGGTTGATAAACAATTGGTCTTCCTGCAGGTCAACCATTCTGTTGGACAGCAAGTCTCTACTGCGGGGTCGGGCAGTGTCGGACCAAGCCATTGCTGAGGCCTTGGTTTCCACCATGCTGCTGGAGGACAGCTCACCACGCCAGGCCCTGGCTGACTTCTTGTTGGCCCGGAAAGCCTCAATCCATCAACGGCTGAACCAACCACAGCATGGTATTCTTCTATTTGTAACACATTTGAAGTCAGCGTGTACCATTATTAATTTTACATTCAAAAGACACAAAGCAAAGAAGGTTTTTGTAATGGGAAAAATCAGTAGGTCTTACTTATAGAATGATTTAAAAAAAATAAAAAAAAATAATGTAATATGAACTATCAGCAATATGTACCAGTTGATAAATGTGATGTTTTCCAGGCGCAGGGATTAAGGCTCAGGTTTGCAGCCTGGTAGAGCTGCTGGTCACCACTCTGTTCCAGGCCTATGCTGTCTTTTACCTTCCCCCAGAGGGAGACCTCAGGCCAGGGGAGGGAGCCCTGAGCTGTGGTATGCTCTTCTCCATGCTGGAGAATGTCACCTCTACCACCCCTGCAGGTAAACAGTGGAGACATCTGAATGTGAGGATATAATATATGATATGTATATATAAGACTGAGATATCTTTCAGAGTCTACAGTTTGAAAAAGTTTTAGCATTGCATTATTTCCTCAGCTAAAGGCAGAAAGGTGCTACAGGAGGAGACAAGTACTGGCAGCTGGCTCAAGTATCTGCCTAAATCCATCTCTGAGTTTCAGCCCACCCTTCGCACCCTGGCACAGCCAATCCAGCGAGAACAGCTACGGGACACCCTGCAACAGTGGATCAATACGTAAGGACACTGCTGATATTTTTCATGTTTGTGCCTGACAGTTCTCAACAAAGATATTTGGGCAAGTCCCAAAAGCCATAAAATAGAAATGGCAGTCCTTTGCTGGACTCTACTTGCCATGCATGATGAGGAAGCACATCAAGTCCTCATAAGTAAAAAGTTAGAAACAATAAATGATCTTTTTTGCCTTTGACTGAATCAAAATGGTTACTGATTGATTGTTATGCCAGTAGTTATTATCAGTCACTTTCTTTTTTGATTTAGCTGGAGTGGTTATGAAACTCAATACTTCCAAGTGTGGGAGACGGTATATTTAAGCAACTTTTTCCCAACTCAGTTCAAACTTGGTACTATTAAAAGGAGTAAATCTCGAGATTGAAGACAATAACTGCCTGTACTTTTTTTTTTGGAGAATATGGCTCTGTAGGTGGGATGGGAGAAGGCCAAGAATAGTTTTGTAAATGAGATTGAGCTCAGTGTTTGAGTTTATGGAAGTCTGTCCATTACAAGAGTATGACATTATTTTAAGTTAGTAGTGAACCTCAATCACACATGCTACACTGTATCCAGCGTATGTAGGCATTGTGATGAAGTAAACATATAAAGGTTGTATCTTATAGATTATAGCTTATAAAACTATAATCAATAACACCCTTTAATGCATCTGCAAATTTTATGCCAAACACCCAACTTTATGACACAAGGTGCTAGAGGTCTGCATGGAGTTTTCCGTGCAGCAAGCTGTGGAAAGGCATCTTGGACAGCAACAGTTTTGTAAATAATTCCTCGCTGCCTTTAGGCTAGACTTTTGCTGTAGAAATCATGAACGTAAACAGCACTGCACTCTACTTCTCAGCATCCTATGGTTCCTGGTGTCTCTCACTGTTCTCTGACTGCTCTGACTCTAACAGTGGCTTCTGCCGTTTTACACTGATTGACTGAAAAAGGCTGTTGAAAGGGCTCAATACAAAGTCTACAACTCTGTTACTGGATTAGTCCTTTAATTTCAAAGAGCCACTCATCTGAGGACTTATAGCATGCACTGTTAGCGACTGGTCAGAGAAAGCTGACAAACTCCTCAAAAACTGCATGGTCTAGGATTATAAAACTAATAGATGAAATCTTTCTCACGTGACTTTGTTGTGGTGCAGTAATCTAATCAGAGAGGATGTGTCATTGGTCAGGATGATGGTGGCCTGACAGTTGTATTGAAACAGTGCTGTGGAAATGTACTTTTAATTTGATGTTTTTTTTTTTTTTTTATTTCAAGTTAAACAAATTTATGATGTGGTCTAGCAGTGATTTTTGATAATTGGTTAATTGGTTTCTTTCCATTGTCTTCTTTTTTTTTTTTTTTTTTCAGCTGTAAGCAGGACATATGTCATGGTGTAGGCAGCCTTTTGGTCTATGTAAAAAGCCTGAAGGGGCTAGCAGCCATTAGAGATGCTGTGTGGGACCTGCTGTCCACAGACTCTATCAGTCAGCACTGGAGAACTGTGTGTCAGCGGTTGCTGGAGCGCCCCCTGGCTGTTTGGGATGACTTCCTGCAGCCGCTCTTCCTTCAGCGCCTGCAGGTTGGTGTTTGTCCAGCTTCAAGAATATCAGAGCAGTCAATGGTTTTTAGTAGGTGAACTATGAGTGAGTGAATGAATGAAGGCTTTATTTGGAACACGTGAGAATGATACAAAAAGAGGAAGGGGGGGGGGACAACAATAATAGAAAAAAGAACAAAAAAACATTAAAAATAATTGCAAACAACTGAAACCATATTAACATCGGCATCGGCTTATTTAACCCTACCCCTTCTCCACTTCGTAATTAATTTACGATGAGTTTACTTTCCTCTGTATCCCCATCACAAACACAACAAACTAAACATATTTCCCTGCGCTTACAATAGAAAAAAAATAAACAATATGTGAGGTAACTAAATAGCTGCTTGAATTTTTTATGTTGCGTTCAGGCAACCTTTAACACTCAAAGAGCCCTTTGGACCCGGTTTCCACGGAAAAGAAACACTGGTATGAATGATCTAAAATGAAGATATTGGTTTTTTTTACGTTTTGTATAAACAACTATAGTGTGTCCATGAAGTGCTACAGAGAAAATTAAATTTTATTTATGTAATGAACACATTTTGAACTCTTTAAAAAAAAAAAACAAAAAAAAAACCGCAGAGTTGAAGCTCTCGATAATGCATAGCATTTTGGCGAGTGTGATGCATATTTTGAGCAATGAAAAATAAAGTTTATTTTAATATTTCAAGATCACAATAATCTTTTAGAATTAGAATTTTAAAAAAAAACAACAACGAACTAATGACAAATAAAAGACACTTCAATTGGATACTTTTTCATTTCTTTTCCCAAGCCACACTGCTGACAGCTTAAGGATGAAAGAGCCGCGGGTTGCTGACCCCTGGTCTAAACACTCTATGTTTTCAATTTTACACATTGTGGTATTCCAATGGTTCCTTCCTTTCATTCTCCAAGGCCATCACCAAAGAAGAAACTGAAGCCATTTCAACAAGCTCTGTCGAGCTCCTCACATCAGCTGTGAGAGATCTGGAGGGCCAGACTATACCCTCTTCTTCAGGTACCAACCCCGGCTCCACCCGCGGTGCCCAGTATGAGGTAGATGTGGCCTCCTTTGTGTGGACAGAGTCCCCAGGAGACTTGTTGAGCGATGCAGGTTGGGTCAGCATCACTCAGCGGGGGAACCAGCAGCAGAGGAGTGGCCTGGCCATGAAAACACAGGCTCTGACACCTTGTGTTCAGAACTTCTGCTTCTCCTTGGATGCAAAGCTGAAGATCAGGCTTGATGACCTCCAGCACTACCTACCCTCCCAAGACACAGGTACGTCCAATTTGCAATACTTAAAAGACTTGACTAAATTATTCAGACAAAACTTTGTATGGAACTTTACTAAAGATACACCAACACAAGCAAGTCTAACCCTCAGCTCAGATTGGTTCACGTAGTTTCGAGACTGTCTGCAAGTAGAAGCAATACCCTACAAGTGGTACCCATGTGCTTCAAAAGCTATGCAGACAGTTGCACAACAGACATAGAGTTAAATGTCATGGCAACCTGCCATGACTACAAGTGGAGAGTATTTTTTAGATGTGGTGCTTGAGGAAAAGGTTAACCAGAAACAATTCACTCGATGAAACTGTGATGAAAAAGTTCCAGTGACTACTCAAGCACACAACATGACAATCAATAAAAATGATCTGACAGTTCGTCCTTAGCAAAAGTGCTTCACAGTTGAAATTTTGGGGCTGGGAAATTATTGGATGGATCCCATTAAATTAATATATAAATTTTTGAATACTGATAAATGTTCATATTTCATGCTGTTCTTGGCAGGATCTGACTCCATAACAGTTTTCTCCTCTGGACTCTCTGATGCCCCTTCAACGTCCTCATTTAACCGCTTCACAGACTGTCTGGCAGTGGAGGATGCTTTACGTGAAGGCTGCATGACCTGTGTACGCAACATCTTGTCATCCATCCGCTCCAAACTGGCTGCAGCCTCGCCAGACTCCACGCCCACCCACCTCTGTTCTGTCCTATTCATGGCCAGGTTGTGCCAGTCTGTGGGTGAACTCTGCCCCAACCTGAAGCATTGCATCCTGGGAAAGCAGAGCGGATCTGAAACCACTGTGAAAGGGACGCCCCGGCAAGGCAAGAAGCTGGTAAAATCCAGGGCCGCTGCTGAGGTCAGCCCTGCACAGGCGAAGTGGGCAGGCCTGAAGGAGGAGCTTCTTGTCTGCAGTATGGAGGCTTACCGCATATGGAGCTCCGCCTTGGCCAAAGTCAGACCCTATCAGAGCTGTAGATGTATAACTATGAAATTTTCATTTGCTGTAATGCGACAGGTGTTTTGTTTTCAGGAGCATAGAAATCTGCACAAAAGCAGGATGGCATGTAGTGATTTTTTTTTTTTTTAAATTTAACAGTAGAACAAAATGATTACAAAAAAAAATTATTCGATAAACTGACAGTATATGCTTTTGAGCACCTCACTGCGATTATGGTGATTGAAAAATGAGACCATTTCTATTCACCAAGAATTATCTTTGCGCAGAGATGGGGACTATTAACTTCATCCATAGAGATGTATTCTCTTATTCACATTCTCAAATTGCTGCTGAAGACAGCAGAATATGATTAAAGTGATTTATTATCGTTATTAATTATAAGGGAATTGAGCTAAAATATAATGCTATACAAATGATAATGTTGATTAGTCTGCTGATGTGAAAACTAGTGACTGTTTTACTAACATTGTAGCCTTTTAAGCTTTTTAAGGTAATCTGTTGTTTACAGTTTGTTCTACTGAGCCCAGGGGACCAAAAATATCACTACAGCTTTAAATCTTTTTGGAATTTAAACATCTGATTGCTTACATTGTGCTGTGTTAGGTGCTGCTGGATAAGTTTGGCACAGCACTCCATGCAGAGTCTGCCGGTGCCATCCTTTCAACTGTAACAAACTGGGAAGATCTGGAGATCCAAGAAGAGACAGAGTCAGGCAGTAGTGTCACATCCAAAATCCGTCTTCCTGCACAGGTAAGCCACTTAGATCAGCTGATAAACACATGCGGGAATGACAGTAACTGCTGATTCCATAATCAGGTCTGATGCAAACACATTTTGTCTTTTGTCCCTTTATCAGCCATCTTGGTTTGTGCAGTCTCTACTGTTCCAGCTATGTGTTGAGGTGAATAGGGTGGGGGGTCACGCACTTCCTCGCCCCACCCTACAGGAGCTACTGCAGGCCTGTCTTGATCAGGCTCTGCAGCACTACCACAGCCTCACAGAGCAGCCCCCCAACAGGGTAAGTGACATGTAAATATGATGTTGCAGACAGGTTAGGGAACACCAAAATGATTTTGCCCCAAATAATTACATTTATATATAAATTACTTGGTTTACATTACACATGTAGGTCTTTTTGACTTTTACAACAGCCATTGCTGGCTCAGAGGCATATCGTAGAAGGTGGAAAAAAAATCATAAGACAGGAAGAAGGACAAAGGAGTGGGTGGAGGAATTAATTTAATCCTTACTGTAAGCTTCATGAATTTCTCTGCTTTCTCCTGCCCAACTATTAGGAGGGTGTATTCCCCATGACTCAGAACAGAGCCTTGCAGCTGCTATTTGACCTCCGATACCTCAACACCACATTGAGCAGCAAATTTGAGGAGGGAAAGAGCTCCCGCTCCCACCAAGACCCCAGGTAGGAACTCATACAAAGACTTGTAACAAGCAACTATGATGAAACGCAGTCAAGGTTGGAGGCCTAATGGGCAGAGTGGAAACATGCTCCATACAGAGTTTTTTTTTCTCTAATTTACTTTTATGCCTGCTGACCATGATGTGAAGACATTGTGTCAGGGTGGTGCCTTCAAATTTCTTGTTCTAACAGTAAGTGCTCCCTCTCCTCATTCATTCTCCGGCTCAGTCAACCACCACTGTATGTGCTGCAGTCTCTCCCCCACTAAACTGTGCATTAATGGTTTTATTTGAATCAAATATTGGATGACTAAGACATAAATGACATGTTGGAATTTCCAGTTGGAAAGTTGATTCATGGTATTTAAAGGTCAGAACTAGGGATGGGCGATATATATCGTTTACGATAAAACCGTCATTGTTGTTTTTACAATTTGTTTTACGATGTGCAAATTTACATTATCGATTATGCAAATGACTACATTAAAACAATTGAAAACACATTCAAAAACCCAACACATTCACTGAGCAAGAGTTGGGTAACTTGCGTGCAGTAGCACAGCGCAGCATGCCTAGGTGGTCACATGATCTCTAACTGGCATGTTTCCGGCAGGTTAGCGTGCCTCTAAACATAAACATTTGAAAGACAACATGGACACACCCCCCGCGGATGCTGCAGCTTCAGAAGATTTAATTCCAAGATGTGGATCGACTTCAGTTGCATAGAAGTAATTTGGCTTTGTTACCCAATAATGTTACCCAAAAGACAGTAATCTGCAAAGTTGTTTAAAACCTGTTGCCGTTAAAAGCAGCTCGACAACCAACCTGTTTCACCACTTGCAGAATAACCACACAAAGGAATACCAAGAATGTCAAAAGCTAGCTGCCAAAGAAAAACCTAATGCGGCGAAGGTAACGTTACCTGCTGCACAACACAGCCAACAAATGTTAGCAGACTCATTCAACAGAAAACTGCCTTGCAACTGATGGTGAGACGTAACAAATGCAATCACCAATTATATAGCAAAAGAAATGGTACCGATTCAGGTGGTGGAGAGAGAAGGCTTTAAACAACTTGTGAATACGCTGGACCTGAGATATAACTGGTCGGAATATTTCAGCAAAACTGCTTTGCCCAACTCAGGCTGTTAAAAACACACATTTAAAAGAATATGGTCTAATTATCGTTATCATCAAAATCCCCCAAAATATCAAGATATTATTTTTTGTCCCATACCCCGAGTCAGAACTCAATATCAGGTGTAACATTTACCTGGCAGCATTTACAAGGTTTGGAAAAGATGGTGCAGACAGATGAAAAGAGTAACATGCTAAGAATTTGAGGTTTCTCAGAGGGTTGTGTGCTCTTTATAGATGTGTGTATTGTTGTGTTTCAGTTTGACTTAATAATCAGTTTAGTTTATTACCTTTGACTGGATTGCAGACATCAGCACCACACAGGGGAATAAGAATAAGCTTCCAGCTGTCTTAAAGGGGAACTCCGGTATTTTTAAACCTCAATCTTATTTCTGGCATGAAATACATTTATCTACTCACCGAGAACAGTTTGGCGAAAGTCGACGTCCTTCGGAAGCTATTTAGATAACTCACGATTCATATAATGGAGTGAACGGGGCTTAGACGATGCAGCCTCTAAATAAGGCATTATCTGTCTTTATTTCACCAATACTTTAAGAAGAATGAATGAATGAACGTGAACTATAGCTCTGTTAGCTCATAGCTGCTGTTATGTGGCTACTTGCGGCTATAGGAGAGCTAACGGTGGGATTTCTACACAGGCACTCTACTAGGACGACTTCATCAACACGCCCCCCTGGAGCACAGTTTATTCACTCTGTGCTCTGTGACAGTCTGCCAGCTTCACACAGAGTTTGGCAGGATATTTATCAAATTTTGACAACGTGAACGACAACTTTGAGTAAGATGGACGTTCTTACCGGAGTGAATGAGCTGTGCTGCAGCCATGCGTGTCGATGAAGTGGTCCCAGTAGAGTGCCTGTGTAGAATTCCCTCCGTTAGCTCTCCTATAGCTGCAAGTAGCCACATAACAGCAGCTATGAGCTAACAGAGCTATAGTACACGTTCATTCATTCATTCTTCTTAAAGTATTGGTGAAATAAAGACAGATGATGCCTTATTTAGAAGTTGCATCGTCTAAGTCCCGTTCACTCCGTTATATGGATCGCGAGTTATCTAAATAGCTTCTGAAGGACGCCGACTTTCGCCAAACTGTTCTCGATGAGTAGATAAATGTATTTCATGCATAAGAAATAAGCATTTCATGCAGAAATAAGTTCTAGGTTTAAAAATACCAGAGTTCCCCTTTAACTACAAGTTTAAAAAATATATATTTATGAAGAATATATAAATCTCATCTCTTTTTGTCCACAAATTGTTGATGTTGGTTTCGGGTCTGAATGTTGATTATTAGTATTATTGTTATTATTATTATTGAATTCCTTTTCATTTTTCATGATGTCAAGTCAGTGCAATTTCTCATCAAGTAAAACAAATATTTTGCTTATGTGTGTTACATGGTGATGTAGATATGTAACAGAGGAAAAGCTTGGATTTCCTCCTAGGAATTTCAGGCTGTTAAAGAGCAGTTTTTTCCTTTGGTTTTGGCATTGTAACATTGTGCTGTGCATCTTCTAGATTCCACAAGATCTGTGATTGGTTGGAGAGTTTCATTGACCCCTTTGACCTGGATGTGTTCACACCTACTCTGAACAGCAACCTCAACCGCCTCTCCCAAAGGACCTTGGTATTTGCAGCCACCAAAGCACGATGACACATGCATGAAATAAAGGATATTCACACTGTGAATGTACTTTGATGAATGTGGAAGAACCTAGATGAGTTTAATTTTCAGTTCACATTAAACAAATGGCTACAACAATCTGAGGATACTGTTCAGATATAACAGTTATCACAATACACAAGGCTGCTCAGTTTTCTGATATTCCTAATTGGTTTTAGGTGCTGCTTGGGCTGCTGACAGGTTCAGAGAAGCAGTTTGCCTCTCGGGGCAGCACTGTAAGCTCCCAAGAGCCTCACAACATCCTGCCACTGGCCAGCAGCCAGATCAGGTCAGAGGTTAACATGAGTTAATAAAGCTACTTTGTGCATCATTAAATGATAGGTGTGGATACCAATATTAATTCAAATTCAAAAGTAACATTTGTTGACAACATTTTTGTAAATGTCTAAATGAGACGAAAACACCTACATTGACTTTTCTGTCCTCCACAGGTTCGGGCTGTTGCCTTTCAGCATGTCAAATGCACGGAAATCCAAGTCAGCCTCCCGGAGTTCCGATCCCACTCAGAAGTTGGTCAGTAACAATTCTGGAACAACCGATTTATGATCTTATATCTTTGTTATACTGTTTGGTTCCACCTGGGGTAAATGTTGTCTGTTACATCCTTCACCCTCCCAGCATTACTGAGTACAAGATACCAAGGCAAGTTTTTTTTGTTTGTTTGTTTTTTTTTTTGTTTTTTTTTTTCCTTTCCATTAGTGTGGGTTTATATTTGTGTTTTTGTTTGGATTGTTGCTAGAGTTTTGGTTTGCCTAAGATGCATTTGTGGTTTGGGAGCGCTTCATTAAGTTCCATCCTTTTTCTATCCCCGCTTAATCCATCGCCAGTCCATCACAGGGCCACACAGAGACAAACAACCACACACGTGCTCACACTCACTCCTAAGGACAATTTTAGAGACACCAATTGACCTAACATGCATATTTTTGGACGGTGGGAGGAAGTCAGGGTACCCGGAGAGAACCCATGCATACACGGGGAGAACATGCAAACTCACAGAAAGGCGCTTCATTCAAGTTATTTTTCTTTTTTTATATAATGACTGATTGTTTGTATTGGAAAGCGCAGAATGTTTGCTTTTTTTATTGTTAAAACCCTCCCATTCTCTGCTCTGGCTCATGAATGAGCTTCCAAACAGAAGCAGTAGCACAGCAGCAAAAAGTCTGGGGCAATCTTAACACTATCAGTGAACCAGTCGCACAATTGGATACGCAAAGTCTAAAGAATTATCTCGGCTGTGAAAACAGATAAAATCCATTTGACTCTAACTGAGTGACTCTGGGTAAGACCACAGACATATATTAAACATACAGTAAAGATAAACATACAGTGTTTCCAAAATTGTCAAACTGCTCAGTGATGGCTTATGGACAGTGGAATAATCCAGGTTTCCTGTGAGTTATTTACTCAGGTGACCTCAAATAACGTTTGCTGTGACAAAATGAAATAGAATTTTCCTAAGCTTAAACATTATGACCACCTGTTTAATTGGCTGTTTTTCCTTCATGTGCTGCCAGAATGTAGTCAAAACGTAGTCCATTTCTCAGAGAGAAGAGGCCCTTGAGAAACAATTTACAGTTGATTATTACATGACATGTTAATCAACCATCAATGCTATTTGATCAATGCTATTTGTTTCATATGAGAGTGGTCATGATGTTTTGACTCATCACACATAATATTAACAATGGAAATAGTAAAAATGAAAGTAGTCCCTTGTTTTGCAGCTGCTTTAGGTTTAAATTTATTTTTTTCTTTGACATAATGCAAAGAGTCTTCTCTAAACACAATGTTTATACTATTGTAGTAGCCTTTTTTGTCTCCTTTATCATAAACTTCATACAATGTTTAGCTTAAAAGAGAGCTTAGTATTTGTTTGGAGCACCAGAGCCAGAACCTGCCCAGCTCTGATCCAGGACACCCATGTCTCATATCACTGACAGACTTGTACCTGGATACCACTGTTTATCACGGTAGAATGATTTCCCCAAAAATTACTGCTTGTCAGTTTCAATTCCAGTTTCCAGTTTCATATTACATCAAAACCACAGTGCAGCATCTGTGCCTGTGAGAGGAACAAGCACCCCAGCACAACCTCTACCAAGCACTAGAGCTCTATGGTAGATCTACGGTACGTCGCCCTGACCCAGGACTATTGTTTTACAATAAATTGGATTAGTATTAGCTTTGTTTCTGTATAGCAGCATTATATTTAGTCAAATCTGATTTAAATCCCAGAAGTTACCACTTAGACATATTGTACCCATTTTTAATAAGATAGGAATCAGTAATTATAATGATAATACCAGAAAAATAGGAAATGGACATAACAAATTATTCTGATCACAAAGATCTTTTCTATGAAATAAAAACAATGATGATAAGCCAATTAATTCTCCAGTAGTTGCAGATGGCCATTCAGGATTGTTACTGTGAGTATGACAGACCTGGATCAGGGCTTGATCAGTATGCTTCAATGAACACTGGTGTTAATGTTACAAACAAACAAGAAAAATCAATGACTTGGATGTTTTCCCCTTCCTCTACCAGGCTCCTCAGTCCTCTGCAACAGTTAATGATGACAGCTTCAGGCCAGGCAGCCTCTTCAGACAACTTGCTGATCAGGATGAAGACACAGCATCTTCTTCCCTATTCAAACTCAGTTGGCTGTCTGGCATGGCCAAATAATCTTTATTGCTTTTTTATTTACTTTTGCATAGACTTTGCAAAATCACTGTATATTAAATATAATTTCTTCTTTTGAAAAATGCTTTTTGTGTTTTTTCATTCACGTTACAAGATCCATTTATGTATCTGAAAGTAAGCATATAGTAAGAAAGGTTTGCAGTCATTCACTTATGCTACGTACTTCAATTGTACCAAGCACTGTTATTACTTGCAATTATGCAACAAATTATATATTTATTTCTTAGACTGCATTGACAAGCAAGAGCAGAACAGTAATAGACCTGCCTCCTTACTCGACTCCTGGTGTAAGACAAGGACAAGTATATTAACAGAACTATTTTTGTTCCACACACTTAATTATTTAAAAACTTGAGTGAGGATAACAATACTTGTGGGTTGTACCACTATCTTAATAGTATGAATGCAGGGTTTTGTTTTTTTGTTGTTTGTGAGGTGGCAGAGTAGTTTCAATTCAAAAACATTTGAAACGCCTCTAGCCACTTGGATCTACAAAATGGTGTAAGTTGGAGTATGAACATGGTGCAAAAAAAATGGTAAACCAGGTAACTCAGGTTTTTAATTAAATTCAATTTTATTTATATGGTGCCAAATTACAACAAATGTCATCTCAAGGCACTTCAAAGATACAATCCAATTCAAGGATCATGATCAAATCAAATTCAATCCACTTCTAATTCCACACTAGAAAAACCCGTTCCTGCAAAACAGCAGTGAGAATGCTTATGAGCTGAATGGGGACAGCTGACCAAGCTGAAAATAGTGAAAATTAAGCAGAAGTCAAGTGAGTAATAGTTAAAATGGCTGCAGTGTAATGTGTAGCAGAGTAGTAGAAGAGAGATGCCCTCACATTTATAGTAATGTGTGTAAGCAGGATTAACAAGCTCACTCCCAGCAGAAAGAGCAGAAAATGTCTGAAGTAATACTATGACCTCACATGAGAAAACTATAAGAGCGAGGAAAATAATTTGAAGACCGTTAGCACCAGTAGGGTTAGAGGAACGTGGTAATGTAGTTTTTATTTCAATGGAGTAAAAAATATTGAAACGGTAGCGGGTTGAACACAGTTGAACCTGTCTCTGGTGTCAAACTAAAATTTCCATTAGAGTTAGTGAGAGTAAGGTTTATAAAGATTATAAAATGATATAGTTATACTATGAGAAAAGCTGCAAGAATAAGAGTTTCTGTGATGTGGGGAGGCCTCCTCCTGTCTTTTATTTCTCATAATACTATGTAGCAAGCAAAATTGTTTTGACTGTCTGAACTCGTTTTCCCATAACATTAAATGGCTAGTAATGCCTTTTCCCATAACATTGAATGTCCCTTTCCCATAACATTGTGTGGCCAGCAAACATAAACAATATAAATAGCAATAGTACCATTTTGTTAGTCAGACAACTCTGAACCAGCTTCCTGACAGGTTGTGCAGACTTATCTCTTAAGTCTGCACAATAAATGTTTTGTGTTAATCATATCCAGCGACTCTGAACCTAATTTTGAGAGAATTTTTCTGACAGTGCTTCGAGTCCTTCGAGCCGGATCCTAAAATCCTTTCCACCTCCCAGGATCGGAGCTGCAACTGTGCACGGGGGAGTCCAGGACTCCTAACTGAAGTCCTCTCAGCAGAGTTTTTGATAGAGGCCGGCTGCCACTGGCTGGAGGAAAGGTGACAGGATCTATTTTTGAATCAGTGGACAGACTCGCTGGATTCTTCGTTGTTGGACTTACCAGTGGATTTATAGTAAGGAACCCTTTGTGTTACTATTGTTGGTGAGAAATAGGGTGATTATTCAGGAAAAAAAAACAAAAAAACAAACCCAATATTAGGGAAAAAATTGTGATTATTTGACTAACAATTGTTAGAACCAAGAGGCCTTTAACTAAGTAGCGGCATTGCTATTTTCCAAGAAAGACGTTACTATTTCGAGTGCAGCTTAGTATCAGAAGAAGCCTTTAACTGGGAACTGAGTGGTGGTTGTGTTGGATTAACCCATAATAAAAGCAGTCAGTAAGGGTGAGTGAGTCCATAGTCTGTGTGAGAAGACTACAGGAATAAATAACTCCGCGCCACACGTTAGAAACAGAATCTTTCTCAAGAGAGTTTGCGATGGGAGATCGCAAGAATTGAATCCATCTTTGTTTGTTTGTTTAGTTGTTTGTTTCTTTGTTTCTTTGCTGCAGTGTTGTTTTATTTGCTACGTATGTATAGAGAGTGAAACAGCTGCTGGTGTGTTGATGTTGCTGATGGTGACGACAGAGGTAATGTATTGCTGACTAATGGAGTTGAAGTGAACATTAGAGTCTGGTTGTTGCTGGTGACATAACGACAGAAGTAGTGTTTCATTTACTTGTACTCAGAATAATTCCACTGGAAATTGATTAGCTGCGAGAGGACAGAATAGGAAATACCTGTTTCAAAGCTAACAGGGAGTTAAGTGGGAGTGCTAAAATCACGTTTCAGAAAACTCCAGATAATATTAAATACTTAGACAGATGAGAAAATAAATTTGGGTTTGAGGGAGATTTGAACATGGTAACATTTCCCAATCCTAGAGAAGGAATTGATGTTGTATCACATGCTTGAGAGGACTGTCCCAAAGACTGATTGAAACCACCCCAGCCGCATAATGTATCGACAGGTAGGGGGTGATGATGACAATGAGCTACACGTGGATGATGGAGACAAGGATACAGATAACATTTAAAGTTCAAAGTACTTTGAATGACCCCGAGTGAATTCTCAATGATTTGTTTAATGATTATTTTTGCGTTCATATGAAAGACCAATGAACATGGGAAGAAGTCTGGAACCACTACAGGACTCAAAGTCAGGTAACTGACCAGGTGTCTGGAATTCTGGAAGGGGGCTCATCATGCCAAGATGATGGTGGAACAATCTAAAATTTTTATCCACATGTGTACAAAAGGGTGGACGACGAAGCTAAGTGCCCCACCCCAACTGAATGAAAAGCTGATTTGAAGAGTTCATTCCACCAACTAACGTTTAACAGTCTACAGCCTCCAAACACTGTATGGCTGAATTATATCCTGAAGTGTCCTAAAAGAGGATTAGTTAGGGAATAAGAGGTGGTAAAGACCTCTTTCTGAAAGTGAAGTGCTAGTAACCTCTCCTTCCAAGATAGCTTAGCAGTTCCAGACCCAGCCAGACTGATGTTCAGCCAGAAGCAGATAATTGCAGTGTTGGTAACAGGACTAGACTGAATAAACTGCATTGCATTATTATTATTATTGTTTGACTATTCCTGAGTTTCATTTATTATTATTTTTCATTTTTTTCCATTTAATATCCATTTCATATTATTCATTAATTGCATTTAATCATATTTTCATTTATTATTCATTATTCTTATTTTCATTTAATTAATTTTTTGTTTGTGTATTCATTTTGTGTTTGCTAATCACACATAAGTCCATCGCCATTCATTGGAATCAATTGTTCGGAGTGCGACCTTTGATAACTGAGTGAGTGATTAAGCGGTCGGTCGCCAGGTGGAGATGGGGCCATAAGAGAATTTTCCTGTAAATACAGCAAATGGGTTTTTCGCTCCTATGCACTGCGAACGGTGGAAAATTTCAATGTTAATGATTTAATGTTAATTGTACACGATGCAGAGTTTTTACGGTGTTTAATCCCTTTTTCCTCGTAACATAAACAGGACGGAAATGTGAGAAAAATTTTAGAAAAATAGAAAAGTTAGTTATACTATGAGAAAAGCTGCAAGAATAAGAGTTTCTGTGATGGGGGAGGCCTCCTCCTGTCTTTTGGTTATCATAATACTATGTGTCAGGTACCTCGTGGGACTTAGGACACAGATGCAGGGTCTTTGGATTCCAAAAGGGTTTTATTTTATAAATACACACACAGGACACTGCAGGGCTATCTCCCGGCAGCGCAAAGAAACGACCTATGAAACTCCTAAGCGCTCTCCTCCGTATCTATGGCGGAGAAGGAGCGCAGCTATGAAATTTACAAAACATAAAACTCTCCACGCTGGGAGGAAAACAGGAAGGCTACGAATAGTTAACAAAACAAAAACACGCTCTCCTAATGAGGCGAAGTAAAACAAAAGACGCACTCTTCCAAAACAGAGGCTCTATGAAAATTTAACTTTAACTTAAAGCACTCCGTTAACGGAGGCGACTATGAAAGGTTAGAACGAAAATCTCTCCTTAAAAATGGAGGAACACACAAGGCTATGAAACTTACCGTACACAATAAATAAACTATGACTATGGAAAACACTACAAACAAGACAGCACTGCAGGAGAAACGCTCGCTGCAGGCTCGTGGTTTCTGTGGAACGTGAGACAAGACAAATGGCTGGTAAGGTACTCAAAAGAGACAACATACTGGCGACGAGACAAG
This sequence comes from Leuresthes tenuis, assembly GCF_036924035.1. Lineage (NCBI taxonomy): Eukaryota > Metazoa > Chordata > Actinopteri > Atheriniformes > Atherinopsidae > Leuresthes > Leuresthes tenuis. The sequence goes on along the minus strand of NW_027325371.1, from coordinate 31,902,257 downwards.
GGAAACGCAGACTATTTGAACACATGAGGGACCAAGGGGAACAGGTGGAAACTCTTTGGGAATCAGGGAAGACAATGAGACGCATGACACGGGAGGAAGGGCAAGGTTTCTGAAACGAGAGGACAAGATCAATGACTTTTCAAAATAAAACAGGAAATGACAAGACACGACATGGAACAGAATGTAGATCGTGACACTATGTAGCAAGCTAAATGGTTTTGACTGTCTGAACTCGTCTTCCCATAACATTAAATGGCTAGTAATGCTTTTTCCCATAACATGGAATGTCCCTTTCCCATAACATTGTGTGCCTAGCAAACATAAACAATATAAATAGCAATAGTACCATTTTGTTAGTCAGACAACTCTGAACCAGCTTCCTGACAAGGTTGTGCGGACTTGTCTCTTTTTGTAAGAAATAAATGTTTTGTGTTAATCGTATCCAGCAACTCTGAGCCTAATTTTGAGAGAATTTTTCTGACAGTTTCTCTCGCTTCAAGGCTCATAGCTGAAATTCTGTAAATGTGAGCTCTTAAGTAGTTCCATTGGCCTCAAAGAGGACAACCTTTCCTACATTTTAAGGTATAATTTGTTTCTCTAAGTTAAACTCTATGAAAGTTAGGAATTTGTTTGAAAAAAATGAAAAAAGCTGAAAGTTATCAATGCTCACTCTGCTGGCTGCTCATTCATAAAAATCAAGGAGCAAAACTGTTTTTGTTTTTGAAACTGTCATATTTCAAAATTGGCTCAGTATTTGAAAAAGTTGAACCATAGCTTGTCTTGTGACCCATTTAAAGTTTGAATGGTGTCTCTAACTGAAGGTATGCAGAGGTAGTTAGGTTGGAAAGATGAGGAAGAGTTGAAAGAATGTCCCATTCATTTGAATGATATTAAAATTTTAATAAAAGTTAAATATTTAAAAAAGTATAAAAGTTATAAACACCAAAAGTCATAGCCAGTCTCTAGAAAGAGCTGAATGTTTTGAGACCAAAATTGTTTAAATTGGTAAAAGTATGCAGGAGTAGTTAATGACCAAAAAAACCGCTTAACAGCATTCTCACAACTAGAAAAAGCTGTTCCTGCGAAACAGCAGTGAGAATGCTGATGAGCTGAATGGGGATAGCTGACCATGCTAAAATCGTGAAAATTTAGCAGAACAAATAGTTGGTTACTTGGTTGAAGATACTTGGTTGAAGACTTGGTTAAAAACAACAGAAGGAGAAGAAGATGTTGCTGGACCCCAAATCAGTTGGTGATAGGAGTCCTGTGAGCATACATGGGAACTCCATCAACCAAGTCACATCATTTAAATATCTTGGCATGCACATTGATTATGACTTCAGCTGGCACACACAGGTGGAAAAGGTCTGTACCAGGGTTCATCAGCACCTCCATTTTCTGAGACGACTCCAGCTGTTTGGCGTCTGTAGAAATATTTTGGCTATTTTCTACAGAGCAACAATAGAGTCCATAATCAGGTATGGCATCACCTGCTGGTTTGGTAACCTCAAAGTCAAATGCAGATCTCAGATCAACTCCCTGGTGAAGACAGCTTCTAAGATCATGGGCCCACCTGCCCTTTCCTCTCCACAAAACCTTTTTGACCAGGCTGCTATCAAGCAGGCCAAAAACATCCTCACTGACACATCACATGTGCTCAGTCCAGAATACACATTATTAAAGTCAGGAAGAAGGTACAGGGTTCCACTCTGTAAACATAATCGCCTCAAATACTTATTTATCCCCCTATCCATTAAGCTCATTAATGAGCAGCTAGGGGAGGAAGAAAAGGAAAGGAAGAGGCAAATGAGGCCGAGGTAATGGCGTATGGGTGTGTTTTTCTCAATGTGTTTTGCACATCGTGTCAGATTGTTTTGAGTGTTTTTGACTGTGTGTCTATACATAGTTTTTAGTGTTTTATTTTTTGTCTTGCACTGCAACACTGCTCTTTTATCCAAGACAAATTTCTTCGATGGAGATGAAAAAAGGAGCTAGAGCTGGATGAAGGCAGAAAAGTACAGAAAAGAGAAGAAAATGCAAAACAAAAAGTGAAAATTTCAGAAAGAAGAGAAATACTGCAGAAGTATTAAAAAAAAAAAATTGTAGAAATTCATTTGCTGGAGTTTCAAAAGGCATGAGGTATACTTTTAAAAGGTCCTGGAGCTAGATGAATGCAGGAAAGTATACAGAAAAGAGAAGAAACATGGAAAAAGGACTGGCAGTGAATGGTATTTTTGAAAGAAACTGGAGCTGGATGAAGGCAGAAAAGTACAAAAAAGAGGAGAAAATGCAAAACAAAAAGTGAAAAAATGAGAATGGTTAAGGTATTTATTTATAAATACCATATGTTTCAAAATGTCTGAAATGTATATTTGAAAGGACCTGGACGAGATAGGGTAGGGAAAGATTTGAAATGCAGAAAAATTCTAAAATTTAGTAGAAAGTCCTGGAGCTAGATAGAGTAGGAAAAAAATTTGAAATGCAGAAAAAATTGAAAATTTTGTAGAAAGTCATTTGCTGAAGTTTCATTTTCAAAGGCTTTAATGAACGTGTGATATTTCAATGGGTCATCGTCATAAATTGGGATCTCTCTCTTAGGTAGAGCTGATAGGCATTGCTGTTGCATTAACAATGTTGTTATTTTGTTTTGTTTCCTCATGATGTCAAGAACGTAATTTCTGGTTGTCCATGTGAATATTGTGTGTTGAATGGGTCCATATGAAATTGCATTTGGTTTTGTTCATATGAAGTTGTATTTGTGTTCATTTCAGTTTGTTTAGAAATTAAATCATCTGCATTGACATTGAGTAACCGTTTAGATTGTGCCTTCATTGTGCCTAGATTGTTTCCAAATATGATTTCATTCCATCTGAGACCTTTGACGTCCTTTTTCCACTTGTTGTGCTTTGTATCTTAAGAATTTCAAGTTTTGCCATTTTTCTGCGATTTCAGTGTTCACTTGGAGCTCTCCTTTCTTTTGTGCAGTCGTTGCTCCTCTTCTTCCAAAGCATGCTTTTCCTTTAATAGTTTCTGCCTAATAGTTAAAGCTACAAGCTCAGCTTCTGCCTTTAAACGTGCAGAAGAAGTTGAAGAGCAGTGTGACATTGATGTTTTGTAGCTTTCAATATTTGAAACACTTTCACGTGGGTTAATGTCGTCCTCAATTTGATTAGCTTCATTCATTTTCACACTGTGCAATGGAATTTCTGGTGAATCCTGTTGCTCCTGAGAGTTTCAAGTGTGAGAGTGTCCAGTTTCAACAATCCATTTCTGAGTGTCCTTTTGAAATGTATTGCTGTGTGTGGAGGGGGCGTGGTGCATCAGCTGCAGGAGAGAGCTGTGGAGAGAGCTCTGGGGAGCAGGACTAGGTGAGTGATTAGTACACCGGCAGTCACTTGTCTAATCACTCTTCTCTTTAAACAACTCAGTAGCGTGCTGGAGCTGGAAGGAGGATTGAAGTGAAGTCGGCAGCACGAACCGGGAGGGAAGGCCTGCGAACGACTCCACATTCGTGAAAAATAGTTAAATAAACTATACGTTGAACCGTCCGCTGTCTCTGAGTCTCTCTGAGAGAACCCGCAGTGGCAACAGGCCGCCACATTGGCACCCAACTGGGATTCAGCAGAGGAGACATGACGGAACCGCACCAGCCCGTAACGGCTCTGGCCCAAATGCTGGCGGAGGTCGCGGCGATGAGTCGGGATCAGGCAGCTCTCGGCAGGCAACAGCTGGCCACACTGCAGGACCAGGCGGAACGGCAGACGGAGCTGCTGGAAGCACTGGTGGCTCGAGCCGGGGCAGCGGCGCCGGCCCCCTCGCTCGCTGGGGTCGGCCTGTATAAGATGACGCCTGAGGACAACCCTCAGTCATTTCTGGGGATGTTCGAGGCAACGGCGGCGGTGTGCAGATGGCCAGAGGCGGAGTGGGCCATGCGGTTGCTTCCCCTCCTGTCTGGGGACGCCCAAACGGCGGCGCTGAGCCTTCCTGCTCGCTCTCGAAGCCAGTACGCGGACATCAAGAGGGCAGTCCTGGATCGCCTGGGGTACTCGGCGGAGGACCATCGCCGCCGGTTCAGAAGGACCAAACTGGGCCCCACGGACCGTCCGTTCACCTGTGCGCAGCAGTTGACCGACGCAGCGACACGGTGGCTGCTGCCAGGGGACTCGAATGGAGAGCGGAGGATGCTGGGACAAATCGTCCTGGAACAGTTCATGGAGGGGCTGCCGAGTGGTATGGCGGAGTGGGTACGCTGCCACCGACCCACTGACCTGGAGGCCGCGATCACCCTCGCGGAGGACCATCTGGCCGTTTTTTTCCAGGGCCGGACTCCGGAGGCTCGGCCAGCATCGCTGGGCCGGCCAACACCAGCGACCCGGAGGAGGCTGTCAACAGCTGGCTCTCAGCTGGCGACAGCACGACCGTCTCCTCTCCCCTGCACTAACCTTTCCTGCCCTCTCTTTCCACCCCAGGTTCCAGCCGCTACAAGTCCTGCTCCCGACCCACAGAGGGTCCCTCAGGTGGCGGAGCAGGAGTGTTGGAGGTGCGGGCAGCCCGGTCATTTTCGCCGCGAGTGCCCGCTCATGGAGGTCGGACAGGTGATTCGGGTTGTTGGCCCTCCAGCGCCCTCCCCCGGTCCAGGAGGGACGTACAGCGTTCCGGTAAGGATTCAGGGGGGTACACATCAGGCAATGGTGGACTCGGGCTGCACACAGTCTATAGTTCACCAGAATCTGATTCGACCTGGGGCTTTGATAGAGGCAGAATGGGTGGATATTAGGTGTGTGCATGGGGATATTCACAGATATCCCGTGGTCCCGGTTGAAATTCGCTGTAAGGGGAAAAAGCATAGTGTGAAGGCCGCGGTTAGCTCCTGCCTGGCGCACCCCCTGATTTTGGGAACTGATTGGCCCGGGTTTGATAGATTAGTGGGGCAGTGTGTGGGGCAGTGTGTGGGGGTGCGCTCACGACCGTCAGGGTCATGGGATATGTGTGCTGTGCTCAGCGGTGACGCGAGGTTGTCCGACACTGCAGACGGGGAGGGGGAGCCGACGGTACCTTCACAGGAGGCTCCGTCGGTTCCCGTCTTCGACTCCATGGAAGATTTTCCACTCGAGCAGTCTCGTGATGATACTCTACGCTATGCCTTGGATCAGGTGATACAAATTGATGGTCATATGGTGCGCCCTGACGCAGTGCTAACATATCCGCATTTTTCATTGTGCAGGGACAGAGTGTATAGAGTGAGTCGTGACACTCAGACAGAGGAAATCATAACACAGCTGTTGGTGCCGAAAAGCCGTCGGGAAATCGTTTTCCAGGCGGGGCATATGGGGTATGAAAAAACGATGAATCGTATAATGGCCCGGTTCTATTGGCCAGGCATTCGGGCAGACGTGCGCCGCTGGTGCGCGTCCTGCTCCGAATGCCAGTTGGTTAACCAACCGGCTGTCCCGAAAGCGCCTTTGCGCCCATTGCCGCTGATTGAGGTCCCATTTGAGCGTATTGGGATGGACCTCATCGGGCCCTTTCATCGGAGCGCACGTGGATATCGCTTTGTGTTAGTTCTGGTGGATTATGCAACACGATATCCAGAAGCAGTGCCGCTGTGCACCATCTCTGCAAAGAGTGTAGCGCAGGCACTGTTTCAAGTTATCTCCCGAGTCGGGATCCCGAAAGAGATCCTGACTGATCAAGGCACCCAATTTATGTCAAGAACACTCAGAGAACTGAACGGATTATTGGGCATCAAGTCAATTTGAACCAGTGTTTACCACCCTCAAACTGACGGCCTGGTGGAGCGCCTGAATAAGACGTTGAAGTCCATGATCCGTAAGTTTGTGCACGACGATTATAGTAAATGGGATAGGTGGCTGGATCCTCTGCTATTTGCAGTGCGCGAGGTACCCCAGGCCTCAACGGGATTTTCTCCCTTTGAGCTGCTGTTTGGCAGAAAACCTCGTGGGGTTTTGGATCTGGTTAAGGAAAGCCGGGAGGACAGTCCAAGCCCCAGTAAGAATGAAGTTCAGTATGTCCTGGACCTGAGATCAAAGCTCCACACACTAGGGCAGTTGTCACGGGAGAATTTGCTCCGGGCCCAGGAACGTCAGCGGCGGCTGTACAACAGAGGATCTAGGTTAAGACAATTTTCACCGGGAGATAAAGTGCTTGTATTGCTCCCATCTTCTAGCTCAAAATTACTCGCCAAGTGGCAAGGTCCCTTTGTGGTCACACGACGGGTGGGTGATGTCGATTATGAGCTTGTGCGATCTGACAGGGGAGGGTCGACACAGATTTATCACCTCAACCTCCTTAAAGCGTGGAGAGAGGCGGAGTCGATTTCCTTGGTGACGGCAATTGCGGAGAGGGATGAGTTAGGGCCTGAGGTCCCAAAATCGACCAATCCCGCCTCGCTCCTTTGTGAAAACCACCTCTCACCGTCCCAGAGAGCAGACATAGCCCAGTTGCAGTAGCATTACGCTGATGTGTTCTCCCCCCTGCCCCACGCACAAGCCTCATTCAACACCATGTTGAGACACACCCGGGCGTGACAGTGCGTTCACGTCCCTATCGGTTACCTGAGCACAAGAGAAAAGTGGTTCAGGCAGAATTGGAAGCTATGCTGGAGATGGGTGTAATTGAGGAGTCTAACAGCGCCTGGGGTAGTCCCATCCTTCTTGTAGTCAAGAAGGATGGGTCTATCCGGTTCTGTGTGGACTATCGCAAGGTGAATGATGTGTCACGATTTGATGCCTATCCTATGCCCCGGGTCGACGAGCTCCTGGATCGCCTGGGCACTGCTCGTTTTTTTCACGACACTGGATTTGAACAAGGGCTACTGGCAGATTCCCTTGTCTCCAGAGTCTAAGGAAAAAACGGCCTTCTCCACTCCGTACGGGTTGTACCAATTTGTCACACTTCCGTTCGGGTTGTTCGGGGCCCCAGCCACATTTCAACGCCTTATGGATCGGGTCCTGCGGCCGCATGCTGCGTATGCTGCCGCTTACCTGGATGACATCATCATCCATAGCAACAGCTGGGCGGAGCATGTGCAGCAGGTGGCGGCAGTGCTGGAGTCACTGAGGCGGGCGGGGCTCACGGCCAACCCAAAGAAGTGTGCAGTTGGACGGAGGGAGGTACGGTATCTGGGTAGCCTGCCCAAAACCTAAGACCAAGAAAGAGGTGAGGCGGTTTTTGGGGCTGGCCGGATATTACCGGCGATTTATTCCCAACTTCGCGGAGCTGACCAGCCCCTTGACCGACCTTACCCGAAAAGGTGCCTCTGATCCGGTCCGGTGGACGGAGCAGTGCCAGGCGTCACTTGAGAGGGTAAAGCAGACCCTCTGTGGGGAGCCTCTTCTCCACACACCTAACTTCTCTCTCCCATTTGTCCTGCAGACTGATATATCGGGAAGGGGGTTGGGGGCTGTTCTGTCCCAGCAGGTTAGGCCGGACGGCTCCCCGGCCAAAGTCAGGCGGTGGAGGTATGTGGAGGGGGCGTGGTGCATCAGCTGCAGGAGAGAGCTGTGGAGAGAGCTCTGGGGACCAGGACTAGGTGAGTGATTAGTACACCGGCAGTCACTTGTCTAATCACTCTCCTCTTTTAAAAACTCAGTAGCGTGCTGGAGCTGGAAGGAGGATTGAAGTGGAGTCGGCAGCACGAACCGGGAGGGAAGGCCTGCGAACGACTCCACATTCGTGAAAAATAGTTAAATAAACTATACGTTGAACCGTCCGCTGTCTCTGAGTCTCTTTGAGAGAACCCGCAGTTCTCTTTCATCCACAGGGAGTAGAGGCAACAGTTCATTGTGTGCGGTTGTGGCATTTTCACACAGTATGTTTAAATTCCCCAAACATTGTTTCAACTGAGACACATTTTCCCTTTGTTTCATGAGCCATTTTATTCTTGGTATTGGTATGGCATTTAATCTTATAATTTCATTTTGCAGTTTTTCAATTTTATTCACCAGAGCCTTTTCAGTGAGTGTCCTCTCCCTTTTCCCAGATTCCATGTCAGGGCATGAGGCAGCGTCATTTGTTTGACTCATTTTAACCACTTTTTCATTCAGTTTTCAGTGAACCGTGACATTTAAATCAATCCACAATGCATAATCCACATATCTGTACAATTCATCTCAACAAGACAGCATCAGCATTCCTCCTTGAAACATTATAAAGCTTTTCATCTTCAAGCGACAAAGTACAAACGTCATTCAGAGCGGAGAGCAAACATAATGCGCAGAAAACGCATATCCGACCAGCATTCCTTCATTTATGTTCCCAACGGAGACACTTCAATGCACTCCAGATTCCTTTTACACACATACATGCACAGGTTAGCTTACCTGTCCTCTATGACAGATGTGTGGCGTGGCGCTTAGTCTTACGTTTGATTGACACCGCTGCACTTACTGGTTGTCTCCACTGATTCCTTTGCGTGGCGAGCGATAGCTTCAGTTGACAAATGTTGCGGCTCTCCAGTCCCTGTATAGTCGCTTGAGCGGATGAGAATAGGTCCTGTATGTTTTGGCTGACACGCTGATGCTCAGTTAAACACGGTGGGCGCAGGTAAGTTTTAGAGTATTTAATAATAAACACAAAAGATTACGCGTGGCTTTCCAATTACATGCGCACAATTAGATGGAAAAACGTGTACACTATTTGCGTTTGTATCAAAGCAATACAACTAAACTAAAAGCAGTCAACAAAAATTACGGCTACTTACTCGCCTCTCTCCTCTCTAGTGCAGGTGATTCAGCCCCTATTATAATCTATGGCGGTTTTTCCCTCTGTTTAATTTCTCAAATGATATTATGTACATGGGTGATTCTCACGAAACTGTCCTAACCTTTGCAAAAACAAATTTAGGTCAATTTTGCTATTTTTTTCTCTTATTAGCAGGGTCTCAATTTACTGGCTCAATTAAAATTAGTGATCAATACACGTTCTTTAATACATTTTCGGAATGTTTTATTGAGTCGTTGACCAAATAAATTCATTACCGTAACACATTTTCAATTGATGATAACTGAATATGTATGAAAGGTAGACCTTTTATTTTTTCCATGCATGTTCTGTTAATAGTTCAGAATAGTCACATAGTGTAAACATTCAGAAATGTTTTTATTGATACAGTAATTGTAGTTATTATGTTCATTACCGTAACAAAATTGCATTTTTTTTACACTAAATCTTTCCTGTAGTGTAAATTTCACAAGTAATTAAAAAATGTCAATTCAGTAATCTGAAAAGACTTGACAAATAGTTTCTGTACAAAAATAAAATTTGAAGGTATCACTCATTCCCATCCAAATATTTACATTACAGCAAGTGTTACAGTAATGAAAAGCTGTTACGGTAATGAAAAGTTTTGTTACGGTAATGACCTCAAATGGCATTCATACATAGAAGCCATGTTTTTAGTATTCACAAAGTAGGCTATATGGTCCAATCTTTTTCACTGTTTATCATGCAAGGCTACATTAGAATTACTGAATGATTAGGTTGTCTTAGGTAATGAGAAATTAAGCTCGACTTTACAATAAAACAATGAATCAAGAGCAATTCATAAGGTTTAGTGTAACCACAATCAATACGAATAAGAATCAATACAATACAATACAATAATCAAATACAATAATCAAACAATCAATAACTTTTCAACCCTCCTTTATACATGTTTTGTCCAAATCTCTAACCCTAACCCTTATACAACATTATAGAATACCGCTGGTCTTGACACAAGTATATTTCTAATATGGTAACACTTTACCGGGGGCTCACACCAAAAGTGTTGTGAGCGGCTGTGGTCGCCCGCCGCTTCTGCTTCTTCTTCTTCTTCTGCCAGAAGCGGTCAGAGAAGCCGGAAGCGGCCAAAGGGTCGTGGCTTATATGTATATCAACTAGGAGATAATAAGCCATCCATACATTGGTTCCCTCTTTCACCATGGATCGTACTCTGGGCAGCCTTCTTAGTGTTTCTTTGTGTTTGCGCTCTGCCGTTTTCCGCTTTTTTTCACCTTCGGAATCCAGATCGGTCCCAATTGGCTGTCGTTGCGTCGCTGCTCATCTGCATAAAGTTGAGCCTTTCTCAACTTTTGAAGCTCACGAAGCTCACAACGTGCCGCTCACAACGCCGGCAGCTTACATTGAAAATGAATGGCAGCTGGCCGCTCACGCCGCTTTTGGTGTGAGCCCCCGGTTACAATAAGGGTCCCTTGTGTTTCTTATGTAATACACAATAATTGCTAATATTTAGTATTAGTAATTGCTAATAGGAGTTCGCCCAACCGGTCTACATGTGTTTTGTGGACTTGGAGAAGGCGTTCGACCATATCCCTCGGGGAGTCCTGTGGGGGGTGCTCCAGGAATATGGAGTGCCGGACCCCTTGATAGGGGCCGTTCGGCCTCTGTATGACCGGTGTCAGAGTTTGGTCCACATTGCCGGCAGTAAGTCGGATACGTTTCCGGTGAGGGTTGGACTCCGTCAGGGCTGCCCTTTGTCACCGATTCTGTTCCTAACTTATGGACAGAATTTCTAGGCACAGCCAGGGTGTTGAGGGTGTCCGATTTGGCAACCTCAGAATCGGGTCTCTGCTTTTTGCGGATGTGGTTCTGTTAGCGTCGTCGGGCCGTGACCTTCAGCTCTCACTGGAGCGATTCGCAGCCGAGTGTGAAGCGGCTGGGATGAGAATCAGCACCTCCAAATCCGAGACTATGGTTCTCAACCGGAAAAGGGTGGAATGCCCTCTCCGGGTCGGGAATGAGATCCTTCCCCAAGTGGAGGAGTTCAAGTATCTCGGGGTCTTGTTCACAGTGAGGGACGAATGGAGCGGGAGATTGACGGGCGGATCGGTGCGGCGTCTACAGTGTTGCGGGCTCTGCACCGACCCGTCGTTGTGAAGAAGGAGCTGAGCCAGAAGACGAAGCTCTCTATTTACTGGTCAATCTACGTTCCCATCCTCATCTATGGTCACGAGCTGTGGGTAGTGACCGAAAGAACGAGATCGCGAATACAAGCGGCCGAAATGGGTTTCCTCCGCAGGGTGTCTGGGCTCTCCCTTAGCGACAGGGTGAGAAGCTCAGTCATCCGGGAGGGGCTCGGAGAAGAACCGCTGCTCCTCCGCATTGAGAGGAGTCAGATGAGGTGGCTCGGGCATCTGGTTAGGATGCCTCCTGGACGCCTCCCTGGTGAGGTGTTCCGGGCACTTCCGGGAAGACCCAGGACACGTTGGAGAGACTAGGTCTCTCGGCTGGCCTGGGAACGCCTCAGGGTCCCCCCGGAAGAGCTGGAGGAAGTGGCCGGGGACAGAGACGTCTGGGTTTCTCCGTTAAAGCTGCTGGAAATTGGTAATTGTTTTTGAATTGGCTCTATATGAATTAATTGGATTATTTTTAAATTAATTAATTGGATTTCTTTGTGATTACAATGAATTGAACTCCAGTTGGCTTGAATTGGACTATATTATTTAAGTGCCTTGAGATGACATTTGTTGTAATTTGACGCTATATAAATAAAACTGAATTGAATTTAATTGAAGCTATGGTAACCATGTGACCCAAACCCCACATATCACCTGTCAACTAGACCAAACAAATCAAAACCCCAAATAATGATGAGCAAAACAATATGAATGAGACGGTTTCCATGTAATGCGATAAGATTGCATTCAAAAACGTATCTACACACCATCTTTTGTAGAATATTTATTGAACAGCTTGAGTTTTACTGCTGCAGACAAACATCACAGCTCATTGTGTGGTCAGGCTCTTTTCCACTTGAATCCTCTTGGCATCTCAGTCTCTCCCACCAGAGAGGCAAGCAGAATAGGCAAGGTGGAATATATATTTAACTGAATGAGGCAAGTTCCACACTTGATGCTGTCATATCCCCTCACTTAATGCTCCTCCACAAAGCCTTCTCTCTCCTCGCTTCCCTCTCTTATGGGTGCATTTTAGGAATGAAGACATCCTTCAAAATATTAGGCTGTGAATTTTTTCCGGGTAACCAGCAGGAGTGCAGAAGAGACAAGGAGGCTGAAATTGGACCATGGATATGAGCCTACTGTCAGTGTTTAGGGAGAAACAGATTATATAGCTGATGGCAGTAGGAATAGGTATATCATAAACGTGCAGGTGCATATTCATAAAATGTTGTGTAAAGCCAAAATCAAACCTAACTTTTTCCTTTTTTCTTTGGAAGTGGGGTTATATTATATACTTATGAGTTGTTAAAAATCTTAACTGCGGCAGAAAGCATTTAGAACACTCTGTTTGGAGAATAATTAGTTTAATTAATTTTCCTGACAGGCAAACTAACTTTAAATGCAAAGAAAGAAATCACCAGAAGAGCAAAAACTAAAATAAGTCAAATATTAACATAAACATCTGGTAGCTCTTCCAGTTTTAAACTGATAAAGATGCTTGACTCTGTCTGAGAGTCACTTTCTGTTCACAAACTTTCTTCCTCTCCCAAGCTCAACTGCTGTCATAGTAAGGAAAATCAGTCACCTTTCTCAAAAGCAACCCTAGAAAGGGAAGAGAGGGGATGGGGGTGAGTATCTCTCAGCTAACCAGGAAGAGAGGGTGTGGCATGAGTACTTGCTCACTTACCCTTCAGCCTCTTTCCTCAAAGCTCTCAAAACAGCCTGGTCCCAGGAGAGGTGTTTCAGTTGGGGTGAGAAAAGGGTCACTGTTAAAGCAACAGATATTTTGACCAAAGTCTACTTCATAAGTCTCAATGAGACCTAGGGACATTGTCAACTTGTTAAAAAAAGGGCATAAAAGATCCAAATAAATCAGATTACCATTCTTAGACAGATCTGAGAAAATCTTGTTTTCAGTTACATTTGATTATCTATTATTATTATTGACATTTTAAAAAAGATATCATTATTATTCATAATGATACTCATTTTCATTATGCAGTACAATTAAGTACAACACATAATATTGTTCTACAGAACCAATAAAAAAATTTGGATACAAACTTTAGGAATGTTCACATTTTGATACAGACTTTACCAGCTGTGACACATGTAAGACTGCAACAAAGAGAAAAAATAAATAAATTAAAAAATCAGCCTGCCGTTATTTAAATAGATTAAGAATGAGATACTTATGCCGGAGTTTCTCACTAAATCAAAAAATTTTATGTTATCACTCTCTTGTAAGTCACTCTTAATAAAAGTTTATGGTATAAAAAAATGTACAGTAAAAGTAGGAAAAAATCTCTTTCTTATAATTCATACTGGAAGTCATTAGTATATTTCCAAATGAACAGAAACAAAAACAATGATCAGATATTTGCTGTACCTAATTTATTCAACTTTAGTGAGTCACCAGATTTACACACAGCACAAATGTTCCTTTCAAGAAAATTGTTCTCTTCCATTTGAATGCATAAACATACTGTTGTAAATATCAACTATAACCAATACAATATTTCTGACAGAGACAAGAACTTGGTTAATACAATATTGTTTATTCATTATTGAATATTCTATATTTTCACACCAACCAGTGATAATAGTTCTAATGCACACAACAGAAAGTTTGGTAGTTTCAGAGTCTTCTTACACTGAGAGTTGTAATGAATAAGAACAATCACAAGCTAAGATAACAGTTAAATCAACTCAAGTGAAAACCAGACAAAGTTTTGGGGTGAGATGAAGTAAAATACTGCATATTATAATAATAATATAAACTATAATGATTCTGTAATTTAATACATTTTTCAGTCTCTATGGCATATACAGTCTCCTTTAATATTTATAACATAATTCTGAGGAAGTCTGTCATTCACATATGGGGAAATACCTTTTTATATGGAAACTATAAACAAATTAAACAATGGGCCTCTTGGCACAGACATGTAAACATTCCCGCTTCAAGCCCCTCTGTTGGTGTTTCATGTTTCTTTCCTTGCTGACATTTTGCATTTCTTGGTAGCACACATTTAAGTCATTCAGCAGTTTTTTGTCTTTTTCTCATTTGATTGAATTTCTAATAAAAAAAAATCAACAGCCATTTCAGAGACTCTGGTCTAAGGGCTGTCTTATGCCATAGGTCCTCTTGGCCTGTCCAATACATATAATACATTTTCTTTCCATGATGAAATGTAGACATTCAATATTTGCTAGACAGAATAACATACTGTATATCGAGATGAGTCTGAAGAAACAAAGCAAATCCTTCTTTATAAACACACTAACAGAGGGCCTGTTTCTGCGTTCATACTTTGTTTGACATGATGTGCAGAAGCCTACACACACTCACATTTAAAATGTCTCTACTTCTTCCTGTCTATTTTGCTCATCATAGCCTTTACATCAACTGGAGCAGAGGCAGCAGCAGCCTTGGCCTTCTCCTCCTCTTCTTGCTGCCAAAGGATGATGGGATGTATACCTCCGCTCCGGTTCTGAGCATTTTGCTCTAGCTGGGCCGGACTGGGGAGGCCACAAAAACATGATAAATGGCAGATATATGTTGGGTTTATTTGTGTCATTACTTTATTCACTGTACTTGTCACAGCATCAACGGGGATTGAGTCAAATGTGATTGACCAGAAGTCTGTGGGCAGTCAGAGAGAGATTAAGGATTTCTGCCATCACCTGATAACCTGTCATGATGTTACAGACAATCAAACTCTGTTTGGTTGAATTACATATCTTCAAAGATGGGCAAATTAAAATAAATCCATAGCATATGCATTTTCAGATAACACTAGCTCACACAGTATTGGCCAGAAGTATGATTGTAACTTGCAAGAGCTAGCCATTTATATTTAAAAGAAAAAATTCAGTAACTAAAAATGTCAAATTAATTTTTGCTAATGTTATTTTGCATTTTTGTTTTCTTTTGACTTGGTTGATAGCTACAGTAATGCTCCTTTAAGTTAAAGTGTTTCAACAAGGGTAAACTCATACTGGACAAACTAAGTGATAAATAGTGATACTCAAACTCTCAACTTCTAGTTTAATTATACATGTCAAAGATCAGCTGTGATATAGGCAGTTGATATCCTGCTTAGGCCTGGGACTATAACAAATTTTGCTGGTAAATGATATTATTATATCATAATAATGCACACCCTTTGAAATACAATACACTTTTATTTGTCAGTGTTTTATACCATTGTAATTTCAAGAACATTTAAATATCCTAAATAAATAAAACAAACAAAAAACATCCATCTATTTTCTATACCCGCTTAATCCGGCGGTCGGGTTGCGGGGGGGGGGGGGGGGGGGGGGGGCTGGAGTCTACCCTAGGCGGGGTACACCCTGGACAGGTCCATCACAGGGCCACACAGAGACAAACAACCACAACTAAGGACAATTTTAGGGTCACCACGGTGGTGGGAGTACCCGGAGAGAACCTCGTGTATGTGTGGGAGCACCATGCAGCCCTCAAACAAAAACCAATAAACAAATAATAAGATGGACTCTCTCTCTGTTAGCAAAAATTGCACTTAAATAAAAATTCTGTGAGCGCGCATAATTTTGCACTGTTCCGTTTATATTATATTCATATTCGAGGTGTAGTTTTTTTCCCCTGCTGGGAAAACTGGGTTGGGTGGTTATGCTTTAGGTGGGCATGCAAGTTTGCTGTGTTGCCACCACTTTTGAACAAATTTGGCATACTGGCTTGTCCATATCGATGGGCTCACCTTGCTCGTTAGGTTTGAAGCTGAAATATTCCCACACCGGGGCTGTGGCATTTGGCTTTGCAATCGTCTTTTTCCCTTGCGTTGCTCCGCACAAGGTTCACTTGGTGTACTCTGTGTCTGTAGCCAATGCCAGCGGCCCAGCCACCCCCCACTGAGACAAAGTGACTGGGTGACTGACAAGAGGGTTCACTCCGTTCATTCGGCTATGGAACAAACGCGCCCAGGTGCTGAGCCCGATACAGAGTGAACCCTCTTGTCATCCAGCCTGCTTGGAGGCGAGAGAAGAGAAAAACAAACACACGCACTTGGCAATATATCGAAGCAGGCAAAATTATTGAGTTAATTCTAATTTATCGTGTGATTAATTGATTTATTGATTATCGGCCCAGGCCTAATCCTGCTTTGTAATTTTGCTGGATATGTTCTTAGACCCGAGGCATTCATTACAATTCTGAAAGCTATCATACAACTATTAGGGCTTTCCCTTACTGAATATATACCCACCTGAAGTTATGGGGCTCAGCATTCAGGGCCTTCTTCTGGATGTCTTTGTATGTTGGTGACTTGAGGTAACGGAAGAATGTGTCCTGTATCAAAGAAAGAATACAAAATGGCTGGTTAACCTCATCTGTGGGCAAGTAGTACAGTAAATGTCGCTGCCTTGATGTAAAGAGACAATTTTTAATCTGGGAACTGCTGTAGGCCCCGTGGAGATTAGTCTCTGATGCTCTTACTTTGACACACTTTTGTGGTCTTACCTGAGATTTTTAGATTAGCAAACCATTAGTCAATGATAATAGTAATCAACCAGCTAAATAAATTTATTTCTGTCAGTACTAGCTACAAGTGTAGAAAAAACACACCTTTTTCATGAGCATGAATACGTGTGTCTGAGCTGCTTCCAGGACGTAGCGATGAGGATGTTCTAAACCTTTCACAGTCAGACCCATTGTCCTGCCGTCAATGTTGATCCAACGGGGGGCACCAGGGGCCAGGAAAGTTCTGAATGAAAAAAACAAATCAATATGATGCAACATGGGAATACATGAGATGTGATATATAGTTTGCTTGCCACAGAGCTGTAATACATCTGCAAGAGCCATATATATGCTTTTGTTCTCTTGCCTTATTTGTCTCCAAGTTTTTATTATTCTATAGATATCAGGCTAAAACACAACACCTGCTTTAATAAAGTTTGTATTTCCCCTTATATTAGTCTGATACCAGACATGAATAATGAAGGAAAATAAATGAAGGTGTATCCTGCCCTGTATTCTTTGTGAGGATAAAACACAAAACACATAATATATCAGCATAATAAACTCCATTTAACATGCACTCTGATAAATAGCCAAATATTTTAGTGTTCATCTGTCTTACTTGAAAATGCTCTCAGCTTTTGCTGACATAGAAGAAGCAGTGCCCCACTTCAGCTCCTCAGCTGCTTCCCAAAAAGCCAAGTTCTCACCTAACACACACAAACGCACACAACAAAATGAGATTGTAACTTTGATGATCCTCTGACATTTTAACTACCATCATCCACACCACCAAACTGTCATTTGTCCACTAAAGTAGTTAATAATTTACTTACGATGCACACAAAATTTGGTACAAGAATTTAAGGTGTATGTGTGCTGATTCTACAATGTTGGCTTGATGCGTTGAGCAAATACTAATGCAGGGATAAGCCACTTCTGTTTGGCATGTGTGATTTGAAAAAGACTAACAGCGACAGCTTAATGTTAAAAGGGCTAGAGAAGCTGTGAGTTTATGGAAGCTATGAGGCATGTGTGGTGTTCAATGTTCAGTAGCTCAAAACAAAGCTGAAGAGAATTCTTGCACTGACAGTTGTAAACACACTATCTCTCAACCATGTCAGGAATGGTTTAGGTTTAATATCACAGATCCAAAATTAAATGTGAAGTTGAGTAACATACCGCTGAACTCCTTCTTAAGGAAGATCTTGAAGTCATCTCGACCTCGTAGGTCTGTAAGCAGTTCAAACAAACTGAAGGACCAGCGCTCCACTCGCATCTTAGTGGGAAGTTCAACTCTGAGGCCAAATAGAGGATCACTCAATCAATGAAACTGAGGCATTTAAAAGTATCTATGTTACAAAGTTATGAATACACCAGGAAATATTTATTCTGCATACCCAATGTTAATTAGGTAGTTAGTTATAGTGTTTCATACTTTTCAAACTTTCAAAATCAGAAATGTGTTTTCCCATTGGTCTGATAACCACCAAAGGTTACCTATAATACATATATTTAAATAAATTTTTTTCTGAAAATAATTTTTGTGTTTTGAGATTTAACGTACAAACCAAACTGAATCGACTGAATTGCAATTATCCAGACTTTTCAACCACTTATCTATCTCAGCAGATAGATTTGGCAGAAAATGATCAAAGCCCATCTGCTGAAGAATCTCAGGCCTAGAACTGGAGTTACATTGCTGAAGGCCCATTTGAAGAATAGCAATGAGCTCTATGTCCATGTTTTGAATTCATGATGATGAGCCTAGAGATGTTCAAATTAAGACTATGAATACGACAAACCCTCACTGTCTTTCACTCCCCCTGAACCTTATAAGCAGCGGTTTAGAACCAATATTTATTATGTATAAAAACAAATACTGTCAGTGTCTCTGAATAAATGTGATAACCTTTAAAAATAAAATATATTGGCCCTCACCTTCTCATGTTAAGAGTCCAGTATGCATCATGGTCTGTTTGCCATGGGTTGCTGGGTAGACAGGGAGCCAAGAATGGGTCATGGTTTTTGTAGGTTGTGATGTACTTGACCAACCTAAAGACACAGAACCATTATTTAGTTATGTCCCCCCCAAAAAAAGATACTGACCTGTCACTGTGCTTGTTGAGTTCTGCTTTTGTTTCTGTTGGCCACTGTCCACAAGCTTTGGAGAAAAGTTCCAGGAAAATGTAATTTTGTAATAGTAGGTGCTTCCAGACCACAGAAAATGATTCCAATGTACACGTGCAATATGTACATGTGCAACAACCAAAAACACAGAGGAATGGTCCAGCAGTGAAGCCCAGGGTTTATCAAACTCATATGTGACAGAGGAATAAAAAATGTAATTTTGTCTAATCTACCAGCTGGTTGTTATTTCAATATGTGGTGCACATGTGATAAGAGATATAAAGTTAAGTTCCCCAAAACAACATTCCACTTGGAGAGTCCCAAGAATCGTTTAGAAAGCACCTCTTTTTTTCTTCAAAAGCAGCAAGTAAAATCTTACATTTCTTAGATAATCCGCATGCAATTACAAGATGCCAAGATTATGAGAAAAAACAAAAAAATTCCTTAAATTTCCTATAAATAGACACCAGAAGAACTTACGCTCCGAGAGACACACTGGATTTGACCTTTGACCTCATGATGGCTTGTTGATAGAACATGTTCTGCAGTAAAACAGGAACATAAAATGTTATCTAAATCTGAATAATTATCAGTGTAAAACTATAAAAGCAATTCGCGACTATCTACCTATTCTTTTGACAGACGTTCAGATGAGAAAATGTCCAGAACATAGTTGATATTTTAAAACTCCAAACTCAGTTTCAAAGCATTAAAAGTAAGTTAGAAACAAATTCTTGGATTTGTCATGCCATTGAATTTATTGGGCAATAAAATTGTATTGTTTAAATACTGTGACTTACCATGCGTCTGTGTTGATCAAAGGTTATTTTCTGTGAGACAAGGAGAGTAAAAATGTGGAATTGGAAAAGCTTGTCAAATGTGACTGTGAAGTTATCTAGTGTACAAAGTGACAGAAGCCAATACACAACATCTACAGCAGGGGTTGGCAACCCGTGGCTCCGGAGCCGCATGCTGCTCTTTCATACTTATGCTGCGGTTCCATGTGGCTTGGGAAAATTAATTAAAAAGGTATCCAATTGAAGTGCATTTTATCTATTTATATCTTTGATTTATTTATTTTTAATCGTAGTTGTAAAATGGAAAATTATTGTGATCTTGAAATATTAAAATAAAATTATATTTTATTATTTTTAGTTGCTCAAAATATGCATCACACTTGCCAAAAGCCGGTATATGTCCGCCAAAACACTGTGCATTTATCAAGACTTTCAACCTGAAAAACGTGACAGTCACGCTCAATGCGTGAGACTTAAGAGCCCTGGTGGTGAGAAAGACACCTTCAACTCGGCGTGTTTTTTTTTAAATCATTATTATTTTAAGAGTTCAAAATGTGTTCATTACATAAATAATATTTTATTTTCTCTGTAACACTTCATGGATTTCGTAAGCAACACACAATAGTTGTTTATACAAAAAATAAAGGTAAAAAAAACAATATCTTAATTTTTGATTTCCCATTGTTTTCTTTTCCGTGGAAACCGGGTCCAAATGACTCTTTGAGTGTTAAAGGTTGCCCACCCCTGATCTACAGTAATGCTATATCACAGACAGAATGTTGGAAAGGAGCAAAAATAACCACACCACAGAGTCCCTCCAAGGTATTGGATACTTGATCTTGCAGAAAATTGTGAATATCACAGTCCAATATTTATATGTTTGTTCCATTACACTATTTTCACAAATAAATATTTTCTTATTTTTCAAAATTCATGACCAGTCATTGATGTAATAACTGGAACCATTGGTCAAACATACACGCTGTTTAAATAATCATAACAATTGTAACATTTTCTGGAGGGAAATAGAATGTCACATATCACACCACAACACCATGTATACCCTGCAAGATCCAAAAGTCCACGACCACCATGAAGATAGCTGTGTTTTGCTTTTGTTTTTAATGTAATACAACATTTTCAGTACAATTGCTGGTTAAGTTGAATATGTGAAAAATGTCTATGAATTTAAAACTATCTTAGTATTTGTTTCTTATTTGTCTGCTGCTAATTAGCATCAGTTTCACTGTTGATCTGATGTAGAATCTGAAATATATCTTATTAAACTGTTTGTTTGAAAATATCTCTAAATCAATAAACTCAATGTAAGAAGGAAAGAAAGAATGAATGAATGAATGAATTCTAGGTTTATATGAAAATATGAAAGATTTCTAACCAAAGTTATACATACAGATTTACTCTCTAATCTTCATCAAAGTAAGGAGGTCTGTTGAAAGAAGAAAAGGGGGGAAAAAATAGAATCCAATCAAGGTTTTTTACAAGAAAAAGTACACTCTGTACAAGTTAATAACAACACTAGCCCTTCAATTTTGTTTAAAAAAAAAGAAAAAGACACTAAACAGTCCACTGAGACTCCCTCAGACACTATTCAAAACTAAGCAAAGCGCTGTCTCCTGTTTTGTTTACTGACCTGTTACCTCATCTGTGGTGGAATCAATAAGCCGTTCTGGACCACAGTCCAAAGCACTGTGAGTGTGACGCTAGACATGCACAAAATGGGTCCAAGATAAATGTATAGGAATTATTATTATTATTAATTATAATAATTTTTTAACAAGATCATATTTACATAACACCACACAGTCAAACAGGCTCACCGGGGGCCTGTTCACAATCCAGTAAGCCCTCTCTTGGCAGTCAAACACCACTCGGTCTGGCTTCTTCCTGTCCTTACCAGCCCTGACATAGACACACACATATTGATGCAAAATAAATATTTAAAGGGATGTTAAGAGGAACTGATGTAACAAAAGACAATGACAATGCTGACAATAATCACATTGATTAGCTGTGTAAAGTACAAGTCTGGACACACCTTTCCATACATAATGAATGACTGGATACATTCATACTTTGGAATTGCACTGTACATACATAGAAATGTAGCTGACCCAGAGAGTGACAAACTATAGACATATACAGTACAACTCAGTCTCCAAGAATGCTGGAACATTGTAAAATTTAGATAACATCAATATGCTTTACCTTGCTTACCTGTTTATTTCTGGACTTAACATCAATTATTACAAAGACAAAAATAAAGAAATCAAATAAAGAAACATAGAAGTGTCATTGTTTTAAAAAGACAAATCTCCTCATGTTGAATTAACAATGTAAGCAACATGTTTACTACTGGGTTGCAAAACTTCTTCTTTTAACACTCAGTGAGGGTTTTGGAACAAAGGAGACAAGTTTCCTTATTTCTGAAAGCAAAATGTTCTCTCATTTGTTCTTGATGTAGGAAAAATATTCTCAATGGAAGACCGGTCTTGAACCAAGAAATTCAAAATTAAAGGAGCATGCAGGTTTTATATATAAAATGGTCTCCCTGGAGCAAGTGCTTCTCTGTTCTGCGCAACAGCACAAACAAGATGTGGTGGTGCAAGACGAAGACCTAAAGAACATAGCCATTTGATACTAGTTTTTGTCCCTTAGAGTTTCATAACTCCTGAATGGATGAACGTTCCCAACGTCACTTACTTGTACTGTTCAGTAGCCTGCATCACAATGAAATCCCACTTGTGGTTCAACCAATCATGGAGGTGGTTGTAATGTATCTGTTTGAAACACAAATGCAGTGGCAGCATGGGTCAGCAAGTTGTAAGATCACTCTTCATTTGATTTTGGAGAGCAGAAAGATTCAGAAAAAAATTATTATAATCTGAAAGAGATATAGAATAGAATAGAATAATACTTTGTTCATCCTCTAGTGGGGGAAATTCAATATATATATTACATATTTACAGATATCTACTTACAGATTTACAGATTACAAATATCTACAACACATATCCAGTCTGGCTTTTAAATGTTAAAATGTGCTTGCCATACAAAGTCATCTTCTTCAGTGTCTGAATAAAACAGCCTTCGTCACTCACTGCATTATATGCATTTTATCGTTTGTTTTCCATGTTGAGGGTGAGTACAAATTAGAGCCTGTTTTCTTCATCCTGCTCCCGCTGAATTTCTGACCATTACCGCCCGCACCCGCAACGTGTGTGTCACACTCCCCGCACACACATTGCGGGAGTGGGCATACACTCCCACCCGCAAAACCTATGCCCCCACAATAATAGAAGTGCATTGATTTTGTGTCTTCTCCTGTTCCGCAGGAGAAAACATGTCATTTTATAGGCTATTAATAAAGAGATTCATGGGGTTGTTTGTTTCGTTTTCCTGGCCAGCATGTCTTTTGACGCACAGGTCAGGAATAACACTCCTATTTCATTGTTTTCATTTAGTTTTTAAGTAAGTAAAGGCTGTTTCATATGCTATTCTCCTCTGTATTTTATTCATTTTTATATCTTTTCCCATCATTTATTGACATCCTGTCGCCAGGCTACATCCCGAACCCACAGTGTTTTTTTTTTAGCCGCCCGCTCCCGCCAGCAGTAAAGTTCATACCTCCCGCTCCCGTGAGATTTGAGTTGGACCCGTGGGACCCGGTAGGACCTAGTCCCTATACAGCCCTCTAGTGTACAGAGAGGGCTGCGATGCTTGATCTGTGTGGAATTTGACCAAATGATTTCATAGACATGTCATTAAGGCTCCTGGCACCTGTGTGAACTAGTGGAAAAGGGGTATAATTGTTATCCTTTAATACATGCTCCAACTAAGTCAGGAAGTAAGTCTTTGGGTTGAGTACTATTGGGTGTAACAGCAACAATTAAACATTTTGTCTGCAGTTAATCTATAAGCCATAGTTGAAAGCAGGAAGTGGTGAATAGCACTGCAGTAGTGCTTTTTCTTTACCACTGAAGCACTTTTATGTCAAAATATATTCGAACACACACTCTACACATAATTTTTTATTTAAGAGGGACACTTTTGGATGTGAACATTGTTTTACATCTATAATACATGTACCTGTTCATAGGGTTCAAGCATGCCTTTTTTGCGGATGTTCCTCTTTGCCAGGTAAATAGCTACAAAAACAGCAAAAGAAAACTATTGGTTATCATTTTTACACAGTACATAACAACAACTTGTTTTACCCATAGTTAAAGAAAACTCATGTCAGTTCATATTCCCACACTTTGTATTGATTGGAATGTGAAATTGATATCAATGTCATTCACTGTTTAACAAGTACTATACAGTGGTGTTCATGCTGCCATAAGGCATTGCATAAGTTTTCACCAAAACTTAAACCTTCATATTAAAAGCACAACCTGCTGGCCTTTATAAATGCATGGATTAAAGAAAATGAGAAAATATGAGACAAATAATGTTTTGCTCCCAAAACCAGTCTAAGCAGCCCAACATCTCTTTTGAAATATTGTACCTACCATAATCTGAGTCCTCTGCCACCCATTTCTGTGTTGGCCAAAAGTATGGTGTCTGAAAGGGTTAAGAATGATCACAGTTATAAATTAATATTATATATGTATTGCTCAAATTAGATCATTTAAGCTTTTTCTGTCTGAATTCTGTTTTTAGTGGAGCACATTTTCCAGAAATTTTCCAAAGTAAAAAGAAAAAAAGAAAAATATCATTTTAGTTGTTTTTGTTGTTATTGCTGTTGTTATATTCGTTTTTGTTAATGGTTAAGATTTTTTAGTAAGCAATCATACGCTTTGATTAAACAGTTATTGGATCTTTTATCTTTCTTATAAGAAGCTGAACTAAAGAGCCCAAAACTGATCACACTGTTGTTTCAGCACAATGTTATGAAGAGGATAAGTGGGCAAGAGGGTAAGTGTTGCCCTTTATGTTAATCAACTTGTGCAGCATTATTCTTTTAATAATCAGTTCCAAGGGCTCCAGAGCTGTCCTCAGCACAGGAGCCAGCCTTCTTTATCAGTTTCTTTGAGTCATTGGTTTTGATGCTGTCACTCTAAAGCAACAGCTTGCACTCTCCACAACAGATTTGTAGAAGAAATGCAACATCTTAATGCAGACATTGAAGAATTTTAGCTTCCTCAAGAAGTACAGTCTGTTATGTCATTTTTGGAGACAGCATCAGTGTTGCATTTCCAGTCCAGCCTGCTGTCCAGGCAGACCCCCAGGCATCTGTATTCCTCAAACACTTGCACTTCTTCATCTAGGATGGAAACAATGTATGGCTTACTCCTGGTCCTTCTTTTGTTTGTATTTAAGATGAGGTCATTGTTTACACACCGTGCCACAAAGTGATTGACCAGTTCCATGTACTCAGCCTATTGTCCATTATTTGATACACCGAACAACTGCAGAGTCATCAGAGTATTTCTGTAGATCTCAGGACTTTGGGTTATACTGGAAGTCTGAGGTGTACAGGGTGAAGAGATATGGTGAGAGTGCAGTCCCCTGTGGTGCTCCTGTGCTGCTGACCACTTTCTCAGACACACAACCCTTCAGTCTCATAAACTGCAGCCTGTATGTCAGATAATCAATAATCCATGTGATTGTAAGGGTATCCAACCGTATTTTCTGTAGCTTCTTACTTAACAGTGTAGGGTGAATTGTAATTAAAGCAGTGGAGAAATCAGAGAACGTGATGCTCACAGAACTGGCTGCTTTGTGATGAAAGTAGGCTGAGGGCATCTTTAACACCAACTCCAGGATGATAAGCAAACTGTAGTGGGTCCTGAAAGGTTTTCACTTGCTTATTTAGGTGAGTCAATAACAGTCTCTCCAGGACTTATATGACATGGGAAGTTACGGCAGCTGGTCATTAGTCACTGAGGACAGATTCATGATATTTTTTAGGTATTGGAAGGTGTCTTCCACAGCACTGTAACTTTCTCCTGGCTAAGGTAGAAGAAGTGCTTTACTATTATTATTGTAGTTGTTATCATTCATTGTTGTAGTAATTGTTGCCGTAATCTTTGTTAATAGTGCTGCTATATTATGTCAAGAAAGGGATTATTTGTTGTTAACAAGGACTGCAATCCTCCCTCCTTTACTCTTACCATTCTTCTTCTCATATAGTCTGAAAGCCGGGCAGAAAGGGATAATGACTGCTCCTGCGTCGTGTCTTGGTGAAACAAATATTCCTTACCCAATATTCATGCTGTTTCTGAATCAGGGCTCAAAGGTCCTTAATTTTATCTATCTGTGATCTCACATTTCTCATGAATCAAGGAAAGAAATGGTTTTTCACTTTCTCTCCAATTAGTTCCTGCTCTTAGATGTAACCTAAATGCCTCCTCTTCAGCTCATCTGGCTTTGCTTACATGGTGCTTTAGAAAGCTCAATTGACTCAAAGTTGAACCAAGTATGTAATATTATCATGTTTTAAGAACTTGTTTAAAGCAATTTTTCTTTTAATTAGAATTGTAGCACAAACAGGAAAATTAGGAAATAATTCAAAACCACCATCCTAAAATTTAAACATAATTTCTTCTTGAGAAAGCTGAAAAAAAAGACAACTTATAATACCTTTACACAAAATACCCTGATTTATTTAAATTATTTATGACATGCAAATTCATGAAGCGTTCTTTTTTTTTCAACAGTATGCCAGGATGAGGAGATGTGTTTCTGTCATACTGGAATGCAGTACTGGAGCTCCACAGGGTACTGTTTTAGCTCCTTTTCTTTTCACCCTCTACACATCAGACTTTAGATACAACTCAGAGTCCTGCCACATACAGAA
Organism: Leuresthes tenuis; assembly: GCF_036924035.1. Classification (NCBI taxonomy): domain Eukaryota; kingdom Metazoa; phylum Chordata; class Actinopteri; order Atheriniformes; family Atherinopsidae; genus Leuresthes; species Leuresthes tenuis. The sequence continues at coordinate 31,876,085 of NW_027325371.1, read as the reverse complement.
ATATTCTGATGATACAGCTGTTGTGGCATGTGTGTGTGGTGTACTCCCCTTAAGCTAGATTTATACTCTTCCAGAACGTCGACGACATCAACGTGACCTTCATTGAGCATTCATCTACGTTGCTCTGCAATTCAGGGGTGTGTGGCTGTATGTTTGTGTGGTTTTAGGGGTTATAGCCGAATCCTTGCTTTTTCTACAGGTCACAGTAAACAATGGCAACCGAGGTGGAGCAGCTATATTTGCAGTTGGAGCTCATCAATATTGAAGAACAAATGTTTAAATTGCAAATGTTGAAGCGCAGGCGACAGAGAAGACGTTCGCGTGGGTTCACGTGGGAATGTCAATGAGCTTCTTCACCGTATACAGCCATTAAGACCGGAAAAGGCAACTGCCGGAAATTACGTTCTGAGCGGACCAATCACAGCCCTTACGGCCCGAGTGTACGCGACGTGTAGTTAGAATTTTTTGGAGGTGCACGTCAGGCTAAGACGGAGGGGTCAACATCGACGACCTCGCTACTTAGTACCGAGGTCGTCGACATGACGTTAAAGCATAAACTACGACTTACAAGGACCTTTACTGACTGGACCAAAAAGAACTGTCTTCTCCTGAACACCACCAAGACCAAGGAGCTGGTGGTGGATTTCAGGAGATCTATAACACCATGCCCGTCAGTCTGCATTGAGGAGGAGGAGAAAGAGACTGTGCAGACCTATAAATACCTGTGGGTGGTACTGAACAACAAACTGGCGTGGTCTGCCAACATAGATATAGTGTACAGGAAGAGACAGAGCCATCTCTTCTTCCTGAGAAGGCTCAGGATCTTCAATGTCTGCAGTGATATGCTGCTCTGTCATTGAGAGTGCACTGTTCTATGCTGCTGTCTGCTGGGGGAGTGGCACTACAGATAAAAACTTTAGGCGCCTGGACAAACTGGTGAAAACGGTAGTTAGACCCTCTCAGAACTGTGGTGGATCAGCAGATGAAGAGGAAGTTATATTCTATGATGGTGAACAATAGACATTCCCTCCACAGCATCCTGGCAGGACAGGGGAGCAGCTGCAGTGAGAAGCTCATCTCGCTACACTGCAGGACTGAGAGGTTCAGGAGGTCCTTTGTCTTCACAGCCATAAGGCTTTTTAACAGTGATTGCTGAGGTTTTTCTCAAATGTATTAATTAATGAATTAATTATTATTATTTATTTAGTTTGTTGTTGTTGTTCTAATAAACAATCTTTGTAAATACTTTAATGGAGCTACATGACAATTTGAATAAAGATTAATAAAGTACTTATTATTCTATTCTATTCAATTTAAAATGCGTGTCTGTGAATATTTAATTGTTATCTCACTATACATCTTCATTTTTATTTTAAGCATCACACCTGAAGTGAGCTGAGCCGGTATTGACTGTCAGGGTTTTTGTGGTGCAGTTTACCAAATACGAAATTTTTTAGGGAAAAACACAATTTTCTCTACGATTATCTATTGTAACACTGACCCAAACTAAACACAGCAAAGATTTATTTGTACCTGGAAGCGGTAAAGGCTGGTGTCATTACACATCACTAGCTTCTTATGGTTCTGCAGAGGGTAGATGTAGCCATAAGCCACTAACATTGTGCCAAAGGCATGAGCCTCTGAAATACAGACAAGGGGAAGCAAAGAAGATGATAACAAATGAGATGAAACAGTAACAATACTTAAATATAGTTTCTGCTGTATTCTGTCTTCACAACTAACAACTAAGCTTGTGGAGAAGGTAAATAAAAGCCTTAAATTGAAAATTAAACATGGGGGTTTAAGACTTTTAGACAGTTTTGAAAAAAAGATTTTAACCAGTCAGTCATATATTTCCATAGACAACAGATTCTACCTTCTTGAGTGCTCTTCATCTTGTTGGCAGTCCATGCAATTATGTCATTACCTGTGCAGAAACACAAAGAAGAATTTAAATATTGAACAGAGTGTACACACAAAGCTAAACAGATTTCAGACTCAGGATTAATCCATTTTTCAATGAGTTAAAGTTCAGTGAGTCATCCATTTTTATTTGATCATTTTCTTGCATAAAAACTGTGGGAAATGATTGCTTTGTAAAGATGTACTGTATGTGGGCATCATAAATCACTATGCATCAGGTATCTTGGATACTTTTATTCTACTTCAAAATGTACGCATAACAACTCTCCTAATCATATCCTTGATATTGTGCTGATCTATGGCGTTGAGAGTGAACAACTAACAGTATTTCCTCATAACCCTGTCGAATCTAAAAATTTTGGATCACTTTTGAGTTTACTTTATTTGACTACACAGCATCTGAGAAGGAAGTTATTTATAGTAGGTGTCTATCAGAGAAAACTGTAACCAGATTTTAAGAATAATTCTACTTTCGCCCAATGACTGCTGGGATAGGCTCCAGCCCACCCGATTAACGGACTGTCGGTATAGAAAATGGATGGATGGATGGATAATTTTCTTCACTGCCATGTGTAACAACATAGGCCAGCTACCTAAACATTGGACAACGTTGCCCCTCTGAAAATGAAGGTAATCAATCAGAAGAGGCTGGCTTCGTGGTATAATGCAATTCAATTCAATTCAATTCAATTTTATTTATATAGCGCCAGATTACAACAATTGTCATCTCAAGGCACTTAAGTAATATAGTCCAATTCAAGCCAATTGGAATTCAATTCATTGTAATCATAATCCAATTAATTCATATAGAGCCAATTAAAAAATTTATATCCTAGCTAAGGAAACCAACAGATTGCACCGAAACTTGTCTTCAGTCCAATCTCCCGTCCTGAGCGTGCCTGTGGCGACTGTGGAAAGGAACGACTCCCTTTTAACAGGAAGAAACCTCTGGCAGAACCAGACTCAGGAAGGGTGGCCATCCGCCTCGACCAGCTGGGGTTTGAGAAGACAGAAAAGAGGGAAAAGAGGGGGGAAAAACACCATAACGCCATTCAAAGGATACCTGTTGGAACAGGGAAACATACGTTAATAACCACAATAATGTCACATGTACATAAAATCAATTGTGAAATTAAACAGGGGGAAAAAGAGAGCAAAGTGAGGAAAGGTGTGACAGATGAGGTCCCCCAGTAGTCTAAGCCTATAGCAGCTTAACTATTGGATGTTTCAGGATTACCTGAGCCATCCCTAACTATAAGCTTTATCGAAAAGGAAAGTTTTAAGCCTAATCTTAAAAGTGGAAAGGGTGTCTGCTTCCCGGACATTTACTGGCAGCTTATTCCACAAGAGAGGGGCCTGATAACTGAAGGCTCTACCTCCCATTCTACTTTTAGAAACTCTGGGAACAACAAGTAAACCTGCAGTTTAGGAGCGAAGTGCTCTGTTAGGAAAATACCTTACAATTAAATCTTTAAGATATGATGGAGCTCGGTCATTAAGAGCTTTATATGTGAGAAGAAGAATCTTAAATTCTATTCTGAATTTAACAGGGAGCCAATGAAGAGAAGCTAAAACTGGAGAAACATGATCTCTCCTGTTAGTTCTCATCAGAACTCTGGCTGCAGCATTTTGGATCAGCTGGAGGCTTTTCAGAGAATATGTGGGACAGCCAAATAATAAAGAATTACAGTAGTCCAATCTTGAAGTAACAAATGCATGAACTAGTTTCTCTGCATCACCCTGAGACAGGATGTTCCTGATTTTAGCAATATTACGAAGGTGAAAGAAGGCAGTCCTAGAAACCAGTTTTATATGTGCGTCAAATGATAAATTATGGTCAAAAATAACTCCAAGGTTCCTCACTGTAGAACTAGAAGCCAAGGAAATACCATCTAGAGTAACTAGACAATTTCTCCCTGAAGCGCTCAGGTCCAAAGAGAGCAACTTCAGTTTTGTCTGAATTTAAAAGCAGACAGTTCTGAGTCATCCAGGTCTTTATGTCTTTAAGACAGGCTTGTAGTCTGACCAACCTGTTGGTTTCATCTGGTTTCATAGATAAGTACAGCTGAGTATCATCAGCATAACAATGGAAATTTATGCCATGCTGTCTGATAATGTTACCTAATGGAAGCATGTATAAAGTAAAAAGAATCAGTCCAAGCACAGAACCCTGAGGAACTCCATGACTTACTCCAACGTGTGAGGAAGATTCTTCATTTACAAGAACAAACTGGAATCTATCAGATAAATATGACTTAAACCAGCCTAATGCAGTTCCTTTAATCCCAATAACATGTTCAAGTCTCTGTAACAGAATGCTGTGATCGATCGTATCAAATGCAGCACTGAGATCCAACAGGACAAGCACAGAAACAAGTCCGCTATCAGAAGCTAACAGGAGATCATTGGTAACTTTCACCAGTGCTGTTTCTGTGCTATGATGCACTCTGAATCCTGACTGAAACTCTTCAAACAGATTATTTCTATGTAAATGATCACAAAGTTGAACTGCAACTATTTTTTCAAGAACTTTAGACAAAAAAGGGAGATTGGATATAGGTCGATAATTAGCCAACACTTCTGAATCAAGAGTAGGTTTTTTAAGTGAAGGTTTAATTACAGCAACCTTAAAAGTCTGAGGTACAGGTACCAGGAGTGTTAGCTAATTATTGACCTATATCCAATCTCCCTTTTATGTCTTGATAAATTGTTGCAACTCAACACAGATTCCACGAGCCTGCAGCGAGCGACTCTCCTGCAGTGCTGTCTTGTTTTGTAATTTATTCTTGTTCCATAGCCTTAGTTTATTTACTGTAACGGTAAGTTTCATAGCTTTGTTTTTCCTCCGTTTACAAGGAGCGGTTTTTGTTGTAATCATTCCTAGTCGCCTCCGTTAAAGGAGAGCTTTTAGTTATCGCTGAAGTGTCATAGAGCCTCTGTTTTGTTAAGAGTGCGCCTCCATGAGCGTGTCTTTGCTTTGTTAAGTGTTCATAGCATTTCTGTTTTCCTCCCAGTTTGGAGAGATTTTGTTTTGTAAATTTCATAGCTGTGCTCCTTCTCCACCATAGATACGGAGGAGAGCGCTTAGGATTTTTATAGCCCTTTTCTTTTGCGCTGCCGGGAGATCGCCCTGCAGTGCCGAGATCTGTCTTGTGTTTTATTTAAATAAAACCATCTTGTAACCACACGACCCTGCATCTGAGTCCTGAATCCCCTGGTAACTGACAAGAAACAGCACTGGTGAAAGTCACCAATGATCTAATCTTAGCCTCTGATAGCAGAGGCTAAGAAGAGGACAGAGGACAAGATAGATCTTGTGTCTGTGCTTGTTCTGTTTGGATCTCAGTGCTGCATTTGATATGATCAATCGCAGTATTCTATAACAGACACTACAACATGTTATTGGGATTAAAGGAACTGCATTAGGCTGGTTTAAGTCATATGTATCTGATAGATTGCAGTTTGTTGTTTGTTGTAAACGAAGAATCTGACTTTGTGGTGTAAGTTTAGCGGGCCCCGAAAGTTATAGAATATGCTGACGAAAGTTAAGGCATGCTGACGAAAGTTAATATCTGGAAAGTACCAATGGAAGTCAGGCATTAAGGTCATGGAAAGTACCTAAGGTCAGTGTCGAGTCACGCATCAATGCAAACATAGTAAAACAGGAAATATGGATGTAGAGGGGAAGTCAGGAATAGTGGGAAGGACTATTGCATGAATAAAGGTTTTAAAAAAGACATGACTAAGGGCCCTGCCACGGGTAAAATAATTGATTAAAAACATAACGGTGGAAGATTGGGGAAAACACGCCATACGAAAGGAGAGGCCCGGGGAGGAGCGTCCACAGGCCCAACTTGTATAAAAGAGGGGACTTTCAGAAGAGTTTTCAGACTTAGCCCGGGCTACTTCTCATGTATGGTCGAATTGTAACTCTGCAATAAAACCATCATTGGACCGCGAACCAGCTGAATCTGTCTCATCTTTGACACTTTGTGACTTCTCATCTTTAACTACTGAGTATAGCACATTAGGTAATTTGGACTCCACAAAAGTCACAACAACTTGCACACCAGCGTAAGTTAAGGAGTTCCACAGGGTTACTTATCTATGAAACCAGATTAAACCAATTAGTTGGTTAGACTACAAGCATATCTTAAATATATAGAGACCTGGATGATTCTGAATTTTCTGACAAAACTGAAGTTGTTGTTACCTGAGCATTTTAGGGAGAAAGTGTCTTGTTATATTCTTACTCTAGATGGCATTGCCATGACTTCTAGTACTACAGGAAGAAATTTAGATATTTTTGACCAGAATCTATCCTTTGACGCATATATGCCTAAAACTAAATTAATCACATTGCATGCCCCCCCTCTCTGTAAACTATAGGTGAATATACTTGGCCCATTGATCCATACTGACATTTTCCCTGCTCTCCTAAAACCAGATTAAAAAGCTACTTTGACTCTGTCCAAGTCTTATCCAATTGTGGGCTTCCTTATTTAGCTGCTGTTAGCAGCTTAAGCAGCAAGGTCAGTGTCTTCACAAAGTCTGTGCTTTTGGTACTGCAATTAAGTTAATGTAGATTCAATGCTTTGGTAGTGAATAAACTGTCATATTTTTTTCTCATTTTTGGAAGAAGCAAGCAGATTGAACAAAAAGCAAGGTCAATGAAAACTCAATTAAAAAAATTATATTAAATAGGTATATTTGTCCACCTGTCCAAAATATGGCTCAAAATATGTGTCATCATCCATGGTTGTAAATTGTGAGATGGCAACATGTCTTAGGCTGATGTTTTCTGTAGGGCAGCATCCACGTGACATAATGGGAATCATAACTGATGAACACTTCACTTTGGTAGTGAATAAACTGTCATATTTTTTTCTCATTTTTGGAAGAAGCAAGCAGATTGAACAAAAAGCAAGGTCAATGAAAACTCAATTAAAAAATTATATTAAATAGGTATATTTGTCCACCTGTCCAAAATATGGCTCAAAATATGTGTCATCATCCATGGTTGTAAATTGTGAGATGGCAACATGTCTTAGGCTGATGTTTTCTGTAGGGCAGCATCCACGTGACATAATGGGAATCATAACTGATGAACAGTACGATGTGTAAAATCCTAACCATGTTGGGTTTTTTTGCAATCCCACCTACATATTTTGTAACATCTAACCAAACCCTGTACATTAATTCTAACCCTAAACCTGTACTTTTAACTCCTGATAACTCCGGTAATGTTTCTTGTTCTATTGTGAGATTGAGTTGTCAATGAACATATGAGGTCAGAAATGTCAGGCCCTTCATAATTCAAAGCTTTGTAAGTATTCTAATTCAGTGGGAATGTGTATATACAGACATGTATTTGTCTTTTTTCTATCTAGTGCTCCTGCACATTTTCAGTTTAAATTTTTTTCTTCAACTTTGATCCAAGTGTTCAGACATGAAATAAAAAATGTGTGCAATTGTGATGTTTTTAGTTACACTGACCTCACTCTTCCATTTGGTGCAGGAGCTTCATTAGCTGCCTGCTTCATTGCATGTGAAAGATAGATGTAGCCTCCTGATCTAAAAAGTTAAGCCAATGAAGCGCCGTGTACCTGCTTTCACTAGTTGCAAAAATATGGCAAATGTCAAGACTTTTTAATCCAATATGATACTCATCATGTAAAAATAAAGCTTATTTTACACAGATGAAAAATCAAGGTATGCTTTAGGGATGGGCTAACGTGTGAATGTCTATGCTTGTGAAGCATTAACCATAACTGATTAAAAGAGCCATCCGCAGTTTCACTGTACTGAAAATGTGTACTTAAGACTGTCATGGCTTAATCTTTGAGATGAGCATATGTTGTTGGCAGGACCTCTTACTGACCCGTTCAAACACAGCTGCCATGCAAGATGCTTACCACACAAGCCGTTGGCATTTGGAAGAATGATAACTTTAACTCTAAACTCAAGATATAATGGTAGATACCAAAAGGGGGCATCATGGTGGCTACATCTGAATTGTATGTTTAGTCTATGTGAAAGACACTAAACAAAGTCCACACTTTCTGCCCTGTGTAGGAACCCATTATCTATAACTTTATGGTAGCATCCCATGTATTACTTTATTGTTCTGTCTAAGGGTTTGTGATTTTTTCTTAATTTGATTTCCTTGTCTTGGTCTCTCTGTGTTGTGTTTGATTCTGTTTCCTTGTTTGGGTTCTTAGTGTTTGGAGTTATTGGTTCTAAATTAGGCTTTTTTCTCTGTTTTTAGTCTATTCTTGATTTGCCTTCCTGTTTATTATACATTTTATGGTTTGGCTTTGTTGCTGTTCTTGCCTTTGTCTGTACTCTTAGTTTTGTCTTGCCTCAGTTCTGTACTTGTGTTAGTTTAGTTTCTAGCTTAATCTGCTCCATAATCTGGCCAGTTGTTGTGCTCAGATCTCCTATTTGGTCCTCAGTTCTACACGCACCTGATTTCAACCTGTCACAGCTGCAGTCACTCACTCATCAGTTCCCCCATAGCATTTATGCTCTTTGGTTTGTTTCAGTCATTGTCAAATCCTCGCTGTTGCTACACTGCCCATCCAAACAAAAAAAAAAAAGTCACTAATATTTCATTGGACTGCCTTTAACTCTGATTAAGGCAAACATTCCATGTGGCCTCGTTTCGATAAGCTTCTGCAATGTCACATTTATTTCCGTTCAGAGTTGCATGAATTTTTTGCCAAGATCTTGTAGTAATGGTGAGAGAGTCGGACCGCTGTGCAAAGTCTTCTCCAGCATATCCCAAAGATTCTCAATGAGGTTAAGGTCTGGACTCTGTGGTGGCCAATCCATGTGTGAAAATTATGTCTCATGCTCCACTGATGGTACAACCTGGTCATTCAGTATATTCAGGTAGTCAGCTGACCTCATTCTTTGGGCACATAACATTGCTGATTCTAGACCTGACCAACTGCAGCAACCACAGATCATAGCACAGCCCCCACAGGCTTGTACGGTAGGCACTCGGAATGATGGGTGGATCACTTCAAACTGAAGACTTTTTTTTCCTGATTAGCCTCACTGATAAGTGGTTTTCTTAAGGCTACACAGCTGTTTAGTCCCAATCGCTTGAGTTCCGTCCGTATTGTGCGTGTGGAATTGCTCTTACTTTCACTATCAAACATAGCCGTGAGTTCTACGGTTGTTTTTTTATGATTTCATCTCACCAAACGTTTAAGTGATCGCCAATCACGATCATTCAAGATTTTTTTCCGACCACATTTCTTCCTTAAAGGTGATGATTTCCCACTATCCTTACAGTTTTTTATGTGTTGGACAGTTCTTAACCCAATTTTAGTCATTTCAGCAATCTCCTTGGATGTTGTCTTTGCTTGATGCATGCCAATAATTTGACCCTTGTGAAACAGATTAACATTTTTTCCATGACTACAGGATGTGTCTTCCAACATGGTTGTTTATGTTTATGTTTATGCATTTAGCAGACGCTTTTATCCAAAGCGACTTACAGATAGGCAGATAGGGTAAGGGGGTCTTGCCTAAGGATCCCTACTGGAGACAGTACCTTTCATGCAAGGGATTTGAACCCAGATCTCCCACATGAAAGGTGGCATTCATACCACTACACTCATTTTAAGAAATGAGAAGCTACTCGCTGCATCAGTTAGGGTTAAATAATTTGTTGCCAGCTGAAACATAGATGTCCATGCAGTAATTATCCAATGGGAAGCTCTTACCTCATTGCTTAGCTAAATCCAGGTGGTGACTTTTCTTTGGACGGGCAGTATATCTTCGTGGTTAATCTTAGTCTGTTTCATGTTTTCCATTTATCCTATGGTTAATTTGGTCTTTTGTTTTTTTCATTAGTTTAGTTTCTGGTTTTCCAGCTTGGCTGTACTTTTTGTTTGTTGAAATAAAGTCACCAGTTCAGTTTCCATCAGCCTCCAGTTTGCTGTTCTGCATTTGGGTTCTCTTCTCTCAATCACCAGAGTTCTGCAACCAACTCCTACAATATATGCTAAATGAACTAACAAATGCTAATGCTAAGGAAATATAGTGAAACAAACTACTACAGAGCAAAAACAAGAAATTAAGTACAATAAAATAATATGCAGTTATATAAAAAAGAAAGTATGCCCTATTACAAATCTAGGTTTTTGATGTATCAGATGTATCAAAATGCGGTAAATACAACCTCAGTAAAAGAACACATGACATATGTGTGTACGTGTACATTACGTACGTATGTTATTTTTAATTTTACAAAAACGAGGCCAAAATGCAGCGGCATTATTTGATAAATTAACTTAACCCCTTAATTAAGAGGGTCAGAAGCAATCATATGTTGCTAATGAAATGCAAATGCCAATGTCAGTTTCTAGCCAACGTGTCACAAGTTGGGACTAGAAGCGTTGTGCGTACCTGGCCGCCTGCTGCTCCTACAGTGGCTTTTGTTTTTGGTGTTCATAACCTTTGGGATTACGCAGATCAGGTCTCTACTGGTTTATGATCGCCAATTTCTTTTAGATCTTCGACATAATGTCAGGACTTTGGGTGTGTTTGAGCATGGTGGACAGAAAACTGTGCCCCCGCTACTGGCAGGGATCCCGACTCACCTGGACCGCCTTGGTCCTCCCCTCTCGGTGGAAGCGTCTCCGTTGCCACGGCAAATGCGGCAGTCGACAGGTGAAGCTTTAAGCCTGGCTGGTAGGATCTTAGAGCATTTCCCAGATAGGACTTGGATTAATCCATCCTTTCGTTGTGCCCCGGCGTTGCCTGGATCCCATCGATGCCTGCCTTGTACCTGTCACCGGATCGCTTGAGGGACTCCAACCCCGCCGGCGCTGTCCTCCTCGGCTTTTCCAGCGTGGGGTGAACCTCTGCTTCTTGAAGACGCTGCCACGGTCTCGCAGATCCATTGAACCGCTGCTCCCGGTGCCTGCCAGGATTGGCCTGGTAAACACCAGATCACTGGCGAACAAAATGTTTACCCTGAGGAATTTCTTCAACTCTCGTGGCCTGGATTTTCTCTGCATGACAGAGACTTGGATTGATGCCGGTGAGTGCAGCCCTCTGGTCGATCTATTACCGACTGGCTGTTCTTATTTTAACTCCCCACGAACGTCGGGCCGTGTAGGAGGAACGGCGACTGTTTATAAACATGTTTTTAACGTAAGCAGCGCGCCGTCTCATCCTCCTCTTCCAGTTTTGAGGTGAATTTATTTGAGGTGGATCGCTCCGATCTGGTGCTGTGTGCTGTAATCTACCAACCACCCCAAATACAGTAAAGACTTTTAATGATTTGCTGGGTGAAATTATGCTTAAGTATGATCGTGTCCTCGTGTCGTTGGATGTGTGTTGTCATGACAAGACATTGGTGAAGGACTTATTTAATTTGGTGTGTGTCTGGTCCCCCACACGAACATGGACACACATTAGATCTTGTCGTCTCCCATGGTTTGTCTGTGTCGAACCTGGAAATCGGTGACAATGTGTTTTCTTATCATTTGCCTGTACTGTTTCTTATCAAGCTAAGCCAGCACACACTTGATCATGACGGGCTTCAAAATTTGTTCTTTTTCCTGTAATGTTCAATTGCTGCATAAGGTGTTCAGAGCAAAATGTGGCTGTGCTCCCAGGATCCAAAAATTCATATGTCTGAATGATTTAATTTCCTTTTGTAGATTTGATTTGCACTGGGACAATGGAGAGAATGCAACGGTCATTACCGGCCACTGTGCGTCCACATACCTGGGAAGAAGTTGATGGATTTTCTTCAGGTGGCTCCCATGTACGTTGCAACATTGGTCTTTGGAATATGAAGTGCAGTAGGATGTTGTTGATCACAAACCTCACAGACCAAGAGTTTCTTACAGTCACGGCTTATGTGTCCAACCTTTAAACAACCAAAGCATATTCCCCTTTCCTTTAGGAACCGGATCTTTTCTGTGTTTTTTCCGTTGGAACTGTTGGCACTTCTCCAAGAGGTGAGTATGTGTACAGCAAGAACAATACAAAATGTCCTGTCTCTTTGCATTGATTGTGTGAGCATTTTCATCAGATGAGTTGACAGGCATTACTGTTGTGGCAAAACTACTTCCTTTTTTTCCGAATGACTTTGTTAGCATTTTGAGGGCTTTGAAGCAGTTACATTCTGTGATACAGGTAGTCCAATATTTCCAAAAATTGGATCAGAAAGGATCCTCACTTGTTTCTCCAAAAATGCAACAGCATCAACAAAATTTCTATTATATCATGGGCAACAGCTCTCCACCTTTCACGATATTTATATGGCAATTTACAAATCACTGTTTTCATATTGCTTGGCATGTCCATTTCCTGCATATGTGGAAGCTCCTCCATCACATTACAGCACACACGTAAAAACAACCCATAGGCTTGCAAAGATTTAACATCCTCTGACTGTATTGCTGGCCAGGTTAAAGCCTTTTCAATATATGCATTAGAAATCTTGTACTTGTTACCGAAATGTACGTGGAGCAAAACTTTGGCTACAATGAAGCCACGTTCAGGATCCTTGTGTTGACAACTTTGCACTAGTTCCTTTGGTTTCCCTCTGGTGAACTGTTCCAAGTAGTACAAGCAGTCAGCCTTACTTGCTTTGTCCTCCACACCTTGTTCAAATGATTTTATGAAGGCTTTGTATTGGAATGGATCTCCCTCAAAGACAGGTATCTCGCGTAGAGGCAGAGAAAGCAGGCGTTGTTGGTTCACCAAAGAGGCTGTGATTTAATTTTGTTTGCACATAATACTCACAATATCACCAAGCAGAGTGATCATTTTGTCCACGGTTCAAGTGTTGCCTCCTGGTTTGTGTCACCCAAGCAGTTGTTTGATCATGCAGCAAACCTTGTGATGTTTCCACAGATGACAATTTTTTTTATTGTTTTGTTTGCATATCCATTGAGTGCTTTTGATTTTGTTGCATTAACTAATCCACTTGCTTTTGTGTTTTACAGGCTGCAGGCTCATACTGCTTTTGCGGTTGGTTGAGGTTGTCTGCGAGCCCTTTAAAGGAAAGTTTGACCACTCGTTGGCTTGTCCATGTGTCCCTACTGCCAGCGGCCACAGAGTCCGGTTTCCCGGCAGCAACTGGTGCACAGACACCCAACAATGTGTCCACATTAATCGCCAAGTCCTCCGTTTAAAGTCCGACAGTCCACCACATGTTAATCAAACTCAGTCAAATGTTTTTTCCACTTCAGCAACCAATGCATTGGAATTACGCCCATACGTGTGCACACTTTCATATTTAGATGGCCATCTTTTATTAGTAGAAGCACTACCTTACCCATTTATGTTAGTTGTGGCCATGTGAAGTTCTTTGGCATTCTCACCGGTGTCTCTCCTACCGGCGTCCTCCTCGTGGCTCTCTCTTCCCGACACCTCCTCGCGATCCTCTGTCCTCACCCGTTCCTCCTCGCAGTCCTCTCTTCACCGGCGTGTCCAATCGGCTGGTGAACAGCTGACATTCGGCTGACGCGCCGATCATCACAAAAAGCCTACGCCATGGCTCTCTTTTCACCGCGTCCACCATCACCAAACACAACAAAAGTCCAACTTCAAACCTTTTCTTCGTGTTCAACACCAATACGCAACATAAGTCCAACTTCAAACTCTGTTTTTTCCTTGTACGATTGGAAACACCTGACGATCCCCCAAAGGTGCCTACCCTATATAGGCTGACCCGCAAATCATCAGACCATGACACACAACATAAATCTGCTCTTACACTGTTTGAAGCTGCCTTTTCTCGCACTGCAGTTAAATCTGGCGCTCCTGCTCGGAGCCGTCGAAAAAAATAAAAAAGCAACTGCTGCTGCATATCAATGTAGTAAAAGCTATAAGTCCACTCCCAAACAATTCTGAGTTTATCATTTTAGACTGAGAAAGATTATTTACAAGCTGGAAACATTCTTCCCAAGGTTTAACCGTACAATGCTAAGAGAATTTACAAAAATAACCAAGACCCCACAAACCTCTTGTGTCTAAAAGAAAAATGGCAGCCCAACTTTTGGAACAATGTTTTTTTTTTTGGACAGACAAGACCAAAGCGGAGATGTCTGGTAATGATGCACAGCACCACGTTTGGTGGAAACGAAATGCAGGAAATGAGCATGAATGTCATGTCAAGTACAGTGGTGGAGCGGTGGATATGTTTTTCAACTAAAGGACCTGAGCAGCTTGAGTCGAGAAATTATTTTCTATGAGTAAAATGTGAGGCCATCTGTCCAGCAGCTAAATTTAAACTGAAGCAGCATTATGGAACAGAAAAATAATCCAAAATACAGCAACAAATCTACAAAACAATGACAAAAGGGTATCAGTATCAGTCTTACCAGTAATGACATGTGGGATGGTTGTGACATTAAGTTTCTGCTCTGCACACTTAACTCCACTTTTTGGGTCTTGCATCTCCACGACGATGGCCTCCAGCTGAGGACAGAGGAATAGTGATAAGTATTTATTTATGTAAATACAATTACATCCATGCAGAATAAAAGGCACCTGCAGCCACATTATAAACCATTTTTTCAAGTAATTACAGAGATGTCATTTGGATGGGTGGAAATTGTTTACATAAAAAAGTTGAATCACAGTTTTTCTCAATTATATAAGAAAGACTGTTAAGTACACTATTCGGTTGTCCTCGAACCCCTTTGAATGTTGACCGAAATGTCATGATGTTAAAGAAACTCCAGATTCTGTCCATTTGACAAGTCTGAGAAATCAAAGATTGAGAGAATCCAACCCGTTAAGGAGCAAAAACAAGCTATTTGTATCTAACAAAAACAATCATCACATTTTGGGTATTGTAAATTATGACTTTTTTTTCACTTGCTTAAAGTGAAGAAACAGTCAATCTGTAACTATTTCACAAAACATTTTGACACTGTACTATATGTTACAGAGTTATTTTCATGCGCAGTAGCTTGAAATTAAAAATCAATTTATATCACGATAGAATAGTATAGAATTGAAAATACTTTATTCATCCCCCATGGAGAAATTCAAAATATCATAGAATACTGCTACCAAAGATTATCACACATTTTGTTAAAATACAAGGTTTCTACAATCTCTGCATTCATCTGCAACTGTTCTCTATTGTACCTCTGCTTTGAAATGTAAGTTATTTGACATTTTCTTCACTTTCAGAAAAATCTGTTTTGTTTTGTTTTTTAAACCAACAAGATTAATAGGTTAACTAACAGGCAATTTTACATAGACAGGTGTAAGTAATGATGTGAACAAAGGTTCTGTTTTATTTGGGTAAATTATAAGGTTAAATTAATATCAGTGTAAAATCTGTGTTGATCTAATATTTCATATAAAAATGACTGCTTTGAAAAAGATCTATTATCACGAAACTGACTGAAGATCATCTCCAGTCTTAACTGTTCTTCGATGTCAAGCACAAGTAAAAATCTGTTTGAATTTAATGACCACATAAGTTTGAATCAAATTAGGCCATTTTCAAATACTTGCAATAACTTGATATAAGACCCTGACATATTGACCTAAATCTACTTTGGGGGAAGTCTCAGATGTTCATTTTTTGTAATTGATGTAATTGACTCATTAAGGTTGTATTTTCCTCTCACAGACTTAAAAAAAAAATCACCCATTTTTTTTTTAGCTTTTTCAGCACATCCACTGCAACCTGGTCAGTTCAAAGGTCGCTCACTATTTTTCCAATATGCAAAATCAGTTATCACCTATATTTCAACAAAGTGTATTTCAAATGCTAACAAAATTGACACTGATATTCTTTTGGTACAGGCAATGACTCTGCTGTGTCATCTGTTACATAACTATTTAGTTTTTTATGCAAAGTATTTAAAATTTTTTTTACCAAATGTTTAATTAAATCTGTCCAGAATATTTGACAATAAACAGCAGAATTGTATATTTTCTCTTCTAGATTTGTTTTGTTACCTAAATCTTTACTGTTGTTAGTGTTTTGAGTTTAAATAGAGTTTAAAATCCCCAGTTTTGAATATGTCATATGTCATTTCCTCAGCTTGACGTGTACGGAAACTGACATCGATCCAGTGCTGTAATCAATAGTAATGATGAAATAATAATAACGATAAAAAGGCAAAGGATTTCAAAAGGCCCAGTTTTGAAACATGTGGTAGCCAGTATAAAAGTCCTGGTATGCTGAAAAGTGTTTGCTGACATCAATAAATGCTTATAATTCTCTCAGTCTTGGTTGGACCTGGTCATTGTTAATTGTGGCTTTAGATATGACTCTATGATTCTTTAAACAGGTACAACAGGTCAAGTTATACTGCTAAACACTTGGCGATTGTAGTGAAGCCTGACAGCAGAGCAGCAAAGCTAATTGGCTTTACAGTAGAATTAGAGATTATCCTTAACCAGTTTAGGCCCTTCTGCTGGCAAGCAAACAATGTAGAAATCCTAAGGAAATACACTTCTATTTAATTGGTTCCTACAAGTAAATATATAAACTACTAACTACTAAATGTTTTTTTTCTTCATAACCCTAACCCCATAGCTTCTTTGTCATTCTTAAATGCAATGAAAGCAAATGTCAAGTGTTATCTAGAAATTCAGAAATTTGAACTAACTTAGAATAACTTAAATAATGAATTAATCTATAGTGTTTAAACTTATTCAAATCCAAATTAAGACTTAGCATAATTACTAATGTGTAGTGCTCACCAACATTAATGAAGACGCCATCACCCACCTTTTTTAGGCAGTGCATACGTGGCTGGAAATGCTGTCCCCGGTCAGGACGGGCTGTTCTTATTGTCATATTTCCAAACGGATGAAGATCAAATCAGATCAAGAACAAAATTGTATAAAGTGCAGATGTGAGGTATCCCACATATGATAAGTGAGGCTGCAGACAGAAAATGGAGTGCATACAGTGGATGTGAACACAGTCATCCTATGAGGGGATTGTAAGACAAGATAGATAGGTTGGATTTATCCTCCAATCAGCTGTAAGAACTCCCCCTGTAATCACAGAGAAAAGCCTGTCCGTGTTGTGTTCTGTGCCTCCCTGCTTGTGTGTGTGCGCTGTGTGGCCGTGGTTTTTGGTCTCCAAAGTAGCCTCCTTGTTCTCAACTTCCCACACCTACTGTTCATCCTCCTCATCAAACTGAAGTATATCTTCTCAGACAACATTATGCTCATCGATAGTTGGTAACTACACACCCAGACCCTTGCTGCTGGGATTGGGATTGGTACAGCTGTCCTCCAGCTCCGGATGTATGAATCTGTGCGTATGCATGAATTCAAGCATATTTCCTTTGTACATACCAATCAATGTGGAATTGATCGCACATGTTGCAGTATGTCAACTATTAAAATCGTCTAATCGACTAATTTAATAGTCGATGCGTCGTTTGTTTTTTTTCAAACTTTGTTTTTCTCTCAAAACTGCAGTGCCACCTTCTACTGCTGCATCTGGCTTTCTGTCCTTGACACACATGCGCAATAGTGGTAACCGGGGTCAGCCATGATGTCACAGGAAGTTAAACCAGACGGGCTACCCGGCAACGGAACTCAAAAGTGTGGGAACATTTTAAGAAAACTAAAGACAAATGTGTGCAATGCAATATCTGCAAGCCAGAACTTGCCTTCCACGGCACAACGACGACGCAGGAGCACCTGAAAAGGAAGCATGTTGTTGTGGCTGATTATGAAGAGGGACCGTCATCTTGGAAAGCTAACTGGCTATTTAGCTGCTAAAATTAGAGTAAACAGAGAGTTAGCTTACTCATATTGATAGCTGTAAACGTTAACATTAGCGATGACGATTTGATTAATTAGCCTTAGCACACATATTTCATGTGTTTTCTTTAACGTTATAACAGTGATGTGTTTAAATAGGAACGCTAATGTTTTCTAACGTTATGTTTCAGTGCTAAAAAAGTACTTTCATCTTCAATGGACGGCTTTGTTACAAAGCTAGCTACATCCACACCTCAGCAAGCAAATGTCCTGACTGAGTCCAAACTGAACATGTTGGTGTTATACTTGAGTCAGTGAGACCAAAACTTTTTGTGAATAATTCAGGTGCCTACCTCATTTGATTTAAATGCAGCTATGTTTGATTCCAGAGACAAATGAAGGAAAGAAAAACCTAAAAAAAAAAAAAACCTTAAGTATTTATTTTTGTGTGTTTGCTACACAGTTAAATAATTGTTTGTTGCAAAAAGCTACATGTTTCATGAAAGGGTTAATGAACTATGATATTGTCTTTTTTTTTAGTTAGCATATACTTAAAAACACTCCAAGCTGAAAGATAATGATTGTTATATAAGAGCAGCTGCATCGTGGTGCGATAAGCTGTATGTTTTACATTCAATTTACGTATGATCCGATTAGTAGACTAATCGAAAAAAAATAATCATGATTAGTGGACTATTAAAATTATCGTTTGTGGCTGCCCCAGCTGTTATTAATGGACTGTGAGTATGCTGGCTCAGGCGATATGTTAATTGATGCTATAATAGCAGGAATTAGAGAAAAACGAGTCCAAGAAAGGTTGTTGGATAAAGGTGAAGATCTGACATTGGCTAAAGCCATTGAAATTCCCCAGCAATTCGAAATGTCACAAAAGCAGATGAGAATTGTTAGAGAGGAAGACTCGCAAGTGTCAACAGTGGCCACAAGAACAAAGCACACAGCATGTGCTAATAAAAAGACACAAAGCAATGTACAGACAAAGCCTTTTTCAGAGACAGACAGGAAACAAATTCAAAAACTGCTTAAAATGTGGGAAACACCCACAACATACATGGAACCAAGGAAAATGCCCAGCTAAAGGCTTTGTATGTTCATACTGTCACAAACCAAACCACAGGGCAGCAGTTTGCCGCAACCGCAACATGAGTTCAGTGAGTGTGGAGCCAGAGGACACAGCTGAGGAAGAATTACTGGACATAAACCTGACATTAGAGGATGTTCCAGCAGCAATTGTGGCAGATGACAAGTGGATTGTAAAGATCCGTGTTCTGTCCCAGGAAGTGCAGTTTAGAATAGACACAGGTGCAAAGTGTAATACACTGGCTCTGGGCTGTTATCACTTATTGATGCACATAGGTGAACTGAAGCGCTCTAACAAGGTGCTGCGCACCTATTCAAACCACAAGGTGAAGCCAGTTGCTGCAGTTAACCTCCCCCTGAAATACAAAGACCGTGAAGAAAATGCAGAGCTGGAAATCGTGGATATTGTTCAGGAGAACATGCTCAGCGGCACTGCAGCTGAGGCCCTGGGCCTGATTGTTCGGCTGGACTCTCTGTAGGATAGCGCTTATGGAAACAAGGTGAGCACTAACACACACGGACCAGTTGGAGTGGAGGATTTTCCTGAACTGACATGCACCACAGGCACCTTGCCAGGCAAATACAGCATAAAGATTGATCCAGATGCAAAGGGCGTTGTGCATCCAGTGCGCCGACAACCAGTAGCACAAAGGGCTAAGATAACCGAAAAGCTTAATGAGATGTTTATGTTTATGTATTTAGTAGATGCTTTTATCCAAAGCGACTTACAAATGAAGATATAAGAGAGATGGTCAAGGATGGACACATTGTCAAAGTAGACCAACCAACAGAGTGGGTCAGCTCCACGGTTGTTGTCGTCACACGCAAAGACAAGATTAGAATCTATATAGATCCGAGTGACCTGAACAAGGTCATTAAGAGGGAGCATTATCCAATGCGCACCATACAAGAGGTCATATCCACCATGCCTGGTGCAAAAGTGTTCTCAGTCTTGGATGCTAAATCAGGCTTCCTTCAAATAGAGCTAGATGAAGCATCATCCCTCCTCACAATCTTCAATACACCGATAGGCAGGTTTAGATGGCTGAGACTGCCGTTTGGTATAAAGTGCGCATCTGAGATTTTTCAGCGCATCGTGGACCAAATGCTCGAAGGCATTGATGGAGCTACAGGCGTGATGGATGACACTCTTATAGCAGCATCCACAATGAATAAGCATGATGCTATACTGCACGAAGTAGTTGAGAGAGCCACGAGCTACAATCTGAAGCTTAATTTCAACAACTGTCACATCCGCCAGTCAGCTGTGCCTTATGTAGGTCACCTGATTACAGCTGATGGGTTAAAACCAGAACCCGCGAAAATTGAAGCAGTAAGGAGCATCCCTCAGCCAAAAGACAGGGAAGGTGTCCGTCGCTTTTTAGGGTTTGTGACATACCTGTCAAAGTTTATTCCAAACTTAAGTGAGGTGGACACTCCACTGTGGCAGCTCATGAAGAGTGACGTTGAGTTTGCATGGCAGCCAGCTCAACAACAGGCATTTGACAAGCTCAAGCATCTATGCATGTACCCCCCACTACTCAAGTTTTATGATCGAGCAAAGCCTGTAGATATATTCTGTGAAGCAAGCAGCATGGGACTAGGAGCCGTGCCACTACAGGACGACCAGTCTGTCGCCTTCTCATCCAGATCCCTGACTGATGCTGAGATGCGCTGTGCACATATTGAGAAGGAGATGCTCTCCATCGTCAATGCCTGCATTAAGTTTCATCACTACATATTTGGTAAGCATGTCACAATATACAACGACCACAAACCACTCGAGGATATCTACAGAAAGTCGCTGCTGTCTACTCCTATGTGTATCCAGAGAATGCGCCTGCGATTATAGCGGTATGACATCTCGGTGAGCTACAGAAGAAGAAAGGACATGGAGCTACCTGACACCCTTTCCAGAGCACAACTGGCATACAACACACCAGAGGTAGCTGGCCTGGAGTGTGTCTCCATGCAAAATTTTGTGTTGGTGAGTGAACAGAAATATGTTGAACTGCAAGAACGCTCACAAGAGGAGTTAAGCCTTCTCCAGCAGACAATTTGGCAAGGCTGGCCAGACAACAGACGGGAAGTACCTGTTTCTGTTCAACCCTACTGGGACTCAAGAAGCCAATTAGCTGTGTCTGACGGCATAGTTTATAAGGGACTACGCATCGTTGTGCCCCCCACCATGCAAAGATGCATGTTAGAGCTCTTACACCAGTCCCACCTAGGAATAGTAAAGGGCAAACAGCGAGCACATGAAGTGTTATACTGGCCAGGCATGAACGCCAAAATTGAAAATGTGATCAGAAATTGTTGCAAGTGCACTGAAATCCAAAATAGACTTCCCAGGCAACCACTTATACCGACAGAGACACCAGAGAGGTAACCTCTGACCTGTTTGAGTTAGAAGGAAAACGGTACATTGTACTTGTGGATTATTATTCAAAGTACATTGAAGTGGATGAACTGAAAGACCAGTGCAGCCGCACTGCAATAGAGACTTTGAAAGCTCAGTTCAGCAGACATGGCATCCCTGCCACTATTAGGACAGACAATGGTCCGCAGTATTCATCAGAGGAATTCAAGGAGTTCCGAAAAGAGCTATCCTGCAGAAGACATGTTCACCACACACACCTCACTCTAATGGTGAAGCAGAGCCTGTGGTGCAAACAATCAAGAGGCTTTGGAACAAACACCTTGCTCTGCTAGACTACAGAATTACTCCACTTGAGTCAGTCACCAGCTCAACTGCTCATGGCAGGCCTCACAACAAACTACCTACTGCTCGTGCACTACAACAACAATCACTTCTGTTAAAGACTCAAAAGGAAATGTCACCCATGACCCCGATGTAATCAACAATGCTTTTAGGGACTTCTATAAAACCTTATATTCATCACAAAATGATCCATCAGACAGTAACATAGATCAGTTTCTTAGTTAGTAATATCAACCTTCCAAAATTACAAACCGAACAGGCAATGGCTCTGGATTCACCTCTTTCAATAGGAGAACTCCATGAAGCCCTTCAACATATGCCTAGTAACAAAGCCCCGGGACCAGATGGTTTTCCAGCAGAGTTCTACAAAGAATTTTGGACTGTTTTGGCACCTGCATTTCACAAAATGGTATTACAAGTTAAGCAGAATGGCAGATTATCCCCACACATGAACTCTGCTAACATTATCTTGCTACAGAAACCAGGAAAAGACCCCATACTTCCATCCAGCTACCGCCCAATATCTCTAATAAATGCAGACCTCAAAATAATTTGTAAAGCCCTTGCCAAAAGAATGGAAAAAATAACTCCACTTATAATACATCCTGACCAGACAGGTTTTATAAAGGGTAGACACTCATCCACTAACACTCGCAGGCTAATTAATCTCATAGACTATTCTACCATCAACAACCTGGAAACCACAATAGTCTCTCTAGATGCAGAAAAAGCATTTGATCGAGTGAACTGGAATTTTTTATTCGCAGCATTAAACAAATTTGGGTTTGGGTCACACTTCATCAACTGGATAAGGATATTATATAGCTCCCCAAATGCGTGTGTCAGGACAAATGATCAAACCTCTCCAAGCTTCAGTCTGCAGAGAGGTACAAGACAGGGTTGCCCACTTTCTCCCTCACTTTTTGCTATTTTCATCGAACCTTCAGCAGCTGCTATCAAACAAGATAGAAATATTAAAGGCATCCAACCCCAAAATATTGAGCATAAAATAAGTCTTTATGCTGATGATGTTTTACTTTTCCTTCAGAACTCTCAAACGTCTCTCACTCACACGATCCCACTCATAAATAAATTCTCAGCACTTTCTGACTACTCTATCAATTGGTCTAAGACCACAGTTCTGCCCATTAACTGTAGAGTCCAGAATATACATGTGATCACTTTACAGTCAGGAAATATTAGATATTTAGGCATAAACATTTCCTCCAGGCTCACAGAGCTAACAAAGCTAAATTATGTGCAATTATTAAAGAGAGTAGAGGACGATCTCTCTCGTTGGAAGTCCTTACCTATATCACTTATGGGGAGAGTTACAACCATTAAAATTATGATACTACCAAAAGTTAATTATTTGTTCTCAATGATCCCCATAAAACCATCTGCTACTTCGTTTAAGTCACTAGATTCATGCATCTCCAAATTTCTGTGGAAAAACAAACCACCACGTATTAGTTTAAAAACCCTACAGAAGACCAAGGACTGTGGTGGATTAGATTTACCTCATTTTCAGCACTATTCCTTAGCCAATAGGTTACAGTATATATCAAAATGGTTTAAACCTAGCCCAATAGATGAACCATGGATAAATATAGAACAAGCATTGTGTGATAATCTGGAAATCTCTGACCTGCCACTTATTAGTCAAAACATAAAAAAATCACAAATGTTTCAAAAGCATTAACATCAGCACCTCTCTGACAGCCTGGTGGGAATTTCTTAAAATAACAAAGTCCTCACTTGTCCCGTGTAAGCTTACACCCATCTGGAACAATCCTGACATACTGCAAAACAAAAAAATGCTAAACTTTACTCTGTGGAAGATCAAAGGAATCAAACATCTGGAACATCCAAAATCCAAACAATCCAAAATGGAAATTTTATTTCATTTGATGAGCTCATATCACAACATGAGATAGGCAGCAATAAATTCCTAGAATATCAACAACTTAAGTCTATAATAACAAAGAAATATATCCTCCACCAACCAGACTTACAACTCCCGACTAGGGTAGCAGAATTTCTAAGCATCTGCACCCCAAAACACCTATCAAAAATATATAAATTATTGTCTAAGATAGATGACACAATGTCTCTTCCATCCTCAAAATGGGAGGCAGATTTATCCATCAGTTCTAGTCATAGCTTCTGGCCACAAATATGTTTGAACACCTTCAGAATGACTCGAAATCCTAATTTACAGCTCATACAATACAATACAAAAAGAAGTTCTGGCTTGAAGTCTGTGAGGACCTATCAACATGGCTAAAGTGTAGCATCCCTGCATGCCCCACACTGTGCATACTGGGTGACTTAGACAACATCAACATGGAAATTAACTCAGCACACATGGTTCTCACAGTTCAATTCAATTCAATTAAATTTTATTTATATAGCGCCAGATTACAACAATTGTCATCTCAAGGCACTTAAGTAATATAGTCCAATTCAAGCCAATTGGAATTCAATTCATTGTAATCATAATCCAATTAATTCATATAGAGCCAATTAAAAAATTTATATCCTAGCTAAGGAAACCAACAGATTGCACCGAAACTTGTCTTCAGTCAAATCTCCCGTCCTGAGCGTGCCTGTGGCGACTGTGGAAAGGAACGACTCCCTTTTAACAGGAAGAAACCTCTGGCAGAACCAGACTCAGGAAGGGTGGCCATCCGCCTCGACCAGCTGGGGTTTGAGAAGACAGAAAAGAGGGAAAAGAGGGGGGAAAAAACACCATAACGCCATTCAAAGGATATCTGTTGGAACAGGGAAACATAGGTTAATAACCACAATAATGTCACATGTACATAAAATCAATTGTGAAATTAAAAAGGGGGAAAAAGAGAGCAAAGTGAGGAAAGGTGTGACAGATGAGGTCCCCCAGCAGTCTAAGCCTATAGCAGCTTAACTATGGGATGTTTCAGGATTACCTGAGCCATCCCTAACTATAAGCTTTATCAAAAAGGAAAGTTTTAAGCCTAATCTTAAAAGTGGAAAGGGTGTCTGCTTCCCGGACATTTACTGGCAGCTTATTCCACAAGAGAGGGGCCTGATAACTGAAGGCTCTACCTCCCATTCTACTTTTAGAAACTCTGGGAACAACAAGTAAACCTGCAGTTTGGGAGCGAAGTGCTCTGTTAGGAAAATATCTTACAATTAGATCTTTAAGATATGATGGAGCTCAGTCATTAAGAACTTTATATGTGAGAAGAAGAATCTTAAATTCTATTCTGAATTTAACAGGGAGCCAATGAAGAGAAGCTAAAACTGGAGAAACATGATCTCTCCTGTTAGTTCTCATCAGAACTCTGGCTGCAGCATTTTGGATCAGCTGGAGGCTTTTCAGAGAATATGTGGGACAGCCCAATAATAAGGAATTACAGTAGTCCAATCTTGAAGTAACAAATGCATGAACTAGTTTCTCTGCATCACCCTGAGACAGGATGTTCCTGATTTTAGCAATATTACGAAGGTGAAAGAAGGCAGTCCTAGAAACCAGTTTTATATGTGCGTCAAATGATAAATTCTGGTCAAAAATAACTCCAAGGTTCCTCACTGTAGAACTAGAAGCCAAGGAAATACCATCTAGAGTAACTATATAACTAGACAATTTCTCCCTGAAGCGCTCAGGTCCAAAGAGAACAACTTCAGTTTTGTCTGAATTTAAAAGCAGACAGTTCTGAGTCATCCAGGTCTTTATGTCTTTAAGATAGGCTTGTAGTCTGACCAACCTATTGGTTTCATCTGGTTTCATAGATAAGTACAGCTGAGTATCATCAGCATAACAATGGAAATTTATGCCATGCTGTCTGATAATGCTACCTAATAGAAGCATATATAAAGTAAAAAGAATCGGTCCAAGCACAGAACCCTGAGGAACTCCATGACTTACTCCAACGTGTGAGGAAGATTCTTCATTTACAAGAACAAACTGGAATCTTATCAGATAAATAAACCAGCCTAATGCAGTTCCTTTAACCCCAATAACATGTTCATGTCTCTGTAACAGAATGCTGTGATCGATCGTATCAAATGCAGCACTGAGATCCAACAGGACAAGCACAGAAACAAGTCCGCTATCAGAAGCTAACAGGAGATCATTGGTAACTTTCACCAGTGCTGTTTCTGTGCTGTGTTATGTATCGCAAAGAAAACTATTCTCATGAACTGGAAAGCGAAGAACAATCTGTGTTTTAACCAGTTTAGAAATTTTCTTTTAGATTATATTAGCATGGAAACAATGTCAAAACATCAATTGGCTGAATTTCATTCTCTCTGGTCCCCTCTGATTAGCTGTATCACATAGTGGTGGTGGTGGGTTGCTGTCCCGTCGCTCTGGGCGGTTGGGTGTGTGCTGGGGGGGGGGGCTTTGTGGCTTCGGGCGTCTGGTGGTCTCTCGGGTCGTGGGGACCGGGTTAGTCATTGCTGGGGGGGACTGTGTGTCGGGCTTGGAGGGCAGTTTCGGGGGCTTTCGGGTGGGGCTGTCTTGCGGTGTGGCTGCTGGCTCTATGCCGGGTGGCCGGGCCGCTCTGGCGTGAGTGGTGGTGCTGGGCCTGGGCCCTGGTGGCTGGGCGCTGCCTTGCGCCCGGGGGGAGGCCCTGCCTGTGCCTGGGGGGGCTGGGTTGCCCTGGACTCACCACAGTATGAGTAGGTTGGTGCAGGTCCTGGTGCCGGGCTTGTTGCTCTGGGACCTCCAAGGTGTCCGCAGATGGTTGTTTTTTTTTCAGGGTGTTGGGGCGTGCGGTGGGGGGCGGTGCTTTTCCCCTGTTGGGAGGGGGGCCTGGGGGGGTCTGGGTGATGGTGGGTCTCAGGCCCGGGCTGCTGCGACTGGTGTGACTGGGTGGTTTGTTTTTTGTTGTTGTTTGTTTTTTTTTTTGTAGAGGTCCTCCGGGGTGCGGTTGGGTTGAGTGGGGTGGGGCGGGATGGGTACCTTCTGGGGGTACAGTAGCTCCCGGAATATGGTCGCTGCAGGCTCCGAGCCTGGTGGACATCAGGCCCTCCTGCCCTGTGTTAGCTCCCAGGTAACGGGGATGCCTATTGCAGCCAGTCCCTGGCTGCCCTCTCTGGGGGAGAGCTCCCCCAGTGTATATCCCCATACCCCTCTCCCTTCTGGCTCCTGTACACAGCACACACTCACACATGAAGGATTTTGGGGGCGTGTATGTTCGGTGGGGTGTAGTGGATGGGGCCACGTAGGTGGTCCCCTTTGGTTGCACTCTGCAGTTCCCCGCCCCTGTTTTAATTACACCTTAGACATTACTACTTATCAAACACACTCACACACACACACATTAGGTCTTGGGGGGTGGTTACACTGAGTGGCATCTGGTGGGCGGGGCTCTTTGGGTATGTAGGCTGCCCAGAGGGCCGCTCTCCCAGTTCTACAAGTTTGGCTGCCCCTCAATTTTAATTGCTCACTATTAGAAAATATTGAAGAGCCAGAAGGGTGAGGGGAGGGGTCTTCTTCGCACACCCCTGCTTCCTGGTTGCTGCTCGGGGCGGGAGGGGCCAGGAGGATTAATTAATTGTTCTGCTGGTTCAGGGTCTGTGGTGGCTGGGGGGCTGCTGGCCCCCTGGTGTGCCCGCTGCACTACACCCCAGCGGAGTCGAGGGAGGGAGGACGTGTGGATGTGTGGATGTATGGGACGTGAAAGTGTGTGTGGTAATGATTGGGCCTGGATCTGGGACTTGCTGTTGCCTGGCCTGCCTGTGCTTCTCCCGATGGGGGGGCAGCGTTGCCTCTCCCCGCTGCTCGCGACTTCACCCACCTGTGTGAACGTCTTGACTCCCAGGGTACTTGGCCAGGGGCGCTGGGGCAGGCGCTGACCCACTGTGTGGCTGTCTGGGGCGCTTGGCCCTCCTGGGTATTGGGTGGGTTCTCTGCCGGGGGGTTTGGGGGCACTCGGGCTCCTGGGGCCCGGGTCCAGTGCACGGCTCATGTCTGGGCGGCTGGGGCCTGGCGGGGTCGGTGGGCTGTTGCCCCTGGCTCCCGGAGGGCCTCTGCCCTATGCTTATGGGGGCTCTTTCCGGGGGCTTCCTCTGCAGTCTTCTGGGTGGATGCGTGGTTGCCCCTGCAGTGGGCTTCCTGGGTTCTGTGCTCTGTGGGGCTGCTGGTGGCCTGGGTCTTGTGGCCCTCTTTGCCTGCTTCTGGGTCTTTGCGGTCTGACGGCTTTGCTTTGCGGTAAGACGTATTGCATCACTTCCTGTTGCTTTGTGTGTGCACAGTGACAGTTCTCGCTCTTCTTGAGCTACTAATAATCACCTTATTTCTCCCTATAATTTACACATCTTGCATAGTTAACTCTATCCCATACTTGTTATATTCTAACGCTCACTCTTACAGATCTTTAGTTTTTATTTTTCACTTTTTAGCGGTGTGTCTGGTTCTCTAGCTTAGCATGGCTACCAGTTCTCTTCCTCTATCTCCTGCTTTCACCTGCTCCGTGTGTCAGATGTTTAGTTACTCCTCTGCCTCCTTTAGTGGTAATGGTACATGTAACAAATGTAGTCTTTTTGTAGTTTTGGAGGCAAGGCTTTCTGAATTGGAAGCTCGGCTCTGCACTGTTGAAAACCACCCGATAGCGAGCCAGGCCCCTTTAGTCAGTGCGGAGCCACCTAGCGTAGCTCGCTCTGTTAGTCGTCCCCGAGCAGATCCCGAGCAGCCGGGACTTAAGAGTGGCTGGGTGACTGTCAGGAAGAGGAGTCATAGTCCTAAAGTCAAGCCCGTGGTTCACCATCAACCTGTCCACGTTTCTAATAGATTTTCCCCACTCAGCGACACACCCGCTGAGGAGAAAACCCTGGTAATTGGCAGCTCTATAGTCAGAAACGTGGCATTAGAGACACCAGCGACCATAGTCAAATGCATTCCAGGGGCCAGAGCGGGCGACATAGAATCCTATTTAAAACTGCTGGCTAAGGATAAACGTAAATACGGTAAAATAGTTATTCACGTCGGCGGTAATGACACCCGGTTACGCCAATCGGAGGTCACTAAAATTAATGTTGCATCGGTGTGTAATTTTGCCAAAACAATGTCGGACTCCGTAGTTTTCTCTGGACCCCTGCCAAATCTGACCAGTGATGACATGTTTAGCCGCATGTCCTCATTCAATCGCTGGTTGTCTAGATGGTGTCCAGCAAACAACGTGGGCTACATAGATAATTGGCAATCTTTCTGGAGAAAACCTGGTCTGATGAGGAGAGACGGCATCCATCCCACTTTGGAAGGAGCTCTTCTAATTTCTAGAAATATGGACGAATTTATTAGTCATCCAAAAACATGACATCCCAGGGTTGAGACCAGGATGCAGAGTTGTAGTCTTACACACTTCTCTGCGGCTTCCCACCTGATGCTGCCCCCCCCTCAATCAAAAAACACAAAAGGAGCAAATCCTCTTGTGCAAAAAAAATTTAAAACAAAAACTTTAACTGAACAAAAACATCAAACTATTAAATGTGGTTTGCTGAATATTAGATCTCTCCCTTTGAAGTCTCTGTTAGTGAATGATTTGATTTGTGATCATCATATTGATATATTTTGTTTTACAGAAACCTGGCTGCAGCAGGAGGATCATGTTAGCATTAATGAATCAACTCCCTCTGACTATTTAAATGTTCATGTTCCTAGAACCACAGGCAGAGGAGGAGGAGTGGCAGCTATCTTCAGATCAGGGTTACTAATCAGTCCTAGACCCAAGATTAGTTTTAGCTCTTTTGAATCTCTGATTCTCAGTTTTTCCCACCCAAAGTGGAAATCACAAAAACCTCTTGTGTTTGTTGTTGTGTATCGTCCACCTGGCCCTTATTCTGAGTTTCTGTCTGAATTCTCAGAGTTTTTATCCCAGTTAGTGGTGAGTACAGATAAAGTCATTGTAGTGGGTGACTTTAATATTCATGTAGATGTTGAAAATGACAGCCTAAATATTAACTTTAATTCTATATTAGACTCTATTGGATTTTCTCAAAGTGTTCACAGACCTACTCACTGCCTTAATCATACCCTTGACCTTGTGCTGACTTATGGCATTGAGAGTGAACAGTTAACAGTGTTCCCTCATAACTCTGTCTTGTCTGACCATTTTTTAATAACTTTTGAATTTACATTACTTGACTACACGGTTTCTGAGAAGAATTCTACATATAGAAGGTGTCTGTCAGAGAATGCTGTAACCAGATTTAAAGAGTTGATTTCATCATCCTTTTCTTCACTGCCATGTGCAGATATGACAGAGGACAGCTACCTAAATTTTACTCCAGTAGAACTTGACTCTCTTGTTGACAGCACTACAGCTTCAATGCGTACAACACTGGACAATGTTGCCCCTCTGAAAAGGAAGGTAATCAGTCAGAAGAGGTTGGCTCCTTGGTATAATTCACAGCTGCGTGCGTTAAAGCAGACTGCAAGAAAGCTGGAGAGACAGTGGCGTTCCTCTAATTTAGAAGAGTCTCAATTAGTCTGGAAAGATAGTTTAATAACGTATAAGAAAGCACTTCGTAAAGCTAGAACTGCGTATTATTCATTATTGATAGAAGAGGATAAGAATAATCCCAGGTTTCTTTTCAGCACTGTTGCCAGGCTGACAAAGAGTCCGAGCTCTGTTGAGCCATGTATTCCTTTAACTCTCAGCAGTGATGATTTCATGAGATTCTTCATCAATAAAATTGTTTCTATCAGAGAGAAGATTAATGGAATCCTTCCCATTATTATCACTGATGTATCATCAAGTAGAGCAGCTTTAGAAGTATCTTTCGAACCTGAATTGTATTTAGACAGCTTCTGTCCAGTTGATCTTTCTGAGCTAACAACAGCAATAGTCTCTTCTAAACCATCAACTTGTATGTTAGACCCAATCCCAACCAGACTGTTCAAGGAGGTTTTCCCCTTAATTGACACTTCCATATTGGATTTGATCA
This sequence comes from Leuresthes tenuis, assembly GCF_036924035.1. NCBI lineage: Eukaryota > Metazoa > Chordata > Actinopteri > Atheriniformes > Atherinopsidae > Leuresthes > Leuresthes tenuis. The sequence continues at coordinate 31,845,679 of NW_027325371.1, read as the reverse complement.
ATCGGTCTTTGTTGATAGGATATGTACCTCAGACTTTTAAGGTTGCTGTAATTAAACCTTTACTTAAAAAACCTACTCTTGATTCAGAAGTGTTGGCTAATTATCGACCTATATCCAATCTCCCTTTTTTGTCCAAAGTTCTTGAAAAAATAGTTGCAGCTCAACTTTGTGATCATTTACATAGAAATAATCTGTTTGAAGAGTTTCAGTCAGGATTCAGAGTGCATCATAGCACAGAAACGGCACTGGTGAAAGTTACCAATGATCTCCTGTTAGCTTCTGATAGCGGACTTGTTTCTGTGCTTGTCCTGTTGGATCTCAGTGCTGCATTTGATACGATCGATCACAGCATTCTGTTACAGAGACTTGAACATGTTATTGGGATTAAAGGAACTGCATTAGGCTGGTTTAAGTCATATTTATCTGATAGATTCCAGTTTGTTCTTGTAAATGAGGAATCTTCCTCACACGTTGGAGTAAGTCATGGAGTTCCTCAGGGTTCTGTGCTTGGGCCAATTCTTTTTACTTTATACATGCTTCCATTAGGTAACATTATCAGACAGCATGGCATAAATTTCCATTGTTATGCTGATGATACTCAGCTGTACTTATCTATGAAACCAGATGAAACCTACAGGTTGGTAAGGCTACAAGCCTGTCTTAAAGACATAAAGACCTGGATGACTCAGAACTGTCTGCTTTTAAATTCAGACAAAACTGAAGTTGTTCTCTTTGGACCTGAGCGCTTCAGGGAGAAATTGTCTAGTTATATAGTTACTCTAGATGGTATTTCCTTGGCTTCTAGTTCTACAGTGAGGAACCTTGGAGTTATTTTTGACCAGAATTTATCATTTGACGCACATATAAAACTGGTTTCTAGGACTGCCTTCTTTCACCTTCGTAATATTGCTAAAATCAGGAACATCCTGTCTCAGGGTGATGCAGAGAAACTAGTTCATGCATTTGTTACTTCAAGATTGGACTACTGTAATTCCTTATTATTGGGCTGTCCCACATATTCTCTGAAAAGCCTCCAGCTGATCCAAAATGCTGCAGCCAGAGTTCTGATGAGAACTAACAGGAGAGATCATGTTTCTCCAGTTTTAGCTTCTCTTCATTGGCTCCCTGTTAAATTCAGAATAGAATTTAAGATTCTTCTTCTCACATATAAAGTTCTTAATGACCGAGCTCCATCATATCTTAAAGATTTAATTGTAAGATATTTTCCTAACAGAGCACTTCGCTCCCAAACTGCAGGTTTACTTGTTGTTCCCAGAGTTTCTAAAAGTAGAATGGGAGGTAGAGCCTTCAGTTATCAGGCCCCTCTCTTGTGGAATAAGCTGCCAGTAAATGTCCGGGAAGCAGACACCCTTTCCACTTTTAAGATTAGGCTTAAAACTTTTCTTTTCGATAAAGCTTATAGTTAGGGATGGCTCAGGTAATCCTGAAACATCCCATAGTTAAGCTGCTATAGGCTTAGACTGCTGGGGGACCTCATCTGTCACACCTTTCCTCACTTTGCTCTCTTTTTCCCCCTGTTTAATTTCAAAATTGATTTTATGTACATGTGACATTATTGTGGTTATTAACCTATGTTTCCCTGTTCCAACAGATATCCTTTGAATGGCGTTATGGTGTTTTTCCCCCCTCTTTTCCCTCTTTTCTGTCTTCTCAAACCCCAGCTGGTCGAGGCGGATGGCCACCCTTCCTGAGTCTGGTTCTGCCAGAGGTTTCTTCCTGTTAAAAGGGAGTCGTTCCTTTCCACAGTCGCCACAGGCACGCTCAGGACGGGAGATTGGACTGAAGACACATTTCGGTGCAATCTGTTGGTTTCCTTAGCTAGGATATTAAATTTCTTGAATTAGCTCTATATGAATTAATTGGATTATGATTACAATGAATTGAATTCCAATTGGCTTGAATTGGACTATATTACTTAAGTGCCTTGAGATGACAATTGTTGTAATCTGGCGCTATATAAATAAAATTGAATTGAATTGAATTGAATTGATTGCTTGGGGGGGCTGTGGATTGTGGCCCTGTACGCTTATACACTCATAACTAAGCACGGTTATCATGTAGGTCCTGTGCCATGGGTGTTGCATGTTCTCACACACACATTCATTAGTCCAGTAGCATGGTCGCTAAGCAGTTGATGTATTATCATGTCGTCTCAGGTCATCTATATCCACAGCTGTGTTGTATGCGATTGCCGCTTCTTGTGCTTGTTTTTGTTTGTTTGTGTGTTTGTTTTTTCTCTGCTTGTCTGCTTTCAGGTGCTCCTGGTGGCGCTAAGGCTGGATTCCCCTCAGAGGCCATGGATTGTTGTCTGTTTTGTTTTTTACAGGTGTAGCAGCTGGTTGTCTGGTTTTTGTTTCTATTTTTGTTCTGTTTCCTCTTCTTTCCTCTTCTTCTTTCCTTGTCCCCTGGTCCGGTTCAGTTCTATTACATGTCATACATTGTAAACAGAAATAAATAAATGGGCATCAAGAGGAGCTTTACATTTATAAAACTTCCCTTGGCAAAGCAAATCTGTTTGGCATCAAAGGTATTCAGACTACAATTCTGCTGCCATAATGCTGAACAGGACAAGGGGAAAAAAAAAAAAAGTAAAGAAGACAGTTCTGCCGAAAGCCAGGGACTAGACCTGTTCTAAGTTCTATACTTTTTAAAAGGGGCGTGTTTATCAACTATGGAATTAGAAGATTTACAAAAATGGTCAAGTGCTAGATCTTCATCTGGGATTTTAACAGTGTCATGAGTATAACTATTCAACAGATCAGTTAAAAAAAAAGCCTGCTCATGGAGATGTTTCAGTATCTGGATACCAAGCGTGGACCTAATGTTTTCATTTTTGCAATTCTGATACTGCCTATTGAGCAGTGATAACTAACACCAAGTTCAGATACTGCGGATTTTCTACCTTTGATTTGTTAAGATTGAGCCAATCAGGGACAACCTTGAAGGATCTCTTAAGTTTGGTTTTGTAGGATCAGTAATTACCTGAGAAAGGTTGATATTGGTACACACCTTTTTTAAATGATCAGAGACAGAGTTCAACTTGTTTAAATTAAAATTGCCACACAGAGAGGGTTTAGGCCACATGCACACAGAATGACATCAACAAATATAAGAAATATTAAACATTTACACATAGATTTTTGAATACATGTAGAGGAATGATACTTTGAAATGTGCTCATTGCAGAGTTATGATCAGTTGAGTAATGAAGGTTGAACTATTCTGGGAAAGAGGTTCTATTCCCAGCATCATGATGGACACTCCTGATATAGAAGGTTTCGCTAACGCATTGGAATTGTTTTACTATTTTCATATGCATGTGCAATGAAGAATTGCTTGCTGCTGATAAATGCAAAGAAGAACAGCTTACACATAGATGCTCACATATAGGCTGCTGAATGCAATGAAGACCTGCTTATCCAGTAAAGTTTAATGTCAATGTGTAATATTCAATTAGGATTTGCAAAACAGTGAAGTTAAACAATGAATGGGTCCATAGTCGGTATGAGAAGACTACAGGAATATTTACCTGGGTGTACGTTCAAACAGAGATGAGAAAATTGCGATAAATAATTGTTTGTTTGTTTGTTAGTATGTATATGAATGTTATGTGTATAAACTGTGTTGAGTTATAGTTACTCAGTAGTGTCTCAGTGAAACAACCGACGGGGGAAGCCTTGCGGTGACAACAAAAGCAGTGTTTTACTGATCAGTCAAGTTGCTCCAGTGTACTCCATACAAACTGGTTGGCTACTGAAGGGATAGAAAATGGGGAATACTTGTTTTAAAGCAAACAAGGAATTAGATGGGAAAAATACATGTTTTAACGGGACCCAGACAATATTAAATACTCAGACAGATGGGAGAAGAAGTGTAGTTTTGTAGGAAATCACAAAATTATTACATAAAATTAGTGAAATCAATTGAAGAATGCCTTTCTGAAGAGCTGTTTACCACAGATGAGCAGCTTTGCGACCAAGCACATTGTAGATCGCTTTACTGCCAAAATGATCTAATTTAATGGATTGGTTTAGTCATGCATAACAGCATTTTAAGAACAAAGAGAGAAACAAAAAGGGACAACGCTTCATGGTGGAAGGTGATGTATAAATAACTGTGTATATGATGAAGGAGAGACCATTTGAGCAGCACAGCCATTTCAGCCGGTTAATGGGGTTACATGCTGCCATTCCGACATCTCGCCATTCCGACATTGGTCTCCAATTGTCGGAATGGCGACACTTAATTTTTTATCAAACGTCCCGTCATTCCGACACTTTTTTCCTCCTATGGTCGGAATGGCGGTATGTTTTTGTTTTTTTTAACATACCGCCATTCCGACAGTTCCTTTTAATAGCCTATGTTTTACCCAAAACATTTTGCACTAATGATATGCCGGCGCAAATACGCGCGCCGGCATATCAGCCTCGCAAACAAACTTTAATAATCTATTATCAAAATCCCCTGAAATGTCAAATATAAAAATACAGATATTAATGTAACTCTGGCGAGACTGAAACTGATTAAGCAGAAATACAGTGTCAGTGACCTGTCTCAGCAGCCAGCTGGAGCGGAGCTCTCCACAGAGCCCATGCGTCTTTTGCACGCTGTCATCATATGCAAAAGTAATAATTGCAATTACAGATATCCCGGCTACTGCACAGGATACAGTTGCGAGCACTCTGCCTTGCCTTGCCAATAGGAGAGGAGAGAAATGACAGCATAGAACGTATAAAACACAACAAAATGCAGTAAAAACGTTTATTCATGTTATTCACGTGATTTATGAGTACTCGCTCCAATTATGGGAAGCGCGGATGGGCTTTGCGCATTTGGCACAAACACACAGCCGTTGCGCAAGGCTTTATACAGCCTGTTGATATCTTAAGGTCCTAACAGGTCACACCTGTGAGTAAATGTCATGTAGAGATTGTTTTTACATGGCATTACAGCTGAACATATAGCTTTTATCCACATTCCAACGCGGGAGAGCCCGAAGACGCATGTGCCAGACACACATAGGCATGCGTAAAACCAATTTTGACCACTTCATGCTGTTTATTTGCTTTCTTTTAGTTAACTTTCGTTTCTTTTGGATTCTTGTGCGTATTATGGAGCCGTTTCGGTACATATTTGTAAGCCTTTTTTCCTGGATTAAATTTTCGGAAGTTGAAACAAGTGGCATTGGAGTGTGTGATTAAAAACCACCACTGTCTGCTTCTTCTCCTCCAGTTGCCGAGCCTTTGTGTTTTTAATAACGCTTATCTGTAAACATGTGTTCAACATTTAAATTGCATGAACAGAAAGAAGGGACTCACCTGTTGAGTAACGCACATTTCCCTATACGGAAAGCCTTGTCGGAATGGTGGGAAGTTTGAATGTCGAAATTGCGGGATGTCGGAATGGTGGGATGTCGGAATGGTGGGATGTCGGAATAGCGGGATGTCGGAATGGTGGGACGTTTGCATGTCGGAATAGCGGGATGTCGGAATGGTGGGATGTCGGAATAGCGGGAGGTCGGAATGGCGGGATTTCGGAATGGGTGTTGCCACCCAGTTAATGGGCAGAACTGTGGTCTTAGACCAGTTGATAGAGTAGTCAGAAAGTGCTGAGAATTTATTTATGAGTGTGATCGTGTGATGAGAGACGTCTGTGAGTTCTGAAGGAAAAGTAAAACATCATCAGCATAAAGACTTATTTTTTGCTCAATATTTTGGGATTGGATGCCTTTAATATTTCTATCTTGTCTGATAGAAGCTGCTACAGGTTTGATGAAAATAGCAAAAAGTGAGGGGCAACCCTGTCTTGTACCTCTCTGCAGACTGAAGCTTGGAGAAGTTTGATCATTTGTCCTGACACTTGCATTTGGGGAGCTATATAATATCCTTATCCAGTTGATGAAGTGTGACCCAAACCCGAATTTGTTTAATGCTGCGACTAAAAATTTCCAGTTCACTCCATCAAATGCTTTTTCTGCATCTAGAGAGTCGATTGTGGTTTCCAAGTTGTTGATGGTAGAATAGTCTATGAGATTAATGATCCGGTTTGTGAACGAACTGTTGTGCCTACTGCTCTTCAGCCTGTCAAATGAAACGTAGAATTTGAAACGTGACAAATGAACGAAGACCCAAGGAGTTGAGTCGTAAACGAATCAATACTGTTTCCTGTGCGAGGACCCGTCAGCCGAGGAGTTGAGTCATGAACGAATCAATACTGTTTCCTGTGCGAGGACCCGTCACCCGAGGAGTTGAGTCGTGAACTAATCAATACTGTTTCCTGTCCTGCTGACTGAGCTTATGAAGCTGCCGCCTGCCATGTGGTAAGGAAGGGTACTGCATGAAAATGAACGAATCACTCACTGAGACAACTCGTTACTCCCGAGTCATATAAAAAATTAGTTCATATCGAACGAATCGCTCACGAACGACACATCACTATCTATTTGACAAGTTATGCATGAATTCGGATTTCGCAATAAAATTAATTCCTTCTCTCAAACCAAGTTCAAACTGCTTTGTCCTTCATATTTATCTACTTCTAATCTAGTTTCAACAATAAACTGTATTTTGTAGTATGAAAAAGAACCAGACCGAATTTTCACCAATAAGCTTCTCTCGAGGAGATATGAAGGAATACAGATTTTGCTATAAAATGAAATTCTTCTATCAAACTGACTTAAAACGGTTTGTCCTTATTTCTTCACTTCTGATGAAGTTTCAACAATAAACAACAAACTTTGTATTATGAGAAAGAACCAGACTCATTCTTCAGGAATCCGAAAATAAGCTCTATTTTACGAGTTATGCATGAATTCGGATTCTCCTATTAAACGAATTCCTTAACTCAAACCAAGTTAAGACTGCTTTGTCCTTCATATTTATTCATGTCTAATCAAGTTTCAACGATAAACAACGTTGTACTTTGTAGAATGAGAAAGAACTTCTTCAGCAATAAGCATCTCTCGACATATGACGAAATACAGATTTTGCTATAAAATTAATTCCTTCTATCAGCCTGACTTAAAACTGTTTGTCCTCCTTATTTATCCACTTCAAATCAAGTTTCAACAATTAAAAAAATTTTGTAGTTTGAGAAAGAACAACTTAATCTTCAGCAATCAGTATAAAAAGAGGGTAAGAAAAGGTGCAAATGCCAACCATACATCACTAAAAGGTGGAGCGGAAGTATTCGGCTGCAAGTAGGTGTGAATGTCCGACCATAATTTGTAAAAAGCGGGTAAGAAAAGGTTCGAATGCCCGACTATATATTAACAAAAGCGGGAGGAGAGGTCTTCGGATGAGAGTGGGTGAGAATTTCCAACCATAATCTATAAAATGCGGTGAAAAAAAAGGTGTGAATGCCCCATAGAACACTAAAAGGTGGAGCGGAAGCGTTCGGCTGCAAGAAGGTGTGAATGTCCGACTATATTTAGTGAAAAGCAGGTGAAGCAAGGTCTGAATGCCCAACCTTACATCATCAAAAGCGAGATCAGAGGTGTTTGGCTGCAAGAAGGCCATAGTTTGCCAAAAGCGAGTAAGGTGCGAATGTCAAACCATACATGATCAAAACAGGGAGCGGAGGTGTTTGGCTGCGACAAGGTGTGAATGTCCACCCATAATTAATGAAAAGCGGGCAACAAGTAGGTTTGAATGCCCAACCACATACATCATCAAAAGCAGGAGTGGATGTGTTCGGCTACAAGGTTTGAATGTCTGACCATAGTTTGTAAAAAGCGGGTAAGAAAAGGTTCGAATGCCCGAACATACACCATCAAAGGAGGGAGCGGAGGTGTTCCGCTGTAAGAAGGTGTGAATGTCCGACCATAGTTGGTAAAAAGCGGGTAAGAAAAGATTAAAATACCCGACTGTACACAATCAATAGCGGGAGCGGAGTTGTTCGGCTACTAAAAGGTGTGAAAGTCCGACCATGGTTTGTAAAAAGTGGGTAAGAAAAGGTGCGAATGCCCGACAATGTATGATCAAAAGAGGGAGCGGAGGTTTTCGGCTGAAAGAAGGTCTGAATGTCCAACCATAATTTGTAAAAACCGAGGAAGAAAAGGCTCGAAAGCCCGACTATACACCATCAACAGCTGGAGTGGAGGTGTTCAGCTTCAAGAAGGTCTGAATGTCCATAAATAATTGCTAGAAAACATGAAAGAGAATTTCGAATATCAAACCACACATGATCATAAGCGGGAGAGGAGGTGTTCAGCTGCAAGAAGGTGCGAATGTCCATCCATAATTACTGAAAAATGGGTAAGAAAAGGTGCGAATGCCCAAACATACATCATCAAAAGCAGGAGTGGATGTGTTCGGCTACAAGAAGGTTTGAATGTCCGACCATAGTTTGTAAAAAGCGGGTAAGAAAAGGTTCGAATGCCCAAACATACACCATCAAAAGAGGGAGCGGAGGTGTTCCGCTGTAAGAAGGTGTGAATGTCCGACCATAGTATGTAAAAAGCGGGTAAGAAAAGGTTCGAATGCCCGAACATACACCATCAATAGCGGAAGCGGAGTTGTTCAGCTGCAAGAAGGTGTGAATGTCCACCCATAATTACTGAAAAATGGGTAAGAAAAGGTGCGAATGCCCAACCATATATCATCAAAAGCAGGTGTGGATGTGTTCGGCTGCAAGAAGGTTTGAATGTCCGACCATAGTTTGTAAAAAGCGGGTAAGAAAAGGTTCGAATGCCCAAACATACACCATCAAAAGAGGGAGCGGAGGTGTTCCGCTGTAAGACGCTTTGAATGTCCGACCATAGTTGGTAAAAATCGGGTAAGAAAAGGTTAAAATACCCGACTGTACACAATCAATAGCGGGAGCGGAGTTGTTCGGCTACAAGAAGGTGTGAAAGTCCGACCATGGTTTGTAAAAAGCAGGTAAGAAAAGGTTCGACTGCCCGAATCTATACCATCAAAAGCGGAAGCGGAGGTGTTCGGCTGCAAGAAGGTGTGAACGTCTGACCAAAGTTTGTAAAAAGCAGTTAAGAAAAGGTTCGAATATCCAACCAAACATAATCAAAAGCGGGAGCAGAGCTGTTCGACTGCAAAGTAGGTGTGAATTTCCATCATAATTTGCAAAAAGTTGATGAGAAAGGGTGAGAATGCCCGACTATACACCATCAAATGCGGGAGCGGAGGTGTTCGTCTGTGAGTGGGTGTGAATGTCCGACCATAATTGCTGAAAAATGTGTTAGAAAAGGTAAGAATGCCGGACCATACATCATCAAAAGCGGGAGAGGTGGTGTTCGGCTGCAAGAAGGTGTGAATGTCCAGCCATAATTACTCACAAACGGGTAAGAAAAGGTAGTATTGCCAGACCATACATGATCAAAAGAGGGAGCGGAGGTGTTCGGCTGTAAGAAGGTCTGAATGTCCAACCATAATTTGTAAAAACCGGGGAAGAAAAGGCTCGAAAGCCAGACTATACACCATCAAAAGCGGCAGCGGAGGTGTTCGGCTGTAAGAAGGTCTGAATGTCCACCCATAATTACTGAAAAATGGGTAAGAAAAGGTGCGAATGCCTGAACATACACCATCCAAAGAGGGAGCGGAGGAGCTCCGCTGTAAGACGGTCTGAATGTCCATCAATAATTGCTAGAAAACATGAAAGAAAATTTTCGAATATCAAACCGCACATGATCATAAGCGGGAGAGAAGGTGTTCGACTGCAAGTAGGTGTGAATGTCAGATCATAATTTGTAAAAAGCGGGTAAGAAAAGGTAAGAATGCCCAACCATAAATTATCAAAAGCGGCAGCGGAGATGTTCGGCTGGTATTTCTCAATGTCTAGATAGATTTCAACAAAAAACAACGTTGTACTTTGCAGTAAAAGAAAGAGCAAATCTAAAGTTTCAGGAATCCGAGTATAAGCTTGCTTTCATGAGTTCTGCACGATTTCGGATTTTGCTATAAAATGAATTCCTTCACTCAAACTATGTTAAAACTGCTTTGTCCTTCATATTTACCCATTTCTACATATATTTCAAGCATAAACTTCCTCATATTACCCTGAATGAGAAAGAACCACACTTGTGATTAAGCCATATGCCCCTTTTGAGGAGTTCTGCATGATTTGGGATTTGAGAAACCAGAGTATGATTATCCGTCACTGCGGGAGCAGGGCATCAGGCTAGTTGGCATAGCCACCTTCCCCATGGTGAGCTTTGCTTGGTTGAGACGCTTGCTCCCCCCCCTTGCTCCTCAGCTGACCAAGTAGGAACAATCGGGCCCTATGCGATGGCTGCCTTGTCTTTTACTCTGTGCAAAAGACAAGGCAGCAACAAAAACACCACGGGAACACCGTATTGAGGCTTTGTTCTGACCGCTCATTCGGTGTCGCGTTTCTTTCAAGCAATTCTCCCGGTTAGCCCACACTCGGCTCGCTCCCAGAGCCGTGTTAAAGTCTACTTCGCATTCACTCTCTTTTCTCAACAGACTCTTGGGATTTTATCTATAAAATGAATTCCTTCACTCAAACTATGTTAAAACGGCTTTTACCTTCATATTTATCAATGTCTAGATAGATTTAAACAAAAAAAAAACAACGTTGTACTTTGCAGTAAAAGAAAGAGCAAATCAAAAGTTTTAGGAATCCGAGAATAAGATGATTTTCATGAGTTCTGCATGATTTCGGATTTTACTATAAAATGAATTCCTTCACTCAAACTATGTTAAAACTGCTTTTAACTTCATATTTATCAATGTCTAGATCGACTTCAACAAAGAACAACATTGTATTTTGCAGTAGAAGAAAGAGCAACACTGAAGGATCAGGAATCCGAGAATAAGCTTCTTTTCATACGTTCTGCGTGATTTGGGATTTTGTGTATAAAATGAATTCCTTCACTCAAACCAAGTTAAAACTGCTTTGTCCTTCATATTTATCAATGTCTAGATCGACTTCAACAAAGAACAACATTGGATTTTGCAGTAGAAGAAAGAGCAACACTGAAGGATCAGGAATCCGAGAATAAGCTTCTTTTCATACGTTCTCCCTGTTTTGATCATGTATGGTCGGCCATTCACAGCTTCCTCTCCACCATACTTGTATGGTGGGATATTCACACCCACTTGCATCCGAAGACCTCCGTCCCCACTTTTGTTGATATTTAGTCGGTCATTCACACCTTACCCACTTTTGGCAAACTATGGCCTTCTTGCAGCCAAACACCTCTGATCTCGCTTTTGATGATGTAAGGTTGGGCATTCAGACCTTGCTTCACCTGCTTTTCACCAAATATAGTCGGACATTCACACCTTCTTGCAGCCGAACACTTCCGCTCCACCTTTTAGTGTTCTATCACACCTTTTTTTTCACCGCATTTTATAGATTATGGTTGGAAATTCTCAACCACTCTCATCCGAAGACCTCTCCTCCCGCTTTTGTTAATATATTTGAACTTTAGTCAGACATTCACACCTTCTTGCAGCTGAACCACCTCCGCTCCCTGTTTTGATCATGTATGGTCTGGCAATACTACCTTTTCTTACCCGTTTGTGAGTAATTATGGCTGGACATTCACACCTACTTGCAGCCGAACACCACTTCTCCCGCTTTTGATGATGTATGGACCGGCATTCTAGTCTTTTCTAACACATTTTTCAGCAATTATGGTCGGAGATTCACACCTACTCACAGCCGAACAACTCTGCTCCCGCATTTGATGGTGTATAGTCGGGCATTCTCACCCTTTCTCATCAGCTTTTTGCAAATTATGATCTGACATTCACACCTACTTGCAGTCGAACAGCTCTGCTCCCGCTTTTGATTATGTTTGGTTGGATATTCGAACCTTTTCTTAACTGCTTTTTACAAACTTTGGTCGGACGTTCACACCTTCTTGCAGCCGAACACCTCCGCTTCCGCTTTTGATGGTATATATTCGGGCATTCGAACCTTTTCTTACCTGCTTTTTACAAACTATGGTTGGACATTCAAACCTTCTTGTAGCCGAACACATCCACTCCTGCTTTTGATGATGTATGGTTGGGCATTCGCACCTTTTCTTACCCATTTTTCAGTAATTATTGGTGGACATTCACACCTTCTTGCAGCTGAACACCTCCTCTCCCGCTTATGATCATGTGCGGTTTGATATTCGAAGATTTTCTTTCATGTTTTAAAGCAATTATTGATGGACATTCAAACCTTCTTGTAGCCGAACACATCCACTCCTGCTTTTGACGATGTATGGTTGGGCATTCGCACCCTTTTTTTACCCATTTTTCAGGAATTATGGGTGGAGATTCAGACCTTCTTGCACTTCGCACCTTGTCTTACCCGCTTTTTACAAACTTTAGTCGGACGTTCACACCTTCTTGCAGCTGAGCCACCTCCGCTCCCTGTTTTGATCATGTATGGTCTGGCAATACTACCTTTTCTTACCAATCTGTGAGTAATTATGGCTGGACATTCACACTCCGCTCCCACATTTGATGGTGTATAGCCGGGCATTCTCACCCTTTCTCATCAGCTTTTTGCAAATTATGATCTGACATTCACACCTACTTGCAGTCGAACAGCTCTGCTCCCGTTTTGATTATGTTTGGTTGGATATTCGAACCTTTTCTTAACTGCTTTTTACAAACTTTGGTCGGACGTTCACACCTTCTTGCAGCCGAACACCTCTGCTTCCGCTTTTGATGGTATATATTCGGGCATTCGAACCTTTTCTTACTCGCTTTTTACAAACCATGGTCGGACTTTCACACCTTCTTGTAGCCGAACAACTCCACTCCCGCTATTGATTGTGTACAGTCGGGTATTTTAACCTTTTCTTACCGGCTTTTTACCAACTATGGTCGGACATTCACACCTTCTTACAGCGAAACACCTCCGCTCCCTCTTTTGATGGTGTATGTTCGGGCATTCAAACCTTTTCTCACCCGCTTTTTACTTTGGTCGGCCATTCACAGCTTCCTCTCCACCATACTGGTATGGTGGGATATTCACACCCACTTGCATCCGAAGACCTCCGCCCCCACTTTTGTTGATATTTAGTCGGTCATTCGCACCTTACCCGTTTTGGCAAACTATGGCCTTCTTGCAGCCAAACACCTCTGATCTCGCTTTTGATGATGTAAGGTTGGGCATTCAGACCTTGCTTCACCTGCTTTTCACCAAATATAGTCGGACATTCACACCTTCTTGCAGCCGAACGCTTCCGCTCCACCTTTTAGTGTTCTATGGGGCATTCACACCTTTTTTTTCACCGCATTTTATAGATTATGGTTGGAAATTCTCACCCACTCTCATCCGAAGACCTCTCCTCCCGCTTTTGTTAATATATAGTCGGGCATTCGAACCTTTTCTTACCCGCTTTTTACAAATTATGGTCGGACATTCACACCTACTTGCAGCCGAATACTTCCGCTCCACCTTTTAGTGATGTATGGTTGGCATTTGCACCTTTTCTTACCCTCTTTTTATACTGATTGCTGAAGATTAAGTTGTTCTTTCTCAAACTACAAAATTTTTTTAATTGTTGAAACTTGATTTGAAGTGGATAAATAAGGAGGACAAACAGTTTTAAGTCAGGCTGATAGAAGGAATTAATTTTATAGCAAATTCTGTACTTCGTCATATGTCGAGAGATGCTTATTGCTGAAGAAGTTCTTTCTCATTCTACAAAGTACAACGTTGTTTATCGTTGAAACTTGATTAGACATGAATAAATATGAAGGACAAAGCAGTCTTAACTTGGTTTGAGTTAAGGAATTCGTTTAATAGGAGAATCCGAATTCGTGCATAACTCGTAAAATAGAGCTTATTTTCGGATTCCTGAAGAATGAGTCTGGTTCTTTCTCATAATACAAAGTTTGTTGTTTATTGTTGAAACTTCATCAGAAGTGAAGAAATAAATGAATGCCTATCAACAAATGTGGGATCTAAACTCTAGTGCTTCCTCTAAAATAATTTCCTTTCTCAATTCAGAAATGTGTGTGTGTAAGTCACAACACCCGTGACACCAAAACGGCTTTCTTTTCTCTCTTTTCTCTACACTCTGCACTGTGAGCACACACACCAAATCAGAAAGGCTTTTTTCTCTCTTTTCTACATTATGGACTGTGGGGACACAAAACCGCTCTCTCTTTTTTTTTTTTTGATTGTGTGCCAGGGCGTTGTCTCACGTATTAGATTATGCTTAAGATACGAATGGGTTTATCAGTCACATCAGAATCCATACATACTGATCCTCCCGTAATAAAATGGTCGGATCTTATCAAACACACTTTGTTTCTTGTGACAATCAAGTCAGCGAAACAGCGTATACACGTCAAGACACTGAATCAAGTTTGCCACAAGAACTCATAAGTTTGGCAGTATTGCTCTGCCCCCAGCAATCATACACCCATTTTATTTTCGTGAGACATGTGCAGGCACCTGTTCATCTACTGTTCTATCACTATGAATTAGTTTATCTATTATCAATAAGGATACTTCTACAACTACTATCAAAGTATGTCCGGACTTCTTATGTTGTCAGTTGCTATATATGAATAAGTGGGTAGCTACTGACAAGCATTAAGCATGTCACACAGCCCAAACATATAACATTTCAGGACACACCACACAGTTAACAACCACAGTGAAGCGTGTCAAAGCCCAAACATGTAACATTCAACAGGACACTTACACAACACATTCAAATCAAATAGTCAGACAACATACAAGAACATATACCCCAGCCGGCATTGCTCCCTGCCTATTTTCCTACAGCTCACTATGTGTGCGCACACCTTTATTCACAAACTCTTCAACTTATACTCTTTTACCGAAGCTGCTACAGCTCGACTGGCCGAATACCCTTAGATCCTATTTCGGTGAATTTGACATCTGCCTTACATGTAACAGATTAGCGGTTTAGCAGTTTTAATTTAGTTTGAGTGAAGGAATTCATTTTATAGCAAAATCCGAAATCGTGAAGAACTCATGAAAGTAAGCTTATTCTCGGATTCCTGAAACTTTAGATTTGCTCTTTCTTTTACTGCAAAGTACAACGTTGTTTTTTTTTGTTTAAATCTTTCTAGACATGGTAAATATGAAGGACAAAGCAGTTTTAACATAGTTTGAGTGAAGGAATTCATTTTATAGATAAAATCCCAAGAGTCTGTTGAGAAAAGAGAGTGAATGCGAAGTAGACTTTAACACGGCTCTGGGAGCGAGCCGAGTGTGGACTAACCGGGAGAATTGCTTGAAAGAAACGCGACACCGAATGAGCGGTCAGAACAAAGCCTCAATACGGTGTTCCCGTGGTGTTGTTGTTGCTGCCTTGTCTTTTGCACAGAGTAAAAGACAAGGCAGCCATCGAATAGGGCCCGATTGTTCCTACTTGGTCAGCTGAGGAGCAAGGGGGGGGGAGCAAGCGTCTCAACCAAGCAAAGCTCACCATGGGGAAGGTGGCTATGCCAACTAGCCTGATGCCCTGCTCCCGCAGTGACGGATAATCATACTCTGGTTTCTCTTCATAACGTACAAGTCTTTCGCCTTTTATTAAAGACTTCCGTGGAGAGCAGCACTAATGAGTTGTTTCTATTTTTGGCAGGCTTTATCTTTGCGGGTGAAGCCCTTTCTGTCTGTGCAAAAGAAATCTTGTTACTGTGCAGAGTGACTTCTCTGAGTAGAGTCGCCTTACTTGTTGCGACTGTGCCGATGTTCGAAGCTGGAGTGCAAAGTTGTTGCTTGAATGGTGCTTGCTGGAGCGTGCGGGAGTGCAAAGTTATACCATTTAAACGAGCTGAAGAGTGCTCAGTGCAGCGGGTGGGCGGAGATGCAAAGTGACACTCTGGCCACCTCGAAAACCGAGGTTACATCCACTACCAGGGGCAGCCCAAGCTCTGCCGCAAGTGCGGTGAGCATGGGCACCTGGTTGAGGCTTGTACCAAGGTGATATGTGGGAAGTGCAGAGAAATTGGGCACACTTTTGGAGAGTGTCCAAATGGCAGGAAATGTAATCTCTGTGGATAATTAAATCACCTCTTCAGAGATTGCCCTAAATCTTTTGCCAACAAATTAAAGAAGGTAAAGCCACAGTCAAGCCAACAAAGAGAAGGACCAGAGGTGGCAGTTTGTGAACAAAGTGAAGAGGTTGACCCAATAAATTCAAAATTCCCGCCAAAAGCTTGGATTGGAAGTGAGGAGCAAAAAAGGGAGGGGCCTGTAGAGACCTCACCACTCAGTGCTGAAGTCTGTGAGAATTCACAGGCAGAGGGTGGAGCTACGCTAAATGAGGAGGAAGAGCAGACAGGTGAGTCTAGTGAAGATACTCACCTCCCCGAAGGTCAACAGCCGAAGAGGACGGCATCTGAGTTGTCCTCTGATTCCCCAGTGGTATCAGAGAAGAGGGGAAGGGTTAGGTCCCTTTCAGACAGTTCTTCAGTGGAAGAACCTAGAGTCTTCCCCTCCGACTCACCAAATGAGGTCTCCTTTTTAACTTTAGCTCTGCAATCAACCCCCAGGGACTCAAAGTTAAATGTAACATTGCGTCAGAGGCCAACACCGAGAGTCCGAAAAGGAAATATAGATCACCCTACTCACTTTTCACCTAAAGAAATTAAGGAAGAGCTAGTTTCCCAAGAAATAACCTGAGTGTGTAATTTGTTTTGATAACTTAGAAAAATGAAAATGACATACCTACTTTCCTTTATCCTTTTAATGGTTCTCACCTTCTCAACACTAAATGTGAGAAGTGTGAAATCAAAGACAAGAGCCCAGAGTATTTCATCCTTCTTAGACTCCATAAAATCAGATGTGTTTTTAATACAAGAATGTGGACTACCTTTTTTAAAAAACCATAGACAATGGGAGGAAATGTGGCCCTATTTATCGATATGGAGTGGCTCAAATCAAAATAAAAATGATGGTGTGGCCATTCTAATTAAAAATCCACATGTTCTGGTGAAAGGTAGCAGTGGTGAGAGACGGACGGGCACTTTTAGCACACTTGAATTTTATGGGGCAAGACTTTAACCTCTTAAATATTTATGGTTTCAATGGAAAAAATGACAGGTATGACCTTTTAGAAGATATACAGCTTTACATGCTAGGGCAAGTACCTTTAGTTGTAGGAGGGGATTTTAACTGTATCCTGAGCAGGAAAGATAGAAAAAGAGCAGGGGGAGATTTTAAAGTGGATAAGACTTCGATTTTACTTCAGGGCATATGCAGGGATTTTAAGCTTACTGACTGTTTTAAAACCATGCATCCCAGAGACGAGGGCTTCACCTGGTTTAGTCATGATGGCACCAGAGCCTCTCGCATTGATTATTTCTTTACTAGAGATTGCCCACCCACTGATGTTAGATTAACCCCTGTTAGAATAGATGTATGATGGGACTACAGAAACTACAGAAACGCTTACACCGCTACTTTAAACTAAATCAGTGTGGCATAGACTTTAATGAAGAAATCAAAGATGTCAAAAAGGAAATGTCAGTTTTAGCAGAAATAAAGAGTAAAGGAATTTTTGTAAGAAGCAGGGAGCAGGAAATTGAGGAAGGTGAAAAATGCACACGGTACTTTTTTAAGAAAGTTATAAATAAAAAGGAGTGTATTCAAAATCTAAAAAGAGAAGATGGGTTTTTAACAAAATCCATACAAGAGATGATTTAAACTGTACATACCTTTTATAGTAACATGTACAAAGAGAAACCAGTGCACTTGGAAACATCGGCAGAAATTTTAAAATTCGTTGACAAAACTGTAAAAGAGAATGCACACTTGACACAGGATTTTACTGCTTTAGAGTTAAAAAAAGTGCCTAACAAGTTTTAAGAGAAGTCGAGCTCCGGGTTTAGACGGACTTCCTGCAGAATTCTATCTGACCTTTTGGGACCTTTTATCATCAGAAATTTTAGATGTTTTTAAAGATTTTGAAAAACTCGACCGACTTCCTGACAGTTTTAGAGTGGGAATAGTGACTCTACTTTATAAAAAAAATGATAAGACTGAACTAAAGAATTGGAGGCCCATCACACTTTTAAACTTTGACTGTAAACTTTTTAGCAAGGTTTTAGCGACACGGATGTCCTCTGTTTTAGAGGAGGTAATTCACCCAGACCAGGCTTGTGCCATCTCAAGGAGACAACTCACCGACAGCCTCGTACTGATTCGAGACATCATTGATTACGCTAGAGACAGAAACACCCGGCTTGTCATCTTAAATTTAGACTTTGAAAAAGCTTTTGATCGGGTCTTGCATCAATATCTCTTTCAGGTGTTGCAGCCATCGAATAGGGCCCGATTGTTCCTACTTGGTCAGCCGAGGAGAAGGGGGTGGGGGGGAGCAAGCGTCTCAACCAAGAGAAGCTCACCATGGGGAAGGTGGCTATGCCAACTAGCCTGATGCCCTGCTCCCGCAGTGACGGATAATCGTACTCTGGTTTCTCTTCATAACGTACAAGTCTTTCGCCTTTTACTAAAGACTTCCGTGGAGCTACCTACTTATTCATATATAGCAACTGACAACATAAGAAGCCCGGACATACTTTGATAGTAGTTGTAGAAGTATCCTTATTGATAATAGATAAACTAATTCATAGTGATAGAACAGTAGATGAACAGGTGCCTGCACATGAATTGGCTCTATATGAATGAATTGGATTATTTTGAAATTAATTAATTGGATTTCATTGGATTAGGATTACAATTAATTTCATTCCAGTTGGTTTGAACTGGACTACATTGTTTAACTGCCTTGAGATGACGTTTGTTTTGATATGGGGCTATATAAATAAAACTGAATTGAATTGAATTGCTGAGTTGCTGCTGCAATTCCTGGCTATAAGCAGACAACACTGCAACGGGAGATGGGTCTCTGTGTAGCTGGCTTGTTGTATATTCTGTTGTTGTGCTGCTGCTACAGTTTTAGGCTTAAGGCAAGCCACACTGCAGCCAAACCCTGGGTCTCCAGTAAGCTACAACAAGTGGGCAGGCCTCTGAGTAGATAGAGCAAGCAAAAGTTTTCAGAGCAGCTCACAAAAAAAATAAACGGGGGTAAATGGGCCACAGTCCCGAAAACTTGCAAAATCACTTAAAGTAAATTAACAAACAACAAGTTGCCCATCGACTCGCTCATAAGGGGTGTAGATGGTCCAGGACCAACCGCACCATCAGGTGTGATGTCACAGCAATGGTCTCAGCTATGGCTCTCTCCTCCAACTTCAAGCTCATGCTGAAGAGGTTCTTCCCTATCCCACACAGCTGATGTGCTCATATCAGGACCTGAGGAGCCCAGAGATGATGCCATCAGGTGTCTGCATCTTTTCTCGCCTTGATCTTGTTGACAAGATGTTGACAAGGGTAGTTTCAGCAGTAGAAAATAAGCTTAGATAAGCTTAAACGGTTTCCAGGATTTTACTTCTTTTTCTCTTTAAGTTTTACTTTGTATGACACAACATATCAAATTTCTTGGAAATTAGGTTGTTATACATTGGATGTCAACATTGCTGTCTTGAGCCAACTGCAAAGAAAGTGTAGTTTTGCTTCTGAACACTAGGTGGCATTATTATACTAAACAGAACACTTGTTTTCCCTGTGATGTACAGGTATCACAGGGAAACAGAAACCCTAACTCTTTCTGTATGTACAAACTCCAACACAAACAACTTATTGTTCCAGTCAGAATCACATTTTATTGTTACAACAACAACTGGTTAACATGAAAAGAAGGTTTGATACATGGATCAAGTTTTAGAGCAGAATTAATTGCAGCTAAAGTGGGAACAGTTTGGTTTTGGATAGGATCAACTTCACTTCCCAAAAATCAATGCTAATTGTGCTATTAATGAGACTATCTGCAAGTATATCAAAATATTCAATGTTGATTCTCATTCAGAACTGTCTGCTTCTAAATTCAGACAACACTGAAGTAGTTATCTTTGGACCTGAGTGCTTCAGGGAGAAATTGTCTAGTTATATAGTTACTCTAGATGGTATTTCCTTGGCTTCTAGTTCTACAGTGAGGAACTTTGGAGTTATTTTTGACCATAATTTATCATTTGACGCACATATAAAACAGGTTTCTAGGACTGCCTTCTTTCACCTTCGTAACATTGCTAAAATCAGGAACATCCTGTCTCAGGGTGATGCAGAGAAACTAGTTCATGCATTTGTTACTTCAAGATTGGACTACTGTAATTCCTTATTATTGGGCTGTCCCACATATTCTCTGAAAAGCCTCCAGCTGATCCAAAATGCTGCAGCCAGAGTTCTGATGAGAACTAACAGGAGAGATCATGTTTCTCCAGTTTTAGCTTCTCTTCATTGGCTCCCTGTTAAATTCAGAATAGAATTTAAGATTCTTCTCCTCACATATAAAGCTCTTAATGACCGAGCTCCATCATATCTTAAAGATCTCATTGTAAGATATTTTCCTAACAGAGCACTTCGCTCCCAAACTGCAGGTTTACTTTCAGTTACAGTTTCTAAACGTAGAATGGGAGGCAGAGCCTTCAGTTATCAGGCCCCTCTCTTGTGGAATAAGCTGCCAGTAAATGTCCGGGAAGCAGACACCCTTTCCACTTTTAAGATTAGGCTTAAAACTTTCCTTTTTGATAAAGCTTATAGTTAGGGATGGCTCAGGTAATCCTGAAACATCCCATAGTTAAGCTGCTATAGGCTTAGACTGCTGGGGGACCTCACACCTTTCCTCACTTTGCCCTCTTTTTCCCCCTGTTTAATTTCTCAAATGATATTATGTACATGTGACATTATTGTGGTCATTAACATGTGTTTCCCTGTTCCAACAGGTATTCTTTGAATGGTGTTATGGTGTTTTTCCCCCCTCTTTTCCCTCTTTTCAAACCCCAGCTGGTCGAGGCGGATGGCCACCCTTCCTGGTTCTGGTTCTGCCAGAAGTTTCTTTCTGTTTAAAGGGAGTCGTTCCTTTCCACAGTCGCCACAGGCATGCTCAGGACGGGAGATTGGACTGAAGACAAGTTTTGGTGCAATCTGTTGGTTTCCTTAGCTAGGATATTATTTTTTTAATATATGAATGAATTGGATTATGATTAAAATGAATTGAATTCCAATTGGCTTGAATTGGACTATATTACTTAAGTGCCTTGAGATGACAATTGTTGTAATCTGGCGCTATATAAATAAAATTGAATTGAATTGAATTTAATTTGAAACAATGAACGTCATGCTGAGCAACACCTGATAAAATTCCAAGTTGACACTGTCAAAAAAAAATTAAAAATGCACTGAAATTGCGCTGAAAAATGTCATACATGATAAGTTCAGGCTACACAGTCAATTATTAATATGTCTGTTAATGTATCCTGTGATGCAGAGCAAGCACACATATTTCCAAAAACATTTATATACTTCAAAAGTTTTTTTGGCATTTCTTCACATTGAATTGAAATAGCCCTCTTAAGTGACCAATTTTGATCCTGCAGAGTATGATGATATTACATATATTGATAATACAGCACATGCTTTCAGTCCATAACATACAGCAATGCAGTCTTATCTCTACCAAATGGCATGTGTCTAATGATAGAACGTTCATTTCAGTCATTTGAGACTTCAGACTTGACTTGGAAAAAATTACTTGTGAACATGTCTGACCTGAGCTACTGCAAGAAACTTAAATACACTTTTAAAGTTTTTCAGAGGTTGTTCCTCGACCTTGATGGACGAAAGCCAGTGCAAGTGATGAGTCTCAAGAACAGTATTTTCTAAAGATTCCACCTGTTTCAGAACACATTTTCCTCATGTTACATTGTTTTGTATTTGGAAGACAACTGAAGAGACAATGAAAACAGTTGTGAATGTTTCTCTTTCAGGTTAATTTTGTTATTCTTTATGTCCAACAAATCCTATCATTACAGTTAACCAAACAAAGATGTTGTTTAAACAAACACATATTTTGTCCAAAAAGAGAATGTATTTTTTATGTTTTGGAAATTAATACTGTGGGCTTACTCATGGAGCTTAGTATATTACAAAGTTCCATGGCTTTCGCTGTTATATCTATGGAGATTTAGATTTTGAGTTGGTCGCACTTACTTACAGATACATTTGTGGGTCTTCAAAATCTGTTGTATTGCACTTTTCGATACACATAAGGAATGTTTCCAAAAGTCTTAAATGTATAATGCATTTGTCACTGTTTTTTAAAGGCCTGCCAGACTTGGCTGTGATGACATGATTTTTTTTTTTATTATTATTATGCTTAACACTTAATTTCTTAAGGGTGTATGGCCATTCTATTTGCAACTTGAGAAGCAGTCGAAATTTGAGTTTCTGAGTTGAGTTCCTTTTTTTTTGGCATAATTATAATGTCTCTAAATACTCAGCTGCAGGTCATAATAAAAAAATGGTTAATTGTACAAAATCAATGGTTGAACTTGTCTTTCTTAAAAGATATAACATGAAGACAAGCAAGAAAAAAATACAAAAAAACTGAAGAAATTCTAATTTGAGCAACTAATTTTTTTTAATGGTTGCTACTTAAAAGGTTTTGTACATTATTTTAGTTATTAACTAGACAACAGGTAAAAGTACTTTAAAATAATATGGCAAAGCTAGTTGTAGCAACATAATTTTTATGAGTTATCAATTGTAATGGAAAATTATATTGAGCCTTATGCTTGTGTCTCATCATGCTTAAATCACTTGTAAGACTTGATATTAATTCCCAGGCATTACATGTACCAGATGTTACAGTACAATATTTATTTTGTTACTTGTAAAACTTGGTCTCCTTTGCCCAGGCATCACTTATAAGACTTAATCTTCTTTCTCAGGCACTAGAGAGATAAGATGTTTCCAATCAAGCAATTCTGTATGTCATTGTTCATTTTGTTTTGTGCACTCCACAAGGCCGTCCAGCTCATCAGGAGATAAGAAGAAGTCAGCTTGAGTAGTCAGATACGTAGACATTTTTTTTTCTTCTCCTGTGTTTGGGTAAAATAAGACTGAAACTGTAAGTCAGAGCTACACTCTGACACAGGTGCTCTGTGTTGAAGTCTTGCTCTCTGTTGCACAAGAACTGTTCAATAAACCTGCCTGCCTGAGTGCTTTTCAACTTAACAGTGCTTGGACAATCATTATTATTTTTTCCACCACACAACTTAAAAATGTACCTTTAGTCTGACAGTTATTAAGAAAAGAGTGATCAAAATAATATTTGACTGAAGGGGAACAGCTAATTCCCCCAAAGTAAAGAAGTTTGTTCACTTGAGATTTGTTTTATTTTAACTTGTGTTATTTAGCCAAAGATCTGTGGTGTTTAGCTCCTTGGGTGAGGTGTGTGTTCATTTTAAGCAGTGTTTTGACAAAATGGGCCTTGTTTTTGTACTTTCTTCTCCTTAGTTTTTATGTCCTGCCGCCTCCCCTACTCTAACTGATCTCATCCCATCTTCTTTCACTCCCTTTCAACTCCTCTCCTTTATAGTTTGTTGCCTTTGACATTCTCTGTATACACCCCATCTTCATTCATCCCCTTAACCCCTCATTCTGTGTCATATTTATCCATTAGGCAGACATTTTAACCACTTCTTGCATATTGTATTACAAAGAGGTTTTGCATAATTTATCACAGTTAGATATCTGGTATCTGAAGTCAGTGTCTCACAGTCGCTCTCTCTCTCTTTGTCTGACAGTGTTTTCGTCACATTACTTATGTTTATGCATTTTTCAGACGCTTTTATCCAAAGCGACTTACAGGTAGGCAGACAGGATAAGGGGGTCTTGCCTAAGGACCCCTACTGGAGGTAATACCTTTCATACAGGGGATTTGAACCCAGGTCTCCCACACGGAAGGTGGCAATGATGTTTGCTGGAATGTGGTTGTTTTATGGAATTGCAGTTTCAAACTGAAATGTAATTTTTCAAGTAATGTGGCCCAAAAAAGGCTCCAAAGTTTCAAAATTACAACAAATTCCAGACTTCAAAACGGTTAAAGACCCTCTATTATCTCTACAAATCATTGCATGGCCCCATTGTCCATTATGTGAAACTGTTAAAAATGTCTGCCACCTATCCATCCATCCATCCATTTTCTATACCGTCAATCCGTGGTTGGGTGGCGGGTGGGCCGGAGCCTATCCCAGCAGTCCTGCCACCTATCACTTCCTAAAAATACAAACATATTTGTGCTTGTGGAATACAGTGCTTGAAGTGGTCACTTAGACTAAAAAAATGCTATATAACTACAGTCTATTTGCCATTTATCATTTTTTAAGGAGGAAACAAGGATGGTCTGTGGTATTACAATGTTTTAGACATGATTTCGTCCAATTGTCTTCTTGCCTGCTATTTTTTTAACCAATCAGTCTTATAAACTGTTTAAAACTCTCTTCTGTTGTGTCATTCCCCCTTCAGACTGACTTTCATGCAATCGGCCTCATCTCCACCTCATCCTGATTTGTATCTATTAATAAATTTTTGTCAATAAATGACCACATACATATTTGGAATGAGCCATCACTTCATGTGAAAACTATCCTATATAACCCCTGTATAAGAAAATAAACAAAGTTTTTATTCTTATGACAGCTTTATGATTTTTTTTTTAGTAATGGACAGTTTAGTCACTACAGGTTTGAAGAGCTGTGCAATGATGAAAAAGCAGGGAGCTTGGTGAGGATGGATGGAGTAGTGAAGAAAAAAATAAAGGAAGAACCAGAAAGAGAGGGAGGCAGTAACAAAGGCGGTGGGGGTGTGGGGCAGAGGGTTAAGGATGGAGGTGTGGAAACTGGAAAGGAGAAAGGGATGGTAGGAGGAGTAGAGAGAAGGTATAATCAGTTCTCTTTAACTATCATTATGAATTTTAGGTACATTAATTTTTCTTATGCACATCCCTGGACCTGAAACTGCTATAGAGCACCTGGGGGCTGAAATAATGCAGTTCACAACTTGGAGTTTCCGCCCAGCACCACGCTGTTTTCCTTTTTAGTCATTTGAGTACGGTGGCCCTGAAGTGCAAATCACAATGGCAAAAGAGAAGACACAACGACCCTCGGTACCCTCGGGCGACATGAATCATCGCTGATTGGACTGGTGGTGGTCCGTCTCTCAAACCGGAAGGACTGTGGTTTACATGTTTTCAAAATATATATATATATATATATATAATATATAATATATATAATATGAGCGCTTGTAGTGACAACGTATGCACTGCTATTAAAGAACATTTTGATTTGAATATACCGTTTATAAATTAAAACATCAGTGATAATGAACTCATCTGATAATGGTGGCCTTTTTTTTTACACTTTAAAAAATACTTTAAGAATAAATTGGCTTAAACAATTTATCAAGAACCCATCTTCAATTTGAAATTTCATACCAAATTTTATTTTCTCTAAATTAGGAGGCCTAAATTTCTTTTTACTTTGTAATTATGTTGAAAAAATCCCCTCAAAACTATCCCACTTTCATAAAAAGGTGCTTCTTTCTTGGTCATTGATCTACAAACATAATTTTTCCCCACATAGATACGACGTTAGATACTGAATATAGATACTACATGAAACAATATTGGTATGAAGTTCCAAATTGAAGCTTGGCTCTTGATAAATTGTCCAAGCCAATTCATTATAAGAGTATTATTTAAAGTGTTTACCTTTTCCGTTTTGGTTAATGTCGTTGTGTTTTCTCTTTTGCCGTTTTTTTTTAAAATTTACTGATGTTTCTCTTTCGCAATTGTTTTTTGATTTTCTGTTTTTGTTTTTTGATTTGCTGTTGTGTTTTCTCTTTTGTCGTTGTTTTTTATTGTCTTTTGCCGTTGTGTTTTTTGATTTGCCATCGTGTTTTCTGTTTTGTTGTTGTGCTTTTCTGTTTTTTCGTTGTCGTTTTTTATTTGCTATTGTATTTTCTCTTTTGCTGTTGTTTTTTCTCTTCTGCTGTTATGTTTCCTCTTTTGCTGTTGTGGTTTTTGATTTGCTGTTGTGTTTTCTGTTTTGTCGTTGCGTTTACTCTTTTGCCGTTGTGCTTTTTTATTTGCCGTTATCATTTCTCTTTTGCCGTCATTTTCTCTTTTGCTGTTGTTTTTTCTCTTCTGCCGTTATGTTTTCTCTTTTGTGTTGTGTTTCCTCTTTTGCCATTGAGATATTTGATTTGCCGTTGTGTTTTTTCTTTTACCCTTGTGTTTTTTCTTTTTTGTCGTTGTGTTTTCTCTAAAGCATTTGTCTTTTCTCTTTTGTCGTTGTGTGGTCTCTTTTGCTGCTGTCCACCTGGCCCTTATTCTGAGTTTCTGTCTGAATTCTCAGAGTTTTTATCCCAGTTAGTGCTGAGTACAGATAAAGTCATTGTAGTGGGTGACTTTGATATTCATGCAGATGTTGAAAATGACAGCCTAAATATTAAATTTAATTCTATATTAGACTCTATTGGATTTTCTCAAAGTGTTCACAGACCTACTCACTGCCTTAATCATACCCTTGACCTTGTGCTGACTTATGGCATTGAGAGTGAACAGTTAACAGTGTTCCCTCATAATCCTGTCTTGTCTGACCATTTTTTAATAACTTTTGAATTTACATTACTTGACTACACGGTTTCTGAGAAGAATTCTACATATAGAAGGTGTCTGTCAGAGAATGCTGTAACCAGATTTAAAGAGTTGATTTCATCATCCTTTTCTTCACTGCCATGTGCTGATATGACAGAGGACGCCTACCTAAATTTTACTCCAGTAGAACTTGACTCTCTTGTTGACAGCACTATAGCTTCAATGCGTACAACACTGGACAATGTTGCCCCTCTGAAAAGGAAGGTAATCAGTCAGAAGAGGTTGGCTCCTTGGTATATTTCACAGCTGCTTTAAAGCAGACTGCAAGAAAGCTGGAGAGACAGTGGCGTTCCTCTAATTTAGAAGAGTCTCAATTAGTCTGGAAAGATAGTTTAATAACGTATAAGAAAGCCCTTCGTAAAGCTAGAACTGCTTATTATTCATTATTGATAGAAGAGAATAAGAATAATCCCAGGTTTCTTTTCAGCACTGTTGCCAAGCTGACAAAGAGTCCGAGCTCTGTTGAGCCATAATTGAGCCATGTATTCCTTTAGTGATGATTTCATGAGATTCTTCATCAATAAAATTGTTTCTATCAGAGAGAAGATTGATGGAATCCTTCCCACTATTATCACTGATGTATCATCAAGTAGAGCAGCTCTAGAAGTATCTTTAGTACCTGATTTGTATTTAGACGGCTTCTGCCCAGTTGATCTTTATGAGCTAACAACAGCAATAGTCTCTTCTAAACCATCAACTTGTATGTTAGACCCAATCCCAACCAGACTGTTCAAGGAAGTTTTCCCCTTAATTGACACGTCCATATTGGATTTGATCAATCGGTCTTTGTTGACAGGATATGTACCTCAGACTTTTAAAGTTGCTGTAATTAAACCTTTACTTAAAAAACCTACTCTTGATTCAGAAGTGTTGGCTCATTATCGACCTATATTCAATCTTCCTTTTTTGTCAAAAGTTCTTGAAAAAATAGTTGCAGTTCAACTTTGTGATCATTTACATAGAAATAATCTGTTTGAAGAGTTTCAGTCAGGATTCAGAGTGCATCATAGCACAGAAACAGCACTGGTGAAAGTTACCAATGATCTCCTGTTAGCTTCTGATAGCGGACTTGTTTCTGTGCTTGTCCTGTTGGATCTCAGTGCTGCATTTGATACGATCGATCACAGCATTCTGTTACAGAGACTTGAACATGTTATTCAATTCAATTCAATTCAATTTTATTTATATAACACCAGATTACAACAATTGTCATCTCAAGGCACTTAAGTAATATATTTCAATTCAAGCCAATTGGAATTCAATTCATTGTAATCATAATCCAATTAATTCATATAGAGCCAATCCAAAAACAATATCCTAGCTAAGGAAACCAACAGATTGCACCGAAACTTGTCTTCCGTCCAATCTCCCGTCCTGAGCGTGCCTGTGGCGACTGTGGAAAATAACGACTTCCTTTTAACAGGAAGAAACCTCTGGCAGAACCAGACTCAGGAAGGGTGGCCATCCGCCTCGACCAGCTGGGGTTTGAGAAGACAGAAAAGAGGGAAAAGAGGGGGGAAAAACACCATAACGCCATTCAAAGGATACCTGTTGGAACAGGGAAACACAAGTTAATAACCACAATAATGTCACATGTACATAAAATCAATTGAGAAATTAAACAGGAGGAAAAAGAGAGCAAAGTGAGGAAAGGTGTGACAGATGAGGTCCCCCAGCAGTCTAAGCCTATAGCAGCTTAACTATGGGATGTTTCAGGATTACCTGAGCCATCCCTATCTATAAGCTTTATCAAAATGGAAAGTTTTAAGCCTAATCTTAAAAGTGGAAAGGGTGTCTGCTTCCCGGACATTTACTGGCAGCTTATTCCACAAGAGAGGGGCCTGATAACTGAAGGCTCTACCTCCCATTCTACTTTTAGAAACTCTGTGAACAACAAGTAAACCTGCAGTTTGGGAACGAAGTGCTCTGTTGGGAAAATATCTTACAATGAGATCTTTAAGATATGATGGAGCTCGGTCATTAAGAGCTTTATATGTGAGGAGAAGAATCTTAAATTCTATTCTGAATTTAACAGGGAGCCAATGAAGAGAAGCTAAAACTGGAGAAACATGATCTTTCCTGTTAGTTCTCATCAGAACTCTGGCTGCAGCATCAGCTGGAGGCTTTTCAGAGAATACGTGGGACAGCCCAATAATAAAGAATTACAGTAGTCCAATCTTGAAGTAACAAATGCATGAACTAGTTTCTCTGCATCACCCTGAGACAGGATGTTCCTGATTTTGGCAATATTACGAAAGTGAAAGAAGGCAGTCCTAGAAACCAGTTTTATATGTGCGTCAAATTATAAATTCTGGTCAAAAATAACTCCAAGGTTCCTCACTGTAGAACTGGAAGCCAAGGAAATACCATCTAGAGTAACTATATAACTAGACAATTTCTCCCTGAAGCGCTCAGGTCCAAAGAGAACAACTTCAGTTTTGTCTGAATTTAAAAGCAGACAGTTCTGAGTCATCCAGGTCTTTATGTCTTTAAGACAGGCTTGTAGTCTGACCAACCTATTGGTGTCATCTGGTTTCATAGATAAGTACAGCTGAGTATCATCAGCATAACAATGGAAATTTATGCCATGCTGTCTGATAATGTTACCTAATGGAAGCATGTATAAAGTAAAAATAATCGTTTTTTTCTCTTCTGCCTTTTTGTTTTCTCTTTTGTCGTTGTGTTTTCTCTTTTATCCTTGTGTTTTCTCTTTTGCCATTTTGTTTTCTCTTTTGTCGTTGTGTTTTCTCTTTTGCCATCATGTTTTCTCCTTTGCTGTTTTGGTTTTTGATTTTCCGTTGTTTTTTCTCTTTTGACATTCTGTTTTGTCTTTTGCTGTTGTGTTTTTTATTTTCTGTTGTGATTTCTGTCTTGTCGTTGTGTTTTCTCTTTTGTTGTTGTGTTTTCTCTTAAGCATTTGTGTTTTGTCATTTGTCACTGTGTGGTCTCTTTTGCTGCTGTTTTTTATTTTGTTGTTGTGATTTTTCATGTTCACTTGTCGTTTATCTTTTGCTGTTGTGTTTTCTCTTTTTCCATTGTTTTTTTTTTCTTTTTTGCTGTTTTTTCTTTTTTGGCGTTCAGTTTTCTCTTTTGCTGTTGTGCTTTTTGATTTGCTGTTGTTGTTTCTCTTTTGCCTTTGTCATGTTTGGTTTGCTGAGGAAGACTGTTTAAATATCAATTCTAACTGAACCAGGAAATGTATTTGTCGATTCATGGATCAAACACCTGTTATGAAATTTGCTGTTAAGCTCCTTGTTAGAGAACAGCAACTTGTACAAAAAGTACTGAAACATTGAACAGTTGGACATGTGCATTCAAAAGGTTTACAGAAGGTCACATTAAATCACCTGTAATGGTTATAATGCATTTTAGGGTCATCCTGATATATATATATATATATTTCTATGTATCCCATCCTTGTGGATGGTAACCCTCAATCAATTTTTGGTTTTCTACAAGAGGCTTGGGAGCCTGAGGATTCTACGCATTTAAGTTGTCTTTAGAACTGCACTCTTCTGGACAGAGATCCCTGATGTTATTCCTGGGATCTGCTGCAGCCACTCTCCCAGTTTAGGTGTTACTTCCCAAAGTGCTCCAATGACCACTGGTGCCACTTCTGCCTTCTTTTCAACTTAAACATCTTTTCGAGCATCTCATGTTTCTTCTTCTTGATATTGCTGTTACTTTACAGTCAGGAAATATAGATTAGGCAATGTGTCTAGTATGGTTGGCAGTTTTGGGGCTTCCGGATGAAACTGTCTTGCCACGTGGGGTGGGGTCACTGAGGGCCCTGGGGTGATGGCGGAAGGCTCTGGGTCGAGAGGCCCGGCCACTTAAGCTTGGTTTGGGGTGCTGGGTACTGGTGTCTCTCTTCCCGTTCTTCCACATCCCCAAACCCCTCTCCCCTCTGGCCCCTGTACACAGCACATAATCACACATGTTGGGTTTTGGGGGCATGTGTTCTTTGGGGTGTAGTGGATGGGACCAGCTAGGTGGTCCCCTTTGCTGCTCAGTTTTAATTACACCTTAGACATTACTACTTATCACACACACACACACACACACACACACGGACACACACACACACACACACACTCACACACTAGGCCCTCTGGGGGTTGGGTGTGCTGAGTGGGTGGTGTTTGTCTGTTTTTGTCTTGTTTTTCATTGTTTTATCCAATCATTTCTTTCTATTTCTGTCTTGTTTCTTTTTCTTTGCTCTCCCTCTTTGTCAGGTTCACTACAATTAGAGTTATAATATAAATGAATAAGCAGTACTTGGGGAAACAAGGTGAGCTTTACATTCATAAAGCTCCCCTTGGCAAAGCAAGTAAATACTCCGCGAAGCAACTTCAGCTAAGAGGTTACTAAATTTAGTACCCTTTAAAGAAACAGTCTATAGCTGGGTTTGTTATAGACTTCCGTATCTTAGCTGCAGAAATGGGGAGCCCACCCAGTACCCTCCAGAGAGTCCTGCTTAATGCGTTTTATGACCAGATGAAGGATCAACTAGGCACTAGGGAAAAGCCATCTTCCTTTGAGGAATTAATTACCATGGCCATTCGCATTGACAACCGGTTAGCGGAACGCAAGAGAGAGAGAGGATCTCCTGTTCCCATCATCCATACCCTCGGTGGCCATCCCCCTTCATACCCTCCTCTGGACCAGCCTAGTCGGAGTCTCCTTCCCCTGTGGAAGATCCCAAGTCCATGTAGGTGGGTCGAGCAAGACTCACACCAGAGGAGAGGATTTGTCACGTGAAGGCAAACAAATGCATCTATTGCAGTTCCAAGGTTTATTACATCTCTGCTTGTTCAGTGCGGCCAAAAGACAGAGCCCACCAGTAGAGCAGAGGTCATAATGAAACTACTCTTCATTTAACTCTACCCATTACTATCCAACTTGTTAACACAGCTTCTCACCCTTGTGGATTCCGGAGTGGAGCAGAACCTATGGACCCTGGTGTGACTTCCCAACTTCGTCTACTACCAGATAAGATCAACGCTGTGGCTGAGTGGCCTACTCCCATGAACTGTAAGCAATTACAGATTCCTTGGTTTTGCTAACTTTTATAGCTGTTTCATTTGCAACTATAGCATTGTCGTCTCTCCATTACCCAAGCTGACCTCTGTCAAGACTACCTTCCATTGGAACCCTGAAGCCACCAAAGCCTTCCAACAGTTAAAAGACAGATTCACCAAGCCGCCCAGCCTCATCCAACCAAACACTGACATGCAGTTCATTCTGGAGTTGGATGCCACAGACTCTGGAGTGGGAGCAGTACTGTCCCAGAGATCTGAATCGTAGGGTAAGTTGCATTCTTCTCTTGGCGACTCTCACCAGCTGAACAGAATTATGATGTTGGCAGTTGGGAACTTTTGGCAATTAAATTAGCTTTGGAAGAATGAAGGTTACTGGTTAGAGGGAGCCAAGAGGTTAGAGGGTTTCCACTTCGTAGCCAGTATCCATAGCCACTCTTTATGATGATGTGGCTGAGGGGGTTCAGGCCTATGCAGAACAGCAGTGGGGACAGAGCATCTCCTCAGTAGATACATTTGATATTCACTTGTGCAATTGGTTTGGAATTGGCCTGCAGGGTTGTCTGCCATAGTCCCATTGAGTTCCTGAGAAATGCTCTTAGTGTCCTGTTGATGTTGTCGTGTTCCAAGCCAGGTTATTGGCCAGTAGTTGGACGGAACACACCCTTCTGGGGATCTTTCATTATCAGGACTGTCAGATGTTGGGTTAACTAGTCTGGGTGGGTTCCCATCCTTTAGCAGCGGCTTCATTTGTGCTGCTAGGTGTTCACAGAGTGCAGTTAGTTTCTTTAGCTAGTAGGTGTATATTATGTCAGGATGTGTTGCAGTCTAGCTCTTCTTACTTGAGACTCTTGATCTGCTTCTTCCCATTAATTGCTCTCAAACTACATGACAAACAAAAAAACCTGTGTGGCTGTAAGGTGTTGTATGTTTTTCTTTTCTTTTTTAAATCCTGGGTGCTAATCACCAACCGTCAGAGCTGCAAGCCCCACCCTCAACAACACACACAATTAATTGATTTGCGTTCTAGAGCACAAATTTCTATTTTTTTTACATAAACATGAATACAAAACATAAACTCATGTAGGAATTTACCATTTTAACTGTGACAGTCTACATATGAGGGCTGAATGTGTCACACCCTAATGAAGTGCGGGCCCCGGTGCGGTCACAGAGTCAGGAGAAACAAGAACTCTTAGTTCAAACAAAAGTTTATTGGCTAACAGAAAATCTCACACAGAGGAAAACCTGGCCTGGTGAGCAGGGAAGTCGGCCAGCAGGATCGGAACAAAAAACCAAGGTACTCCACGAACTGAAAATAATCCACAAAACACTAAAGGGCAGGATCCAGGTTGTGAACCAAACAGGCATAACAAATAACACACGAGCAAAGAAAGGCAGAGAAGACCAGATATTTAAACTAACGGGGCAATCAAGGGAAGATGGAACACAGGTAAGTTACGAACCAGGTGTCACAGCTGTAGCTGTGACAGAATGGTGTAAAAAAATTTTTTTTAGATAGTCTATTTATTGTTTGATATTTTTTCTCAAAATGCAAACAACAAATACATTTAAAGAAATAAGGATTTCACCCACTGTGTTTGTGTATGTATTATTAGCAATGAAAGAAAAATAGTGGTTGATTAAGCCAGTGTGAAGTGACGAACACAGCAAGATCATGTATTTCCCAATGCTACCAATATGAAATCCTGAGGATGACATTATATTTAAATGGTAGCTATGTATTCTAATCTCTCTTTTCTTTGTTGCAGTGTAAGTGGTGTTGGAGTTTGTTGTGAGTATGTGTTGTGTGTGTGAGTGGTGGTGGGGATGTCTGGAGTGGGGGTTAGGGCTGTCAACAATGTGAGCCACTGAAAGAAACAGTGCATGGAGTTGGTGGGCGCAGATAAAGCCCTGCTCATGTATCAGCCTGCTCACCTGTCTGCTGCAAGATCAGTGTAATGGATAGACCTAAGCTGCAACCATCATTCATACTCACACTGGCTACCTGTGTGTGTGAGTGTGACGGAGAGAATGAGAGAGAAATCAAGGAAGGAGAGAGTGTGTGGGTTTTCATGCATATGGTGGCAGTGAGAGTGATTATGTGTCTGCATGAATGCATGACAGAGAAATACAAAGAGTGTGAGGCGGTGTGTGTGTGTGTGTGTGTGTGTGTGTGATCTCTGTTTGTCTCTCCATTTTGATTGTTGCATCTAACATGAACACTACCTCTGTAGGTCTTTTTGTCTCCCTCTGCCTTTGTATATGTGTATGTATAAAAGAATACATGAGGCACTGAAACTGAGACGGGTGAAGCAGCAATGTCAATCTATAACAAACACACGTACATATAGTCTTTTATTTCTGGAAATTGGAAGCTCTTTCACTGCAGTGTGAAATGTTTGAGTTTATGCTTAGCCATGTATCTTTAGAATGCCATTTTCACACATGTACTGCAGCTGTGAAATTTTTTTGACATATTCCTGAGGGGCTGCATTTGAGACAATACAATATTTATACTACATATACATAATACAGTCTTTGTAATACTACAATATTTGCTTGAGACACCTTATGGAGATTAGCATGCCAGCTATGTAGAATTCTCTTCAGAAAATGACTGAGAAAGGTCTGTGAACACAGCAGGCAATCCTCTGGAGCATTTACAGTGAATGGGTGTGAGCACTGATAGTATGTAACTGCTGACTCATGCCATATTTCCCAACTGATCTTTGCTTTCTGATAATTTGTCCAAATACATGTCATACAGATTCAAGCCAAATGCGGTCATTATGGATTGGAGTGCTTTGAAATGCTGCTAACAAAACAATTTCCCCCTATTTCACCTGTGCTTTTCAAGCAAAGACTGATATGCCTAATTTATGTATCTGTATCATGTGTGACAGTACAGAGGTGGAATGGGGGTTCAAAGTTGATCTGCCACTTATATACCTTTGAGCCAACAAGGATGGTAGTAACAAGAAAATGGGCTATGTGTGTAAGAATAAGCTGGTATTGAAGAATATTCTAACCAACCATGCTGTCGCCAGTTTGATGTTTGTAAGCACACACCAATGTTGGGCTGATTTTCCTCTGATCTGTCATAAATGAAGAATTATCAAAGAGGAACAGTGGCAGGTTAACTAGTATGTATTTTCTTTTCTTTGGACATGAGCTACAACTGATATGTGAAAAGGGCTTTTGATTTCTAAAGCATGCTTTTTGCATCATGTCTTGCTCCTGTGTGCTTTACCTAGTGCTCACTCTGAAGTGTTTTTGTGAGAACCTGTTACAGAGAAAGTCTGGCAATTTTCCTCTGCATTCTTTGGAAATTCTCTAGTGTTCATGTGTGAAAACGGCAACAGAGACTAAATCTTTCTTTTTGTGGGAGGCCTGCAAAACTGAAAGCACCACCAATAAGTAATTTTGTTATACTATAGATTCTTCATGATGGAAAATAATTGCCTCTTTTATCACAGTTTTTATCACAGTTAGTGCTGAATACAGATAAAGTCGTAGTGGGTGACTTTAATATTCATGTAGATGTTGAAAATGACATTTAATGACATGTATTCCTTTAACTCTCAGCAGTGATGATTTCATGAGATTCTTTATCAATAAAATTGTTTCTATCAGAGAGAAGATTGATGGAATCCTTCCCACTATTATCACTGATGTACCATCAAGTAGAGCAGCTTTAGAAGTATCTTTAGAACCTGATTTGTATTTAGACGGCTTCTGCCCAGTTGATCTTTCTGAGCTAACAACAGCAATAGTCTCTTCTAAACCATCAACTTGTATTTTAGACCCAATCCCAACCAGACTGTTCAAGGAGGTTTTCCCCTTAATTGACACTTCCATATTGGATTTGATCAATCTGTCTTTGTTGACAGGATATGTACCTCAGACTTTTAAAGTTGCTGTAAATTAAACCTTTACTTAAAAAACCTACTCTTGATTCAGAAGTGTTGGCTCATTATCGACCTATATCCAATCTCCCTTTTTTGTCTAAAGTTCTTGAAAAAATAGTTGCAGCTCAACTTTGTGATCATTTACATAAAAATAATCTGTTTGAAGAGTTTCAGTCAGGATTCAGAGTGCATCATAGAACAGAAACAGCACTGGTGAAAGTTACCAATGATCTCCTGTTAGCTTCTGATAGCGGACTTGTTTCTGTGCTTGTCCTGTTGGATCTCAGTGCTGCATTTGATACGCTCGATCACAGCATTCTGTTACAGAGACTTGAACATGTTATTGGGATTAAAGGAACTGCATTAGGCTGGTTTAAGTCATATTTATCTGATAGATTCCAGTTTGTCCATGTGAATGAGGAATTTTCCTCAAGTCATAGTTGAGTTCCTCAGGGTTCTGTGCTTGGACCAATTACTTTTACTTTATACATACTTCCATTAGGTAACATTATTAGACAGCATGACATAAATGTCCATTGCTATGCTGATGATACTCAGCTGTACTTATCTATTAAACCAATAGGTTGGTCAGACTACAAGCATGTCTTAAAGACATAAAGACCTGGATGACTCAGAACTTTCTGCTTCTAAATTCAGACAAAACTGAAGTTGTTCTCTTTGGACCTGAGCGCTTCAGGGAGAAATTGTCTAGTTATATAGTTACTCTAGATGGTATTTCCTTGGCTTCTAGTTCTACAGTGAGGAACCTTAGAGTTATTTTTGACCAGAATGTATCATTTGACACACATATAAAACTGGTTTCTAGGACTGCCTTCTTTAACCTTTGTAATATTGCCAAAATCAGGAACATCCTGTCTCAGGGTGATGCAGAGAAACTAGTCAAAGCATTTGTTACTTGAAGATTGGACTATTGTAATTCTTTATTATTGGGCTGTCCCACATATTCTCTGAAAAGCCTCCAGCTGATCCAAAATGGCTTCCTGTTAAATTTAGAATAGAATTTAAGATTCTTCTCCTCACATATAAAGGTCTTAATGACCGAGCTCCATCATATCTTAAAGATCTCATTGTTAGATATTTTCCCAACAGAGCACTTTGCTCTCAGACTGCAGGTTTCCTTGTGGTTCGAAGAGTATCTAAAAGTAGAATGGGAGGCAGAGCCTTCAGTTATCAGGCCCCTCTCTGCTGAACGAGCTGCCAGTTTGGCTTCAGGAAGCAGACACCCTCTCTACCGTTAAGATTAGGCTTAAAACTTTCCTTAAAACTTTTTGACAAAGCTTATAGTTAGGGATGGCTCAGGTGACCCTGAAACATTCTACAGTTAAGCTTCTACAGGCCAAGACTGCTGGGGTGCTCCCATGATGCACCTTTCCTCACTTTGCTCAGTGTTACAGTGTTTCTTGTTCCCTCTTTTCTGTCTTCTCAAACCCCAGCTGATTGAGGCAGATGGCCACCCTTCCTGAGTCTGGTTCTGTCAGAGGTTTCTTTTTGTTAAGACTTTTTTCTCTAAACAGTCGCCTCAGGCATGTTCACAACAGGGGATTGGATCAAAGAGAAGTTTCAGAGCAATTTGTTGGTTTCCTTAGCTAGCCTACTTTTTATTTAAATTGTCTTTGTATGTACAAATTGGACTAATAGCCTGTCCCAGGTGTCATTGGGCAATGGGTGGTGTACACCCTTGACAGGTCACAAGTCCGTCACAGGGCAACACAGAGATATACAAGACAAACAACCATGCAGGCTTCATTTCATTTCAATTCAACTAATTTCAATTAAATGAATTTACATCCATTTAAATTTAATTGTGTCACCTCTAAATAAGTGCAATATTCTTAATTTCATGAGTAACGCATTTTTTACTATGATTGATAAATGTGCCTATCTACAAAACTGAATTAATCTTACTAAAGCCAGTACAGCTACAATGTCAATCGGGCCTTTAAACCATTAGTCAGAGGTCAAGTATGGCTTTCCTCTTGAAATGATTCCATCAGGAGTACAGTATTTGCAATCAGTCTCTGAAAATTACCTTGGCACAGGGGTTATGAATGGAAGTCAGAATGCTGTGACAGCTCAGACAGTGCAAAGGACTGTGCATATAAATAGAATAACACTACATGTTATATATGGAGTGCATGCATATAACAGGAAGAACTGCAAGAGTGAATGGATAAATGACAAACGCATCGCAAAGCTATTTGTAGAACCAGGATAAGCTTTAAATAGTGTTATATTAGAGAGGACTCAATTATTAATAAATTTGTGCAGTACTAGTATCCTCTATGCCAGAGAGGACTAAGTTTGTCACCAGAAACATATAAAGTTATGACGCAAAAATATATATTTGGTAAAAATATATATTTTATCGATTAGATAATAGTTCTATATGAGTTACTAAACATATTTCTTTATACATTTCATTCTTATTGTCGTGTAAAGGGTATTTTGTGTATTTTGTTTTTCATTTTACACAAGAGCATAGACAATGTTGAAGTAATGTAATTGTTGTGAAATTATTTTCAAATATGATCATTAGTCGTTGAAGTAATATTAGATAGAGAGTTAAACTGACCTTATTTATATACTGAAAAACTATATCTTGGTCACATATCTGAACACCAATATATGTACATGCATTAATGTTCCAAAACATATAATATAGAGACTGTTTTCAGGTAAATTAAAAACTGCTTATCCTAAAATCACAACATGGCAAACAATGATTTAAACCAGTGCCAAGCTCTGTACCTGCTGACTATACACAAGATTAACATGCACAACAGGGTACCTTTGTGTGCCTCTTTAAGATCAAGATGTGGGTGAATTCTGTCAGCTCCATCTGCGTTTCTTTAGCATCAGCAGCATTTTTTCAAGAAAGTGATGCTGAGTCTGTAGCTCCTTACTTACGTCCTTACAGACTGGTATTGGGTTAGTAGTTGCTTGCAGTTTGAAAAAGAATATCGATTAGATAATAGTTATTTTTTCTGTAGAAGCCCATGGGAACCTGGAGCCTGTCCCTGAACTTGTAAAGATGTGTGCTACACTCTGCATGGGTTGCCAGTCTACTGCAGGGCATAATATAAAAATGAGACTACCATGCACAGTTATTCACTAAAGCCACTTTAACTTTACTTATCTCTCCCATTTTGAGGCCTTTAACCCAAAGTTCCACAGGAACTATTGAACACATAACTATTCATGGGGTGGCTGTAACAGCCTACCAATGGAAAGGTCAGTTGTTCGACTCCCGGCTTCCCTGGGCCGCATGTCGAACCATCCTTGGGAAAGACACTGAACCCGACGTTGCCTATCGATGCATCCATCTGTGAATAAATGTGAATTAATGCATAGAATAGAAGCGCTAGCTAAGACGTGCTGTTTGAGTGTGTGTGTGAATGGGTGAATGTGACATGTAGTGTTAAAGTGCTTTAAGTGGTCAACTAGACTAGAAAAGCGTTATACAAGTACAGTCCATTTACCATTTACCACGAAGACCAGACTCAGATACTTCTGGGCAAACCTAACCTTAATATTGACAACTTAACCTTGACATTAAGCGTGGCATTTCTGTTATGCCTGTGGTTTCTGTTTGTAAAAACATTTCAGAAATGCTAATTTGAGTCTGTTTTTTTGTGTATGATTTCTCTGCATGAAGTCTGACCTACTAATGGATAGAGTAACTTTAAAGTAACTTTAAAGCTGGGATTATGTCACAGTTTGTATTAGGTCCAATCAGAATGTGACCTGATCCCACTCTACTTTAATGTGTCACTTGAAGTAAAGCCAAACAATAATCTGAAAAAAACTATGCTTAAAAAAAAAGCAACTAATTTTTACTCAAATAAGACACAAACACATCAAACTAACACAGACAGACTCAAGCAAAATACTTGGTAGTCTTCTTTCTTCAACAACAGCCCTGCTACTGGGAAATGACCTCACTAAGGGTCAAAGATCAGCCTCCCAGCCTGCTGCTGTTGATAAATGGCATCCTAAAAAGTATATGTGTGTGTGTGTGTTCATTGTTAAAAAAAGGAGCATTTATCTGCTCTGTGTTCAAGTGTTTCTATGTGCTTGACAATACACAGATTTCAGAGAATCTCATTGTGCGTGTGTGTGTGCACGTAAGTGTGCATGAGTGAGACACTGTTCTGCATCGTCCTGATGATTAAATTAGGAACATTACAATCTGATTATGGGACAGCAGCAGATCCTGTGGGTAAATGGACCACACACATGACAACAGAGGATGCTTATATACCTCTC
The DNA here is from genome assembly GCF_036924035.1 of Leuresthes tenuis. Lineage (NCBI taxonomy): Eukaryota > Metazoa > Chordata > Actinopteri > Atheriniformes > Atherinopsidae > Leuresthes > Leuresthes tenuis. The sequence continues at coordinate 31,805,891 of NW_027325371.1, read as the reverse complement.
TCCTTAGGGGTTCATTTTCTTCCAGCTGAAAGATTGACATCACTAAGGAGGTCGGAGTTCATGACACTGGGGATGGCATTATGCACGTATATACAGAGAATGAGCAAAAGAGAGTGAGTTTTTACTTAATAGGCTGATAATTCTATACATGAATGATCATCTTATCATAGATTAGTGTCTTTATACATACAAATGTAAAAATATGCATTGCTGTCGCTATGCGCAGGTTTAATTGGCAGCAAATCTGAGTAGCTCTCAGATTTTCATTGCAATTTTTCGCTGTTTGTAGTTTTTTGCTGTTTTTTGCTTTAGAGTTTTTCATTTTTAATCACAAGATTATTTTTTTAAGTTTTTATTTCTATTAATTTTATTGGACAATGTGCACTGCTATGAGTAGAGTAGTGTACAATAGAGAAGAAGAGCTGGGGCTAAGTTAAAGGCAAAGAGGCACAACAGGAGATGGAAGCCTTTTCTGCCCTCAGTACTTATGGGAAATGCTAATTCTGGAGGCGCTTGTTTGGAACCAACGGCTGTACAGGGAGAGCAGTTTGATCTGTCTGTCTGAGTCCTGGCTGAACGACAACACACCAGACTCATGTGAGTATACCCTGCTTCACAGCCATACAAGCAGATAGAGATCTGAAAAGGAGCGGTAGGCAGAGAGGAGGGGGCATTATGTTTTTTAATCAGAGATGGGTTAACCCCCGCAATGTGACCGTTAAGGAGACGATATGTTGTCCAGACCTTGAACTGCTGTCTGTTGGTTTCTGTGCATTCTATGCGCCCAGAGAGTTCCCATATACAGTCGTCATTTTTGTTTACATTCCACCGAGGGCAGCACTGACAACGGCGTGTGACGTCATCCATGACGCCGTTGCTAGGATAGAGACCCAGCATCCTGACGCATCCATTGCAATCACAGGGGATTTCAACCATGTCTCTCTATCCTCCTGCCTGACTGGCTTTGTACAGTATGTGGACTGTCCAACACGTGGAGAAAAGACATTAGATTTGTTTTATGCTAATGTGAAGGAGGCTTACAGGGCAGTGTCTCTTCCACCACTGGGTAGATCTGATCACAGCATGTTCTATCTCCAACCCACATACAGACCTTGGCCGCGTTTCCCAGATTTGTTAAGAAGCCAACTTTGGCCAAGCTTTTCTCGGTGAGAAGATAAATGTATTTCATGCCAGAAATAAGGTCAAGATTTAAAAATACCGGAGTTCCCCTTTAAGCGCTAAGAGCTTCTTAGGAGCGGTGTTAAGAGCGCTGTGAAAGAAGGACGTGTTTCCCAGAGTCATTCTTAGCTTAAGAAGATCTTTCACTAAGAAGGAAACATAAGATCGCCCTGACCCACTCTTAACAGCCTTCTTGGCAACCAAATGCTCACTGGCAGCCGCGTCAGGTAAAGTTATATCTGACTCGCAAAGGAACACTAAAACCATGTGTAATATATAATATAACAATAATATAATATAATGATGAATGTACGTCCATAGCTGCAGAACACTGACGCAAGAAAAATGGCATAAGAAGAAAAATAACAGAATAAAAATAAAGAATTGCCCATGTGTTCCTGTAGCTACATAAATAAAATGAATCATCATTACTATCATTCATTACGTTTTCACACACATTCGGCATCTGCATATGAGTTTACAGTAGCTATAAACACAATAACAACCCTGTGGTCCTTCACAGATATCAGGGAAACTGACAGGTGTAATTGAAATTGGCTGGAACCTCATCAAGAGAGGCTCCACCTGCTCGTCTATATAAAGGCGTTGCTGAAGTCCACACGTGTGAGACACCATGGCTGCAATACAGCATATTCTCGCTGCTAACCATGCGCGAAACCAGATGGTTTACATAAATGCCTATGTGCGTCAGCACTTCTCCCCACTTTACGTGCTGTCAGACCGGGCTGTCCAGTCCAAGTACCGGCTTCCCCGTGTGTTGATCCAACGCCTCGTCACGCTAGTGTCACCACACATTCAGAGGGCAACCCACTGCAATTTTGTCCTCACCCTGGAGGTGCAACTCCTGACCGTGCTGCGTTTTTACGCTGTGGAGAGTTTGCTGGAGGTGGTGGGTGGTGGGGGGATGGCACCGGCCTCAGCAAAGCATCGGTTTCACGGAATGTGGCAGCCATGACACCGATCCTCCTGCGCCATGCCCAGACACACATCAGAATGTGCCAGATCCACCGTGAATTTCATGCCATGGCTGGGATCCCCTGGGTGATTGGTGTCATGGATGGCACACTGATCCCAATCCACAATCCCTTCCCAGATGGCTCCTCCTCCTCCTCAACCTCTGTGTTTTCTGAGAGCCCCTCGTCCCCCAGAAGATCGAGGCCCCCACTAATGCCTTCAGAGGCCGACTTTCCAATTATGGAAAGGACTTTTTCCACGTCAGGACTGAGGGTTGTAGCATCACCTGTGCCCTTGCTCTCTCGCCTCACCTTTGCACTTGTATTTTGGTTTGGCTTTGGAACTCCTGCCACTTCTTTCTTACAGCACCCCAGTCTCGCAGGTCACAGGAACTAGAGGGGGACATCTTTTGGGCTATGGCCTGCCAAATTCGGTTCTTTAATGCAATGTATTTTTTTCCCTTTGTTCCCCCAAATAACACATCACGGTGCTGCCAGATCTCATCCACTAATCTCCTCTGTGGTAAACGAGGGTGTGTGCCTAGCCACAGGGGGGTATATATATATCCATCCATCCATCCATCATCTGGCGCTTATCCGGGGGTCGGGTCGCGGGGGCAGCAGCTTGAGCAGAGAAACCCAGACGTCTCTGTCCCCGGCCACTTCCTCCAGCTCTTCCGGGGGGACCCCGAGGCGTTCCCAGGCCAGCCGAGAGGCATAGTCTCTCCAGCGTGTCCTGGGTCTTCCCCGGGGTCTCCTCCCAGTGGGACGTGCCCGGAACACCTCCCCAGGGAGGCGCCCAGGGGGCATCCTAACCAGATGCCCGAGCCACCTCATCTGACTCCTCTCAATGCGGAGGAGCAGCGGTTCTACTCCGAGCCCCTCCCGGATGACTGAGCTTCTCACCCTATCTCTAAGGGAGAGCCCAGACACCCTGCGGAGGAAACCCATTTCGGCCGCTTGTATTCGCGATCTTGTTCTTTCGGTCACTACCCACAACTCGTGACCATAGGTGAGGATGGGAACGTAGATTGACCAGTAAGTAGAGAGCTTCGTCTTCTGGCTCAGCTCCCTCTTCACAACGACGGGTCGGTGCAGAGCCCGCAACACTGCAGACGCCGCACCGATCCGCCCGTCAATCTCCCGCTCCATTCGTCCCTCACTCGTGAACAAGACCCCGAGATACTTGAACTCCTCCACTTGGGGAAGGATCTCATTCCCGACCCGGAGAGAGCATTCCACCCTTTTCCGGCTGAGAACCATAGTCTCGGATTTGGAGGTGCTGATTCTCATCCCAGCCGCTTCACACTCGGCTGCGAATCGCTCCAGTGAGAGCTGAAGGTCACGGCCTGACGACGCTAACAGAACCACATCATCTACAAAAAGCAGAGACCCGATTCTGAGGTCGCCAAATCGGACACCCTCAACGCCCTGGCTGCGCCTAGAAATTCCCCCCTGAGCTGTCACCTTATCGTGGTGGGGGAGTTTGCGTGCCCCAATGAGTCTGGGAGCTATGTTGCCCGGGGCTTTAAGCCCCTGGTAGGGTCACCCAAGGCAAACAGATCCTAGATGAGGGACCAGACAAAGAACAGCTCAAAAGACCCCTTATGATGAACAAAAAATTTGGACCTCGTGATCCCTTGCCCGGATATGGGACACCGGGGCCTCCCCCCGGAGCCAGGCCCGGGGGTGGGGCCCGGCAGCGAGCGCCTGGTGGCCGGGTCTGTGCCCATGGGGCTCGGTCGGGCATAGCCCGAAATGATGACGTGGGTCCCCCTTCCGACGGGCTCACCACCCGTGGGAGGGGCCAAGGGGGTCGGGTGCGATGTGAGCTGGGTAGCGGCCGAAGGCAGAGGCCTTGGCGGTCTGATCCTCGGCTACTGAAGCTAGCTCTTGGGACGTGGAATGTCACCTCTCTGTTGGGGAAGGAGCCGGAGCTGGTGCGCGAGGCTGAGCGGTTCCGGCTAGATATAGTCGGACTCACCTCGACGCACGGCTTGGGCTCTGGAACCAGTCCTCTTGAGAGGGGTTGGACTCTCTTCCACTCTGGAGTTGCCCGTGGTGAGAGGCGCAGAGCAGGTGTGGGCATACTTATTGCCCCCCGGCTGTGTGCCAGTACATTGGGGTTTACCCCAGTGAACGAGAGGGTAGCCTCCCTCCGCCTTCGGGTGGGGGGACGAGTCCTGACTGTTGTTTGTGCCTATGCGCCAAACAGCAGTTCAGAGTACCCACCCTTTTTGGAGTCTCTGGGGGAGGCACTGGAGAATGCTCCTACCGGAGACTCCCTCGTTCTGCTGGGGGACTTCAATGCTCACGTGGGCAATGACAGTGAGACCTGGAGGGGTGTGATTGGGAGGAACGGCCCCCCCGATCTGAACCAGAGTGGTGTTATGTTGTTGGACTTCTGTGCTGGTCATGGACTGTCCATAACGAACACCATGTTCAGACATAAGGGTGTCCATATGTGCACTTGGCACCAGGACACCCTTGGCCGCAGTTCGATGATCGACTTGGTGGTTGTATCATCGGACTTGCGGCCGTATGTCCTGGACACTCGGGTGAAGAGAGGGGCGGAGCTGTCAACTGATCACCACCTGGTGGTGAGTTGGCTCCGCTGGGGGAGGATGCCGATCAGACCTGGCAGGCCCAAACGTATTGTGAGGGTCTGCTGGGAGCGTTTGTCAGAATCCCCCGTCAGAAGGAGCTTTAACTCCCACCTCCGGCAGAGCTTCAACCATATCCCGGGGGAGGTGGGGGACATTGAGTCCGAATGGGCCATGTTCCGTGACTCCATTGCCGAGGCAGCTGATCGGAGTTGTGGCCGTAAGGTGGTCGGTGCCTGTCGTGGCGGCAACCCTCGAACCTGCTGGTGGACACCAGTGGTGAGGGAAGCCGTCAAGCTGAAGAAGGAGTCCTATCGGGCCTTTTTGGCCAGTGGGACCCTGGAAGCAGCTGATAGGTACCGACAGGCCAGACGGGCTGCGGCTTCGGCGGTTGCTGAGGCAAAAACTCGGGCCTGGGAGGAGTTCGGTGAGACCATGGAGAACGATTTCCGGACGGCCTTGAAGAGATTCTGGTCCACCATCCGGCGTCTCAGGGGGGGGAAGCGGCTCACAGTCAACACTGTTTACAGTGGGGACGGGGCTTTGCTGACCTCAACTAGGGATGTTGTGAGTCGGTGGGGGGAGTACTTCGAGGAACTCCTCAATCCTACCAACACGTGCTCGGAAGAGGCAGAGTCGGAGAGCTCGGAGACGGGGCCTCACATTTCTGGGGCTGAGGTTGCCGAGGTGGTCAAAAAGCTCCTCGGTGGCAAGGCCACGGGGGTGGATGAGGTCCGTCCTGAGTTTCTCAAGGCTCTGGATGTTGTAGGGCTGTCTTGGCTGACACGCCTCTGCAGCATCGCGTGGACAGTGCCTCTGGACTGGCAGATTGGGGTGGTGGTCCCCCTCTTTAAAAAGGGGGACCGGAGGGTGTGTTCCAACTATAGGGGTATCACACTCCTCAGCCTCCCTGGTAAGGTCTATTCGGGGGTATTGGAGAGGAGCATCCGTCGGATAATCGAGCCTCGGATTCAGGAGATGCAGTGTGGCTTTCGTCCTGGCCGTGGAACAGTGGACCAGCTCTATACCCTCGGCAGGATCCTGGAGGGTGCGTGGGAGTTCGCCCAACCAGTCTACATGTGTTTTGTGGACTTGGAGAAAGCGTTCGACCGTGTCCCTCGTGGAGTCCTGTGGGGGGTGCTCCGGGAATATGGAGTGCCGGACCCCTTGATAGGGGACGTTCGGTCTCTGTATGACCGGTGCCAGAGTTTGGTCCGCATTGCCGGCAGTAAGTCGGATACGTTTCCGGTGAGAGTTGGACTCCGTCAGGGCTGCCCTTTGTCACCGATTCTGTTCCTAACTTTTATGGACAGAATTTCTAGTATATATATATATATGCGTCAATAGGCTTGATTACTACTTGGATACACCTGTTAGCTGTGATCACATACACACACGCACACATGCGCACGCATAGCTTAATTGCACCTGTGTGTGGGGACCATAGGACGTTGTGTGTGATTTTTGTGCGTTGATAAAGTGGTGGGTGATCGATTTACCTGGCATGGATTGATTTAGTTTCAGCACAACGGTGGTGGACAGCTTCCACTAAGAGCTTCTTAAGATGCTTCTTTGGCGGGATCTTAAGAAGACAGTTAAGAACACGTCTGGGAAACACCCCTATCTTAGCACTCCTTCTTAGCTGAACCCTTCTTAAGAGCCTTCTAAAGTCCTTAAGAACGATCGAAACTGGGAAATGCAGCCCTTGACTGTGTCCGAAATTAATTACTCATTCCCTGCTCCCTACTCAATGCATAGGGAAATACATGTAGTGCACTATATAGTGAGCTCAACAGAAAAATCTTTCGACACTTTCAGGCACTACTCTCGGCGCCGGAAAATACGTTATCGCTGTCGCAGAATTAAAACGTACCACATTAATGTCTTCTCACACAATCATGTCCATTTACTTTGTTAAATTATAGGCTTTTGATTACTGTCATGTCATTTTTATTTTCGTATTTTGTTTTCTATTTAAGCATATTTTCATATTTTGTTCTCTTGGCTCTTTAGTAACAGCAAGTTACAATGTAACCTACTGGAATGTTTAATTACATGCTGTTCGTTTTACACTTTTTTTTTCAATGAATATAGGAAGACATTTAAATAGCCTTGTTTAAAAATTTGTAATAAAATAACAATGGAATAAACTGGCTTTGAGATTGTTGTACTGCTCCACAACTCATGAATTTGTCTCGCGCCTGTCATTCAACAGCTAACTACGAGCAATTCACCGGGAAAAAAAAACAACTTACCATAATTGTCCAAAATTTCTTGTCCTGATTGAGACTGATCTTTGGCTGACGGCTTTGCTTTGCGGTAAGACGTATTGCATCACTTCCTGTTGCTTTGTGTGTGCACTGTGACGGTTCTTGCTCATCTTGAACTACTAATAATCACCTTATTTCTCCCTATAATTTACACATCTCGCTCACTCTTACAGATATTTAGTCTTTATTTTTCACTTTTTAGCGGTGTGTCGGGTTCTCTAGCTTAGCATGGCTACCGGTTCTCTTCCTCTATCTCCTGCTTTCACCTGCTCCGTGTGTCAGATGTTTAGTTATTCCTCTGCCTCCTTTAGTGGTAATGGTACATGTAACAAATGTAGTCTTTTTGTAGTTTTGGAGGCAAGGTTATCCGAATTGGAAGCTCGGCTCTGCACTGTTGAAAACCACCCGATAGCGAGCCAGGCCCCTTTAGTCAGTGCGGAGACACCTAGCGTAGCTAGCTCAGTTAGTCATTGCCGAGCAGATCCCGAGCAGCCGGGACTTAAGAGTGGCTGGGTGACTGTCAGGAAGAGGAGTCATAGTCCTAAAGTCAAGCCCAAAGGTTCACCATCAACCTGTCCACGTTTCAAATAGATTTTCCCCACTCAACGACACACCCACTGAGGACAAAACCCTGGTAATTGGCAGCTCTATAGTCAGAAACGTGGCATTAGCGACACCAACGACCATAGTCAAATGCATTCCAGGGGCCAGAGCGGGCGACATAGAATCCTATTTAAAACTGCTGGCTAAGGATAAACGTAAATACGGTAAAATAGTTATTCGCGTCGGCGGTAATGACACCAATCGGAGGTCACTAAAATTAATGTTGCATCGGTGTGTAATTTTGCCAAAACAATGTCGGACTCCGTAGTTTTCTCTGGACCCCTGCCAAATCTGACCAGTGATGACATGTTTAGCCGCATTTTCTCATTCAATTGCTGGTTGTCTAGATGGTGTCCAGAAAACAACATGGGCTACATAGATGATTGGCAATCTTTCTGGAGAAAACCTGGTCTGATGAGGAGAGACGGCATCCATCCCACTTTTGAAGGAGCGGCTCTCATTTCTAGAAATATGGACGAATTTATTAGTCATCCAAAAACATGACAACCCAGGGTTGAGACCAGGATGCAGAGTTGTAGTCTTACACACTTCTCTGCGGCTTCCCACCTGATGCTGCCCCCCCCCCCCCTTTATGTAACGTGTCAAAATTTGGTTTTGAAATTTTTCTAACGTCAATAATACACTGTAGGCAAAAAAATGCATACACTTAGGGAAACTTATATAAAACTTATTAATTACACTTATGTCCCCTCAAAACAAAACTGATTTTGATTTATTATTAGTTTTTGTAATTTCAGTTTTTCAATTGAACTAATAATCGCTTTGAGGACGTTTTTAAGAAAAGAAAAGTCCAAATCGTCTGATTTCAGCTTCTTAAATGTGAATATTTCTCTCTCTGTTTCCTTGTTCCTTTATGACAATTAACTGAATATCCAAATTTAAGATTGTTTTATCCTCTATACTAAAAATGTATTTACTATCTTTTTCTTTAATTCAACAAAAAACAAACTATTTTGAAAAGGATTTAGATGACCCACCTGCAATACCCACGGCCCACAGTTTGGGAATCACAGGATTAGTAGATTGATAGAAAAACAAAAAATTAACCCAGTAAAAACAACTGCTCTAAAAACTCACCTTGCTGAGGTGATCTGTTGTACTGCCTGCAGTAGCACCTCGGCGTTGGAGTTCCAGTAGCAGCCATAGGCTCTCCTGGTTCATCACGGAGCAGAAACCAAAGCTCTTCCAACACACTTCACAGGTGTTGGTCATGGGAATCTTTGATGTATCTATGCATATCATATAAGAGATATCTGAGAAGAGAGTCTGTGGATTTGTTTTTTTTTTTTTTTTTCTAATTCAGTTGAATTTAATTTCCAGAACCATTTGCTGTATGGTTACCTGTTACAGTTATATATATATATACACACAGAATAAAAATACAGAAAATGGGAAATTGTAGTTGTCCTTGTTCAGCTTTACATTTCTGTAAATTTAAGCATTACTGCTCATATAACAATGTTAATTTACCATCTTCATGGGTAATTTAGTTGTTTTAAAACGTAAAATGTTTGTAATTAAACGTTAAAAAAAATTAAATAATTGAATATACATTTGTTATCTGAAATTAACAGTAAATTCTTGCTAAAAAAAAATATAAATAAATATATATATATACATATATATTTCTCACAACCTCCTGACCTTAGCTGTAATCAATCTTAACCCAACCCATAAACTCCCCCTTCCTTCGATGTCAAAGGCCACCTGACCAGATGTGAGCAACCAGATGCATGTCAAAGGTCACCTGTCAAATTAGTTTGATTGATCGATAAGAGGTCAAAGGTCACCTGACCAGATGTCAGCAACCGGATGTAGGTCAAAGGTCATCTGTCAAAATAGTTTGAGCGAAGGGTGCCTTGATATTCTCTTAGCAGTATCTTGCGTGTGATTGGAGGCAAAACGACCACTTACTTGCTACAGGGGGGGGCGTTGCCTCTCCTCGCGGCTTCGCCCACGTCTTGACTCCCGGGGCACTTGGCCAGGGGCACTGGGGCATGCGCTGGCCCACTGTGGCTGTCTGGGGTGCTTGGCCCTCCCGGGTATTGGGTGGGGTCTCTGCTGGGGGGTTTGGGGGCGCTTGGGCTCCTGGGGCCTGGGTCCGATGCATGGCCCATGCCTGGGCGGCTGGGGCCTGGCGGGGTCGGTGGGCTGTTGCCCCTGGTTCCCGGGGGGCCTCTGCTCTATGCTTATGGGGGCTCTGTCCAAGGGCTTCCTCTGCAGTCTTCTGAGTGGATGCGTGGTTGTCCCTGCGGTGGGCTTCCTAGGTTCTGTGCTCTGTGGGGGCTGCTGGTGGCCTGGGTCTTGGGGCCTCTCTGCCTGACACATTCATTAGCCCAGTAGCATGCTCGATAAGCAGTTGATCTATTATCCTGTGGTTTCGGATAATTTTTATCCACAGTTGTGTCGTATGCGATTGCCGCTACTTGTTTGTTTTTTCTCTGCTTGTCTGCTTTCAGGTGCTCCTGGTGGCTCTAAGGCTAGATTCCCAACAGAGGCCATGGATTGTCGTCTGTTCTGTTTTTACAGGTGTAGCAGCTGGTTGTCTGGTTTTTCTTATATTTTTGTTCAGTTTCTTCTTCTTTGCTCTTCCTCTTTCCCTGTCCCCCGGTCCAGTTTAGCACTATTACTATGAAATATTGTAACAACAATAAATAAATGGGCAGTTGATGGGCATCAAGGGGAGCTTTACATTTATAAAGCTTCTCTTGGCAAAGGAAATCTGTTTGGCATAAAAGGTATTCAGATTATAATTCTGCTGCCATAATGCTGGACAGTACAAGGGGGAAAAAAAAACAAAAAAACAAAAAGAAAATAGTTTTTTGACATGTTTTGAAAGATGAATCACATTATTTTGTGTCATATACTGTTATGTATTACATCAAATATAAATTATTATAGCTCTTTCCATAAAATATCATTAACACCAACTAATAACAGCACATTTCTGTAAATGTAAGTATTATTATTCGTAATACAACGTTTATTTACTATTTTTCTAGATAATTCAATTGTTTTAAAATGTGAAAATGTTTCTAATTAAATGTTAAACAACCTGAAAATAAGGCAAAATCTTGTTAAAAACTGTATTTTAATTATGGAAAATAACCGTATTTTTATGAGAATGTAATTTTCTGTTATTTCACAGTATTTTTCTGGTGCCCCAGCTGCCAGAAAATAACTGTTTTTTAACGTTTTTTTTTTTTTTTACGGTGTGTAACACAGCATTTTAGAATGGCAAAGACAGAAAATATAACTTTTTCTTATACATTAGCCAGGGAACTGATAGATGAACACATGGTTATCAAATGCATGCATCACCCATGTGATTAAGTTCATTGATAACTTCAATATCTTTTGGAACTTTAAGGAGCGTTTCAGACCTGATGGCGTGCATCCAAATCTAACTGGATACGGATTACTTGGTGCACACTTTCGTCATGCTGTTGGGACGCCAAACCTAAACATGACTGTACAGATAAGGGTGAAGGACATAGTAACGAGGCAAACAACCCCCAGACCTCCCCCCTCACCAGACCCTTTACTCCACATGACCCAAGGTCTCCAAACGATGTCTCTATCCCAGCCAGGACTCCAGCGACAACCATCTATCAAGAAATGCAGGGCACCCCCTCCTCCTCTTCTTACATCATCTGTCCTGGCAGAGCAGGGGATGAAGGGGATGTTCAAGGATGTTCAAGGAGCAGCAGCAGAGCTCAGAAGATGCCATGATGTGTTCAGAAGAAGGAATCAAAAACAGTCAACTTGCTGGGTGACTCTATCTGTCTGTCTATTAACTCTATCTGTCTAATCTGTTAACGGTAGCATGTACAATTCAGAATACAACAGAGACCAGTGTAAACTCCATAAAGCTAGCTCTACTCAATATTAGATCTCTGTCCAATAAGTCACTGTTAGTTAATGACTTCATAATTTCTATTTCTATTTCTATTTCTATTACTATTTAGATTTTCTTTTCCTGACAGAAACATGGTTAACAGAAAGCACAAGTGCTACTGTTCTTAAACTGTTCTGAAACAGCACCCCCAGAACACAAGAAACTCATGCTAAAGAAAAAATGGACCAGACTCAGTGAATAATTCCCTATAATCCCTATTTAGACCAGTGAGCAGTGCTGACCAACATGTCATTGGGGTCATCAGGTGGGAACTTTCTTTCATCAGTGTTTTCTCTAGTTGAGCCCACACACCTTGAGGAGGCAAGACAGTGATCACTGGCATCCCAGAGTCACTCCCCTAATGCCAGCCATCACTGCTCCTCACACCACAACAACCATATTTTTTCCACAACAACAAGCTACCCCAGCCTCTCACCAACTGCACACTAGTCATAGTGGGGTGGGGGATACAAACCCTCGTTCTGGTAGGAGGTAGAAACAGAAGAGATAAAGATAAGTAGGGATTGGGATTCAAACCCTGGTTCGGGTAGGGGGTAATGAAAGTATGGAAAAACTTGTCCATGCTTTTATCTCGAGTAGACTTGACTACTGCAATAGGCTTCATACCGGCCTTCCAAAGAAAACCATCCAAAAATTGCAGCGTGTTCAAAATGCAGCTGCACGGGTAGTCACAAAAAACAAAAAATACGACCACATCACACCAGTTCTCAGATCTTTGCACTGGCTCCCTCTGTGTGAGAGAATTAAATTTAGAATTAATTTGCTGGTCTACAAATCCCTAAATGGTTTGGGCCCAAAATACCTGCTAAATCTTCTTATTCCCTATCAATCATCAAGAACCCTTAGGTCATCTGGAAAGGGACTGCTAACGATTTATAGTCCAAAGACAAAAAATGGTAAAGCATCATTCAGACATTGTGCTGCTTAGTTCTGCAACAAACTCCCTGAAACACTTAGATGTGCCCCAAATGTTGCTACTTTTAAACCAAGGCTCAAAACTTTCTTCTTTTGTCAGGCCTTTGAAATGTGATGATGGGTGCCAATGGTTAGAGTTACAGATACTCTTGAGTGTCTATTATCTCCTTTTTACTTGTCTTATCTTTTTTTTTTTTCTTACCAAAGGATTTTATTAATTCTATCTTGCACTACTTCTGGTTCCTGTCACAGTCTATGTTTTATCTGTCACAGTCTGCTTTGTCACAGTCTATGTTTTATCGGTCACAGTTTATGTTTAATCATGGTTTCAGTTATGTTCTAGTCATCTTTTTCCCCTGCCACCTCGGTTCACTCAAGTCACCTGGCTCATTGTTCACAGCTGCACCTCATTCACTGATCAATCCCTCCACAGTATTTAGTCTTCTGGTTTCCTTTCAGTCACTGCAGAATCCTTACTAACACTTGCCACACAGATAAGTCTTGTTTTGCCATTCTCAGTCTTGTTTTGTGTTCCTTTGCTTATTCATAGTCTCGTTTTGTTTCCTAGTTAAGTATTTTTGATCCGCGCTTTATGTTTTTTGGCCTTGTCTTGTTTTTGTTCTTGCTCCCTGTTTTTGTTAATAAACCTTCTTACGTTTGAAAGAACTGCATCTGGGTCCTACCTCTCCAACGAACCGTGACAGTTCCGGCTGTTACAGAATGTTTTACTGTCTTATTTAGTTTTACGTGTCCTTGCACGTTTTTTAAAATCTTATCTTTTCATCCTTTTATTCTGTGCTTTTCCTGCTATGTAAAGCACATTGAGTTGCACTTGTGTATGAAATGTGCTATATAAATAAACTTGCCTTGCCTATAGAGGGTGCCAGAGTTGGAAGCAGGGCAAGACACACCAGCAGGTTCAGCAAACAAACTCACCTAAACAGTCCTACAATCTCTAAAAATGCCAGCAAAAACAAGGCCATACAGGCCAACTCACCAAAAATGACCGCCATGTTTCAAAAGGATCACATGAGCCACATCTGCCACTTAAATATATCCTGGATTACTTCCTTGCTTCTTCCAAGATTCTGCTTTTTCCTATCATATGCTTCTGCTACTAATTCCTCCCAAGGAACAGTCAGCTCTATGACAGACTCTCATTCTACTCCTAGACCTCAAGACCATATCGGGCCATACATTTGTAGGGACTATTTCCTGAGGAAAAACAAGCTTTGCTCCTAAATCTACCTACATCTTCCAATCACAAGCAACCTCTAAGTTGCCTTGCCTCCTATTGTCTTATTAACTTTCTCCCCCTCTTCAACAAACTGAATTGCCACTCTCTTCACTTTGGACCCTCCTAAATTTACCTGCCTTAGTTTATCTTCAATACCTGCAGCTAAGCTTCTTAATACTTGGTTATGTCGCCACTCTGGACCTGGTCATTTCTAAAGGTGTTGATATTTCTTCTGTTATGGTTATTGATTTGGCTTTGTCTGTCCATTTTTGTATTTTATTTTATTTTATTTATTGATTACTCAGAATGTTCAAACAACCAGCTTCTCAGTTAAGAAGATGTACATTAATGAGAAAACAAGTGCTCAGTTTAGGGAGGCCATAGCTATGTTACCAACAATGAGCGCAGAGTCCGTTGACGGATCATTTCAACTTGAAGATTTTGAATGTAATGGAAGCTGTTGCACCGATAAGAATCAAGAGCACTTTGAGCAAACAGAAAACACCATAGAGAAACACCACAATGGTCAAAGACCTGAAAACAGAATGTTAGAAAAATTAACTCACAGACAATGGCATGAAACCAAGAAATCCCTCAGAGGCCTCAGTATTTTACTTGCAAGGGGAGAACAACACACAAACCTTCTCTCTGCAGATTCACAAGAGTTCTCCAACGAGTGGTGGCCTCCCTTGCTCTTTTATTTGATGACACACACACACGTACATACAATCCTCTATGTGCCCAGGTCTGGTATATCTCCTGAGTTTGGAGGCATCTCCTTATTTGGGGAGCTATAAAAATAACGATCAGTGGGGAGACAACATTCCTTCTTAAAACACAGTTCTCTTTGTCTCCCAACTTCTCCTTGTGAAGTTTTGATATGAAATGGCCTCTCTGACTGTGACTTTTATATAATGATAATAAGCAAACTTTTTAGACAAGAGTGCAGGAAAGCTGAATGTAAGTGGAGGAAAACAAAGCTTCAGATTCACTATGAGTTGTACAAACAAAGTCTGCGTAGTTATAACAATGAGCTGTGCAAGGCCAGAGAGCTGCATTTATCTGAAATGATTAATAAGAATATCAACGATTCTTCAACTCGGTTTGCTATGGTTTAAAAACTCACAAATCCTCCCTTTGGGTCAGATATTACAGAACTTCAACATCAATTATCACAGTTATGCAGACGATACACAACTTTATGTGTCTCTGTCACCAGACGACTGCAGCCCAGCAGACGTACTGTGTCAGTGTCTGGAGGAAATAAACTCCTGGATGAGAGAGAATTTTCTACAATTAAATGAAGACAAAACTGAGATCATTCTGTTTGGTAGCAAAGAGAAGAAGGTCAGCATCTGTAAATATCTTCAGACTCGGGCCCTTACAATCACTGACCAAGTTGGTAACCTTGGAGTGTTGATAGACTCAGATCTGACTTTCAGCAGCCACATCAAAGCTTTCACCAAGGCAGCTTTTTACCAACTCAGAAAAATCAACAGAATTAAAGGTTTTCTCTCCCAAAAAGACCAGGAGAAACTCATCTATGCATTCACCTCCAGTAGACTCGATTACTGTAATGGTCTTTTAACTGGACTTCCCAAAAAGAGCATCAAACATCTGCAGCTCATCCAGAACGCTGCTGCTAGAGTTTTAACCAGGACTAAGAGATCTGAACACATCACACCAGTTAATCTTTACACTGGCTTCCAGTAAGTCACAGAATAGATTTTAAAAGCCTACTGATGGTTTACAAATCCCTGAACGGTTTAGGCCCAAAATACATCAGTGATGGACGCTCGAGAGCCAGCGATGCAGTAGGTTGTGTTTTTCACCAGCTCTTCCACTCAGACTTTATATAAGTATTTAACACTCTTTTTTTTTTTGCTTTTTTGACGGTGAAATTTATTTATAACACCCCAAAGAATGGTTAAGCCTAAGAAACTGACCCAGAAAACCCTCGCGTCTCCTCCAGAGATCGAAGACCAACTGCCAACCAAGCCTGCTAATGCTAGCTCACCTGGCTCAACCAGCCCCAAGAATGCTCAGAGAGGAGCACTGGAGGACGATTTCTCTGCATTGCTCATCCTCGGGGCCATTAGATGGATGGAAAACTCTATGAACACGAGGTTCGACAACTTGGAGACAACTCTCGCTGGGGTTAAAAATACTGTCACCTGCAATACCTCCTGCATTATGAATCTAGAAGAATGGCATGGAGAGTTTGATGGCCGCCTGGCCAACCTGGAAAAAAGTTAAAATAGAAAATAGAAAGGGGCTCTCCAACTACATTTGTGTCCGATTTGCTACCTAAATTCCTGGGAGCGCAGCATTTCCCCCGAGGAATTAAAGTGGATTGTGCCCACCTCATCGGCTCACCAAGTAACCGGTCACAAATCATGATCACCAGAATACATCATGACACGTTAAAGAGAAGATAATCCGGGTGGCTCGCAACGATGGTCTGCTAAATTATGACGGGCAGCGCAGCAGCATCTTTCCGGACCTTGCAGCAGAGGTGATGAAGGATCGTAAGGTGTTTGATGCAGTTCGACATAAAACTTAAGGAGGCTGGTATCAGGCACGGGTTTCTGTTTCCTGCACATCTGATTCTTACTCATGCTGGTCAAACCAAAATATCTGAGTCATCAAAAGAAGTAGCTGCCTATGTTTACGAATACATTCAGCCCCCAGCAGCTGAAGACACCTGATCTGGGCACCGTAGGATTTGGACACGGACAATGCGACAGGATATGGTATGATTACACAGGCTTGCCTGCGCCGGTGTATGTTTTTCTCATTATGGACAAATGGACTGAATGAATGCAAAGGCAAAAGCCGACATATTTTCACAATTATAATTATTATTATATTAATTACAAAACTGAGTGTTTATGATCAGTTACGTTGCCTTAGCATTATGACGTCTGTTTAACGTCATCGTTGGCTGCTTAGGATTGCTGTCCCTGTCAATGGGTCTACATGATGAGATTAACTCGATTATAGCTATAGTTGGGTTTTGCTCCTTATCTGAGCAAGGATAATTATCCTTGGATATATGGCGGTGAATGAATCGATTCACTGGCACAAAGCATGCAATACCGCAGTACGATAGGTAGCGCTGTACCCATTTCAACTATCGCTAATAGAGCTACTTTCGGTTGACGTCTTCACCACCAACAACAACAAAACTAGCATTCGAGAAAGATGGCGAACGAAGAACAAGATGAAGCTACGTCCCTCTACATTTGTGATGAGCATGGTTATGGCACAAACGCGATGCACAACAGTGCATTCTCCACCACGTTGTTTGTTTGTTTCTGATAGCGGAGACAACAACAGTAATATCGTCTCCTTCAACTTCTGGGTGAATCTTGAGCATGCGCAGAATGCTCGATCCAATCCACTGTTGTCTACATGCACGTTCAGTGGTCATTTGGATTGAGTTATCCCGGGGGCTTCGATCGCAAGTAACTCGATCCGATTCGATTTCTTGTCAGATTAAGCTGTCTACAGGATCTGAATAACTCAATCTTATTGTAATTTAGCCATTAATCCTATCCGATGGCACACATGTAACCGTACTGTGTGACTGGCTCACGTTACATATACATTATCTGCTCTTGGGGGAAAAAAAAAAACAAAAAAAGACTTTTCATGTTACTTATCATTATTTTTCTGGAAACTTAAATAATTTCTAGACTGCTAATTGCATGATTCAAAACAGTGTTACTTACAGGAGGGTGGTAAAGGGCTGAGACAGGGGATAAGGTGTTAGTAGTTTTATTTTTTTTGCTTTTGTGCTTCTTTATTCCATGCACAAGCTCCTTTCTCAGCAGCTCCACTGTCATGTGGGGTTTACATTACCCCGTTTCTTTAGGGAAGGTAAAGCAGGGAGTTTGGGGTTGTTTTCTTTCAGTCTAGTTCATCCGTACTCATCTTTTTTTGTTTGTATACAATGGCATCTTACATTTCTATGTTCTGGGGGTGTCATGGGCGGCCCAAAGAATAATCATATGGTGAATAACATTATTAACATAACTTCTTGGAATGTCAGAGGTTTAAATAACCCACCTAAGAGAGTGAAGATATTCTCTCACCTATGTGATTTGCATGCTGATATCTTATTTTTGCAAGAAATGCATATTAAACACACAGAGGCCTTAAAACTGAGGTGTAGCTGGATAGGACAAGTTTTTCAGTCAACTTTTTCAGCCAAAGCAGGTGGTGTGGCTATTTTGATTAAAAAGAATATTCCCTTCCAGCATATCTAAACTAAAATGGATCCAAATGGTCGTTTTATAATTGTGACTGGTACTATTCTGACTGTTTATGTTACCCTCCTTAATTCATATGCACCAAACTTTGACGATCCTTTTTCCGAGGTGTTTTCCGTCTAATACCTGACCTAGCAACAACCAACTTGATTGCAGGTGGTGATTTCAACTGCGTTTTAGATACTTTTTTGGACAGGTCATCACCCCGCCCAGTTGGTCCTTCGGACTTCACAAATGTGTTAAATAGTCTGATGAAGTCGCTTAACCTGGTTGATATCTTGGGGATTCACAACCCTACAGAAAAGGAATATTCTTTTTTCTCACAAGTTCACAATACATACACAAGGATTGACTTTTTTTTAATTGATTCTAAATTAAGAACAATTATTAAGTCATCTAAATATCATATCTTCATCTCACACCACAGCCCAGTTTCTATAGGTATGGACTTTGGGTGGAAAAAAAAACACTATTACTGACGATTTAAGTCTTCTTAATGACAAAATCCTTTTGGAAAAATTCTCACTTTCAATAAAGGAGTATTAAGCTTTTAATGATACAGGTGATGTCTCAGATTCAGCTTTGTGGGAGGCCTTCAAGGTTGTGATAAGAGGTTTTGTTTTATCCTATGAAGCCGCACAAAAAAACAGAGGAGACAACGGTTATTAGTTATAGATTCACAGCTTGCCCCCCTTGAAAAACAGTACAGAGAGGCTCCATCTTCGTCTTTATTGAAGGATATAGTTAAGTTAAAGCATGAATATAACAGTATTCTTTCTCAACAAATTCATATTTTATTGTTGAAGGTGAGGCATAGACAATTTGAGTTGGCCCTCTGCTCTCACGACAGCTATGAGGGGTGCAGGCTAGCAGGATTATCTATGAAGTCAGACCAGTTCTATTGTTACAGACCCTGTTGAAATAAATAAGTGATTCAGGGATTTTTACGAAAACTTATATAAAGCCTAAAGCTCTGCAGTAGAAAATGGATTGCTTCCTAAAATGGATTGTAATGCGCAAGGTGAACTTAATGCTGAAATTACGTTACAGGAGGTTGTCATGGCCATAAAGGAATTCCCAAGTGGAAAGTCACTTGGCCCTGATGGCCTTGACATTGATTTTTACAAAGCATTCATTGACGATGTGGCCCCCCTATTGCTGAGAATGATTAAAGAATCAATAAAGAATAAAAAATTACCAGATTTTCTATATACGGCAAACATCAGACTGATCCATCATCTTACTGGCCCATTGCCCTTCTCGGTAGTGATCTTAAAGTGTTCACCAAAATCTTATCAAATCAGTTGAATAAACATGTTGCAACTATAATACAGACCAGGTGGGGTTTATTCCCAGGAGATTTTCCTTCTTTAATGTCTGTAGATGATTAAATATTATATATAGCAAACAAAGCAAGTCAAAATCTGCAGTACTTACTAGATTACAACAATTGTCATCTCAAGGAACAGCTGGGGTTTGAGAAGACAGAAAAGAGGGAAAAGCACCATAACGCTAATAAGGAATTACAGTAGTCCAATCTTGAAGTAACAAATGCATGAACTAGTTTCTCTGCATCACCCTGAGACAGGATGTTCCTGATTTTAACAATATTACGAAGGTGAAAGAAGGCAGTCCTAGAAACCAGTTTTATATGTGCGTCAAATGATAAATTCTGATCAAAAATAACTCCAATGTTCCTCACTGTAGAACCAGAAGCCAAGGAAATACCATCTAGAGTAACTATATAACTAGACAATTTCTCCCTGAAGCGCTCAGGTCCAAAGAGAACAACTTCAGTTTTGTCTGAATTTAAAAGCAGACAGTTCTGAGTCATCCAGGTCTTTATGTCTTTAAGAGTAGTCTGACCAACCTATTGGTTTCATCTGGTTTCATAGATAAGTACAGCTGAGTATCATCAGCATAACAATGGAAATTTATGCCATGCTGTCTAATAATGTTACCTAATGGAAGCATGTACAAAGTAAAAAGAATTGGTCCAAGCACAGAACCCTGAGGAACTCCATGACTTACTCTGGTGTGTGAGGAAGATTCTTCATTTACAAGAACAAACTGGAATCTATCAGATAAATATGACTTAAACCAGCCTAATGCGGTTCCTTTAATCCCAATAACATGTTCAAGTCTCTGTAACAGAATGCTGTGATCGATCGTATCAAATGCAGCACTGAGATCCAACAGGACAAGCACAAAAACAAGTCCGCTATCAGAGGCTAAGACGAGATCATTGGTAACTTTCACCAGTGCTGTTTCTGTGCTATGATGCACTCTGAATCCTGACTGAAACTCTTCAAACAGATTATTTCTATGTAAATGATCACAAGTTGAACTGCAACTATTTTTTCAAGAACTTTAGACAAAAAAGGGAGATTGGATATAGGTTGATAATTAGCCAACACTTCTGAATCAAGAGTAGGTTTTTTAAGTAAAGGTTTAATTACAGCAACCTTAAAAGATTTGAAGTACATATACTGTCAACAAAGACCGATTGATCAAATCCAATATGGAAGTGTCAGTTAAGGGGAAAACCTCCTTGAACAGTCTCGTTGGGATTGGGTCTAAAATACAAGTTCATGGTTTAGAAGAGACTATTGCTGTTGTTAGCTCAGAGAGATCAACTGGGCAGAACACCCAAATACAAATCAGGTTCTAAAGATACTTCTAAAGCTGCTCTACTTGATGATACATCAGTGATAATAATGGGAAGGATTCCATTAATCTTCTCTCTGATAGAAACTATTTTATTGATAAAGAATCTCATGAAATCATCACTGCTGAGAGTTAAAGGAATACATGTCTCAACAGAGCTCGGACTCTTTGTCAGCCTGGCAACAGTGCTGAAAAGAAACCTGGGATTATTCTTATTCTCTTCTATCAATGATGAATATTACGCAGTTCTAGCTTTACGAAGGGCTTTCTTATACGTTATTAAACTATCTTTCCAGACTAATTGAGACTCTTCTAAATTAGAGGAACGCCACTGTCTCTCCAGCTTTCTTGCAGTCTGCTTTAAAGCAGCTGTGAATTATATCAAGGAGCCAACCTCTTCTGACTGATTACCTTCCTTTTCAGAGGGGCAACATTGTCCAGTGTTGTACGCATTGAAGCTATAGTGCTGTCAACAAGAGAGTCAAGTTCTACTGGAGTAAAATTTAGGTAGCCATCCTCTGTCATATCAGCACATGGCAGTGAAGAAAAGGATGATGAAATCAACTCTTTAAATCTGGTTACAGCATTCTCTGATAGACACCTTCTATATGTAAAATTCTTCTCAGAAGCCATATAGTCAAGTAATGTAAATTCAAAAGTTATCAAAAAATGGTCAGACAAGACAGGGTTATGAGGGAACACTGTTAACTGTTCACTCTCAATGTCATAAGTCAGCACAAGGTCAAGGGTGTGATTAAGGCAGTGAGTAGGTCTGTGAACACTTTGAGAAAATCCAGTAGAGTCTAATATAGAATTAAAGTTAATATTTAGGCTGTCATTTTCAACATCTACATGAATATTAAAGTCACCCACTACAATGACTTTATCTGTACTCAGCACTAACTGGGATAAAAACTTCAGACAGAAACTCAGAATAAGGGCCAGGTGGACGATACACAACAACAACAAACACAAGAGGTTTTTGTAATTTCCACTTTGGGAAAAACTGAGAATCAGAGATTCAAAAGAGCTAAAACTAATCTTGGGTCTAGGACTGATTAGTATCCCTGATCTGAAGATAGCTGCCACTCCTCCTCCTCTGTCTGTGGTTCGAGGAACGTGAACATTTAAATAGTCAGAGGGAGTTGATTCATTAATGCTAACATGATCCTCCTGCTGCAGCCAGGTTTCTGTAAGACAAAATATAGACAAAACACCTTTAATAGTTTGATGTTTTTGTTCAGCTAAAGTTTTTGTTTTAAATTT
This sequence comes from Leuresthes tenuis, assembly GCF_036924035.1. Lineage (NCBI taxonomy): Eukaryota > Metazoa > Chordata > Actinopteri > Atheriniformes > Atherinopsidae > Leuresthes > Leuresthes tenuis. Next base: position 31,783,963 of record NW_027325371.1, on the reverse strand, counting down.
TTTTTGCACAAGAGGATTTGCTCCTTTTGTGTTTTTTGATTGGGGGGGGCGCAGCCTCAGGTGGGAAGCCGCAGAGAAGTGTGTAAGACTACAACTCTGCATCCTGGTCTCAACCCTGGGTTGTCATGTTTTTGGATGACTAATAAATTCGTTCATATTTCTAGAAATGAGAGCCGCTCCTTCCAAAGTGGGATGGATGCCGTCTCTCCTCATCAGACCAGGTTTTCTCCAGAAAGATTGCTAATTATCTATGTAGCCCACGTTGTTTGCTGGACACCATCTAGACAACCAGCGATTGAATGAGGACATGCGGCTAAACATGTCATCACTGGTCAGATTTGGCAGGGGTCCAGAGAAAACTACGGTGTCCGACATTGTTTTGGCAAAATTACACACCGATGCAACATTCATTTTAGTGACCTCCGATTGGCGTAACCGGGTGTCATTACCGCCGATGTGAATAACTATTTTATTGTATTTACTTTTATCCTTAGCCAGCAGTTTTAAATAGGATTCTATGTAGCCCGCTCTGGCCCCTGGAATACATTTGACTATGGTCGCTGGTGTCTCTAATGCCACGTTTCTGACTATAGAGCTGCCCATGCTACCCTTGAGCATATATATATAAGCATATATTTCCAATCAGCTACCCATGAGATGATTGGAAATATATGCTTTAAACAATCTGAGAATTTGGTTTGGGTGAATGTTTCAGCTCATGGGTAGAAATTCTTTCTGCGCACCCAACTGCATTAGTTCTCATCAACCCAGCTAGATCTCACCCTTTCAATCTGTACCGTGGTGTTAGAGAGGGCTGCCCTTTGAGCCCGCTGTTGTTTGCTTTGTGTATTGAGCCCCTTGCATTAAGCATTAGATGTAACCCAAAAATTATCCCTATAAGTCTGGGAAAAATGGATCACTATATAGCGTTATACCATCTATCCCACCATTGTTGGACCAAATAACATTTTTTAGAAAGTTGTCAGGATATACTATAAACTGGCAAAAATGTGAACTTATGCCTCTGAGCGAGGACTTGGACACCAACTTTCTCAGGAATCTACCAGTAAAAGTAACCACCCAGTAAATATCTTGGAACTACAATTCCCAACAATCTGATTAGCTTTACACACTGAACTACAAAGCTCTGAAGCTTTGTAGTTCAGTGTGTAAGTTGATAAGTTGATAAACTTTAAAGTGATATTGAACTTGGGCGAACACTCCCCATGTCAATGACATTGGCTATTAATGCTATAAAAATGGTGACCATACCCAGGATTTAGTACATATTTCAGAATATACCCATTGTTTTGTCTAAAACATTTTTTTTAAAACATTGGACTCAATCATTATGCCTTTCATTTGGGGATATAAACCACATCGCATAAGTAAGAAGCACCTTTGGAAGTCAAAAGAACTGGGCGGATTAATGCTCCCATTCTGGAAATGGAAAGACTTAGTTACTGTGAAAGATTTGTATACTGACAATGTTTTTGCCTCATTTGACCAACTTAATGGTAAGTTTGAGTTACCACCATCTAATTTTTTCAGGTATTTGCAAGTCAGGAACTATACTAGAGCAAATATTTTAGGATTTGAAACTTATAATTCACCAGATGAAATCTACTCTCTTCTAGCAAAGGACTGTGAGACCAAAAAGCTGGTTTGTAAATGTGTTTGCAGCTCAAACTGCTCCAAGTACACAACATCTGAGAGAGTGTTGGGAGAAAGAAATAGGTACCGTCATCTCGGATGATGCGTGGTGTAGATGTCTTTATAGCATACACACATATTCAATTAACTCAAGACACCAGCTAATTCAATATAAGGTCATACACAGACTTCATTATTCACGGGTCAGACTGCATTCATTCTTTCCATCGACTTCACCATTGTGTGTTAAATGTAAACAGTGTGATGGTACATTGGCACATATGTGCTGGTTCTGCAACAAACTTGGTAGATTTTGGCGCGAGGTTTCCCACTTCTACTCTGAGGTTTATGGATATGATCTCCCTCCAGACCCAGAGACAGGCATCCTCAGCTGGTCTCACCAGCTCAAGACCCTTGGCCACTGGAAGGCTTTATCAATCCAATATGGAATGGTTATTGCTAAGAAAATTATTCTTAAAGTCTGGAACAAAGATGTTTCTCCATGTTTTGAGGCCTGGCTCACAGAGCTCTCACATACCTTATACATGGAAAAAATTAGATTTGAGTTAGCAGGGACATCAGATAGATTCCATCAGATTTGGCAACCATTTCTTGATCATATTACTCAGCGGAGAGGACCCTCATGACACGTCAATGTCCTGAATGTGTCTGAATATTTTTTTTTATTTGATAGCCACAGAAAGTGTTGTTATACAGTACAGGTTTTTTTTTTCCAACCTGCTTGGAGGGAGGGGAGTGAGATGAAAGTGGTGATTGTTTGGGTTTTCACTTATCTTGATGTTCTGAAAATGAATAAATAAAGTATTTTAAAAAAATACATCTGTGATATGTTCAGAGAATATAAACCCAGCAGAGCTCTTAGATCCAAGGACTCAGGTCAGCTGGTCCAGTCCAGAGTCCAGGCTAAACATGTAGAAACAACATTTAGCTGTTATGCTGCAAACAAGTGGAACAAACTGACAGAGGAGATTAAACTGTCACCAAATGTAGACATTTTTAAATCCAGGTTAAAAACATTTCTTTTCTCATGTGTCTATGCATGAAATCTGCACGGTATCTTTTAACTTATCTAGACTGTTGCTTGTTTTTATTAACTTTAATTTAATTTTAAATATTTTATTTCTTTGTCTTTACATTCTTTTAATGCTTTTTCTGCTCCCTACTGCAATGCTTTGATTTTATGTAAAGCACTTTGAATTGTTTTGTACATGAAATGTGCTGTACAAATAAATTTGACTTGAATTGACTAGACTAAGGCACTTCAAAGATACAATCCAATTCAAGCCAATTAGAATCTAATTTATTCTAATACAACCATAATCCAATCAAATCCCATGATTAAATTCCAAAAAGTCCAATTCATACATATAAAGACAATATGAAAAAAAGTAGCCTCGCTAAGTAAACCAACCGATTGCACCGAAATTTATTTTCAATCCAATTCCCTGTCCTGAGCATGCACAAGGTGACTGGAAAGACACCTTACTTCCATCTTCCCAGCACACTAGTAGATTACTTTATTGCTCATAGGTTTTTCTCTTATCAGCTCATTATTAAGATGTGGCTGTTACAAACAGGACTACACCACACTACAGGGAGAAATTTTAATGGGGTTGCTTGCTTTTATGAAAAATAACTAAATAACATTTGCAAGCAAAAACACAGACAACACAAATGTTGTAAAAAAAAAAAAAGAAGCAGCTGAATCTCACCATCACACAGCGATTTAATATGCCTAAATGATTTTTAGGAACAGAATAAATGCTTCTGGTGATATACAGATTCAACCCTTTTTGTGTGTGTGTTTCTGCGTGTGTATGCATGTGAGTATGCAAAAAGAGGGGGCTTGTTCACTAAGAAAATAGATATCATTAGCTGGCTGTTTAGTATTCATACCCTTTCATTCTCCTCTCCTGCACACACAGAGAAAGAAATTAGCCAGCAGCACCTGACACTCCATCATGTTGTCATAGTGGAATTTAGGTGTGTAGATGTCCATCTGTGTATATACGTACGTCTTTAAACGTGTGAAAGACCACGTGTCTGTTTCAGAGTGTGTGTGTGAGACATATTAGTAGCTGGGGGGACTAGGAACACCTTGCACTTCTTGAAGAGACAGACACAGTAAAACAAAGAGAGACTTTTGGATAGAGAAACAGTGAGGATGAATGGGCATTTATTGTTAAAAGAAGAATGGGACTCACTCTGGCAAAAGATAACTAAGCAGAGGACATGGACAACATATTTGATCATAAATGGAGTGCCATAACACTGAAAAAAAAGCTAAATATATTGAATATACGGCATGCATTTATTGATTAGTAATACTTGATTTATTACTTCCAGTAAGTGAAGCGGTGCAGTGAGCTTCATGCTAAGAATAAATTTACTAATGTCAGATAGGTCATGCTTTTGTTGTTGATTCAACTTTAGCATGTTTGCATGATCACACTTAAACAATGATCCTATCACATTAAAGTTGAGCGTGATGAGAATTTTAGCAAATATTTAATCATAGAAAAATGAAGAGTTAAAGCAGTGGGCAAATTAAAGGGTTAACATGACAATAGTTATCCATAGGAGAATTGTCTATGAGGCATCATGGACATTCGGGACAATCCATCGAACTATAGCACTGAATTCCAAAACTCCCTCATAAAGCAAAAAGCAATAAGTAATAAGTTTGAATCAAGTCATAAAGCAATGCCGGGTAGGAACAATAAACATCTGTGTCAGTTTTAAAAGCTGAGCTGAACAAGGTTCAGTTTCTTTTTAAATATTTGGATTTACTAAAGGGACACGTTCATAAGTGAATGCATAATGATAAGCTGTGGAGGCTTAATGCTCCACAGGCTGTAAGGCTGCACAATGGTGTGGTGGTTAGTACGGTTGCCTCACAGTTAAAGCAAGAACATTCCTGGTTGAACTTTTAACTTTCAACTTAGATTTTTCTGTGTGGAGTTTCTGTGTTCTCCCTGTGCATGCACTGGTTTACCCAAGGTACTCCGGCTTCCTTCCACAGTCCATAAACATGCAGGTTAGGATAACTATTGATTCTAAATTGGCAGAAGTAATTGTGAGTGTGTATGCTTTTTTGTCAGCTGGGATAGGCCTCAGTCCCCTGTGACTCTGACTGGAATGAAGCAGGCTTGGAAAATGTATGAATGAAGATGTGTACACAGTGAGATAATTGGCACAGGGAATTCCCCTTTCAGAGCACAAAATTTTATGAGGAACGTATTGAATCATGCACTGTCATTTATTTTATTTGCAGTAACCAATTTACTGCTAATTGAGCCTACATATATGAACTGCCACCCCAAAAATAGCATGCATGTCATGATTATAGTTTTTGTTGTCATGTTTCAGGTTTCTGTCATGTCACTAGTTTCCTTTTGTCACATCTGTTAGTTTTGTTATGTGTTTAGTTCCATGTTAAAGTAATTAGTTTTGCTATAGTTTCTTTAGTTTCTCTTGCCCTGCCATTTAGCGTCACTCACTTCACCTGTGCTTCTCCCTCAGCTGCACTCTATCACTAATCACCTCCCTTCTGTATTTAGTTTCCAGATTCCCCACGTCACGTCTGGTCAAATCAGGTTTGTCATAGTTACAATTTTAGCCACAGTCATAGTGCACGTCAGGTTTGGTTTTGTTAAATGTTTTTGGTTTTCCGGCTCAGCTGTGCTTTGTGTTTTACTTCTGTTCTTGTTTTTCTGAGAAATCTGCATCCTGGTCCTATTTCTTGCCAAGCCACACCACAGCTAACCAACCTGTTCTGACAATGCACTCACTGTGTAAAAATAAAAGAAACAACTTGCAACTCCAATTATATTATATTATTAACTTGTGTTTCCCTGTTCCAACAGGTATCCTTTGAATGATGTTATGGTGTTTTTTCCCCAATCTTTTCCCTCTTTTCTGTCTTCTCAAACCCCAGCTGGTCGAGGCGGATGCCCACCCTTCCTGGTTCTGGTTCTGCCAGAGGTTTCTTCCTGTTAAAAGGGAGTCGTTCCTTTCCACAGTCGCCACAGGCACGCTCAGGCCGGGAGATTGGACTGAAGACAAGTTTCAGTGCAATCTGTTGGTTTCCTTAGCTAGGATATTGTTTTTTGAATTGGCTCTATATGAATTAATTGGATTATGATTACAATGAATTGAATTCCAATTGGCTTGAATTGGACTATATTATTTAAGTGCCTTGAGATGACAATTGTTGTAATTTGGCGCTATATAAATAAAATTTTATTGAATATACAGTATTTGAAATCAATGCAATCAAAATCAATATAATTCAATTTGTACACTGTATTGCTGTATTGTATATGTGAAAAAAAGAGAAAAAAAATCGCCCTGTTAAGAAAACCAATTAACAAAATCAAATCTTTGATCCAATCCAGGGAAACCTGCTGTGGAGCAGGAAAAAAAAAGTTCAAGATAGCAATGGTGGATTAGATGGAGAGATCATATGGAGAGTAAAGAGAGTAGCGTTATAATTGGCTTTGTTCTCAGACATATGACACATGTATTTTACTTAATAACCTATGTTCCTAGTTTGTACTTTTCCACTCTGCTCATACCACACAATAGATGACCTTAAAAGTATATATGAATGAATGTCAGTGTGAGTGTGTATTGGGTCTTGACCCCCATCAGTCTCATTCAGGACTCACTTAACTGAACCAGAAGGGGCCTCCAGCAATACAAGCTCCATGTGTGTGTGTAATGGGATGTTGCACAGTGAGAGCCCTCATACACTGACCTGACAATTGGCCGTCACACACTTTGGCAGCACAAGTGAGCTCACTTGTGTTTTTGGTGTGTCTGGCCAGTCAGCATTGTTGGGTTTCTTTGGCATCCATTTTCTGTCATTTTATCCAAGTTCAGCTTGTAGGATCGCTGTCGTGGCTGTCAGTGAGAGAACCAGTGAGGGCAGAAGAGGAGAGACTGAGCTAACAGTCACCTTTAGCATATCACACAATTTCTTCTTATTTGTAATTTTTCTCTGAAACACGGAACACTTTCAACATGTGGAATGGAGAAACTGATGAAATAAAATGGCAGTTTTCTTTTTTTCCAGTGTTTTGTTAACCCTTCCATCCAAAGCCCCTTTGCCAACTTTCTAGCTCTAAAACACTATGATTGTCAGTAATATATAAACAACAAACGTTTAACTGGGAAGATAATCAGATCAGGTTTGATCAGGTTAATCAGTTAACGGACACGGACACACCACTTACGCATGTCCCCACCCACCACTGTTGAGTTTGTGTTTTTTTCTTTGTACTAGTTGGCTTGAGCTGTAAAGTACTTTGACTCTCTTATCAAACAAGAACTCTAAAGAAAATCCCTGCTTTGCTAAAATCTATTTATCTATTTATTTATTTATTACTCAAATATGAACTTAACGGGTACAGTTTTAAGTTAATATTCTTTATAAAATTGATAACCTGGGATGGATCGGGAACGTGGCGTCTGCTTTGTTTTGCAACATCTTGAATGGTATGAGGTTTGTGATGTCATCCTTCAGTGTGACGTGGAAGCCCTGCACACATGTATTAATTAAGTGTGTTCCATTTATTAGCTCCCAGGTATTTTGGCACGTCCTTCAAGGCAGCCGGCGGGTGAACAATACTGGTGATTGGCGGACTATTATTGCCACGTAGTACTTAATTTGCACAATAATGACTTTTGTCTTTTTACTTGTTATACCTTTCAAAGGACTATTGGATTTGCCAATATACACATTTAATGACTGAAATGACCATCATATCTATTGTTTGCATTCCTTGGAGAGCGCAGCGAGGTATGTTTGTCAAGATTCATTTTTTCGTATTGTGTGACTAATCAAGATTTTATTTATCCATGTATGATTTGCACGAACTGTGAGAACAATATCATGAAATGTTTTTTTTTTTTTTTTTTTTTTTTTTTTTTTTTTCTTCCCCCTTGTCCTGTTCAGCATTATGGCAGCAGAATTGTAGTCTGAATACCTTTGATGCCAAACAGATTTGCTTTGCCAAGGGAAGTTTTATAAATGTAAAGCTCCCCTTGATGCCCATTTATTTATTTTTGTTTACAATATATAACATGTAATAGAACCGGACCGGACCGGGGGACAAGGAAAGAAGAAGAGGAAAGAAGAGGAAACAGAACAAAAATAGAAACAAAAACCAGACAACCAGCTGCTACACCTGTAAAAAACAAAACAGACAACAATCCATGGCCTCTGAGGGGAATCCAGCCTTAGCGCCACCAGGAGCACCTGAAAGCAGACAAGCAGAGAAAAAACAAACACACAAACAAACAAAAACAAGCACAAGAAGCGGTAATCGCATACAACACAGCTGTGGATAGATGACCTGAGACGACATGATAACACATCAACTGCTTAGCGAGCATGCTACTGGGCTAATGAATGTGTGTGTGTGTGTGTGTGTGTGTGTGTGAGAACATGCAACACCCATGGCACAGGATCTACATGGTAACCATGCTTAGTTATGAGTGTATAAGTGTACAGGGCCACAATCCACAGCCCCCCCCCCAGCAATCAGAAGCAGGCAGAGAGGGCCACAAGACCCAGGCCACCAGCAGCCCCCACGGAGCACAGAACCCAGGAAGCCCACTGCAGGGACAACCACGCATCCACCCAGAAGACTGCAGAGGAAGCCCCCGGACAGAGCCCCCATAAGCATAGGGCAGAGGCCCTCAGAGAGCCAGGGGCAACAGCCCACTGACCCCGCCAGGTCCCAGCCGCCCAGACATGGGCCGTGCACTGGACCCGGGCCCCGGGAGCCCGAGCGCCCCCAAACCCCCCGGCAGAGGCCCCACCCAATACCCAGGAGGGCCAAGTGCCCCAGACAGCCACGCAGTGGGTCAGCGCCTGCCCCAGCGCCCCTGGCCAAGTGCCCTGGGAGCCAAGACGTGCCCACAGGTGGGTGAAGTCGCGAGCAGCGGAGAGAGGCAATGCCGCCCCCCCATCGGGAGAAGCACAGGCAGGCCAGGCCAGGCCAGGCGACAGCAAGTCCCAGATCCAGGCCCAATCATTACCACACACACTTTCACGTCCCATACATCCACACATCCTCCCTCCCTCAACTCCGCTGGGGTGTAGCGCAGCGGGCACACCAGGGGGCCAGCAGCCCCCCAGCCACCACAGACCCCGAACCAGCAGAACAATTAATTAATCCTCTTGGCCCCTCCCGCCTCGAGCAGCAACCAGGAAGCAGGGGTGTGGGAAGAAGACCCCTCCCCTCACCCTTCTGGCTCTTCAATATTTTCTAATAGTGAGCGATTAAAATTGAGGGGCAGCCAAACTTGTAGGACTGGGAGCGCGGCCCTCTGGGCAGCCTACATACCCAAAGAGCCCCGCCCACCAGATGCCACTCAGTGTAACCACCCCCCAAGACCTAATGTGTGTGTGTGAGTGTGTGTTTGATAAGTAGTAATGTCTAAGGTGTAATTAAAACAGGGGCGGGGAACTGCAGAGTGCAACCAAAGGGGATCACCTACGTGGCCCCATCCACTACACCCCACCGAACACACACGGCCCCAAAACCCTTCATGTGTGAGTGTGTGCTGTGTACAGGAGCCAGAAGGGAGAGGGGTATGGGGATATACACCGGGGGGAGCTACTCTCCCCCGGAGAAGGCAGCCAGGGACTGGCTGCAATAGGCATCCCCGCTACCTGGGAGCCAACACAGGGCAGGAGGGGCTGATGTCCACCAGGCTCGGGGCCTGCAGCGACCATATTGCGGGAGCTACTGTACCCCCAGAAGGTACCCATCCCGCCCCACCCCACCCCACCCCACCCCGGAGGACCTCTACAAACAACAAACAAACAACAACAAAAAACAAACAGACAAACAAACAAACCACCCGGTCACACCAGTCGCAGCAGCCCGGGCCTGAGACCCACCATCACCCAGACCATCACCCAGGCCCCCCCACCCACCCCCCCAACAGGGGAAAAGCACCGCCCCCCCCCCACCGCACGCCCCAACACCCTGAAAAAAAAAACAACCATCTGCGGACACCTTGGAGGTCCCAGAGCAACAAGCCCGGCACCAGGACCTGCACCAACCCACCCATACTGTGGCGCGTCCAGGACAACCCAGCCCCCCCAGGCACAGGCAGGGCCCCCCCCCCGGGCGCAAGGCAGCGCCCAGCCACCAGGGCCCAGGCCCAGCACCACCACCCATGCCGGAGCGGCCCAGCCACCCGGCATAGAGCCAGCAGCCACCACCCCAAGGCCTCTAAGGGACCCCGCCCCACACCGCAAGACAGTCCCACCCGCAAGCCCCCAAAACTGCCCTCCAAGCCCGACACACAGTCCCCCCCAGCAATGACCAACCCGGTCCCCACGACCCGAGAGACCACCAGACGCCCGAAGCCACACAGCCCCCCCAGCACACACCCAACCGCCCAGAGCGACGGGACAGCAACCCACCACCACCACTAAGTGATAAAGCTAATCAGCGGGAACCAGAGAGAATTAAATTCAGCCAATTGATGTTTTGAGGAGGCAGACATTGTTTCCATGCTAATATAATCTAAAAGAAAATTTCTAAACTGGTTAATACACAGATTGTTCTTCGCTTTCCAGTTCATGAGAATAGTTTTCTTTGCGATACATAACACTGTGAGAACCATGTGTGCTGAGTTAATTTCCATGTTGATGTTGTCTAAGTTACCCAGTATGCACAGTGTGGGGCATGCAGGAATGCTACACTTTAGCCATGTTGATAGGTCCACACAGACTTCAAGCCAGAACTTCTGGACAGGCGCACAGAACCACAAAGCGTGTGCATAATCATCAGGTGTGTTATCTGTGCAATGTGAGCAGATGTTTGAGTGTGTTAGACCCATCCTGAACATCCTTTGTCCTGTATAGTGTGTTCTATGAAGGATTTTGTATTGTATGAGCTGTAAATTAGAATTCTGAGTCATTCTAAAGGTGTTCAAACATATTTGTGGCCAGAAGCTATGACTAGAACTGATGGATAAATCTGCCTCCCATTTTGAGGACGGTAGAGACATTGTGTCATCTATTTTAGATAATAATTTATATATTTTTGATAGTAGTTTTGGGGTGCAGATGCTTAGAAATTCTGCTACCCTAGTCGGGAGTTGTAAGTCTGGTTGGTGGGGGATATATTTCTTTGTTATTATAGACTTAAGTTGTTGATATTCTAGGAATTTATTGCTGCCTATCTCATGTTGTGATATGAGCTCATCAAATGAAATAAAATTTCCATTTTGGATTATATGTTCCAGATGTTTGATTCCTTTGATCTTCCACAGAGTAAAGTTTAGCATTTTTTTGTTTTGCAGTATGTCAGGATTGTTCCAGATGGGTGTAAGCTTACATGGGACAATTGAAGACTTTGTTATTTTAAGAAATTCCCACCAGGCTGTCAGAGAGGTGCTGATGTTAATGCTTTTGAAACATTTGTGATGTTTTACGTTTTGACTAATAAGTGGCAGGTCAGAGATTTCCAGATTATCACACAATGCTTGTTCTACATTTATCCATGGTTCATCTATTGGGCTAGGTTTAAACCATTTTGAAATATACTGTAACCTATTGGCTAAGGAATAGTGCTGAAAATTAGGTAAATCTAATCCACCACAGTCCTTGGTCTTCTGTAGGGTTTTTAAACTAATACGTGGTGGTTTGTTTTTCCACAGAAATTTGGAGATGCAAGAATCTAGTGACTTAAACCAAGTAGCAGATGGTTTTATGGGGATCATTGAGAACAAATAATTAACTTTTGGTAGTATCATCATTTTAATGGTTGTAACTCTCCCCATAAGTGATATAGGTAAGGACTTCCAACGAGAGAGATCGTCCTCTACTGTCTTTAATAATTGCACATAATTTAGCTTTGTTAGCTCTGAGAGCCTGGAGGAAATGTTTATGCCTAAATATCTGATATTTCCTGACTGTAAAGTGATTGCTGGTATATTCTGGACTCTGCAGTTAATGGGCAGAACTGTGGTCTTAGACCAATTGATAGAGTAGTCAGAAAGTGCTGAGAATTTATTTATGAGTGTTTGTTTTGTTTAAATGTCGTTAATGCAGTTTTCATGGTGCTGTAAGGAGTTGCTGATCAACGTCATTCTGCTGTCTGGTGGATTTTATTTAAAGAAATCTTACGCATCAGTAGAGGCTCTTTTAGTCAAAGGGCTGCTTAGTCAAAGGGCTGCTACACCTCTACTTCCTGGTTTCTTCCTTTGTTACTCTTTAGTATATTAATATAAGCAAGTTTACAATGTGTGAAAAGCATCTACAGTGTTTTGGCATTGCAAACGCACCATTTTGTACAATTCTCCTGTAGGACGGAGAGGAACTGGAGAGGGCAGCATTTTACATGGTGGTTTTTGTTTTCCTTTTTTGCTCTCAGAAAGTATACGGGACTGTTTCTCCAAGAGATCACGCTGTGTCACGGCAATTTAATAACCAGCACAAAACAGAAACTCACCAGTTACACATGTATGCACTCAACGAGAAAGCTCTGTACAAATTCCAAAGTGTCAAATGTCCCTTTTTTTTAGTAAAACTGCCTTCAATTTCAAAATGAGCTGATATTTTTGCATTAGAATAGTACCATGTCTCACCATTTTTATATGCTTTCTCTGTTATTCTTTTCTGAATAAAATGTTGGTTTGAGATTTGCTTTCCATTTGATTCACAGTTTACACAGCATCCCAACACATTTTCAATAGTTGCACTTATTTAGTTTTGATGGGTGTAGAGATGGACCTGCTTGTACACTCTGCCCTGTAGCTTTTCCTGTTTTACAAATGCGCCCCTTGTAAAGTGTGTGCCAGGTTACAAAAAATGAGAAGTACACAACCGGCTGAAAACACAACAAAGTGCACGAACCACCAGCCTTTAAGTTGTTCATTTTGGCGAGGACACCATGCATGAGAGCGAGAACGATGTATATTAACAAAGCATATATCAACTCTTTAGTTATACAGCTGTAGGCTTAGATTGCTGGGAGACCCCCCCCAAAATGCATTGAGCATCATTGTTGTCTATTACTCTCCGTTCATATCATCATTGATGTTATTCAATGAAAGCAAACAATGTGGGCTACATAGATAATTGTCAATCTTTCTGGAGAAAACCTGGTCTGATGAGGAGAGACGGCATCCATCCCACTTTAGAAGGAGCGGCTCTCATTTCTAGAAATATGGACGAATTTATTAGTCATCCAAAAACATGACAACCCAGGGTTGAGACCAGGATGCAGAGTTGTAGTCTTACACACTTCTCTCCGGCTTCCCACCTGATCAAACTATTAAATGTGTTTTGCTGAATATTAGATCTCTCCTTTGGAAGTCTCTGTTAGTGAATGATTTGATCTGTGATCATCATATTGATATATTTTGTCTTACAGAAACCTGGCTGCAGCAGGAGGATCATGTTAGCATTAATGAATCAACTCCCTCTGACTATTAAAATGTTCACATTCCTCGAACCACAGGCAGAGGAGGAGGAGTGGCAGCTATCTTCAGATCAGGGTTACTAATCAGTCCTAGACCCAAGATTAGGTTTAGCTCTTTTGAATCTCTGATTCTCAGTTTTTCCCAAAGTGGAAATCACAAAAACCTCTTGTGTTTGTTGTTGTGTATCGTCCACCTGGCCCTTATTCTAAGTTTCTGTCTGAATTCTCAGAGTTTGTATCCCAGTTAGTGCTGAGTACAGATAAAGTCATTGTAGTGGGTGACTTTAATATTCATGTAGATGTTGAAAATGACAGCCTAAATATTAACTTTAATTCTATATTAGACTCGATTGGATCTTCTCAAAGTGTTCACAGACCTACTCACTGCCTTAATCATAACCTTGACCTTGTGCTGACTTATGGCATTGAGAGTGAACAGTAACAGTGTTCCCTCATAACCCTGTCTTGTCTGACCATTTTTTAATAACTTTTGAATTTGCATTACTTGACTATACGGCTTCTGAGAAGAATTTTACGTATAGAAGGTGTCTATCAGAGAATGCTGTAACCAGATTTAAAGAGTTGATTTCATCGTCCTTTTCTTCACTGCCATGTGCAGATATGACAGAGGACGGCTACCTAAATTTTACTCCAGTAGAACTTGACTCTCTTGTTGACAGCACTATAGCTTCAATGCGTACAACACTGGACAATGTTGCCCCTCTGTGTCACAGCCACAGCTGTGACGCCTGGTTCTTAACTCACCTGTGTTCCATCTTCCTTTGATTGCCCCGTTAGTTTAAATATCTGGTCTTCTCTGCCTTTCTTCGCTCGTGTGTTAATGTATTTGTTGCCTGCTTGGTTCACAACCTGGATCCTGACCTTTAGTGTTTTTGTGGATTATTTTCAGTTCTTGGATTACCTTAGTTTTTTGTTTCGGTCCTGCTGGCCGACTTCCCTGCTCACCAGGCCAGGTTTTTCCTCTGTGTGAGATTTTCTGTTATCCAATAAACTTTTGTTTGAACTAAGAGTTCTTGTTTCTCCTGACTCTGTGACACACCGGGGCCCGCACTTCATTAGGGTGTGACAGAACACACGAGCCAAATGGACCCCGCGGATCCAGAATCGATTCACCAGGCGCTGACAGCCCAGGGCTCTTTATTGGGACAGCATGCCCAGGACCTCAAGGATATTATGGAGGCGTTGGGGTCCTTGACTTCTAGCGTCGCCTCCCTCTCTCAGAGACTGGACCTGTGTGCTGCTTCTCCGCCATCTGTCGCTGTTCTGCCATCAACGCCCCCTCTTCCTGAGCCCCATCTCCCGATGCCGGAGCGTTATGGAGGGGACGTGGGAGCCTGTGGACGTTTCCTCCTCCAGTGCGCTTTGGTGTTTGATTTACAGCCTCCAATGTACCAGGAGGACCGCGCCAAGGTGGCGTGTATCACCAGCCTCCTTTCCGGACGGGCTGCAAAGTGGGCGCTGGCTACGTGGGAGGGCAACCCCCAGCTCTGCTCCTCCTACCGGCGGTTCGTTGCGGAGATGAGAGGGGTCTTCGACCATCCTGTTCGTGGTAAAGAGGCGGGCAACCGACTGCTCTCACTGCGCCAAGGCTCCAGGTCAGTAGCCGACTACGCTATTGAGTTCTCCACACTGGCGACGGAGAGCGGCTGGGATAATGCTGCGTTGATGGGAATATTTCTTCGCTCCCTGAATGACAATTTGAGGGATGAGCTGGCGGCTCGGGATGAGTCAGAGTCCCTGGCCGATTCAATAGACCTTGCGAGGCGGTTGGACAACCGCGTGCGAGAGAGACGCCGGGAGCGTGACCGGAGCCGCATCACTTCCGCCTGTACCCCGTTTTTTGGTTCTGCCTCTGGCCAACAGGTGGAGGTGTCCACTCCAGCAGATGCTCACACTCCTGTTGTCCTGCCCCCTCCTGAACCCATGCAGCTTGGACGGGCCAGATTGACTCCAACTGAGCGTCAACGGAGACTTCAGGCGAGGCTGTGTGTTTATTGTGGCCAACCCGGCCACATTCGAGAGAACTGCCCCAATCTGCCAAAAGCCTAGGCTCACCTGAGGAGGGGGGACCCAGGTGAGCCAAGATTCAAGTTTTTTTCCTTCCACACGTACTCAGTTGTCTGCCGTTTTGTGACTTTAAACAGGTGGGTATAAACCCGTTTGTAGACTCTGGGGCAGATGAGAATTTTATTGCCGCAGATTTTGTTAAACTAGATAAGATTCCTGTTGTGTCACTTACAGCACCTCGTAAGGTAAATGCTCTAGACGGTAGGTTGTTGTCTGTAATTTCTCACCACACTGTTCCTTTATCTCTACCTATCTCTGGTAACCACCATGAGCTTATCAGTTTTTTTGTTATGCCTGCTCCTCATACTCCTGTGGTTTTAGGTCTCCCCTGGTTTAGACTGCACAATCTCAACATTGACTGGACACAGAGCACAATCATTAGCTGGAGTGTAGCATGTCACAATAATTGTCTAAGATCTGCTGTTCCAGCCTTGAGCCCTCCTGCCATTGTTCCTTCCGTCTCTCCTGATCTTTCTAGGGTTCCTCCTTGTTATCATAACTTGGCTGAGGTATTCAGCAAACATCAAGCTCTCTCTCTCCCACCACATCGTCCCTATGACTGCCACATAGACTTACTGCCTGGGTCCCCTCTCCCCTCCAGCCGCCTTTACAACCTCTCCCGTCCCGAGAGAGAGACTATAGAGAGGTACATACAGGAGTCATTGGCAGCAGGTATCATTCGCACCTCTTCCTCCCCTGTAGGTGATGGGGGTTTTTTTGTGTCTAAGAAAGACAAGACTTTGCGCCCCTGCATTGACTATCGTGGTCTGAACACTATCCCCAGGATACATGTCGAAGCGTCCTTGGGCAAGACACTGAACCCCATGTTGCCCCCCCAGTGTATCATTGGGGGTATGAATGTGTGTGAATGATTAGAAAGCACATAGTTATGTGTATCTTAAGAGGTGCTGTATGAGTGGGGTGAATGCGGCATGTAGTGAAGTGCTTTGAGTGGTCAGTTAGACTAGAAAAGCGCTATACAAGTACAAGTCCATTTACCATATCACTGTCAAGAATAAATATCCCCTGCCACTGTTGGATTCAACCTTTCACTCCCTTCACCAAGCCACTGTCTTTTCTAAACTAGATCTTCGGAATGCATACCATCTTGTCCGTAAATCGAGAGGGGGATGAGTGGAAAACTGCGTTCAACACACCTCTTGGCCATTTCGAGTACTTGGTCATGCCTTTTGGGTTAACTAATGCACCAGCAGTTTTTCAATCCTGAGTTAATGATGTACTCCGTGACATGCTCAACTATTTTGTTTTTGTTTATCTGGACGACATTTTAGTTTTTTCTAGCACACTGGAGGAACATAGCAAGCATGTCAGACTAGTTCTCTAAAGGTTGCTTGAGAACAGACTATTTGTCAAGGCTGAGAAGTGCGAATTTCATGTCCAGTCAGTCTCCTTTTTGGGCTTTGTCATTGAAAGGGGACAGATTCGCCCTGATCCAGCCAAGGTAAGGGCGGTGGTTGAGTGGCCAGTACCTGAAAACCGCAAGCAACTTCAGCGTTTCCTTGGTTTTGCTCATTTTTACCGGCGCTTTATTATGAATTTTAGTAAGGTAGCTGCACCACTCACCCAACTTACCTCCACCTCCAGCCCTTTTACCTGGACCTCTGAAGCTGCCCAGGCATTCTCAAAACTTAAAGAGCTGTTTTCCTCTGCGCCTGTTCTCATCCACCCTGATACCTCTAAGCAGTTCGTAGTGGAGGTGGATGCCTCTGACAGTGGTGTGGGAGCAGTGCTTTCACAAATCTCAGAACAGAAATTGCATCCTTGCGCCTATTTTTCTCGCCGGCTGTCTCCGGCTGAGCGCAACTATGACGTGGGTAACCGAGAGCTTTTAGCAGTCGTTCTGGCATTAGAAGAGTGGAGACACTGGCTGGAGGGGGCAGAAATTCCATTTGTGGTTTGGACGGACCATAAGAACTTGGCCTACCTTCAGCAAGCCAAACGTCTTAATTCTCGACAGGCCAGATGGGCACTTTTCATAGGCCTATTTAATTTTACTCTCTCTTACAGACCTGGTTCCCGTAATTTAAAGCCTGATGCCCTTTCCCGTCAGACAGAGAGACAGACATTGACTGATCCATCTGAGTCTGTGCTCCCTCCAAGCTGTTTTGTGGGGGCGGTCCATTGGGAGGTTGAGCAGCAGGTTAAGAGGGCCCTTTCCCGTTGTCCCCGTCCAGAGATTGGACCACCTAACTGTTTGTTCGTTCCCGAGAACGTTAGATCTCAGGTGCTGCAGTGGGGGCACTCCTCCAAATTGGCTTGCCATCCTGGGGCGGCACGCACACTTGAGCTTATTCGACAGCGGTTCTGGTGGCCCACGCTCGTCCGTGACACCAATCAGTTTGTGGGAAGGCCTCGCACCAACGGCCCGCTGGCTTACTGAACCCTCTCCCCATCCCTTCAAGGCCTTGGTCTCACATCGCGGTGGATTTTGTCTCTGGTCTGCCTCCTTCTGCAGGTAACTCTGTCATCCTTACTATTATTGATCATTTTCCTAAGGCTGTGCATTTTGTGCCACTGTCAAAGCTCCCTTCTGCTCTAGAGACTGCTGAGCTCTTAGTTCACCATGTTTTTCATCTCCATGTTATCCCCATGGACATAGTTTCTGATCAGGTACCCCAGTTTTCTTCCCAGGTTTGGCGAGCATTGGGGGCAAGGGTTAGTTTATCGTCTGGGTACCATCCTCAGTCAAATGGCCAGACAGAACGGGCCAACCAGGACCTGGAGGCCGCTTTAAGATGTGTGTGTGCACGTAACCCGTCCTCCTGGAGTGTTCAGCTACCTTGGGTAGAGTATGCTCATAACAGTCTCTCCACATCTGCTACTGGTATGTCGCCATTCATGGTGATGTATGGTTTTCAACCCCCTTTTGTTCCCTTCCCAGGAGGATGATGTGTCCGTTCCTTCTATACAGGAACACTTGCGATGGGTTCGCAGAGTGTGGCGGGAGGCTCGGGCTGCTTTAGTTAGGTCCGGTGCCAGGAACCGATGGTTGGCGGACCGTCGGCGTTCGCCCACTCCTAATTATCGGCCTGGGCAGATGGTGTGGTTATCCACCAGGTACCTGCCTTTGCAGGTAGACTCCCGTAAGCTGGCTCCTCGTTTCATTGGTCCTTTTGCAGTGGTCAGAATCATTAATCCCTCGGCTGTACGCCTTAAGCTCCCAGACTCCCTTAAGGTGCACCCCACATTTCATGTATCCCTCTTAAAGCCAGTCACCTCTTGTGCACTTGGCCCTCCAGCTGAACCTTCTCCTCCCCCCCTAGTCGTGGATGGCCATCCTGCTTACTTCGTTAGTCAGATTCTGAATGTCAGACGTCGTAGCAGGACCACTCACTCATCACAGACTTCTACAGAGCCCACCCTAACAAGCCTGGTGGGCCGCCTAAAGGCGGTCGTCGGAGGGGGGGTACTGTCACAGCCACAGCTGTGACACCTGGTTCTTAACTCACCTGTGGTCCATCTTCCTTTGATTGCCCCGTTAGTTTAAATATCTGGTCTTCTCTGCCATTCTTCGCTCGTGTGTTAATGTATTTGTTGCCTGCTTGGTTCACAAGCTGGATCCTGACCTTTAGTGATTTTGTGGATTATTTTCAGTTCTTGGATTACCTTGGTTTTTTGTTTCTGTCCTGCTGGCCGACTTCCCTGCTCACCAGGCCAGGTTTTTCCTCTGTGTGAGATTTTCTGTTATCCAATAAACCTTTGTTTGAACTAAGACTTCTTGTTTCTCCTGACACTCCCACACTTCATTAGGGTGTGACACTCTGAAGCTCCTTGGTATAATTCACAGCTGCTTTAAAGCAGACTGCAAGAAAGTTGGAGAGACAGTGGCGTTCCTCTAATTTAGAAGAGTCTCAATTAGTCTGGAAAGATAGTTTAATAACGTATAAGAAAGCACTTCGTAAAGCTAGAACTGCTTATTATTCATCATTGATAGAAGAGAATAAGAATAATCCCAGGTTTCTTTTCAGCACTGTTGCCAGGCTGACAAAGAGTCCGAGCTCTGTTGAGCCATTTATTCCTTTAACTCTCAGCAGTGATGATTTCATGAGGTTCTTTATCAATAATTTTTTTTTATGTAAGAGAGAAGATTAATGGAATCCTTCCCACTATTATCACTGATGTATCATCAAGTGCAGCAGCTTTAGAAGTATCTTTAGAACCTGATTTGTATTTAGACGGCTTCTGCCCAGTTGATCTCTCTGAGCTAACAACAGCAATAGTCTCTTTTAAACCATGAACTTGTATTTTAGACCCAATCCCAACCAGACTGTTCAAGGAGGTTTTCCCCTTAACTGACACTTCCATATTGGATTTGATCAATCAGTCTTTGTTGACAGAATATGTACCTCAGACTTTTAAGGTTGCTGTAATTAAACCTTTACTTTAAAAACCTACTCTTGATTCAGAAGTGTTGGCTAATTATCGACCTATATCCAATCTCCCTTTTTTTGTCTAAAGTTCTTGAAAAAGTAGTTGCAGTTCAACTTTGTGATAATTTACATAGAAATAATCTGTTTGAAGAGTTTCAGTCAGGATTCAGAGTGCATCATAGCACAGAAACAGCACTGGTGAAAGTTACCAATGATCTCCTCTTAGCCTCTGATAGCGGACTTGTTTTTGTGCTTGTCCTGTTGGATCTCAGAGCTGCATTTCATACGATCGATCACAGCATTCTGTTACAGAGACTTGAACTTGTTAATGGAATTAAAGGAACTGCATTAGTCTGGTTTAAGTCATATTTATCTGATAGATTCCAGTTTGTTCTTGTAAATGGAGAATCTTCCTCACACGTTGGAGTAAGTCATGGAGTTCCTCAGGGTTCTGTGCTTGGACCAATTCTTTTTACTTTGTACATGCTTCCATTAGGTAACATTATTAGACAGCATGGCATACATTTCCATTGCTATGCTGATGATACTCAGCTGTACTCTATGAAACCAGATGAAACCAATAGGTTGGTCAGAGTACAAGCCTGTCTTAAAGACATAAAGACATGGATTACTCAGAACTGTCTGCTTTTAAATTCAGACAAAACTGAAGTTGTTCTCTTTGGACCTGAGCTCATCAGGGAGAAATTGTCTAGTTATATAGTTACTCTAGATGGTATTTCCTTGGCTTCTAGTTCTACAGTGAGGAACCTTGGAGTTATTTTTGACCAGAATTGATCATTTGACGCACATATAAAACTGGTTTCTAGGACTGCCTTCTTTCACCTTCGTAATATTGCTAAAATCAGGAACATCCTGTCTCAGGGTGATGCAGAGAAACTAGTTCATGCATTTGTTACTTCAAGATTGGACTACTGTAATTCCTTATTATTGGGCTGTCCCACATATTCTCTGAAAAGCCTCCAGCTGATCCAAAATGCTGCAGCCAGAGTTCTGATGAGAACTAACAGGAGAGATCATGTTTCTCCAGTTTTAGCTTGTCTTCATTGGCTCCCTGTTGAATTCAGAATAGAATTTAAGATTCTTCTCCTCACATATATATATATATATATATGATGATATATATATCCTATATATATCATTGGTAACTTTCACCAGTGCTGTTTCTGTGCTATGATGCACTCTGAATCCTGACTGAAACAGATTATTTCTATGTAAATGATCACAAAGTTGAACTGCAACTATTTTTTCAAGAACTTTAGACAAAAAAGGGAGATTGGATATAGGTCGATAATTAGCCAACACTTCTGAATCAAGAGTAGGTTTTTTAAGTAAAGGTTTAATTACAGCAACCTTAAAAGTCTGAGGTACATATCCTATCAACAAAGACCGATTGATCAAATCCAATATGGAAGTGTCAATTAAGGGGAAAACCTCCTTGAACAGTCTGGTTGGGATTGGGTCTAACATACAAGTTGATGGTTTAGAAGAGACTATTGCTGTTGCTAGCTCAGAAAGATCAACTGGACAGAAGCTGTCTAAATACAATTCAGGTTCGAAAGATACTTCTAAAGCTGCTCTACTTGATGATATATCAGTGATGATAGTGGGAAGGATTCCATTAATCTTCTCTCTGATAGAAACAATCTTATTGATAAAGAATCTCATGAAATCATCACTGCTGAGAGTTAAAGGAATACATGGCTCAACAGAGCTCGGACTCTTTGTCAGCCTGGCAACAGTGCTGAAAAGAAACCTGGGATTATTCTTGTTCTCCTCTATCAATGATGAATAATAAGCAGTTCTAGCTTTACGAAGTGCTTTCTTATACGTTATTAAACTATCTTTCCAGACTAATTGAGACTCTTCTAAATTAGAGGAACGCCACTGTCTCTCCAGCTTTCTTGCAGTCTGCTTTAACGCACGCAGCTGTGAATTATATCAAGGAGCCAACCTCTTCTGACTGATTACCTTCCTTTTCAGAGGGGCAACATTGTCCAGTGTTGTACGCATTGAAGCTATAGTGCTGTCAACAAGAGAGTCAAGTTCTACTGGAGTAAAATTTAGGTAGCCGTCCTCTGTCATATCAGCACATGGCAGTGAAGAAAAGGATGATGAAATCAACTCTTTAAATCTGGTTACAGCATTCTCTGACAGACACCTTCTATATGTAGAATTCTTCTCAGAAACCGTGTAGACAAGTAATGTAAATTCAAAAGTTATTAAAAATGGTCAGACAAGACAGGGTTATGAGGGAACACTGTTAACTGTTCACTCTCAATGCCATAAGTCAGCACAAGGTCAAGGGTATGATTAAAGCAGTGAGTAGGTCTGTGAACACTTTGAGAAAATCCAATAAAGTCTAATATAGAATTAAAGTTAATATTTAGGCTGTCATTTTCAACATCTACATGAATATTAAAGTCACCCACTACAATGACTTTATCTGTACTCAGCACTAACTGGGATAAAAACTGAGAATTCAGACAGAAACTCAGAATAAGGGTCAGGTGGATGATACACAACAACAAACACAAGAGGTTTTTGTGATTTCCACTTTGGGTGGGAAAAACTGAGAATCAGAGATTCAAAAGAGCTAAAACTAATCTTGGGTCTAGGACTGATTAGTAACCCTGATCTGAGGATAGCTGCCACTCCTCCTCCTCTGTCTGTGGTTCGAGGAACGTGAACATTTAAATAGTCAGAGGGAGTTGATTCATTAATGCTAACATGATCCTCCTGCTGCAGCCAGGTTTCTGTAAGACAAAATATATCAATATGATGATCACAAATCAAATCATTCACTGACAGAGACTTCGAAGGGAGAGATCTAATATTCAGCAAACCACATTTAATAGTTTGATGTTTTTGTTCAGTTAAAGTTTTTGTTTTAAATTTTTTTTGCAAAAGAGGATTTGCTCCTTTTGTGTTTTTTGATTGGGGGGGGGCGCAGCCTCAGGTGGGAAGCCGCAGAGAAGTGTGTAAGACTACAACTCTGCATCCTGGTCTCAACCCTGGGTTGTCATGTTTTTGGATGACTAATAAATTCGTCCATATTTCTAGAAATGAGAGCCGTTCCTTTCAAAGTGGGATGGATGCCGTTGTAGCCCACGTTGTTTGCTGGACACCATCGAGACAACCAGCGATTGAATGAGGACATGCGGCTAAACATGTCATCACTGGTCAGATTTGGCAGGGGTCCAGAGAAAACTACGGTGTCCGACATTGTTTTGGCAAAATTACACACCGATGCAACATTAATTTTAGTGACCTCCGATTGGCGTAACCGGGTGTCATTACCGCCGACGTGAATAACTATTTTACCGTATTTACGTTTATCCTTAGCCAGCAGTTTTAAATAGGATTCTATGTCGTCTGCTCTGGCCCCTGGAATACAGTAGACTATGGTCGCTGGTGTCGCTAATGCCACGTTTCTGACTATAGAGGGTTTTGTCCTCAGCGGGTGTGTCGCTGAGTGGGGAAAATCTATTTGAAACGTGGACAGGTTGATGGTGAACCACGGGCTTGACTTTAGGATTATGACTCCTCTTCCTGACAGTCACCCAGCCACTCTTAAGTCCCGGCTGCTCGGGATCTGCTCGGGGACGACTAACAGAGCTAGCTACGCTAGGTGGCTCCGCACTGACTAAAGGGGCCTGGCTCGCTATCGGGTGGTTTTCAACAGTGCAGAGCCGAGCTTCCAATTCAGATAACCTTGCCTCCAAAACTACAAAAAGACTACATTTGTTACATGTACCATTACTACTAAAGGAGGCAGAGGAGTAACTAAACATCTGACACACGGAGCAGGTGAAAGCAGGAGATAGAGGAAGAGAACTGGTAGCCATGCTAAGCTAGAGAACCAGACACACCGCTAAAAAGTGAAAAATAGAAACTACAGATCTGTAAGAGTGAGCGTTAGAATATAACAAGTATGGGATAGAGTTAACTATGCAAGATGTGTAAATTATAGGGAGAAATAAGGTGATTATTAGTAGTTCAAGAGGAGCGAGAACTGTCATAGTGAACACACACAAAGCAACAGGAAGTGATGCAATACGTCTTACCGCAAAGCAAAGCCTAACATCTTCTTCTTCTTCTTCTTTGGTGTTTAATGGCAGCTGGCATCCTTGGTGTTGCATATGCCGCCATCTACTGGACTAAATTTCTCTCTTTTTTTCCTTCATATTTCTTCTTTTCTATATTCTTTTAATTATTCCAGTATTTACCAAGAATCTTATTGTTATTCTCCTCCCTTCCTTAGACTTAGCAGATTCTACTATGTTTTTCAAATTATATTCTGTTATTCCTGCCCTCTGCAGCCCTATCTTCATTATTTCCCTCTCCCTTCCATATCTGGGACATGCTATCAACACATGTTCCACTGTTTCCTTCTCCCCACAGCTACACTGCCCAGTTGGATGTTTCCCCATTATCTTAAGTGTATTATTCAGTTTACAATGACCTATTCTTATCCTGCTAATAATTACTTGTTCTGTTCTGTTCTGTCCATAACACCCTGCCTCTCCTGCTACACTTTGTAATTTATATAAATGTCTTCGTTTTTCCTGATTCTTCCAATATTGATTCCACTGATTGTTTATTTCTTTCCATATTAAACTTTTCTCTTCTGTTTTTGATAATTTTACTTTCATTTCCACCACCTCTTTCTTTACTGCATCCTTAGCAGCTTTGTCTGCTTTTTCATTTCCATTTATTCCTACATGAGCTGGTACCCACATGAACACTATTTCCCTCCCCTGTTGCATTAACCTGGATGTTTTTAACTGTATTTCATATAAAATTTCCTGATGTGTTTTTGCTGTTCCGCTTTTAATACTTAAGAGTGATGAAAATGAATCGCTACATATAACTATTCTCCTATCCCTCACCCCCTCCAACCATTCAATTGCTATCAATATTGCACATAATTCTACTGCATATATACTTAAATGATGTGATGTTCTTTTTGAAATTGTCTTATTATAAATGGGAACCACCATTGCTGCTGCTGTTACTTCTGTTGCCTGTTCTTTGGACCCATCTGTATATATATACACATATTCTCCATATTTTTCCTCCACATAGTTATAAAATTCCTGCACTAGATCTGCTGTTTTATTTCTTTCCTTGATGTTCCACATGTTTAAGTCTACATTTGTTTCTTGTAGCATCCATTTTGGTATTGTTGTCCAAAGAACTGTTGGGCTGAATTCCACATGTTGTATTTTTAGTTGTTCTGCTAAACCCTCACTGACCCACCCAAAACTCGTTTTTTCCTCCTTCCCCTTTTCCCAGCACATCTCCAGAACTCTCTTTGCTGGATGTTCTTCTTTGTGTCCTTTTAAATTTATCCAGTAGTTGGCTTTTAGCTGTTTTCTTCTGAGCCCTAGTGGCATTTCTCCTGCTTCAACCTGTAGTGAACATATTGGTGCTGTTTTTATTGCTCCGAGACAAGTTCTTAATGCTCTGGCTTGACTTATATCTATTTGCGAGAGTACTGATTTTGCTGCCGATCCATATCCCACACAACCGTAATCTATTCTAGACCTTATTAATGTTATGTATATGTATTTTAATGCTGTAAAATCCGCACCCCACTCTAACCCAGCCAAACACCTCATAATATTCAATACTTTCTTACTTCTCTCTACAATTCCCTTCACATGCTCCCTCCATGTTAATCTAGAATCCATTATCATTCCTAAGAATCGAAAGCTGCTTACTCTCTCTAAGTTCTTTCTGTACAAGTTTAACTTTTTATTTTCACTAATTTTCTTTTTTGAGAAGAACATTACTTTACTTTTCTCCACTGAAAATTTAAAACCCCACTCTTCTCTCCATTTCTCCACTTGATCTATCCCTTCCTGTAGTTTCTTAACTATGTGATCTATGTTGCCTCCCCTCTTCCATAATGCCCCATCATCTGCAAACAAAGATCTTCCCATTCCTGCTGGTATACTGTCGAATATATCGTTTATCATTATTGTAAATAGCGTTGGACTTATCACACTCCCCTGCGGTGTGCCATTCTCTACCACATAGCTCTCTGACACCTCCGACCCTATTTTAACTTGTATAACTTTTTCATTTAAAAAATCCATAGTCCAGTTAAACATGTTTCCCTCAATTCCCATTCGATGCATTTTAATTAGCAATCCCTCTCTCCACAACATGTCATATGCCTTTTCCACATCAAAAAACACTGCTGCCACTGTTTCTCCATTTACTTGTGCTTTTCATCTTCAATGCATACAACTGGATCAATAGGGCTCCGACCTCTTCTAAACCCACTCTGATGTCTAGTTACCAATCCCCTTCTTTCTATATAATACATCATTCTTTCATTTATCATTCTTTCCATTATCTTACCTATATGGGATGTTAGTGCTATGGGCCTGTAATTTATTGTCTTACTATGATCTTTCCCCAGCTTCCTAATTGGTACTATTATTGCCTCCTTCCAACTTCGTGGTACTTTCCCCTCTTTCCAGACTTTATTGAATAATGTTAATATCTTTGTTAATCCCCCCTCACTTAAATGTTTGATCATAGTGTAACATATCCCATCTTTGCCTGGCGCACTCCTTCTTGTATTCTCTATTGCTCGTTTCATTTCTCTAATTGTAAATGGTACATCTATTTCGTTTTCTCTACTTTCTTTTCTTATTAACACCTCCCCGTTTTCGTCTCTCTTTTTCTTCTTTCCATTTCTTCCCTCCTCAGTTAAATTATTTGAACTGTGCACCGCAACAAAAGTTTTAACCATTAATTCCGCCTTTTCTTTATTAGTTATAGCCACTTCCTCTCCAGAACTCAGGACTGGATAAGTCCAACCCTTCCTATCCCCACCCATTTTCCTCAACATTCCCAATACTTCTCCTATCTTAGTTTTGCTCCCAATCGATCCACAAAATTTCCTCCAATACGACCTCTTTGCTTGTCTTATTGTTTTCCTTACCATTGCTTGTGCTTGCTTATATTGAATCATGTGTTGAAAGTTATGGTACCTTTTAACTAATTTAAACGCTTTATTTCTACTTTTTATTGCTTGTTTACATTTTTTATCCCACCATGGTACTAACTTGTTTTTCTTTCTCCCTGAACTTTTTATACATCTGTTTGCTGCTGATATAATCCCCTGCTTTATGTCCCTCTCCATCATTTCCACCTCCACATTATCATTAACCCAATCCAGATTTTTTTCACTTTCCTTTGTAAACTCTATCCAATTTGCTTTTTCTAAGATCCATCTTCCCCCTACTCTCTCCGTGTCCTGTACTGTCTCTATATTTATTTTATTATATATAGGGTAGTGATCACTTCCTATGGTCCCTTTTTGATACACATTCCAGTCATACAGTGGTGCTAATACATTCGTCACTATTGTCAGGTCTATAGCCGACTCCTTCCCAGTATTTACATCTGTCCTTGTCCCTCTTCCATCATTCACACAAACCAGATTCTGTCCATCTAACATTTCTTCTACTATTTCTCCATTACTGTCATTTTTCTCACTCCCCCACAATGTATTATGAGCATTAAAATCTCCACACCACACTGTATTTCCATTGCTCTTGCCCCCCATTTCTTCCAGTTTCTTTATATCGAACTTCCTGCATGGGTTATAAAAATTTATTATTGCCAACTTTCTCTTCCCTATCCATATTTCTATTATAATAGTCTCCATCTCAACTCCTATATCGATAACCCTGTAAGGAATGCCCTCTTTAACAAACGTGACACACCCACCTCCTACCCCTTCTTCCCTGTCCCTTCTGACTGCCATGTATCCTGTGATAATAAAATCTAAATTTGGTTTTAACCATGATTCCCGTATGCACAATATGTCTGGTTTTTCCTGCTGACTATATATGAATTGTTTAAATTCCTGACCATTAGCAATTAGACTTCTTGCATTCCATTGAAGGATTATCATTATTATTAATACTATCCAATACATGATGAATCTTGGCTGGCCTGAACACTTAACTCATCTCTCACTTCTTCCCATCGTATCCCTCTCATACCCAGATGATGTACTGCTGCTTTGACTATGATTTATATTCTTTCGGTTTTAGATTTAACATCTGCAGTCGCATTTATGACCCCTGCTACAAATGTCACCAATCTTTTTTTCTCCTCCACCATTTTCTTTTCAATTTCTTGCCCAACATCCGTCACCACTTGTTTCTCTCTATGCTTCTGCTTATCATTCTCCTTTCCCGCTCTCCTGGCAGCTTCAGCATACGATATTTTCTCATTCACTTTCATCCACTGCACTGTTATCTCTTTCTTCATAACCTCACATCCCCAGTACGCTACACTATGTTCTCCTCCACAGCTACAGCATTTTGGTTTCACACCTGTCCCACATTTCCCATATTCATGGTCCCCTCCACACCTTGCACACCTTCTTTTCCCTGTGCACCTGCTAGCAATATGTCCGTACTCTTGACAGTTAAAGCACCTCATTGGTTTTGGGACAAATTCTCTAACACTATACTTTACAAATCCAAAATAAATTTCTTTTGGGATCGTTTTTGCATCGAATTCTATAACCACTGTTTCTGATTCTTTTTTCTCAGGCCCTCTTGTCATTCTTTTAACATCTTTAACTGTTGTATTTCTTACTCTCATGTTTTCTATTACAACTTTCATACTGATTCCAAGGGGAACCCCTGTTATCACTCCCTTACATCCAAAACTTCTTTGCTCTCCAACTCTCACCGTTTTTGTAACTTTCATTTTTCCTACACTCACCATTTTCCGAGCTTTTTCCACTTGTGTATCTGTGTTGCACCCGATTAGCAAGTTTCCATCTCCTAACACTTTAGCGTATTTGACTTCTCCTACTTGTGTTCTGATTATTTTTGTAATTTTTAATGGATCCATTTTTTTAACTCCCCCTTCACCTTCAAATCTCACTACAACATTAAAGTTTCCCTTCTTCCTATTCCTTTCCTCATCTTCCTGTCCCTCACTCTCCGTGTCTTCTACGCTATCTTTATCTTCTTTCTTTCTCTTTCTCCCACTTTCCCCTTTACCCCTTCCTCCTCTCCCTACTTGCTCCCACTCACCACCCTCTTTATCAATCTCAAACTCCTCTTCACTCATCTCCGTATTGTTACAGCTCTCTTTATCCCCCTCCATTTTACACCCGCTTACCAAAAGTAGCGCTAGGATATCGCTACCGGACCTGTACAGGCCGTCGGCCGATATCCCCCACTCTACTCTCCGTAAGTTACTTTTCTACCTACCTACTATACTCTAGTGATGATGTTAAACACTCCTTATTTCACTTTTTTCCTCTCGTGTTGTTTTTGAATTTACCGCACTCCACCAAACTATCCTTCCGCCCAAAGCCTAACATGACAGCAGATGGGCCATAAAACAGACGTCTGGTAAGTTGAATGCAATAAACAACACAGTCTGGAACACCCTCCCCATAACCCCACACCCATCCCATCCTCCTCAGCACCTACAGGAACAAGGTGCATACCGTTACCCTTCCAAAACAAATCCGCACATTTAGTGCCTCTGTGGAGAAACTCCAGAGCCTACTGCTCAGGCTCCTGGCCTTATTTACCTAATTTCCTTTAGTTAATGAGCCTAATTGATAAATGAGTATTTGAAGCGATTATGTTTACAGAGTGGAACCCTGTACCTTCTTCCTGAGTTTAATAATGTGTATTCTGGACTGAACACATGTGATGTGTCAGTGGGGATGTTTTTGGCCTGCTTGATAGCAGCCTGCTCAAAATGTAGTGATGGGATACTTGATTCCTTTTACTGACTCGAGTTTGTATGAGTCACTCACTAAAGTTAATCTAAATTACTAAAGTAAGTAATTTGAATCAGTCACCCAGAGTGTGACTGATTCACGGAATGTACAAACAAATTCCAAACCACTCCAGTCCCCAAATCATTGTGAAAAAGACTAAAAATCAAGAAGTCTCAGAGGCGAAACATTTATTTTTCTTTCTTTCTCTCTAAATAAATGCAAATAAGCCAAACAGCCAATAAATTAACATTCAGTGCGAAACAGAGCAGAATTATAAAAAGAACATTTAAATTGCATTTTTGCGTTGCAAAAATAATAATATTCTAACATTCAACAGTGCACCATTAGAAAAAATGCTAATGGGAGGAAGTCTCACCATAAATTTTACTTCCTACAACTTTCATTAATAATAACTAAAAACAGTAATGACAATAATAATGTATTTTATTTTTATGTCACGAAGAGTAAGCTGTTTTAAACCAGAAGAGTCTTGAGTTAAGACTTGAAAACAGAAAGAGAATTGATGTTTCTGATGTCTGGTGGTAGAGAGTTCAAGTGCTTGGAAGCAGAGCAACCGAAAGCCCTGCACCCCATTGTTGCGAGTTGGGAGGTAGGGACAGTGAGAGGAAGAGAGGAGGAGGATCTGAGGGTGCGGGACAGGGTGCCAATGTGGACAAGGTCAGACAAAGATGGTGGAGAGAGGTGATGGATGACCTTAAGTGTACTTAAGGTATCAAGTATTTTGAAATGAATGCCAAGTTTTAGTGGGAGTCGGTGAAGCTGCTGCAAAACAGGTGTACAAAAGGGTGGATGGCAAAGCTAAGCGCTCCACCCCAACTGAATGAAAAGCTGATCTTAAGAGTTAATTCCGCCAAATAACATTTAACAGCCTCCAACCACTGTAATGACCGAGCTCCATCATATCTTAAAGATCTCATTGTAGGGTATTTTCCTAACAGAGCACTTTGCTCCCAAACTGCAGGTTTACTTGTGGTTCCCAGAGTTTCTAAAAGTAGAATGGGAGGTAGAGCCTTCAGTTATCAGGCCCCTCTCTTGTGGAATAAGCTGCCAGTAAATGTTCGGGAAGCAGACACCCTTTCCACTTTTAAGATTAGGCTTAAAACTTTCCTTTTTGATAAAGCTTATTAAGCTTATTAAGATTATGGTTATTAACTTGAGTTTCCCTGTTCCAACAGGTATCCTTTGAATGGCGTTATGGTGTTTTTCCCCCCTCTTTTCCCTCTTTTCTGTCTTCTCAAACCCCAGCTGGTCGAGGCGGATGGCCACCCTTCCTGAGTCTGGTTCTGCCAGAGGTTTCTTCCTGTTAAAAGGGAGTCGTTCCTTTCCACAGTCGCCACAGGCACGCTCAGGACGGGAGATTGGACTGAAGACAAGTTTCGGTGCAATCTGTTGGTTTCCTTAGCTAGGATATTGTTTTTTGAATTGGCTCTATATGAATTAATTGGATTATTTTGAAATTAATGAATTGGATTTAATTGGATTATAATTATAATGAACTGAATTCCAATTGGCTTGAATTGGACTATATTATTTAAGTGCCTTGAAATGACAATTGTTGTAATTTGGCACTATATAAATAAAATTGAATCAGAATCAGTTTTAGTTTAGTGGAAGGGGCTACTGGGTGCGGAGCTGATTGTAGAGTCTGACTGAATTGAATTGAATTGAATTAAGGAATATGTCTGAATTATATCCTGACGTGTCCTAAAAGAAGATTAGTTAGGGAATAAGAGGTGGTAAAGACCTCTTCCTGGAAGTGAAGTACTAGTAACCTCTCCTTCCTTGTGGGCGGCTGTAGCTCAGGAGGAAGAGCAGTCACCCACCCAAGGTCGGTGGTTCGACTCTGGCTTCCCCAGAATGCATGTCGAAGCGTCCTTGGGCAAGACACTGAACCCCACGTTGCCCCCCCAGTGTATCATTGGGGGTATGAATGTGTGTATGAATGATTAGAAAAGCACGTAGTTATGAATCTTAAGACGTGCTGTATGAATGTGTGTGAGTGGGGTGAATGCAGCATGTAGTGAAGCGCTTTGAGTGGTCAGCTAGACTAGAAAAGCGCTATACAAGTACAAGTCCATTTACCATTTACCAAGATAGCTTAGCAGTTCCAGACCCAGCCAGACTGATGTTCAGTCAGAAGCAGACGATTGCAGAACTGGTGACGGGACGGGACTGGACTGAATGAACTGTATTACATTATTATTATGATTGTTTGACTATTCCTGATTTTCATTTATTCTTATTTTCATTTATTATTCATTAATTGCATTTATTAATTTTTTAATTTAATATTCATTTAATATGTTTGTGTATTCATTTTGTGTTTATTGATCACACATATGTCCATTGCCAGTCATCTGAATCAACTGTTCGGAGTGCGACCTTTGATACTGACTGAGTAATTAAGTGGCCGGTCGCCAAGTGGGGATGGGGCTATGAAGAATTTCCCCGTAAATAAGAACATGAGTTACAGCAAATGGGTTTTTCGCTCCTAAGCACTGCGAACAGGGGAAGATTTTAATGTTAAAGATTTAAAATAAGATGAGTTACGAGATGATGAATTTTTACAGTGTTTAGTCCTTATTTTCTCATAGCATAAACAGGAGGGAAATGTTAGAAAAATGATGGAGTCATACTATGAGAAAAGCTGCAAGAATAAAGGTTCATGTGATGGGGGAAGGCTTCCTCCTATCTTTTGGTTCTCATAACACTGTGTAGCAAGCAAAATTGTTTTTGACTGTCCGAACTCGTTTTCCCATAACATTTAATAGCTAGTAATGTTAGTTTCAGATAATATTGTGTGGCCAGTAAATATAGATAATATAAATAGCAATAATACCATTTTGTCAGTCAGACAACTCTGAGCCAGCTTCCTGACAGGTTGTGCGGACCTGTCTCTTTCTTGCAAGAAATAAATGTTTTGTGTTCATCGTATCCAGCGACTCTGAGCCTAATTTTGAGAGAATTTTTCTGACATGTGGTGAATAGTTTTTTTTTTTTTGTGATTATACTAGCAGAAGAATTCGGAATTAAGTGAAGCTTATGGAGGGATTTGTGAGGTAGACAAGGAGTTGCAAGGTCCAAGGTTTTTTTTATTTGCCATTTGTGCATTAAAAAATAGTCCAGACACATTGGAATTCTTGTGCAGAGGCTCTCTCTGCACCTGAGGAAGGCTCGTCACAAGGATATTTTTTTCGAAGGTAAGTTACAAGTGCTGTTAACATAACGTATACATACAATGTTAATCGACAATCGGCTCGTGATAAATTTCATAGTAAGCTTATAAATAAAATTAAAAAAAAAAAAAGCTTTCCACATACTCCTAGCGCAAATGGGCTACTAACTTAAGGCTAAAATTAGCTTTGTTATGCTAACGTGAATTCATTCTGTTTTTACAAAAAATATGCATCTGGCAGACAAGGCCAAGTTGAACATATGCGTTCCTCATCCGTCACTCATATTTGGGGCATGTGTATGTTCATTGTACTTTAGCAAATTCTGAGAAATAAAGCCACAATTGATAGTAGAATGTTTTTGGTTTTATTGGAGTAATGAACATTGATTCCACTGTTCCCACTTTATCTGTGTGTAATGCACAATCCTTAGGTCAGAAAGTATTTGCCGTTGGGTGGAAACCTTATATGTCTAAAACCTTTATTATTGTAATTATTGGTGAAAATAGCCAATCTGCAAGCTCACAATGTGTTGCAATGTGTTGAATTTATAGATCTGCAATTTTCACAACTTATGTGTGACACGGTCCAACAGCAATCTCCAATATTTATAGACCTAAATTAATTTGTTAAAAGACTATATTTCGTTTTTCTTTTTTTTTACTAAAACTGACTAAAACTTTTTTTAACTTTTTTTTTACTAAAACTGGACTAAAACTATCACATATAAAAGTGACTAAAATTTGTTTTAAACTAATAAGCATTTCAATCCAAAATCTAAGATGGTCATCAAAAACACTGTATTGCACATGCAGTACTTGATATGAAAAGTGACTAGGCTATGAACAAGTTGTCAATTGTGATGGAAAAACTGTCAGCTTTGGATTTTGTTCTCGTCAGGAGAAATTCAGCTGTAACACAGTTTAGTTTAAGAAAATTAGAGGAAAACCAGGATTTTAGTTCACTGATACAGTGAGTGAACTAAAGGAAGGAGGAAGGTGGGAGGCTGGAATTAGCTATACTGGAGAGAAAGAGCTGGGTGTTGTGTGCATAGCAGTGAAAATTAAAATTATATTTATGGAAAATATTGAAGAGGGGCAGGAGAAAGGATGAAGAGAAGGGTCCCCAGGCCAAATCCCTGGGGGACACCCGTGGTAACACGGGAGGGCTGAGAATTGAGAGATTTTAGTTGGATGTACTGAGTGTGACCTGAGAGGTAAGATTTAAACCATTCTATAGGGATGTGGGTGAAACGTGGGTGAGAATAGTGTGAGATACAGCTCCGAAGGCGGCATTATGATCAAGGAGGATGAGAATGATAAGTAAACCAGAATGAGCTGCCATGAGGAGGTCATTGGTGATTTTGAGTGCTGTTTCAGTGCTATGGAGGGAGTGGGAACAAAGTTGGAATTATTCATACAAGTTGAAGTTGGTTAAATTGGTGTGGATTCGTCTTGCAACTATTTTGGAAAGGAAGGGTAAATTGGAAATGGGATGGACATTGTTGAAGTTGTTTGGATCTACACAAGTCTTTTTCAAAATTGAGGTGATGGTTTTAAAGGGGGTAGGAACAATTCCAGTGGTGAGTGAGAAGTAGATGATGGCAGAGATAAAGAGGAGCAGAGAGGGGAGGGCTTTAACCAGAGCTGTGGGGAGGGGCTCAAACTGGCAGATAGAAGGTTTTGACATACAGAGCTGGAAAACAAAGAATTGACCTGAAGGGAGAGGGGTGTCAGAAGAGGTGCTGAGGGTGGAGTCTTAATTCAGGTCATGGTGGATTTTGTGGATTTTCTCATTGAAATGACATTCAGGAGTTACAGAAGTAGTGGGGGAGAGAGTCCAGGGGCCTGAGAATAGTGTTGGGCAGTGAGAACAATGACTTGGTGTTTCCTTCATTTGAGCAGATGATTTCAGTGTAGTAGATTTCTTTATGAACAATAAGACCAGTTTTCACATGGAGAAAGTCAAGTTGTTATTATTGTAATAATTGTATATAATTATATGTAATAATTGTAAATCAAGTTTTTTTTAATAAAAAAATCACAAGACGATATTCAGATTAAATATACATTTAAACACTCAAAACAAACACACAGAAAAAGAGGGGAGTCATGCAGTTTATCTTATGACCGTGGAATTGTGTGTGTGTATGTATATGTATATGTAGATATGCATGAAATAAGACAATCCAGGCATCTCTCTTTTATGGTGCTATGTAAAGAAAGTCTTAAAGTCACGAGTTATGACCTAATAATTGATTAGTTTTTGTTTTGTTTTGTTTTCAAGGAAAATACATGAACAAAATGCTATTTACATTGTTTGAAAAGCTTACAAACTTTACTGAACTGATCATTAACATGTAGTCTGTGCTGTGTCAGAAAGCATATAGCTGTAAATTAATAGAGCTGGTATGGAATGGGTATGTGGAATGTGGAATGTGGAATAATGCTAACTGTAGGAAATTTACCATCTTGTAGTGTTCATCCTCCAGCTGAATCAGAAAGGAGAGTTTTGTTTCTCCTCTTTCTGGGGAAACTGGGCATCTACTTATAGGGTCTATACTGTGGATTTCACATGTTGTATTCATGGTTTTACTTTTTTAAAATTATTAATTAGCTTTTTATTTTGGTGGTTGTAGTTCAGAAAATGAAGTGGTCATCTCTCAATCAGAGGGTTGTTGGTTTTAATCCCACCTTCCTCAGTTCACATGTTTAAGTGTCTTTTGGTATTTACTGAGCAAACCTTGACCCCGCTGTGTTATTTACTCATAAGCTGCTTTGGTGAGAAGCATCTATACAATTAAATAAATGTAATGGGGCCAATAAGTTGTCTGTCTGTATGAATGACAGAAATTAAAATAGATTATCATGAATTTCTAACAATACGTTAATAAACCCAGAGGATAAATTTGAAGTTGTAGTAGATTCATTTCAAATTAGTAATCGGTAGTCTATAATAGTTATTGATAATTAATTCAGAATTATTTGTCATAAGCAGTTGTTATCATCTATTGAACAACACCAACTCAGTTTTTTCTGTATTTGACCAGTATGTGTTTGATGATGATTTGCAACATTCAAGCATTGCTGTGTCTGGTTGTTTCTTTGAATTTCCCCCACTTGGGGATGAATCAAGTATTTTACTATTCTATTCTGTATGTTTGTGTGTTCAGTCATCTGAATCCATGTGCATGAGAGATACTTTGTCAGATTGATTGAATGAGAGGAAGAGAAAAAGAAAGGGAAGGGATAAGGGGAGCACCACAACGCCATCATTGCAGCCCCCACCCCAATCCCCATGGCATGTGATCGACAAGATCGGGTAGTTTTAATGTTTATCTTCATCATACATATGTAAGAATTTGATCTGTTTAAAAGCAGTCACATTTAGGAGCAAATATTGCTACTGAAAATATGGAATAATTTTGGGAGACTTTCCACTTTGTCAAATTTCATATTTACAATGAATTAAAATGATGTTTTCCCTTCTGAATCTTTTTATTCTATATTTAGCTTTAATTCTATCAATAACCGAATCACTGCAATGTCAGCACTAACTGTCATTGCAATTAGAAAATATATTCCTAGCATGTTTTAATGGTGTTTATGCATTTATTGGGGGGATTGGGAGACTGGTTCTGCAGGTGTAAGTCACCAGTTGTTGTTTTTTTTTTTTACAATGTATGAATCTATCAATATAAATTGGTCCCTGCTTTTCTTTCCAACACTTGCTTACAGCTTGCCAAAACAAAGGCAATGGTACTATGTAATAGAGTAGAAATTCAGCTACATATGTTTGAACAGAAAAAATATATACAAGTTGTGCCTACAAATTCAAGTATTCCAATACTAATCTCTCCTAAATATCACTGCGCCCAAAAAAAGCTTTCAGTTTAACTATGTTATCAAATCCCTAATTATGTGTTTACAAATGTAGTGTTAGAAACTTTTTCTTGATTTTCAGTTGTGACTGACAACTGAAACCCTGGCTGTTTGAAACTGTGCTTTTTAGACACCACTTTCATTGGGTAGGAATGCTTATCAGCCGTGTTCACTCGTGCTATTTAGCAAGATCGACAAAAGAGAAAGATTAAAAAATGTTTACTGTTATATGTGATCTGAGTCTGAGCGGGTTGGTGTCACCTTTGGGGTTTAATCTACAGGATGACTCCATTACTACAGCAAAAGTATGTGTGTCAAGTGGAGAAATATGAACACCTTAATATAACCAGCGCAGTCATGCAATCAAAACAGTGATGAAGATTTACTGGAGTTGGACCTGTGACTGAAAAAAACTGACTACACATGAACAAAAGGTCCTCCCTCACCCTTCATTCTCGCTCTTTTTCTTTGTCCATTGATGGGTGATCAAACTCCACCCACCATCTTGCTTAATGTTCTCTCTTCTCTGCCATTGGTGGATCCACCTTTCTTCTGGAACCTGACTGGTTTACTGGATCTCTCTCTCTCTCTTTCTCTTTCTATCTCACACATACTCTCTCCACCTCTCTCTTGATCCTCCCCCTTTCCCCTTCTTACCCTCTCCCCACATGTATTTCTATCCAATCAATGTTTTAGCTATCAATCAGCTCTGACAGGGAGGCCCACATAGGCAGAGAGGCAGAGGGGAGAGGGAGCATGAAGAGCTGTGTCTGTTGAGGTTTTTGTCTGCAGTGGGAGGTGAAGGAGGGTGAGGTGGGCATTAATCAAACACACACATACACTCACACACACATGCACATCCACGGGCTCATGCACACACACACATGACAGGCCTTGTTTCTATGGACAGATGCTGTCACTCTCCCTCTGAGCTCAGCTGGTGGTAGAAGTGTATTCAGTTCCCTGTGGAAAAGGAGGGCAGCTGGCTAGAGCCTCTGAGTGTCTATATGAGTCAAGGGACATGGACCCACTGGAGTTGGGTTTGGCTAGGATCCACCTGACACATGCACACTCACAAACAAATAGATTAATGTGACACTAAAATGGTACAAGGAAGGGATGCACTGCAGTGTGGGGGTGATGTGTTTGTGTGTGCGATGGGTTCATAGGGTCAGAAAAAGACATTTCTGAAGAAAGTCTGGCAGCCATTTTGAGGACTTCTGTATTTAAGAAACAATGTCTGTAAATTAATCAAATTGTGTGTCACTAACTTGCGAAATGAAGGAAAAATTAATTGACAACAAAAAAATTAACTCTTGACCACAACAGTTCTTTTTGGAAGAATAAGCAGTACATATTCTGGACTAACTGGACATAACTGGAATGATAATGAAAATAGAATCAATATATGAATATTAGCCATAACAAGATAATCATTATTAATTCAATTTCTATTAAATACCATGTTCACTGTTGCAAAACACTTTAAATATTCATCATATCTGTAGGTGATGGGAGCTAAACTGTGTTTGGATTACTTTGATACCAAATGCATTCAGTCACAAATTCTTCCAAAATTTATGAATACCTGTCTCAGTCAATGTACAGTACAACAAAAATATGATACAACTGATTTAAAAGAACATACTCTGCTTTGAAATGAGTAACTTTCAGGTGAAACCTAATTCAATTAAATTACTCTGAATATTGACATAAGCTTAATATTGATAGACAAATTAAACTATACACTTGGGCTAACACAAATAATTATGATTCTGTCAGGGATCGTTGGTGAGGTAGGACCCAGATGCAGTTCTTTCAAGATTCAAAAGGGTTTATTAAAAAAACAACAACACAGGGAGCAATAACGAAAAGCGCGGCTCAGCCGGATAATAAGAAATACTTAAACATGAAAAAACAAGACTGTGAAAACAAAACAAGACTATGGAATAAATAACTTTGACAAAGACTATGACTATGGCAAGACTATGAGGCAGGAAACCAGACTTAGCTTTTGTGGACAAAACATGGGTTTACTCATTCACTTCAACAATTTTATTGTTGTTCTTATTCATGCTGAATTCAACTCAGTTTTATTCATATAGTGCCAAATCCCAACAGATGTAATCTCAAGGCCCTTTAAAGATGCAATCCAATTAAAGCCAATTAGAATATACTTCTCTGTAATAAAAGCATCACTTAATCAAATCCAAATTTGTTAAATTCCAAATGAGTAAAGTTCATACAGAGCCAATTAAAAAAAATGTTGCTAGCTAAGGAAATCAATAGATAGGGCTGGGTACCGAACTTCGGTTCTTTTAAGGCACCGACCAGTATGTAGGATAATATTAGGCACCAACCTGTCACTTGTTTGCAATTGTTTTGCACTGGAAATTATTTGTTGTTAATTTTTTTCTGTATGTTGACGTCTCTGTAATAGACTTACTCTAGTAATAATCTACTATTGTTGAGTTTTAAATCAAGGCAACACAGAGGGAGGTTAGGCAGCTTAGAGCTTGAGAAAGATGTAATGGAAAGAGTACTCCATAAGAAATACTAAAAACTATGAGGCACTGGATAGTGCCAAACAACAACTCACAGCTCTGGTTACCCATCTGAGAAGGTACACTGAAGAACCTAAAGCCAGGAAAATAAATACGATGTTATCCACTGAACCATTCAAAGTGTATGCTCAGTGACAGGGTAATTAGATGAGAATATATCCACCTCAGGCTGAGACTGAACAATCCTGGAAGAGCATGTGGGAGAGAGAAGCATCACATAACACCAATGCTTCATGGCTAGTGGATCTGACAGCTGATCACAGCAATATCCCAGAACAATAGACATCCAAGAAAGGGTCTCAAGTATGAAGAGTTGGACTGCACTAGACTCTCACATGTTACACACCTTCAGGTTTATCAAACTAACTGCACTCCATGAACACCTAGCAGCACACATGAAGCAGCTTCGAATGGATGGGAACCCACGCAGACTGGTTAATCGAAGGTCAGACAGTCCTGATAATGAAAGATCCCCAGAAGGGCTTGTTCCATCAAACTACTGGCCAATAACCTGCCTCTGTACAACATGGAAGTTTCTATCAGGCATCATACCAGATGAGTAGGCTCAATACATGAACAGGGTCCTGAGGGGAATTGGGAGTAACACAGGAGAGCTAAACACCATCTACTGATGGACAGTGTGGTGGAAATTTAGTAATGCACAGAGTCAGTTATTTTCTTCAGAGGAGATAAGAGGCTTTGATAATAATATCTTGCAAGAGAGAACAACACAGTACAAAATACAGAGTTGCTCTGACCACTGAGGCAAAAACACAGTTATATTGCCCGCTTATCACGTCATCTGTCTTTGGGTGTAGTTGATTGTTCTTCTATCTTTCCTCCCCAACCATCAGTTGAAGTTGCCCAGACACAGTCGTAAATACCAGCCTCAGCCCTGTCCCCCTTAAAGTGCAGCTACCTCATTATAACAAGCCCACCATTGTAAAGAGGAATTTAAGAAAAACAGGGCAGGGTGGTACCTTGCAGCTCGATCATTTGCAGGTCATACACAGTAACACTCAATACAATGCATATAAGAATTAATTTTCCATTACAACAGAAATGTCACTCAAGACTGCAAGGTTAGAAATACAAATCTATGCCCTCCTTCAATCGACTCGAAGAAAGTTTACAACTCAATACAGCATACATGAATACTGGAAGGCTTGCAACATTACAACATCTACAGTACACAAAGAGTCTTCATCAGGAACTCAGGCAGCTGAAACCTAGTGGAGGAGAGGAGGAAAAGGAGAAACACTCACAGTAGGATAAGCCTTGGCATGGCAAGTACCACCAACAGATTAACAAAGTGCCTGATATTGAGCAGTCCTATCAGTGGCTACGAAAGGCTGGTCTGAAAGACAGTAGAGAGGCACTAATCATGGCAGCTCCGGAACAGGCCCTGAGCACGAGAGCCATAGAGGCTGGGGTCTACCACACCAGACAGCCCCCCCAGGTGCAGGCTATGCAAAGAGGCCTCTGAGATAGTCCAGTACATGGTAAAAGAGTGTAAGATGCAGACAAGTACGTGAAACGCCATAACCAAGTAGCAGGAATAGTGTACAGTAACATCTGTGCTGAGAATGGGTTGGAAATCCTGAAGTCAAAGTGAGAGATACCTCCTGAGGTGGTGGAGAATGACAGAGCCAAGATCCTGTGGGACTTCCAGATCTAGACTGATTTAGAAAGCCGTAAGGGCATCACAATATATAAGGAGTATTTAGAAGATTATGAGCAGTATGTATGGACAATAATATATAGTGTATGGTATGTACATAAACAGTATGAGTGACAAAAGTTATGAAACATTATGTAACTCTGTAAACTGCAGTCTGTGTATGAGTTTGCAGTAGAATGGGAGGTAGAGCCTTCGGTTATCAGGCCCCTCTCTTGTGGAATAAGCTGCCAGTAAATGTTCGGGAAGCAGACACTCTTTCCACTTTTAAGATTAGGCTTAAAACTTTCCTTTTTGATAAAGCTTATAGTTAGGAATGGCTCAGGTAATCCTGAAACATCCCATAGTTAAGCTGCTATAGGCTTAGACTGCTGGGGGACCTCATCTGTCACACCTTTCCTCACTTTGCTCTCTTTTCCCCTTGTTTAATTTCTCAAATTATATTATGTACATGTGACATTATTGTGGTTATTAACTTGTGTTTCCCTGTTCCAACAGGTATCCTTTGAATGGCGTTATGGTGTTTTTCCCCCCTCTTTTCCCTCTTTTCTGTCTTCTCAAACCCCAGCTGGTCGAGGCGGATGGCCACCCTTCCTGAGTCTGGTTCTGCCAGAGGTTTCTTCCTGTTAAAAGGGAGTCGTTCCTTTCCACAGTCGCAACAGGCATGCTCAGGACGGGAGATTGGACTGAAGACACATTTCGGTGCAATCTGTTGGTTTCCTTAGCTAGGATATTAATTTTTTGAATTGGCTCTATATGAATTAATTGGATTATGATTACAATTAATTGAATTCCAATTGGCTTGAATTGGACTATATTACTTAAGTGCCTTGAGATGACAATTGTTGTAATCTGGCGCTATATAAATAAAATTGAATTGAATTGAATTGAATTAATGGAAGCATGTATAAAGTAAAAACAATCGGTCCAAGCACAGAACCCTGAGGAACTCCATAACTTACTCTGGTAAGTGAAGAAAATTCTTCATTTACAAGAACAAAATGGAATCTATCAGATAAAAATTACTTAAACCAGCCTAATGCAGTTCCTTTAATTCCATTAACATGTTCAAGTCTCTGTAACAGAATGCTGTGATCGATCGTATCAAATGCAGCACTGAGATCCAACAGGACAAGTACAGAAACAAGTCCGCTATCAGAGGCTAAGAGGAGATCATTGGTAACTTTCACCAGTGCTGTTTCTGTGCTATGATGCACTCTGAATCCTGACTGAAACTCTTCAAACAGATTATTTCTATGTAAATGACCACAAAGTTGAACTGCAACACTTTTTTCGGTGCAATCTGTTCGTTTCCTTAGTTAGGATATTATTTTTTGAATTGGCTCTATATTAATTAATTGGATTATGATTACAATGAATTGAATTCCAATTGGCTTGAATTGGACTATATTATTTAAGTGCCTTGAGATGACAATTGTTGTAATTTGGCGCTATATAAATAAAATTGAATCAGAATCAGTTTCAGTTTAGTGGAAGGGGCTACTGGGAGTGGAGCTGATTGTAGAGTCTGAATGCAGCCAGGAAAAATGACTTGCAATACCTGCGAGCTTATCACTAAAAGAGCTGGTCAATGATCCAGCTGGTCCAGTTAGTGCATTCTTGTGTTTTAACACAGACACTGTTGATCCCCTTATGACTTTGCTGCTTTGCTTTGCGGTAAGACATATTGCATCACTTCCTGTTGCCTTGTGTGTGTACTGTGACATTTCTTGCTGTTAGTTTACCAGGGGACTCAGGACACAGATGCAGGGTCGTATGGGTTCCAAGAGGGTTTTTATTATTTAAATGCAGCACACAGAGCACAGCAATGTGGGGCGATCTCCTGATCTCCAGATCTTTAGTCTTTATTTTTCACTTTTTAGTATCGGGTTCTCCAGCTTAGCATGGCTACCAGATCTCTTCCTTCATCTCCTGCTTTCACCTGCTCCGTGTGTCAGATGTTTAGTTACTCCTCTGCCTCCTTTAGTAGTAATGGTACATGTAACAAATGTAGTCCTTTTTGTAGTTTTGGAGGTAAGGTTATCTGAATTGGAAGCTCGGTTCTGCATTGTTGAAAACCACCCGATAGCGAGCCAGGCCCCTTTAGCCAGTGCGGAGCCACCTAGCGTAGTTAGCTCTGTTAGTCGTCCCCTAGCAGATCCCGAGCAGCCTAGACTTAAGAGTGGCTGGGTGACTGTCAGGAAGAGGAGTCATAGTCCTAAAGTCAAGCCCGTGGTTCACCATCAACCTGTCCACGTTTCTAATAGATTTTCCCCACTCAGCGACACACCCGCTGAGGACAAAACCCTGGTAATTGGCAGCTCTATAACGTGGCATTAGCGACACCAGCGACCATAGTCAAATGTATTCCAGGGGCCAGAGTGGGCGACATAGAATCCTATTTAAAACTGCTGGCTAAGGATAAGCGTAAATACGGTAAAATAGTTATTCACGTCGGCGGTAATGACACCCGGTTACGCCAATCGGAGGTCACTAAAATTAATGTTGCATCGGTGTGTAATTTTGCCAAAACAATGTCGGACTCCATAGTTTTCTCTGGACCCCTGCCAAATCTGACCAGCACTTCTGATATGAACTCACTTCAGCTATTAGTTTCGTTATCATTTTATTGCTTGTTTGAACAGAGCAGCTGCATTCTTGGCTTTATGTTAGACACGGCCACGCGAAGATCACTCTCAACTCTGAGGAGTCGTGATCTACAGCTGCGAGACGGATGAGATTCTCCGCGACCGTGTGAGCCTTTTTCAATTGGGCCACTAGATATGCCACCTCATATAAAGCTGCCAGGGCTTTTGCAGGGACAGCAGTACATTCACTCACGACTGTTTTTTGCATTTTTAGTTCTTGCTCTCTGCGCTGAAAAAAAATCAATTGGTTTATTAATTAAGCTGCTGTCTTTTGACTCTAAATGTCTCTTAAGTTTTACCGGTTTCAAGCTCTCGTGTGCCAGCACCTCAGAGCAAATGACACATTGTGGGTAGTCATTGTGCTGCTGACTGTCTGGAACACTTTTTCTTTTAAGCCATCGTTCCATTTTTCCAGCTAGCAAAGTTGCTGCAGATGAGGCTAAAACAACAACGAGCCTGTTTTTATAAAAAATATTTTTTGAGTATCTTTTGAGTAATAAAATGCCTGTTTAAGACCAACCGCTTGTCATCCTTCTAACGTCCAATCGGAAGCTACATTAACTTGGTGCTTTTATATTTTTCCAAAATAATTTGGCTACCCCCAGAAATCATCTCGCGACCCCAACTGGGGTTGGGACCCCAAGGTTGAGAATGGCTGGTCTAGATGGTGTCCAGAAAACAACATGGGCTACATAGATAATTGGCAATCTTTCTGGAGAAAACCTGGTCTGATGAGGAGAGACGGCATCCATC
The DNA here is from genome assembly GCF_036924035.1 of Leuresthes tenuis. Taxonomy (NCBI): domain Eukaryota; kingdom Metazoa; phylum Chordata; class Actinopteri; order Atheriniformes; family Atherinopsidae; genus Leuresthes; species Leuresthes tenuis. Next base: position 31,739,837 of record NW_027325371.1, on the reverse strand, counting down.
CCACTTTGGAAGGAGCGGCTCTCATTTCTAGAAATATGGACGAATTTATTAGTCATCCAAAAACATGACAACCCAGGGTTGAGACCAGGATGCAGAGTTGCAGTCTTACACACTTCTCTGCGGCTTCCCACCTGATGCTGCGCCCCCCCCCCAATCAAAAAACACAAAAGGAGCAAATCCTTTTCCATTTAAAACAAAAACTTTAACTGAAAAACATCAAACTATTAAATGTTGTTTGCTGAATATTAGATCTCTCCTTTGGAAGTCTCTGTTAGTGAATGATTTGATCTGTGATCATCATATTGATATATTTTGTCTTACAGAAACCTGGCTGCAGCAGGAGGATCATGTTAGCATTAATGAATCAACTCCCTCTGACTATTTAAATGTTCACGTTCCTCAAACCACAGGCAGAGGAAGAGGAGTGGCAGCTATCTTCAGATCAGGGTTACTAATCAGTCCTAGACCCAAGATTAGGTTTAGCTCTTTTGAATCTCTGATTCTCAGTTTTTCCCACCCAAAGTGGAAATCACAAAAACCTCTTGTGTTTGTTGTTGTGTATCGTCCACCTGGCCCTTATTCTGAGTTTCTCTCTGAATTCTCAGAGTTTTTATCCCAGTTAGTGCTGAGTACAGATAAAGTCATTGTAGTGGGTGACTTTAATATTCATGTAGATGTTGAAAATGACAGCCTAAATATTAACTTTAATTCTATATTAGACTCTATTGGATTTTCTCAAAGTGTTCACAGACCTACTCACTGCCTTAATCATACCCTTGACCTTGTGCTGACTTATGGCATTGAGAGTGAACAGTTAACAGTGTTCCCTCATAGCTCTGTCTTGTCTGACAATTTTTTAATAACTTTTGAATTTACATTACTTGACTATACGGCTTCTGAGAAGAATTTTATATGTAGAAGGTGTCTATCAGAGAATGCTGTAACCAGTTTTAAAGAGTTGATTTCATCATCCTTTTCTTCACTGCCACGTGCAGATATGACAGAGGACGGCTACCTAAACTTTACTCCAGTAGAACTTGACTCTCTTGTTGACAGCACTATAGCTTCAATGCGTACAATACTGGACAATGTTGCCCCTCTGTTGAGGAAAATAAGAATAATCCCAGGTTTCCTTTCAGCACTGTTGCCAGGCTGACAAAGAGTCCAAGCTCTGTTGAGCCATGTATTCCTTTAACTCTCAGCAGTGATGATTTCATGAGATTCTTTATCAATAAGATTGTTTCTATCAGAGAGAAGATTAATGGAATCCTTCCCACTATCATCACTGATGTATCATCAAGTAGAGCAGCTTTAGAAGTATCTTTAGAACCTGATTTGTATTTAGACAGCTTCTGTCCAGTTGATCTCTCTGAGCTAACAACAGCAATAGTCTCTTCTAAACCATCAACTTGTATTTTAGACCCAATCCAAATCAGACTGTTCAAGAAGGTTTTCCCCTTAATCAATACTTCCATATTGGATTTGATCAGTCGGTCTTTGTTGACAGGATATGTACCTCAGACTTTTAAGGTTGCTGTAATTAAACCTTTACTTAAAAAACCTACTCTTGATTCAGAAGTGTTGGCTAATTATCGACCTATTTCCAATCTCCCTTTTTTGTCAAAAGTTCTTGAAAAAAGTGTTGCAGTTCAACTTTGTGGTCATTTACATAGAAATAATCTGTTTGAAGAGTTTCAGTCAGGATTCAGAGTGCATCATAGCACAGAAACAGCACTGGTGAAAGTTACCAATGATCTCCTCTTAGCCTCTGATAGCGGACTTGTTTCTGTACTTGTCCTGTTGGATCTCAGTGCTGCATTTGATACGATCGATCACAGCATTCTGTTACAGAGACTTGAACATGTTAATGGAATTAAAGGAACTGCATTAGGCTGGTTTAAGTAATTTTTATCTGATAGATTCCATTTTGTTCTTGTAAATGAAGAATTTTCTTCACTTACCAGAGTAAGTTATGGAGTTCCTCAGGGTTCTGTGCTTGGACCGATTGTTTTTACTTTATACATGCTTCCATTAATTCAATTCAATTCAATTTTATTTATATAGCGCCAGATTACAACAATTGTCATCTCAAGGCACTTAAGTAATATAGTCCAATTCAAGCCAATTGGAATTCAATTCATTGTAATCATAATCCAATTAATTCATATAGAGCCAATTAAAAAAATTAATATCCTAGCTAAGGAAACCAACAGATTGCACCGAAATGTGTCTTCAGTCCAATCTCCCGTCCTGAGCGTGCCAGTGGCAACTGTGGAAAGGAACGACTCCCTTTTAACAGGAAGAAACCTCTGGCAGAACCAGCCTCAGGAAGGGTGGCCATCCGCCTCGACCAGCTGGGGTTTGAGAAGACAGAAAAGAGGGAAAAGAGGGGGGAAAAACACCATAACGCCATTCAAAGGATATCTGTTGGAACAGGGAAACATAGGTTAATAATCACAATAATGTCACATGTACATAAAATCAATTTTGAAATTAAACAGGGGGAAAAAGAGAGCAAAGTGAGGAAAGGTGTGACAGATGAGGTCCCCCAGCAGTCTAAGCCTATAGCAGCTTAACTATGGGATGTTTCAGGATTACCTGAGCCATCCCTAACTATAAGCTTTATCGAAAAGAAAAGTTTTAAGCCTAATCTTAAAAGTGGAAAGGGTGTCTGCTTCCCGGACATTTACTGGCAGCTTATTCCACAAGAGAGGGGCCTGATAACTGAAGGCTCTACCTCCCATTCTACTTTTAGAAACTCTGGGAACAACAAGTAAACCTGCAGTTTGGGAGCGAAGTGCTCTGTTAGGAAAATATCTTACAATTAAATCTTTAAGATATGATGGAGCTCGGTCATTAAGAACTTTATATGTGAGAAGAAGAATCTTAAATTCTATTCTGAATTTAACAGGGAGCCAATGAAGAGAAGCTAAAACTGGAGAAACATGATCTCTCCTGTTAGTTCTCATCAGAACTCTGGCTGCAGCATTTTGGATCAGCTGGAGGCTTTTCAGAGAATATGTGGGACAGCCCAATAATAAGGAATTACACTAGTCCAGTCTTGAAGTAACAAATGCATGAACTAGTTTCTCTGCATCACCCTGAGACAGGATGTTCCTGATTTTAGCAATATTACGAAGGTGAAAGAAGGCAGTCCTAGAAACCAGTTTTATATGTGCGTCAAATGATAAATTCTGATCAAAAATAACTCCAAGGTTCCTCACTGTAGAACTAGAAGCCAAGGAAATACCATCTAGAGTAACTATATAACTAGACAATTTCTCCCTGAAGTGCTCAGGTCCAAAGAGAACAACTTCAGTTTTGTCTGAATTTAAAAGCAGACGGTTCTGAGTCATCCAGGTCTTTATGTCTTTAAGACAGGCTTGTAGCCTGACCAACCTGTAGGTTTCATCTGGTTTCATAGATAAGTACAGCTGAGTATCATCAGCATAACAATGGAAATTTATGCCATGCTGTCTGATAATGTTACCTAATGGAAGCATGTATAAAGTAAAAAGAATCGGTCCAAGCACAGAACCCTGAGGAACTCCATGACTTACTCCAACGTGTGAGGAAGATTCTTCATTTACAAGAACAAACTGGAATCTATCAGATAAATATGACTTAAACCAGCCTAATGCAGTTCCTTTAATCCCAATAACATGTTCAAGTCTCTGTAACAGAATGCTGTGATCGATCGTATCAAATGCAGCACTGAGATCCAACAGGACAAGCACAGAAACAAGTCCGCTATCAGAAGCTAACAGGAGATCATTGGTAACTTTCACCAGTGCCGTTTCTGTGCTATGATGCACTCTGAATCCTGACTGAAACTCTTCAAACAGATTATTTCTATGTAAATGATCACAAAGTTGAACTGCAACTATTTTTTCAAGAACTTTGGACAAAAAAGGGAGATTGGATATAGGTCGATAATTAGCCAACACTTCTGAATCAAGAGTAGGTTTTTTAAGTAAAGGTTTAATTACAGCAACCTTAAAAGTCTGAGGTACATATCCTATCAACAAAGACCGATTGATCAAATCCAATATGGAAGTGTCAATTAAGGGGAAAACCTCCTTGAACAGTCTGGTTGGGATTGGGTCTAACATACAAGTTGATGGTTTAGAAGAGACTATTGCTGTTGTTAGCTCAGAAAGATCAACTGGACAGAAGCTGTCTAAATACAATTCAGGTTCGAAAGATACTTCTAAAGCTCCTCTACTTGATGATACATCAGTGATAATAATGGGAAGGATTCCATTAATCTTCTCTCTGATAGAAACAATTTTATTGATGAAGAATCTCATGAAATCATCACTGCTGAGAGTTAAAGGAATACATGGCTCAACAGAGCTCGGACTCTTTGTCAGCCTGGCAACAGTGCTGAAAAGAAACCTGGGATTATTCTTATTCTCTTCTATCAATAATGAATAATACGCAGTTCTAGCTTTCTTATACGTTATTAAACTATCTTTCCAGACTAAGTGAGACTCTTCTAAATTAGAGGAACGCCACTGTCTCTCCAGCTTTCTTGCAGTCTGCTTTAACGCACGCAGCTGTGAATTATACCAAGGAGCCAACCTCTTCTGACTGATTACCTTCCTTTTCAGAGGGGCAACATTGTCCAGTGTTGTACGCATTGAAGCTGTAGTGCTGTCAACAAGAGAGTCAAGTTCTACTGGAGTAAAATTTAGGTAGCCATCCTCTGTCATATCAGCACATGGCAGTGAAGAAAAGGATGATGAAATCAACTCTTTAAATCTGGTTACAGCATTCTCTGACAGACACCTTCTATATGTAGAATTCTTCTCAGAAACCGTGTAGTCAAGTAATGTAAATTCAAAAGTTATTAAAAAATGGTCAGACAAGACAGGGTTATGAGGGAACACTGTTAACTGTTCACTCTCAATGCCATAAGTCAGCACAAGGTCAATGGTATGATTAAGGCAGTGAGTAGGTCTGTGAACACTTTGAGAAAATCCAATAGAGTCTAATATAGAATTAAAGTTAATATTTAGGCTGTCATTTTCAACATCTACATGAATATTAAAGTCACCCACTACAATGACTTTATCTGTACTCAGCACTAACTGGGATAAAAACTCTGAGAATTCAGAGAGAAACTCAGAATAAGGGCCAGGTGGACGATACACAACAACAAACACAAGAGGTTTTTGTGATTTCCACTTTGGGTGGGAAAAACTGAGAATCAGATATTCAAAAGAGCTAAAACTAATCTTGGGTCTAGGACTGATTAGTAACCCTGATCTGAAGATAGCTGCCACTCCTCCTCCTCTACCTGTGGTTCTAGGAACATGAACATTTAAATAGTCAGAGGGAGTTGATTCATTAATGCTAACATGATCCTCCTGCTGCAGCCAGGTTTCTGTAAGACAAAATATATCAATATGATGATCACAAATCAAATCATTCACTAACAGAGACTTCAAAGGGAGAGATCTAATATTCAGCAAACCACATTTAATAGTTTGATGTTTTTGTTCAGTTAAAGTTTTTGTTTTAAATTTTTTTTGCACAAGAGGATTTGCTCCTTTTGTGTTTTTTGATTGAGGGGGGGGCAGCATCAGGTGGGAAGCCGCAGAGAAGTGTGTAAGACTACAACTCTGCATCCTGGTCTCAACCCTGGGTTGTCATGTTTTTGGATGACTAATAAATTCGTCCATATTTCTAGAAATGAGAGCCGCTCCTTCCAAAGTGGGATGGATGCCGTCTCTCCTCATCAGACCAGGTTTTCTCCAGAAAGATTGCCAATTATCTATGTAGCCCACGTTGTTTGCTGGACACCATCTAGACAACCAGCGATTGAATGAGGACATGCGGCTAAACATGTCATCACTGGTCAGATTTGGCAGGGGTCCAGAGAAAACTACGGAGTCCGACATTGTTTTGGCAAAATTACACACCGATGCAACATTCATTTTAGTGACCTCCGATTGGCGTAACCGGGTGTCATTACCGCCGACGTGAATAACTATTTTACCGTATTTACGCTTATCCTTAGCCAGCAGTTTTAAATAGGATTCTATGTCGCCCGCTCTGGCCCCTGAAATGCATTTGGCTATGGTCGCTGGTGTCGCTATGGTCGCTGGTGTCGCTAATGCCACGTTTCTGACTATAGAGCTGCCAATTACCAGGGTTTTGTCCTCAGCGGGTGTGTCGCTGAGTGGAGAAAATCTATTTGAAACGTGGACAGGTTGATGGTGAACCACGGGCTTGACTTTAGGACTATGACTCCTCTTCCTGACAGTCACCCAGCCACTCTTAAGTCCCGGCTGCTCGGGATCTGCTCGGGGACGACTAACAGAGCTAGCTACGCTAGGTGGCTCCGCACTGACTAAAGGGGCCTGGCTCGCTATCGGGTGGTTTTCAACAGTGCAGAGCCGAGCTTCCAATTCAGATAACCTTGCCTCCAAAACTACAAAAAGACTACATTTGTTACATGTACCATTACTACTAAAGGAGGCAGAGGAGTAACTAAACATCTGACACACGGAGCAGGTGAAAGCAGGAGATAGAGGAAGAGAACTGGTAGCCATGCTAAGCTAGAGAACCAGACACACCGCTAAAAAGTGAGAAATAAAAACTAAAGATCTGTAAGAGTGAGCGTTAGAATATAACAAGTATGGGATAGAGTTAACTATGCAAGATGTGTAAATTATAGGGAGAAATAAGGTGATTATTAGTAGTTCAAGAAGAGCAAGAACTGTCACAGTGCACACACAAAGCAACAGGAAGTGATGCAATACGTCTTACCGCAAAGCAAAGCCGTCAGCATGATCTGGGCAGCTTCAAAAATCATGCCATTAGGTAACATTATTTGACATTATGGCATAAATTTCCATTGTTATGCTGATGATACTCAGCTGTACTTATCTATGAAACCAGATGAAACCAATAGGTTGGTCAGACTACAAGCCTGTCTTAAAGACATAAAGACCTGGATGACTCAGAACTGTCTGCTTTTAAATTCAGACAAAACTGAAGTTGTTCTCTTTGGACCTGAGCGCTTCAGGGAGAAATTGTCTAGTTATATAGTTACTCTAGATGGTATTTCCCTGGCTTCTAGTTCTACAGTGAGGAACCTTGGAGTTATTTTTGACCAGAATTTATCATTTGACGCACATATAAAACTGGTTTCTAGGACTGCCTTCTTTCACCTTCGTAATATTGCTAAAATCAGGAACATCCTGTCTCAGGGTGATGCAGAGAGACTAGTTCATGCATTTGTTACTTCAAGATTGGACTACTGTAATTCCTTATTATTGGGCTGTCCCACATATTCTCTGAAAAGCCTCCAGCTGATCCAAAATGCTGCAGCCAGAGTTCTGATGAGAACTAACAGGAGAGATCATGTTTCTCCAGTTTTAGCTTCTCTTCATTGGCTCCCTGTTAAATTCAGAATAGAATTTAAGATTCTTCTTCTCACATATAAAGTTCTTAATGACCGAGCTCCATCATATCTTAAAGATTTAATTGTAAGGTATTTTCCTAACAGAGCACTTCGCTTGTTTTTTTTACTTGTTGTTCCCAGAGTTTCTAAAAGTAGAATGGGAGGTAGAGCCTTCAGTTATCAGGCCCCTCTCTTGTGGAATAAGCTGCCAGTAAATGTCCGGGAAGCAGACACCCTTTCCACTTTTAAGATTAGGCTTAAAACTTTCCTTTTCGATAAAGCTTATAGTTAGGGATGGCTCAGGTAATCCTGAAACATCCCATAGTTAAGCTGCTATAGGCTTAGACTGCTGGGGGACCTCATCTGTCACACCTTTCCTCACTTTGCTCTCTTTTTCCCCCTGTTTAATTTCACAATTGATTTTATGTACATGTGACATTATTGTGGTTATTAACGTATGTTTCCCTGTTCCAACAGATATCCTTTGAATGGCGTTATGGTGTTTCCCCCCCCTCTTTTCCCTCTTTTCTGTCTTCTCAAACCCCAGCTGGTCGAGGCGGATGGCCACCCTTCCTGAGGTTCTGCCAGAGGTTTCTTCCTTTAAAAGGGAGTCGTTCCTTTCCACAGTTGCCTCAGGCACGCTCAGGACGGGAGATTGGACTGAAGACAACTTTCGGTGCAATCTGTTGGTTTCCTTAGCTAGGATATTAATTTTTTGAATTGGCTCTATATGAATTAATTGGATTATGATTACAATGAATTGAATTCCAATTGGCTTGAATTGGACTATATTACTTAAGTGCCTTGAGATGACAATTGTTGTAATCTGGCGCTATATAAATAAAATTGAATTGAATTTAATTGAATTGAATCTAATTGTAGGAGAAGATGCACCTATATGTAAGGGACTCTAATTTTTACTCCATTACGTTTACTGACTGGTTACATTAAAATCAGTTTGAATATCAAACTGCCTAGGTCTTTGTACGTTGATGAGAAAGTGAGCTTCATTGCTACAGCCATGTGTTAAAGATTACCAACCATCAGAAAGGGTAACACAAACAAAGACTGACGAGGCTAATCGCAGCACGTGGATTGTGCTGCGGTCAAAGTGATGGATAGATGCTGAAGTGACTTTCCTGCTGTCCCTTCTATAGTAGCCAGATGGAAATCACACACTCACACAAAATACACACAGCTCTGATTGTTTACAGCCTGTGTCACGACTTTGAGAATGATTATAAATGAACATCAGCTCATGATTACCTTGAAACAGGATGGTTTGTGTTTGTTGTATATATGTGTGTGTGTGAGAGAGATATGCCTCTCAAAGTGTTGTAGGTTAATGATTCACTCTGCATTTATCCAGAGAATAATGACTTACTGTGGTTAATCACTGTGTGTAATCTACGAGCATACAGATAATTGCAAACACTTGTTAAAGGCTGAGGTCTGTGCATCATAGTAAATGTCATATCACACACACACACACACACGCACACACACGCACACATACATATATACACACACACACACACACACAACTCCAAGTATACACATCTGAGAGGTCAATTCAATTCAATTCATTTTCTCTTTATTGTCCCATGAAGGGAAATTAGTGTTTTAGGGTCAGTCTGGTTGTCCTTAACATATCGCATCCTATGGTCTCTGTGGGGAAACCAGGCGGAGAAGCGTCAGATACACCTATAAAAAGACAAACAGAGAAAAACACAAACAGCAACAACAACACCAGCAGCAAGTATATGAATACATAACTGTGGCTACTGATGATTAAAACCACAGGACCACAATATAGTACTCATTCATTGAGTGACATGACCCTATAAGAAGGAGATGGTTGGTTGGTTTATTCATTAATGTGAGTGCATGCAGTCTATACCTGAGGTCTGTTTCACAAAGCAGGTTTAGTGAAAACTGAGTTTATTAACCTTGAAATGAGGGAAACTGAGTTTTTCTGTTCCACAAAGGGGGGTAACTCAAACCAGAGGGTTAACTCCAGCCTGTTTCAGAGAGAGCGGTAACTTAAGGTCAGTTACCGTAGTAACAGACTCTATGAACTTAACCTGGTCGGGACCAGGTTTTCCACAGTAAACCTCGAGTTTCTCTCTGTCTCCACCGTCTTTCAGCCACACACCATTTGATTTCCTCATTCATTCAGTCAGCAAGCGAGTTTTTTGGTGTAGCCTAGTTTTTCTAAAAGTTCTGGAAGTCCATTAGGCACGGAAGGAGGAGACTTTTTTCACGAACATGGCATGTCCTTTTGACAATGATGCTGTGGATGAAAGTGTAGCATTACTGTGCAGAGAATTAAATATTCGCCGGGAGATGGTTATCAGTTTTAGCTTTTCCAGACAATTATCTTTTTGAGCGGTACCATCAAATCTGTTGGGATAAAAGAAAAAAAAAGACAGAAAAGACAAATAAATATTTGTATGAATAGGCTTAAAAAAGATATCCATAGGCCTAATGCATTTTATAAAGGCACTTGTGTCTTGGGGGATGGACTCAGAGGATGAGCTCCCTCCAGGGATCCCTTCAGCCACTGGCCTTCCAATATTCTGGTTTAGGGCCAGCTCCTCTGCCTCCGTTAGAGGTGGTGGTGCTGGGCCACCACCCATTTTACAGGCATCTGCCTTCTTTCTTTCTAAGTAGAAGTCTGAGTTAGTTTAAATAGGCTTCATTATTCAACAGAACATGATATAGATGAGAAGACATTTATGTGTGTGAAAACACCGAGGGGGGGGCAAGCGTCTCAACCAAGCAAAGCTCACCATGGGGAAGGTGGCTATAACAACTAGCCTGATGCCCTGCTTCCGCAGTGACGGATAATCGTACTCTGGTTTCTCATAACGTACAAGTCTTTCGCCTTTTACTAAACACTTCTGTGGAGAGCAGCACTAATGAGTTGTTTCTATTTTTGGCAGGCTTTACCTTTGCGGGTGAAGCCCTTTCTGTCTGTGCAAAAGAAATCTTGTTACTGTGCAGACTGACTTCTCTGAGTAGAGTCGCCTTACTTGTTGCGACTGTGCCGATGTTCGAAGCTGGAGTGCAAAGTTATTGCTTGAATGGTGCTCGCTGGAGCGTGCGGGAGTGCAAAGTTATACCATTTAAGAGGGCTGAAGAGTGCTCAGAGCAGCGGGTGGGCGGAGGTGCAAAGTGACACTCTGGCCACCTATGGCCATAAAAAGAACACCGCTACAAGTGCGCATTGTGCCAGGAAGGGCCCTCGGACGTGAACCAGTGGACAGTTATCGCTTCTCGGCCTTTTGGCTAAGATCAAGTGTAGTATCTGTTCTTATCAGTTTAATATCTGATATGTCCTCTATACGAGGACTACATATTAAATGGATTTTTAGCAATAGGAGTTGGAAAAGGAGCTTGCTCCGTTCACTCCAAGCATCGACCCGGTACTGCAGTGCCGCTGGGAACAGTGCGCTCTTCTCTGCTCTTGTAAAAAAGCAAACAGCGGTGCAGGATGGAAGTTTCAGGGAGCCCAAGCATTATGTTGGGATAAAACAACTGCACTGTCAAATAGCCACATAATATTTACTTTATGGTGTAAAACATGAACAAATGGAGGTGCCTCCTGTTTGAACAATGTTTTTCTATTTCATCTTTAGCTGCTGCCAAGTGCGCTTCTCCCTGTGGGATTGCACCTAAATGAAATAAATGAATAGTAATATTATTGTGATTTCAAAGGACTACATTTAAATTTACGCACTGACCCGAGCAGCAACGTTCTCCCACACCTGTCTCTCCGTCTCTTTTGCAGCTGCAGCGGTGTTGTACTTCTTTCTAAAAACGTGTTGAAACTCGCCGTATGAGCGCATTAAGATTTCTAATTCAAGGTTAGTGAAAAAACGTAGCCCTCCTCTTCCCTGTTGCTACAGTGACTCAGCGAATGCTGGCTTTTTATAGTTGTGGCACACTATAGGGGCAGCTGTAGCTCAGGAGGAAGAGCAGTTGCCACCAATCAGAAGGTTGGTGGTTCGACTCTGGCTACATGTCGAAGCATCCATGTCGAAGACACTGAACCCCACATTGCCTCCCGATGTATCCATTGGGGTATGAATGATTAGAAAAGCACGGAGTTATGTGTAGTATACTTAAGACAGTGTGGGTGAGTGAATGAATGTGGCATGTAGTGTTAGAAGCAGTGGTCAGTTAGACTAGAAAAGCGCTATACTTAACTTAACTCAAAGTGAAACTACACAGAGTTGACTAATCTAACTCAAATCAGCATTTCTGGAAGTGGAAACTCAGAGTAGATCAACTCAGAGTTTGATGAACCTGCTTTGTGAAACGGACCCCTGTTCTGTGCTGAAAGTCATTTGTCAGTCTGACCTGACTTAGGAAGATTGCCAAGACAACTTTTTTTTTTCCCTTGTCCTGTTCAGCATTATGGCAGCAGAATTGTAGTCTGAATACCTTTGATGCCAAACAGATTTGCTTTGCCAAGGGAAGTTTTATAAATGTAAAGCTCCCCTTGATGCCCATTTATTTATTTCTGTTGACAATATATGACATGTAATAGAACTGAACCGGACCGGGGGACAAGGAAAGAAGAAGAGGAAAGAAGAGGAAACAGAACAAAAATAGAAACAAAAACCAGACAACCAGCTGCTACACCTGTAAAAAACAAAACAGACAACAATCCATGGCCTCTGAGGGGAATCCAGCCTTAGCGCCACCAGGAGCACCTGAAAGCAGACAAGCAGAGAAAAAACAAACACACAAACAAACAAAAACAAGCACTAGAAGCGGCAATCGCATACAACACAGCTGTGGATATAGATGACCTGAGACGACATGATAATACATCAACTGCTTAGCGACCATGCTACTGGACTAATGAATGTGTGTGTGTGTGTGTGTGTGTGTGTGAGAACATGCAACACCCATGGCATAGGACCTACATGATAACCGTGCTTAGTTATGACTGTATACGTGTACAGAGCCACAATCCACAGCCCCTCCAAGCAATCAGAAGCAGGCAGAGAGGGCCACAAGACCCAGGCCACCAGCAGCCCCCACAGCCCCCTGGGACCCAGGAAGCCCACCGCAGGGGCAACCACGCATCCACCCAGAAGACTGCAGAGGAAGCCCCTGGACAGAGCCCCCATAAGCATAGGGCAGAGGCCCTCCGGGAGCCAGGGGCAACAGCCCACCGACCCCGCCAGGCCCCAGCCGCCCAGACATGGGCCGTGCACTGGACCCGGGCCCCAGGAGCCCGAGTGCCCCCAAACCCCCCGGCAGAGGCCCCACCCAATACCCAGGAGGGCCAAGCGCCCCAGACAGCCACACAGTGGGTCAGCGCCTGCCCCAGCGCCCCTGGCTAAGTACCCTGGGAGTCAAGACGTGCCCACAGGTGGGTGAAGTCGCGAGCAGCGGGGAGAGGCAACGCTGCCCCCCCATCGGGAGAAGCAGAGGCAGGCCAGGCGACAGCAAGTCCCAGATCCAGGCCCAATCATTACCACACACACTTTCACATCCCATACATCCACACATCCACACGTCCTCCCTCCCTCGACTCCGCTGGGGTGTAGTGCAGCGGGCACACCAGGGGGCCAGCAGCCCCCCAGCCACCACAGACCCCGAACCAGCAGAACAATTAATTAATCCTCTTGGCCCCTCCCGCCCTGAGCAGCAACCAGGAAGCAGGGGTGTGGGAAGAAGACCCCTCCGCTCACCCTTCTGGCTCTTCAATATTTTCTAATAGTGAGCGATTAAAATTGAGGGGCAACCAAACTTGTAGAACTGGGAGCACGGCCCTTTGGGCAGCCTACATACCCAAAGAGCCCCGCCCACCAGATGCCACTGAGTGTAACCACCCCCCAAGACCTAATGTGTGTGTGTGAGTGTGTTTGATAAGTAGTAATGTCTAAGGGGTAATTAAAACAGGGGCGGGGAACTGCAGAGTGCAACCAAAGGGGACCACCTATGTGGCCCCATCCACTACACCCCACCGAACACACACGCCCCCAAAACCCTTCATGTGTGAGTGTGTGCTGTGTACAGGAGCTAGAAGGGAGAGGGGTATGGGGATATACACCGGGGGAGCTACTCTCCCCCGGAGAGGGCAGCGAGGGACTGGCTGCAATAGGCATCCCCGCTACCTGGGAGCCAACACAGGGCAGGAGGGGCTGATGTCCACCAGGCTCGGGGCCTGCAGTGACCATATTCCGGGAGCTACTGTACCCCCAGAAGGTACCCATCCCGCCCCACCCCACTCAACCAAACAAACAAACAAACCACCCGGTCACACCAGTCGCAGCAGCCCGGGCCTGAGACCCACCATCACCCAGGCCCCCCCAACAGGGGAAAAGCACTGCCCCCCCCCCCCCCAACACGCCCCAACACCCTGAAAAAAAAACAACCATCTGCGGACACCTTGGAGGTCCCAGAGCAACAAGCCCGGCACCAGGACCTGCACCAACCCACCCATACTGTGGCGCGTCCAGGGCAACCCAGCCCCCCAGGCACAGGCAGGGCCCCCCCCCCGGGCGCAAGGCAGCGCCCAGCCACCAGGGCCCAGGCCCAGCACCACCACCCACGCCAGAGCGGCCCGGCCACCCAGCATAGAGCCAGCAGCCACCACCCCAAGGCCCCTAAGGGACCCCGCCCCACACCGTAAGACAGCCCCACCCGCAAGCCCCCAAAACTGCCCTCCAAGCCCGACACCCAGTCCCCCCCAGCAATGACCAACCCGGTCCCCACGACCCGAGAGACCACCAGACGCCCGAAGCCACACAGCCCCCCCCAGCACACACTCAACCGCCCAGAGCGAATCAGAGGGGACCAGAGAGAATGAAATTCAGCCAATTGATGTTTTGAGGAGGCAGACATTGTTTCCATGCTAATATAATCTAAAAGAAAATTTCTAAACTGGTTAATACACAGATTGTTCTTCGCTTTCCAGTTCATGAGAATAGTTTTCTTTGCGATATATAACAAGACAACTTTTATTAAAAAAAGTGACCAGGTGCAGTGACATGTAGCCTGGAGAAGTCAGGAGTCAAACCACCAATCTCCCAATTGTTCAGCGATTGCTCTTCCACCTTAGCAACAACTGCCCCTAAAGACTTGGTCTTCTTTGTTGTATTTTGTGTTTTATGCCAAACGTTTTCAGTTGATGAAAAGATTGAGCTGTAGTGTGGATGGCAGCATATGTCTTTCAGCATTAATGTTCACTTATGCATGATGGCGCTTTAACCTGCATTTGTGGATGGCACGGTAAACTGTGCTCACAGAGTGTTCCTGAGCCCATGCAGTGATTTCTGTTACATGTCTCCAGATGTCTCCACAAATCAGTGACAGCAGTTATGTTGTGGGTATAGCTACACTGGCATTTAAAACAGTTGATTGCAGATGGATGTTTGGACATATGTGAAGATCTATGGCAATTTTTTATAATTGACTGAGGAATAAAAGGCTAAAATGTGTTTCCTTCAGAAGGTGGCTGGGCTCAGCCTTAGATATGGTGACGAGCTTAGTCGTCTGGAGGGAACTTGGTGTAGAGTCCTCCCCATCTAAAGGAGCGGAAGACAATGGATGCATTGGAATAAAAGTCCCTTGGATGGATGGATGGAATAAAAGTCCCTTCAAGAATTTTCATAAACTTGAAATTCAGTGAGCAGTTTGTGTTCAAGTTTTAATTGAACTACTTTAGGAATGCGCCACACAGCATTCATGTTATTGTCAGATTCTAATTTTGATCATGAAGCTATTTTGACAGACACACTTAGTGTGTGGAAGTTGCCTCGCTGAAATGTCTTTGACTCATGTTTGTGCTTTAATTCTCAGTAATGACAGAGCAACAGGCAGCAGACTCTACTGCATGTCATTGCAACTGCCGCACACTCAGCCAGCTGCCATCACATGCCAGTCAAAGTATTCCGTCACCAGCAGAGCAAGCTGTCATTCCTCCCTTGTTCCATTTTAGACAAGCAGAACAAAGTGCCATTCAGATAGATCATTCAGATGTGTGCGTGTTTGTGCACTCGTGTGTTTATTCTTGCATGTATTTCAATGCGTGCTTGAAAATAAGAATGTCGACTGGCACTGTGACAATCGCTGAGAAACGGACAAAAATCTTAAAGTCTACCAGACTGACAGCTACTTAATATCATTCTGGTTTAGACTCTTTGAATAGGCTGGACTTTTGACTGATTCAGCTCATCTGTAATTTCTTGCTTCCTGCAAGTCCACACTCTTTAGAATTTTCCACAGTTTCTGACTGAGTAAGTTAGCATTATGCTTCGACATTACTACCAGATTCTTCCTGGAAACACCACCTTTGTTTCTGCTCTTTGCTATTGTGGGACTGAAAATGAGAACATCTGTTCCTCTGCACCCTCAATGTGGTTGGGTTGCATAAAATTAGATTCTTAATCTTTTGATCACTTATTCCTAAGCAGTTTGATTTAGACCACACTATCCAACAGAGAGAACAATTTCAGTTATTTATGACAGTTATAGAAAAACATGCTGGAATAGATCGAAACTTCAGCCTCTTTCACTTTATTCAAAACACCACTGTCAAAAAAAATCACATGTCAAATTGATATATATGTTACTTGAAAAGGTAATGGTAAAGGTATGTGTTGTCCCTGGCTCTCCGCAACAAGTTGTGGTCAGAGGAAGAAGTTACACAAAAGATGGAGAAGGCACTACAATAACTCAACTCACTACAAGGATAATTCAGCTAGAAATGTATGATTGTAGAACAACAGCAATGTAAAGCAATTGTGTTGTTACTGAATCTGTGCAACATTTGAGTAAAACTCGTGATGTGGCTGCAAACTGTTAAGTTTGGCTTTAAAGTTTAAAACTTTAATGATCATCCAAACCAAAAAACTAAAATGTGTGTTCAGAAACTGAAGCAAAGACGAATTAAGTGAACTGCAATCTATAAACGGACAACCTCACAAGCCATCTCCTTCCCCTAAGAAGTGTGTTAAAGCTGACACCTGGACTAAGATAAAACTGTTAATGGCAAGAGTTTTGGGTCTGTGATTGTTATGTCACTGGCCATGATCTTTGAATTTATTTAAAGATTTATAAATCAATAAATTAAATCAAATCTGATGGAGCAACAGAAATTTGGAATTTGTAGTTGAACAACAAAAAAAGTCTTTGGTGTTTTTCATCCTGAGCCTTTCCCTGCTCTCTGGTTTAATTACATCCTCTGAATGCTCCCTCTCCTCTATCACCAACCTGTCTCCTCATGCATACCTTCACACAAGGATAAATGGTTGTTCTGTTGCTGACTGCTGCTGCATGTTTTTCTATTGGCGGATTTTGTGTTTCTCCAATCAGAGCTCTATGATCCTGTATGGAACCAGTTTGTTTTTTCAGGGACAGGGGCATCATTTATAACGTGTGTGAGCATGTGTATGCCTGTGTGACTCTAAAAGTTCAATTATCCCTATTTATCCATCCATCCATCCATCATCTGCCGCTTATCCGGGGGTCAGGTCGCGGGGGCAGCAGCTTGAGCAGAGAAACCCAGACGTCTCTGTCCCCGGCCACTTCCTCCAGCTCTTCCGGGGGGACCCCGAGGCGTTCCCAGGCCAGCCGAGAGACATAGTCTCTCCAACGTGTCCTGGGTCTCCCCCGGGGTCTCCTCCCAGTGGGACGGGCCCGGAACACCTCCCCAGGGAGGCGTCCAGGGGGCATCCTAACCAGATGCCACCTCATCTGACTCCTCTCAATGCGGAGGAGCAGCGGTTCTACTCCGAGCCCCTCCCGGATGACTGAGCTTCTCACCCTATCTCTAAGGGAGAGCCCAGACACCCTGCGGAGGAAACCCATTTCGGCCGCTTGTATTCGCGATCTTGTTCTTTCGGTCACTACCCACAACTCGTGACCATAGGTGAGGATGGGAACGTAGATTGACCAGTAAGTAGAGAGCTTCACCTTCTGGCTCAGCTCCCTCTTCACAACGACGGGTCGGTGCAGAGCCCGCAACACTGCAGACGCCGCACCGATCCGCCTGTCAATCTCACGTTCCATTCGTCCCTCACTCGTGAACAAGACCCCGAGATACTTGAACTCCTCCACTTGGGGAAGGATCTCATTCCCGACCCGGAGAGAGCATTCCACCCTTTTCCGGCTGAGAACCATAGTCTCGGATTTGGAGGTGCTGATTCTCATCCCAGCCGCTTCACACTTGGCTGCGAATCACTCCAGTGAGAGCTGAAGGTCACGGCCTGACGACGCTAACAGAACCACATCATCTGCAAAAAGCAGAGACCCGATTCTGAGGTCGCCAAATCGGACACCCTCAACGCCCTGGCTCCGCCTAGAAATTCTGTCCATAAAAGTTAGGAACAGAATCGGTGACAAAGGGCAGCCCTGACGGAGTCCAACTCTCACCGGAAACGTATCCGACTTACTGCCGACTTCCAAATCCCTATTTACAAGATCTCATATGTCCATTTTGAAATAAGACAGACACATGTTCAAGGTCAACTTTAAATGTCTGAATCTAGTTGTGTCTTTCTACTTTAAGGAATAAGTCTGTACTTCATTTTCTCTATATATATGTATACACATATATATGAGTGTACATATATGTATTTAGCAATTCATTTGGCAGAGCACAAATTAACTTTAGCCAGATGTTGGCACGAGAAGCCCATCGTATTGCTCCAGCGAAGACCTGGATTCTATTTTTTATATACTTTGCATTTATTTTGAAAAGAGTCGTGCAGCCCAGCAGAATACAGGCCATTGGTACGGTTTCTCTTTTCACCGCTGAGATTAATCAGCATTTTGGTGCTTTGGGGCACACTGCCTGGGCTGGACTGCTAAAGCCTGTATAATCCAATTTTACATATGTTGCAGATAATACAGTGTAGGGATATTTTGGACTGAGTTAACATGTAGAATGCATCAGTATAAAAACAATTTACACACATTGTTCTCGAGAGCTCCAAAACTCAAGTCCCTTTTTGACAGGGGTCTTTTATGGTCTCCAGAAAGTTTTTTGACCCGACAAAGAAATAGCACTGCAGAAATTCAAGACTGTCATTTTTCTAACACATAAGAACTCAAAGGATGTCTTGTGAGTAATGTTTCTATTGTATTTACATGATAGTGTTATCAATCTTTTTATTTTATTTAGGGAAAAAGAACAAAAAAGCCTATTTGCCAAAATATTTAGGGGGGCTTTTAGTAGAGACATCTGGTGATCTCCAGGGATTTCAAAAATTTTTGGAAGATCTCTCTGGAGATCTCTGGAGGGTTCTGGACGCTGCGGCTGCCTGCTGTCGTTGGCGGTAACTCGTCTGTTGTCACTCTTTATAGTGTCAGAGAGCTGGCCTTTTGAAGATGCTAATTAGTTTTTATACTCAGGATTCCAGCTGGAGCCTGCTGTGAGAAAATCACATTATTATGTTTGCATGTCAAATCAAAGGTGAAGACTTGCAAGAAGAATATTTAGCTACGGAAAGCCAAGTGGAAAGCTGAAATGTCTCTGTAAACTTACAGCATTGCTTTTGGAATAAAGCTTATGTCATGAGACAGAAAAATAGTTCATACAAAGCTCTCAAAGTTTTTTTTAGCCTTGACATCCTGAAATTGTGACAGGACAGAGAGGCAAATCTTAAAGATGAAGGTTCCAGCAGTGACATATTTAAACACTCACATACTAACACATACAGACACACAAAACAACGTTTTCTTAAAACTTTTTCACGCTCTCTCTCTCTCTTACCCCACCCACACTCAGTGATGTCACAGTGTAATTAACCAGTCACAAGAAGCCCAATCTATCACTGTCAACACTCCAGTCAGTCAGTTGCTACATGCAAACCTTCCTCTCTCCAAACGGAAGTGAGCCTGGCCCTGACCTGCCCACATGTAAATATGTACATACATGCATATGCATATCTGGACAGTGTGTCACTTCGTCATGATTGACAGAAGAGTA
Organism: Leuresthes tenuis; assembly: GCF_036924035.1. Lineage (NCBI taxonomy): Eukaryota > Metazoa > Chordata > Actinopteri > Atheriniformes > Atherinopsidae > Leuresthes > Leuresthes tenuis. The sequence goes on along the minus strand of NW_027325371.1, from coordinate 31,720,467 downwards.
TTCACTGTCGAACACAACATGACTTGTTGGGAATTGTTGGCTTCCTCCAGTTGCAGAGTGCCTGGAGATCTGGAAGTGACTTCTGCTGTGAACTGGGGTTATACAAATGAACCTGAACTGAATGAGAGAAATTTAAACTTCTTTCTAGGCAGAAGAGTAAGAACTTGCCCTGACACCATGTGCATATGTACACACATGCACAAACATAATCAAACATATTTACAGTCACTCACACTTAGCATTAACTGCCAACAGCAACAGGATGAGTAATTTAATGTGACAGATGCCTTGTACGAAGGAGAGCACATGTTCTGATGAATCCAGACCAATGATGATGAGCTGTTTTTGTGCTGAGTCAGCACAAAGTTAAGAACAGTCTTTACACCACAGTGTCCCCACTCTTTCTCAGCTTCCCTCTGAGTATACATATTCAGCAATTCTCTATCGCAGTACCCTGCATCTTATCATAGTGTTGGCTATAAATAACTTATTTTATTGAGCAACTATGCTACCAAGTAAAAGCATATTGATGTGGTAACATCTTTAGTTTTGCTGCTTTGTTTTCATAAAAAAATTGGAAGTTTTGATGTTTTCTTTTTTTGTAACACTACTAACAAACTATTGTCAGATATATTTTCATACAGCATCTAAATATTCAGATGATATTTAGAAGATCCATCCATTGATCGATTTTCTATGCCCGCTTAATCCGTCGGTCATGTCACGGGGGGGCTGGAGCCTATCCCAGCAGCCATCAGGTAAGATATATAGAAGATATATTGTATAAATGTATGGTGAGAAACCTATTATTTCCCTTTCAGCAGGATTTAGTGATGGTTGGAGTAAACTCTCTCTACAAAAAGAAACCTCCAGCAAGACCAGAGCACAATCCACCTGGATTATAGTTCATGGATTGGATTTTCTGTGTTGCTTTGAGGCAGGATATTCCCAGTTTCACACCCCTTCCTCACTGCTTTTAGACCATCTTCTCATAGGACTATCTAAAGGACGAGTTCATGTGGACACATCTTAGTCAAAAATATTTCCAAAAGTTCCTCTCAGTAGTAACTGAGGCCAGGTTACTACCATTCAGAATAAAAGTATGGTTAGATAATATTCTCATGTGAAGTTAATAAAGAGTAGAGAAAACTTGAACATCTCTGAGATAGTTCAGAGCTTCCAGCAGAAGCTTTCTTAATCATTTTACAAAATGCAGTTCTATATATTACAAACCTACCATCAATGAACAATGGCAGCTAATATTTTATCTTTCTTCAATGTAATTTTCCTGGAAGGTTTTTGAAGGAAGCAGTCAAATATATAAAAAATAATAAGGAAGATGCCTGTACAGTCCACAGGACACCTCAAACCTGGGAAATTATTACGGTAGTTTTTCAAAGAGAGAGTTGGAGTAAGTCTGTGCTGCTGACAAATGGTGGCAAAGCACATTTTGGAAATCATCTGGAATTTCTGTGGAGCAATAAGAAGGCCTTGATAAAATATATAGAAATATCACACATTCCTGTTGTGTATCCTACATTGGCTTTTACCAGCTGAGCTTTGGCTGACCTTCCTTTAATTGCACGTCAACATGTACCCTTTTTCATAATGCTTGAACAATGCATTATCATTTGCATTTTTCTCCAGCTGTTTCCAACATACTTTGTATCACTTCAATACTTAAAAAAGACTTCAAAACTTCAAGAAAACAATGATTAGGTTCTCTGAGCTTTCCTTTGCAACTTATATAAATATAGGTTTATTTGCAAATTATCTCATATTCCCCAAAAAGTTCAAAGTTCATGGTTCAAACTTCTTCTTGCTCCCCGTATTACTCCTGTCCTTTATTCATAAGTCCTCTTCAACTCATCTGGATTTGGGATCTTACTCTGGGTGTTCGTTGGTCTTTGGAAACCTCATTCAGCTGCTTCCATAAATGGTATAAAATACTTTGAGGTTGGTATGGTTACCAATGACAAATGTTAAGAAGTACCAGAATTACCGGCGGAAATCCCTCAAACAGCACACTATCCGAACCATAGGATAAAAATGATTCAGAAACCACTGTTTGATATTTTGTTTGATTTTTTGCAGTTGACTCAGCAAGACAGTGACAACAGAATTATTTATAGGATAACTTTTTTGTTGTCATATTATGAGCACATGATATATGTGGTTTGCTGAATATTAGATCTCTCCTTTGGAAGTCTCTGTTAGTGAATGATTTGATCTGTGATCATCATATTGATATATTTTGTCTTACAGAAACCTGGCTGCAACAGGAGGATCATGTTAGCATTAATGAATCAACTCCCTCTGACTATTTAAATGTTCACGTTCCTCCATCCACAGGCAGAGGAGGAGGAGTGGCAGCTATCGTCAGATCAGGGTTACTAATCAGTCCTAGACCCAAGATTAGTTTTAGCTCTTTTGAATCTGTGATTCTCAGTTTTTCCCACCCAAAGTGGAAATCGCAAAAACCTCTTGTGTTTGTTGTTGTGTATCGTCCACCTGGCCCTTATTCTGAGTTTCTGTCTGTAATTGTAATTGTCCCTGTTTGGCTAGCGCCTGCTGCCAGCTATTGGACTGCTCACTCATAGCTGGGTACGTTGCCCATTTGGCCAGATTGTTCTGTCATGATTTGCAGTGGTTTTTACAGGTCAGATCCAGTGATGAGCAGAGGCAAGCAGGTAAAAGGTAAAGGGTTTATTTAAAAGGGTAAACAAAAAATGATGAAATCCAAAAGGAAACTCACATTCTGTGCATATGTGGCCAAACCCAATCTCTGTCCAGCACCACTGTGCCTGAGATTGCCACAGCATCTTTATCATTGCCTCGACAGACAACATTCTGACCCCAAATAATATATATTGTGTGAGCAGTGGCAAGGCCTCTTCTGACTGAACATCACTTCAGCAGTCTGATCCGGAGCTAACTCAGAAGGAGAGGTTACTAGCACTTCACTTCCATGAATTATTCCCTAACTAATCTTCTTTTAGGACAATTCAGGAGAGAATTCAGACATATTTCTTACAGTGGTTGGAGGCTGTAGATTGTTAAACGTTTGGTGGCAGTTTGGAGGAATGAACTCTTCAAATCAGCTTTTCATTCAGTTGGGGCGGAGCGCTTAGCTTCGCCATTCACCCTTATGTACCCTCATTGTGCACATGTGGATGAAGATTGTGTGATTGTTCCACCATCAACTTGTCAGGATCAGAACCTGACAGTTCAGGATCGGCATTAAGTTTTTCTGCTCCAGCTGAATCAGAAACACTTATGGTACCAGCAGTGTGACAACAGAGCTGCTTAAAGCATCATGTGATGCAACAACAGCTTTTACGTACAGATTAGAATTAAAATCAAGGTTTATTTTATTTGCTTATTTATCTTAATTAATCATTTATTTTTGTGGCCTTGTGCTGCTAACTTTTTCCTTAGCAGTGCCACAGCATCGTTCTTGTGTTGTCAGACATCAGATCTCCGGTTGGTTGTCGATCACTGTTACCTTGCATGTATGCTCTAACCTAAGGGCCCAGATCAGCTTTGATACTCTCACTTTTCTTCTCATCATTGTTTGTAATAATTTTCTTTGCTCTGAGCAGTTTTGGAATGTTAGCCAAATTGTTCAGGATCCTTTTTGTTTTGCTTTGACATAATTTAGGCCTTTAATCATGTAGTTCAAAGCTCTGTGCTTTACTTTACTTAGAGCAGCTCTGCCTTCAGTATATTCTAATTTACTTCAGTGCACCAGATTAAACAACCCAGGTCATCTCTTATGGAAGTTTTCTAATGAACCAAAACTTTTTTCACAGAACATTTCATTCATCCCATTCGCATTCTCCCACATTCAGCACCTCACACTCACTCTTCTTTTTGTCTATAAGAATATGTTTGGATCGGTGTATTTAGTTGGTGTCGGGTTTAGTGGGTGGAATTGAACACTAATATAAAATAGCTCATCACGAAGTAATCAGCTGTTTTGTTCTTGCCATTCCTTCCCCCATGTCACAGTGTGTATGTACTGTGCACATCTAAACTTAAAAGAATCATCAATGTTTGAAGTACGGGTCCTTTAAAGGATTCCCCTCAACTATGGTGCTGGTATGAGAATGTCAGAATTAACGCTTTAATGTAAGAAACAACTCCTGGAACAGCTCACAGATCATATCAATGTTGGATAGGTTTCATTAATTCTCTCAGCCATGTCTTGACTTTGTGCTAAATGAACATCTGCTTACCTCTGTATGAATGCTAACAAACACTGAGAGTCCTCAGCCAGAGAAACACTAAATAAGCAGAACATTAATCCATCCATTTTCTATACCCACTTAATCCATCAGGGGGCTGGAGCCTATCCCAGCAGTCATCAAGCAAGAGGCAGGGTACATCCTGGACAGGTCACCAGTCCATCACAGGGCCACACAGAGACAAACAACCATTCATGCTCATACTCACTCCTAAGGACAATTTTAGTATCACCAATTAACCTAACATGCATGTTTTTGAATGGTGGGAGGAAGCCGGAGTACCCAGAGAGAACCCACGCATACACGGGGAGAACATGCACACAGAAAGGCCCCAGGTGGGGATTGAACCTAGAACCTGATATTCAAATCACGAACTAACCTATACTTGGATTTCTCTATTTTACACCTGTTAATAGTGTCACACTCACTGTGTTTTAACCAATAAATCTGATTGTATTAATCCAAATCAGTTCAGTTATCTTCTATTTATATAGGCACTTAATCCCTCAATAATTTTACTCGCTCCCTCTTTGTCTTCTGATTTCTGGGTAATTTGGAAGATTTGGAATTCTTTTTAACTCTATTCTCTCTTGGTAAGCAGAGTTTTATTTTGGACCATGAATTATTTGGTACATGTGTGTTAGCGTCTCCTTCAACACATCACTTTTTACCTGATTTCATCCGATCTATGAGGGGCTCTTTGCTTTGCTATAACAGCCTGTGGTTCATACCATTGATGCATCACACAGGATTCTGATCATTGGTGCATCTTGTAATTAGAAAGCACTGGATAAACATTCTTACATCTGAAGCAGTTTGTATAAATTATGTCTTTCAATAGGAAACTTTTAGTTTATCATTATTTACACCCCAGGGAGAACACCAGATTTTTTTATTTCTAATCTTATTTTATAAAACTCTCCCTAATAAATTGTTAGGTGTCTAATTGGAATCAATATTTGCATTTTAATTCACATTCTAAAGTCTGGCCCTGCCCAGGTATCCACCAGGCCGTTTCTTTGTTTCACTTCCTTCATTCTTTGTGTGATGTTTATGGTCGGATTCACAGGCTCTCCCCCTGAGGCCTCTGTTCTGCTTGCAGTGCTCTACAGATTTCAGCTCAAAAAGCATTAAATTCAGTTCCAAATGTCCTGTGGTTCAACATCCAATCACTGTTGGATAAATGTAAAAAATGTCCTTTGTGGTGTGAGCCTCCAAAACTGTACACACTGGTTCACCAAATTAACTATTTGTCCTCTGTCTCTTTATAAGAAGTTTGTTCTGTTCCCTCATCAATACTGACCAGCTCTGCAAGGTCGAGTGTCCTTGGTTGAGGACTTTATGTGGGACTGGCAAGACCTCTGTAGAAAGGCAAGAGAAAACACTAGACTTAGTGACTTAAAAACCTTTAAGTGCAAAACTCAAGAGTAAGTCGGAGCTGTACCACCTATGGATAACCAACAATCTGACGATGAGAGAGCAGAAGACTGGAGCTTAAGTACTCAGTGAACCAACAGTCACCACAGGTGAGTTAAATGACATATTGGCCAGCAGTCACAGCAACCGCCAGAAAGTCCATGACATAGCACCAGGAACACAGACTGAATAAATAAATATGGCAAAAAAGACAAATTCTCACAATATTAGACTCTATTGGATTTTCTCAAAGTGTTCACAGACCTATTCACTGCCTTAATCATACCCTTGATCTTGTGCTGACTTTGAATTTACATTACTTGACTATACAGCTTCTGAGAAGAATTCTACATATAGAAGGTGTCTGTCAGAGAATGCTGTAACCAGATTTAAAGAGTTGATTTCATCATCCTTTTCTTCACTGCCATGTGCTGATATGACAGAGGACGACTACCTAAATTTCACTCCAGTAGGACTTGACTCTCTTGTTGACAGCACTATAGCTTCAATGCGTACAACACTGGACAATGTTGCCCCTCTGAAAAGGAAGGTAATCAAATCAAGTCAAATTTATTTGCATAGCTTTAAATAAAATAAAAGCATTGCAAGAAAGAAAATAATTAAAATTAATAAAAACAAGCAACAGTCTAGATAAGTTAAAATATACCCTGCAGATTTCATGCATAGACACATGAGAAAAGAAATGTTTTTAACCTGGATTGAAAAATGTCTACATTTGGTGACAGTTCTCCACTGACAGTTTGTTCCACTTGTTTGCAGCATAACAGCTAAATGCTGATTCTCCATGTTTAGTCTGGACTCTGGACTGGATCAGCTGACCTGGGTCCTTGGATCTAAGAGCTCTGCTGGGTTTATATTCTCTGAACATATCGCAGATGTATTTTGGGCCTGCACCGTTCTGGGATTTTTAAACCATCAGTAGGCTTTTAAAATCTTGTTTCCAGAGCCACTAAAAACAGCTGTAATTAAACCTCTGCTGAAAAAGGACAATCTTGACAAGACGCAAATGAACAACTACAGGCCCATCTCAAATCTCCCATTTATAAGTAAGATCATTGAAAAAGCGGTTTTTCAACAGCTTAATTACTTTTTAACACAGAATAACTGCTATGATACCTTCCAGTCAGGCTTTAGACAGCACCACAGCACTGAGACTGCTCTGACCAAAGTGTTTAATGGCATATGTATGAATACAGACGGTGGAAAAATGTCAGTCTTAGTTTTACTAGATCTCAGTGCTGCTTTTGATACAGTTGACCACAATATATTACTCAAACGACTGGAGAACTGGGCTGGTCTTTCCGGAACTGTACTAAACTGGTTCAAAACATACTTAGAGAACAGGAAGTACTTTGTGTCAATAGGTAACTTTACATCTGAGCAGACAAGAATCACATGTGGAGTTCCCCAAGGTTCCATCCTGGGACCTCTTCTGTTTAACATCTACATGCTCCCACTGGCACAGATTATAAAAAACAACCAAATAAACTACCATAGCTATGCAGATGACACACAGATGTATATAACAATGTCACCAGGAGACAGAGGGCCTGTACAGGCCCTTGGAAAATGCATTGAGATTAATGACTGGATGTGCCACAACTTCCTCCAGCTAAACAAAAACAAAACTGAGGTAATTGTCTTTGAGCCAAAGATAAACGATTGAAAGTCACCACAGAGCTTCAATCTATAAATCTAAAAACGACCAACCAGGCCAGAAATCTGGGTGTAGTGATGGACTCAGACCTAAATTTGGACAAACACATTAAGGCAATAACAAAGTCAGCCTACTATCACCTTAAGAATATATCAAGGCTAAAAGATCTGATGTCTCAGCAGGACCTGGAAAAACTAGTCCATGCATTCATCTTTAGTAGGCTTGATTATTGTAATAGCATCTTTACAGGTCTGCCTAAAAAGTCAGTTAGACAACTGCAGCTCATCCAGAACTCAGCTGCTCGAGTCCTCACTAAGACCAAAAAAGTGGAGCACATCAGTCCAGCTCTGAAGTCTTTACACTGGCTGCCTCTCCATCAGAGGATAGACTTTAAAGTTCTGATGCTGGTCTATAAAGCTCTGAATGGTCAAGGACCAAAATACATCAGTGACCTCCTGACCCACTATGAACCTTCCAGACCCCTCAGGTCATCTGGATCCGGTTTTTTATCAGTTCCCAGAGTCAAAACCAGACATGGAGAAGCTGCATTCAGCTTCTATGCTCCACATGTCTGGAACAAACTCCCAGAAAGCCTCAGATCAGCTGAAACACTCAGTGTATTTAAGTCCAGTTTGAAGAAACATCTATTTTCAGCTGCATTTGAATAAGCTTGAGTTTCATAACTATTGATTTTATCTTTCATATATATCATTTTTTCTGATTTTATCTATTGTTCTTATTTCCTTCTTTTGTTTAAATTTTAAATCATGCTTTTTATTTCTTCTGTTTTAATGTCTCTGTGAAGCACTTTGAATCACCTTGTTGTTGAATTGTGCTATACAAATAAACTTGCCTTGCCTTGCCTATTCTGTGACTGACTGGAAGCCAGGGTAAAGATTTTAAAACTGGAGTGATGTGTTCAGATCTCTTAGTCCTGGTTAAAACTCCAGCAGCAGCGTTCTGGATGAGCTGCAGATATTTAATGCTCTTTTTGGGAAGTCCAGTTAAAAGACCATTACAGTAATCGAGTGTACTGGAGATGAATGCATGGATGAGTTTCTCCTTGTCTTTTTGGGAGAGAAAATATTTAATTCTGTTGATGTTTCTGAGTTGGTAAAAAACTGCCTTGGTGACAGCTTTGATGTGGCTGCTGAAAGTCAGATCTGAGTCTATCAACACTCCAAGGTTACCAACTTGGTCAGTGATTGTAAGGTCCCGAGTCTCAATATATTTACCAATGCTGACCTTCTTCTCTTTGCTACTAAACAGAATGATCTCAGTTTTGTCTTCATTTAATTGTAGAAAATTCTCTCTCATCCAGGTTTATTTCCTCCAGACACTGAACACAGTACATCTGCTGGGCTGCAGTCGTCTGGTGACAGAGACACATAAAGTTGTGTATAGTCTGCATAACTGTGATAATTGATGTTAAAGTTCTGCAATATCTGTCCCAAAGGTAGTACATTCAAGTTAAACAGAAGAGGTCCAAGAATTGACCCCTGGGGGACTCCACAAGTCATGGCCACTTGCTCAGATTCATAGCTGCCAATTGTAACAAAATAACTCCAGCCTTCTTTATAGGACCTGAACCAGTTAAGGACCGCTCCAGAAAGTCCAACCCAGTTTTCCAGCCTGTACAACAGGCTTCTGTGATCTACAGTATCAAATGCAGCCCTGAGATCCAACAGAACCAGGACTGAAACATAACCAGAATCAGTCTTCAACCGGATGTCGTTTAACACTTTACTTTTATTTTGTTTCAGTGCTGTGACGTCGGAAGCCTGATTGAAAGTTATCTAGACTTCCACTTCCATTCAGAAAGTCATTGAGCTTGTTAAATACTACTTTCTCAATAATCTTGGATATAAAAGAGAGGTTAGAGACAGGTCTGTAGTTGTTCATCACAGAGGCGTCTAGAGTTCTCTTCTTTAGGAGTGGCTTAATGGCAGCTGTCTTTAGTGACTTGGGATAAATGTAGTACAAACTATTTGTAGGAGATCACTTTCTACTGAGGTTAAAAAGAGTTTTTAAAAAGTCAGATGGTATTATGTCCCGAGTGCAATCTGTTGATTTCAGATGCTGAACTGTTTAGGAGGGTTTTTGAGTTTTTCAACCAGAGAAAACAGAGTTGGAGAACTGTTGGCATTCTTATTAATCATTTCATATAAATGCAGCTCTCTGGCCTTGCACAGCTCATTGATAGAACTACTCAGACTTCGTTTATACAGTTCATAGTGAATCTGAAGCTTTGTTTTCCTCCACTTTCGTTCAGCTTTCCTGCATTCTCTTTTCAGGTTTTTGACCGTTGCAGTGTTTCTCCATGGTGTTTTCTTTATCCTTAAGGTGCTCTTGATTCTTATCGGTGCAACAGCTTCCATTACATTCAGAATTTTCAAGTTGAAATGATCCAGCAGTCCGTCAACCAACTGTGCGCTCACTGTTGGTGACATAGCTATGGCCTCCCTAAACTGAGCACTTGTTTTCCCATTAATGTACCTCTTATCAACTGAAAAGCTGGTTGTTTGAACATTCTGAGTGGTCAATAAATCAAATAAAATATAGAAATGGTCAGACAAGGTCAAATCAATAACCACAACAGAAAAAATATCAACACCTTTAGAAATGACCAGGTCCAGAGTGTGACCTCAAAGGTGGGTCGAAATAACAAACAATAATTAAGAAAATTCATAAATAAAACTTGCACAGTATCCTGGAGATCTGTAAATGATTAAGAACAGAATTTTAGGAACACCCTTTAAAATAAAACTAAGATATTAGAAAGAAGACAAATCACCAAATGAGATCTCTTTACACTGGAATGTGTCTTTATATAATGCAGCTTCTAATCAGTCAGAAGAGGTTGGCTCCTTGGTATAATTCACAGTTGTGTGCTTTGAAGCAGACTGCAAGAAAGAGGGATCACAGATTCTAAATTGAAAACACGTTACTATTATTCAAAGAGATCACACGACATACAGATGTAACTCCATGAAAATTACTGTCGGGTTACGAAACGTATGTTATATTGTTGGTTTGTGTGAGTCTATGTAATGTATGTAAAGACACTGAAAGGGCTGGTTTCTAACTGCAGTTCCTTTAAGTAGCCACACGGAGGCGCTTCCTGTTCAGTCAATGCGGGAAAGGCAGTGATGCGTGCATTGCATGCTGGGAGGGAGACGCTATGGCAGAACTCCAAGATCGCTGCCACAATCGGCCATGACCGAGGTTCTTATTTTTGTAGAAAAAGAGTGTTGTTAACCGTTTATGAAACCGAGTCTTAGTGTGTTCATGTACTACGGAAGCTCCAGGACGGCTGTGACTGGAGGACTTGCCGTGTTCTGTTTTCTGTTTTTTTTTTGGCTGGATCGACAGGAACCAGGGATTGGAACGGGATCCTCAGTCTTTAGTCTTTAGCATCTGGTTCAGATGAACTTCGAAAGAATAACACACTATCCGGGTAGACTGCACATATATAGACTTGGACTTTAATCAAATGGACCTTGGTGTGACTTAACTGAACTGTGAACTTTGAACTTTAAACTTTGTCACCTTGATCCCTAAATTTTGAGAGCAGCTCAAAACTGAAAGGTGGACACTTTATTTTTGGTTTGTTATTTTCTTTATTGCTTGAAGGGGATACGAATCTAAACAGGTTCGTTATTTTATGTTGTGGAAATGAATTTTGGTTACCTCCCCTTACAAACTGTAACTAATTACCAGGTGACATGAGAGCATGTCACCTGGTATTCTGTATTCTGTTTTCTTGCTTTAAACATTTTTGCTGATCATGTGTGGATTTTTTTCTTTTATTCATACATTGACCTGAAGGTGTTCTGACTCATACATAGTAACAAATTACAGGCTACAAACTTGTAGAAATGTTGATAACAAGAACACTCAAATTATTTGCCATTTATATCTCCACAGCTTAATTGATAACTTGGTACTGGTTAACTGCCTGGTTATACTTTTTGATAGCCCTTTGAGAATAGCCCCATTTGGCTTGCTAAATTAATCTCTACATGTGCAAAGGCTAACATCACTCCCAAGACAAATAAGTTAAATACATACAACATACAGTCACAAAGAGAAACCAGAAAACCCAAGTACTGACTGGTTAATTGCTTTATAAAGCAGCCTACAACCTGACAGGCATGTGACGACCTTCCCTTTGGTTTGGCCCTATAAATGTAGATTAGGGACAAGAAACATTCACTCTAGCTCTTGACAGTTCAGCCTTTTTCTTCCCAAGTCATTTCAGTATGGACCATTTGATCTGCTCCTTGGCTGACTGCAGAACCTGAAAACCAGGAAAGAAGATGCACATAAAAAAGATGTTGCTGATGTACATACTGATGCTCAAAATGTTAGCCAAGTCATGGATGCAGAAAACATAGAGCTTTATAACTGCTGATCAGTTATACAGAAGTGTACAAATAATGTATACTCACCAACTGCTTATAAGCATTCTCTCATAATTCATAATAACTTCTATACAGTATGTGTGTTGAAGCCTTCAGTGAAGACATGTATCAGTAATCTTTACGGGCTGCACAAGCCATCATAGAAACAATTCATGCAGGTAACCTACAGATAGAATTGTGCTTTTGGTTTTAAATCTCACAAGTGCATAACGTTACAGTACCAACTTCAACCAGCAGAGGTCAGGCTGAACGCATACAGAGAACCCTGTGCAGTCCCGTGCCTCCATGATGGAGCTCAGCAGGAACAGAAACAGCCTGTGGATCTTTTGCTCATTGGATGTTTTTCTTCAGAAATGGAAATTATGTAACAAAAAAATAGCGGTAAATTTTTTATCATTTTAAATCTATTTTAGAAACTGGATACAATACAGTGTGGGGGTGGGGGGATTAATGTCTTATTCTGTTCACCGAGTTTGTTCCCAGCATCTGCTCAAATGTATCCACTTCCCCCACTTGTGTTGACTTGAACGATAGTTTAAGAGATAACAGTCAGTCACCCAAACCCTGTGTTCCCACACATCAAGTTTATTTCCTCTTCCTGCTGATATAAAAGGCTGGAAGCTCTGTCTGCTGGGCATGAAAAATAAAACTTACTGGAAAGTGTTCCACCTTATTCCTGTAAACCACGTTTATGATGTAAAATGTAACACGTTACTGGATAAATGAAAGATTTCTAGTAGCCTAGTAGCTGCCATGACTTTTAATCATTAATGTCAGTTAATGTGCTTTGTGTCAGAAAATCATCTGCTCGAGCAGATGTAGTGTTGAAATAACGTACTGCATGTATTCCTCTCCTCAAACACCCTGTCCCTGTGACATATTTGGGTATGATTGGTCTTTCTTAAAAATATGTAAATAAATAAAAGCAAATGTGTGTTTAAAAACATTAAACAGATTATTTCAGCCAGCCTGTTTTTCTCCCTCTGAAATATTCTGTTCCCCTTTTAACAGGGGGCTTGGGTTCAGAAACAGCAGACCGAGCTTCCAGCCTTATCAGCAATAAGAAGAAATAAACGCGATGTGTTTGGGTGACCGACTGTGTTATAACGGTGTAAAAAAAAAAAAAAAAAAAAAAACACACACACACCAAACCGTGTCAAAAAGACGTTTTATACTGGGTTCTGGTGGTCAGTACAGCACTGGTGTTCAGTCATGGCAGTGGGTTGATCTTTTTTTTTTTTTTTTTTCCTTTTTTCTAGACGCACCCTAACGTAACACATCAGTGCACTCGGTCAGTGGTGTTTGAAAGATGGAAAGTAGAAAGAGCGAGGGTGGTGTGGTGAAGGCTAGAATTAAAAAGAGGAAAACTCTGGAAACATATACAGCTAAATGTGCAAAAATTGGCAACTTTTTCACTAAGACGAGCTTGCGGTTTGTAACGTCAAATAAGGACGACGAAATGGGTAAGGCAATATGTTGAACCCTGCCTGCAAAGCACCGTTCAAGTTAATTAATTATCAAGTCAATGAATTGTGTAGTGTTGTGGCATATAACGTAACGTTTAAATAATAGTATGATGCGGGACCCCATAACTGGGAAACTTTGTCTTGTAGCCCCTCAGAGATACAGCATCAAGCACCAGCTATGAGCCCACAAGTCCAGAGTGGACAGGTCTCAACAAAAGAGAAACACTATAAGAATTTGATAGAATGTTGTACCACATTCCAACAGCAGGTGTCGCAGGGCACTCATTTAACACCCCCAGGATTCAGGAGAATGCAGTCGGTACTTTTCTGATATATTATTTTTCTGAAGTACATTTACTCAACAACTTTTCACTGACAGCTTCATAGGTAATTCAGACATTTAGATTGTATATACTATGGGTAGAATCGCTGTTAAAAATCGAATGATAACATATTAAAGACTGTAACAATATCATGTACAATTGAATCCCACAGATTTCTTTTGCTTGATAATTCTACATTGTGGTATTTCTCAGAGATTTTACTTTTACTGGAATATTACTATAACATGCTAGAAACTTTTTGTCCACTGCAGTTGTAATTCAATAAACTGATAATATGCCAATTTCTTGAGAATTTTCCATTTCTATAGTATGGCTAGGTTCTCAGAGATACTTTTGTACAATGCGTTTAGAAGAGTCCTGACCTTAGAGATGTTAGGTGTAAAGTAAAGTAGTAGTGTTTTATATTATGACAAAACAATGGATCATGTTTGCTGTGTCTCTGAGGTTTTTTCAAGTTGCACAGAAGTGGAGATATACTGAGAATACAAATCACTGTACTTCTGAGACTGGAGTACATACATGCAATAGGATACAGTAGACTTCTTTGTTGGTTTAAAAACTACACATGCTATGCTTTATTTTAGTGTAGTCTGTGGAGCAGTTTCTCAACCTTTCACAAGCTTTTCTTAGTTCTGGAATCATGGCCACCAAACCAGGTAGGTTAACAAATGGTATAAGAATATATGTCAACTATCAAATGTTTTTCCCTTTCTTTGGAACGTATTCTCTGCTCAGATGGGTAAAACTGCCTGAAAATAATTTGACGTATACATACCTACAAAGTATTAGAAAACACTATTTCTGCACTGTAGGGATGAGCAGCAGTGGTGATGAGTGCAGGCAGAGTACACACTAAGAAAACTCTATGAGATGTAAGACACAATAACAATTCAGTGGATATTCTGACAGTAAGAGTTTTGATCATAGGGTGTACTGAACTAACAATCCAAAATTGAGTATTTTGTACTTATTGCTTTGGGCTGAAAGAAAGATAATTCATACCCATACTGTTGGATGTTAAACAGTCCGCAATAAAATAGCTTTGTAATACAATGTTAGTAGAAACTTACATTAGTGGTGAGTGCCAGTTTCTCTGTTAGGTGCTGTTAGGGTAAAAGCAACAGACAAACAGAACCTTAGTGAGTATATACACACAGACAAAGTGTGTTAAAAGCCAGAAAAACAAACAAGCCCATGCACAAGTGTGCAATAGGTAAGGTAAGAAGAAAGAGTGTTATCACTGGAGAACTGCAGTCGTTAAGGAAACTCACTGGACTGCATTAGCATGAAAATCAGTAAATTGGTGGAGAAATAAAAATCAGTCGGCATGAGTGGTTGAGTGTAACTGTGTTAAAGATAAAACAGAAGATTTTAGCTTCTCTTCATTGGCCCCCTGTTAAATTCAGAATAGAATTTAAGATTCTTCTCCTCACATATAAAGCTCTTAATGACCGAGCTCCATCATATCTTAAAGATCTCATTGTAAGATATTTTCCTAACAGAGCACTTTGCTCCCAAACTGCAGGTTTACTTGTGGTTCCCAGAGTTTCTAAAAGCAGAATGGGAGGCAGAGCCTTCAGTTATCAGGCCCCTCTCTGTGGAACCAGCTGCCAGTTTGGCTTCAGGAAGCAGACACCCTCTCTACCTTTAAGATCAGGCTGAAACTTTCCTTTTTGATGAAGCTTATAGTTAGGGATGGCTCAGGTGACCCTGAAACATCCCATAGTTCTGCTGCTATAGGCTTAGACTACTGGGGGAGCTCCCATGATGCACCTCTCCTCCCTCCCTCTTTACTCTCCATGTACATATGACATCATTGTTGTCATTAACTTGTGTTTCTCTCTCTCAGCAGGTATCTCTGACCTCGTGTTACGGTGCTTGTTGTCCCCTCTTTCCTGTCCTCTCAACCCCCAGCTGGGTGAGGCAGATGGTCACCCTTCTTTTGGCCTGGTTCTGATGGAGGTTTCGTCCTGTTAAAAGGTTGTTTTTTCTCTCCACAGTCATCTCATGCACGCTCAGGATTTGGAATTGGATCAAAGAGAAGTTTCGGTGCAATCTGTTGGTTTCCTTAGAATGTTTTTTTTATTTTTATTTTTATAAATTGGCTTTGTATGAATTGGACTAATTTAGCATTTATTAAATTTAATTTGATTGGATTGGATTCTAATTGGCTTCAATTGGACTGCATTTTTGAAGTACCTCAATAAGACATTTGTTGTAATTAAGCACTATATAAATATAAAACTGAATTTAATTGAATGACAATGGGTGGGAGCAGTTGGAAACATTGATTATATAATCAGACAGAGCAGAAGCTTCCGCTAGAGCTCAAAGACTGTCAAACATTTTTTACTCCACATCTGAGCTAAATGAACAACTGACTCAGTCCTGCAGCTGATTATCGTAGATAAAACCACAGAGGAGGAAAGTCTGAACAAAGCTATTCTATAACACGATCTGTCGGATCATGTGCTGATCAACAGCTGATCTTATCTCAAATCCATGAATCTCTGCTGTTTGATAGTTAATGTGACTCCAGCAGTCCACTATTGTGTTGTGCTAAAAATGATATAGATCTGTTATTAAGTCAGACCATGTCTACCAAACTCTCGAAATGTTACAGAAATGCACAAGGGGAGTAATGCAGACATGACAGCAACACAATCAGCTGCCACTAGATAAATGTAAAGCAGTGGAGGTTCCCCAGGGGTCCATCCTGGGACTCCTATTGTTCAATCTGTACATGCTCCCATTAGGCCAGCTAATACGCAGCTATAATGTGTCCTACCACAACTATGCAGATGACACTCAGATCTATGTGTCACTGACGGCAGGAGAACACGGGCCTGTAGATACATTGTGTCGCTGCATCCAACAGATCAGAGTGTGGATGCAAAACAATTTTCTCCAGCTAAACTCAGACAAAACAGAAACAAAGAGAAAGTGTTATCAGTCACCTTGAGAATCTCTCTCTCTCTCTCTCTCTCTCTCTCTCTCTCTCAAAAACCTAATAATCAGGTTAGAAATCTCGGGGTAATATTGGACTCAGACCTGAACTTTAACAGCTGCATTAAATCAATATCATCAGCAGCTTTTTACCATCTAAAAACCACTACCAGAATCAAAGGAATAGTGTCTAAACCAGACTTAGACAGCAGGTTGGACTACTGTAACAGCCTGCTCACTGGGCTCTAAAGGGGCTGTAAAACAGCTGCAGCACATCCAGAACACTGCTGCTCAAGTCCTGACTAGAACCAGGAAATATGACCATATTAGGCCAGTGCTCAGGTCTCTGCATTGGCTTCCTGTCGCTCAGAGAATAGACTTTTCAGCTGGGACTCTGAGAACCTCAGGGAGGGGTCTCTTTTATCTGCACTCTTCCCTTTTAATATAATTAATTAATGATTAATGATGATGAATTAATGAATAAGGATTATTTTTAATCTGTGATGGACTGGCGACCTGTCCAGGGTGTACCCTGCCTTTCGCCCGATGACTGCTGGGATAGGCTCCAGCCCACCCGCTACCCGATTAACGGACTGTCGGTATAGAAAATGGATGGATTATTTTTATGGAATGATTTTATTTGCCTACTTGTGATTTTATGTAGCTGTAAAACACTTTGAATTGTACAAATAAACTTGCCTTGCCTAGTGTCTATTTTTATGGATGTACTTTAAGTGCAACTCTTGTAGTGCAACATTATGAAATGTATGCGAGTTACCTGCGTCACACTTTGTTCTGTTAATGGGTTCTCATCTGCCTGTAAAAGAAAACGACATTATCATGAGTATAAGAGACAAAAAGCTAAAGTAAAACACACAGACACCAAAAGCAAATGCAAAGCACTGCAACCACCATCAGAACTGCAGAATCATGCTGGAGGCCAGTAACCACAGTGCTAGCAGTTGAACCAATCACAACTCCTACAGGAGTTTGAAAACATGCTAGCGGTGAGGGTTAAAAATGGCTATTTGATAGTCAGTCCATTACTTTGACTACTGAATGAATTAACATGCCATTTTCAGAAGTGTTCCCCTGAGGAATAAGTCTAATGACTTGGCTTTTCATCTACCAGTGGTTCAAACAATGGAACAGAAATACAGAAATATATTAGTCTGCGTGCTCTCTCATCATGCATTTCTATCCTGTCTCACCTATTGTTTTTCCATTCCCCAACCATCTTTCTGTCCTCTCTCTCTCTCTCTCTCTCTCTGTCTCCTTAACTCCCTCTCTTTCTCACCCTTGGTTTGTTTGTCTACAGAAGCAAGCTCCTGTCTGTGCTTCTTAGGTTACTGGTGATGTAATCAAACAGGACAAAGCCATAGGCTGTCTCTGACATAAGCTGTCACTAATCAAAAGAGGAGAGACAAGGAGAAGGAAAGACAAAGATGAAGCAGGTAAGAGGAGGCAGAAAAAGCAGTGAGAGTCATAACATAGTAATTCAAAACAGGCAAAAAAGCTGCCTCAGACATTATCACCTGCTTCCAAGTACATTTTCTGATGATAAATTAAATTGATATTACTAAAATATGGGAATGGTCAACAGTCATCCTACCCTGTAATTGACCTTCTGTAGGACTTGCTGGGGGTCACTCTCAATAATCACCCTGGCGACAGGATAAACAAACTTATTAGGAATGAGTTCTGCACAAGCAAGACTAACAATTAATTTTCTGGCATTTTATGAACAAAAAAATTTTAAAAAATTAGTTAATCACAGGTTAATTTTCACTAAGAGTAACCAAAACCTGCAGTAAATTAACATACAGTTAAGATTTATCTTACCCCCCATCAATGATTTCATCAAATACCAGGAACACTCCGTCCATGTTTTCCAGTAAACACCTCCGCTCCACATTTTTCCTGCAGCATAAGTGCAAATATTAGCCGCATCCAATCAAGTTCATGGTTTGTTCATTCACTAATTAATTATTCTTGCAGTGATTTGACTCATACTTATCAGAGCAGCCTAACTACTTACAAAAATAAATATTCTACATTGACTGTTCCTGTAGAGATTCAGCACCTCAGTCCACAATCTGAAGCTAAACCTAATTTGGAGCAGGTTTAACACTCTCCTACTTGGGAAAGGCAGACTGATGTTTACTCCAGTAAGTTTACACATTGTACCAACTCAAAGTTTCACTTTTTACAGCTGGTATATATAAAACTGTGCTCAGACTTTACTTTCAATCGAACAGAGCATATGCTTTCAATGAACATGCACACACAATTTCCAGCAGACCAGATATTTAGTAGCAAACAGGGTTTGAAGTTTGAGAACTGTAATAATGTTTGTCCACTGAAAAATAATATAAACTTTTGCTTCAACAAGATGGCCACAACCTCGACAAAGAAGAGAAGAGCTTTAGTATTAGCTATTTAGCTTTTAGCTAAAATTCTGGTCGTTCACACATGCTATCAAAAAGTGCAATTCCAACACCCTCGTCTCACCTGCTTTTGTGGCTCCAGCTTGATATTTATGTTCTTATCACAGTCTCACAAGGAAGATAAGTAAATTGAAGAACTTTTTATCCTTTCTGCATCATCATTAAACTGCAGCCCACCACGCTTTTTCAAATATTGTTGGCCATATTCAGTGAGAAGACAGAACAACTATGATTAAAAAAAACAACAAAGCTTGTTGTTCTTCATTTCAATTGTATAACATTTGGAGGAGTAAAAAATGCCTGCAGTTTTTTTTTATAACTCACTCTGACACAGAGATAGGGGACACAGATCTACTTCAATATTGTCCCAAAAATCTATATTTAAGCAACTGAATGCTTGAAACACAAGTGTTTGTTTGAACTTGGCAAGTGCTAGAAAAGATTAAACTCAGATCTAGAGTTGGAATGAAATTTAACTTCACACTGTCCCACTAAAATGTACAAATTGCCTGTCCCATTAATATTAGTTGATCATTTTTACTACTATATAATAACAAAAAATACCCACGTCTTCGTCACTCACATTCTGGATTACATCTGCACCAGTTCCCATGGCAACCACACCAACCGCTATGTTCCAGTCAATAATAAATGCTGATGTGAAACATACACACACTTTTGGCACAGACAGCTTTCAAACTAATCTTTGTGTTTTGTAATAAATTGAATACACATAAAAATAGGATGAACGTTTGCATATTTCAGATTTTATTTTAATTAGATCAGGATTGCTTCTTCTATTTTACATATAGTTTAACATAGACTTATTTCCTGAGAGGCTTGGACGAAATGATTGAATTGATTTGAATAACCTTGATTTGAATAAAACTTTATTCATTCTGAAATGGCAAATTATTTATGCAGCATAATGAATTTAAACAATTATCAGTAATTGTATGTATGTGTATATATATATATATATATATATATATATATATATATGAACGTAAACTCAATGCTAACAGTTCAGTATCCAGGGGACAGATCTCCTCTTTCACAGTGACATGTCCATGATCACACCATCTGTTATTAATAAGCCCTGCAATAACTTAATCTTTACTTTTGGGACTACTTCTGGTGTCTCCGTCTGCCTGAAAAGTCTAAAAGCCAGCTACAGAGGCACTGAAGTCCGGTATATGCTCTGTCTCTGTGAAACATGATACTTAATACTGCACATGATACTGCATTCTCCATATTTCCTCATTAGCACTTCAAGCTTGTCCATCTTCAAGCTTGTCCAAAGTGATCTCACTTTGCCCATAATGACTGGGGGAAGAAATGGTTTAAATTCTCACGGTCTTGATCCTGTTTGACATCAATGGCACTTCAATTTGAAGGGGTTTGGGGTCTTTTCTTCCAAGAAGAAGATGGCATTTGGTTGACTGTGGTTAGCATGGGAACTCATCATAAAAGATGTTGAAAAGTGTCACAAATACAAGGAGAAATCACACAAAAGGCACAGCTTCTAAACAAGAGTAAAAATATCTTCCAAAAATCTATATTTTGTGGAAAAGAAAAAAAAGAAACTTTGAGGAAAAAATACAAAATCCCCCACAATATGTTTAGATCATCAGCAACTTGCTGCCTCTATGGGGTGGTGCATTTTAGAATAATATTATCTAAAACAATTAATAACAAGATAAATAATAGAATAATACCCTGAATAATGATGTGCATGGATTTCTATTAGAATTGATGACAAATGCTTTGATGCATTTTTATGGAGAGAAGTCTGGAGCAACTGCCTTTTTTACTTTTTTTTTCTCCTTCAAGTTTTTGGTTCCAACAGTTTTATAAATAAAATCAAACTTTCATTCATCTATCTTTTTAAACAACTCCATGAAGGAACATACCTGAGGATGTGACTGAGGGAGTCAAACAAACAGTTGAGTACTGACATCAGCATCAACTGGCAAGAGAAAATGAATGAATAAATAAATATAATAAATTTGCAGATATTCAGCATGAACTAACCAGCCCCATACACCTACACTTTGTCAGTGTCTTAAAATACCCTGAGTGCCTCTCTAATTTATGCCTTAAAATACACCAAAGAAATCCGAGGCACGGATTTGGTACAGCAGTAGATTTGGATGGATGATTGTTCTTTCTGGCAAGACACTGAACCCCATACATCCCTTGATGTGCTTAGTGTGATAGTGTGTGCATGAAAAATACACATTTGTATCAAATCAGAAGCGCTGTGTGAGTGCATGTGTACGTTTGAAGAAGTGAATGAGAAACATGACAAAAAGTCACTCTGAAGACACTAACTGATGTGAAAAGTTTAGTCTGGACCATTTACCATTTACTAAGGTCTGTTTGCAAAAAGAACTTTGAAACTTTTCAGGTAAGCCTCCAAATGGATTACCAAATGAAGTCAATTTTAGGGCTACTTTTCTTTCCTGTTAATTTGAATATAAATTATTAATATTGTACAACAAACCTGCATCTTTATCAGTGAAGTTGTTACTAAAATACTTCAGACATGAAAACACGTGAAATTATGCATTATGTTTTACAAAGCAAACAATGTTTAAATGAACTAATATATGTTTCATATTTCAGATTCATCAAACTAACCACTACTTGCCTTCGATTCAGACAAATGACAATATCTTACAGCTTAGTCCCCTACAACAGACCATTTATGAAATTACTGTGCCTGTAGGAGTGACTGGAAGTAATCTACAACCTACCAGTGAGTCCTCTGCAACTGCCTTCTATCAAGTCATTTCTGTATTTTCTATAAAATGGGGAAATGTTATTTGATGAAAAATTTTAACTAATCTTACCTCATTTTCCTGAGCACTTCCAATGACGTAGAAGAAAATATCTATGCTGCTCTTATACACAATTGTCATCCCCTCCAGGAAAGCTATCTCGTCTGCAGAGAAATTTTGTAGAGTAAAGAACAAAAAGCAGAGTTTAACAGTACTTTTTGAAATGTAAAACAATACATTCTTAAATCCTTTAAAACTACCCCTTCTTTTAATATAAAACATTTATCTGTAATCCAGTTTTAAAAAATGTATTACATGTTGATGAAAATTTACTGTTTGACACATCATTGTCAGTTAACTGCATATATGTTGTGCCCTTGTTACAAATTTGACTCAATTAAACTGTTTCTATGAACAAGCTGGCCTAAACGTCACCCATAAAGTTAGCGAGTGGTAGATCCTCCTTAAAAGTGCGAGTGGCAGCCTGCTGCAGTAGCAAAGGACATATTTGTGTCTTTCTTTGTCTAGTGAGATTTTCTACTGAGCTTTTTTTCCAGAGAAAACAGATCTTTTTCTAAAACTTTTTTTCTATGCTAGTTTGGATGCTGTGCTGACAGAAAAATTTCTGATGGTAATTCTGGCACTTTTTTTACTTTAAGCAGAAATAATTTATCTTTCCAAACCACAAGAAATGCCTGGAATAAGACCCCTTAATCTAGATGAGTTGAAGATAAAATCTCTAGGATCCAGGAAAGGAACAAAACGTAGAAAAGAAGAGGAAGTTAAATAATTTATGTCCTTGATGATCAGGGGAAATGTGAGCTCAATGGCAGGTAAATTATTTGATTATTTGTTTCACTGAGACCACTTGACAGGAATGACTAATATCTCTCTACCCAGGTCTCAGACTGTACTAGCAGTAAAAGAAGGGATTACATCCTGTTAGAGAAATGCTAACTGATACTTTGGAGATAGCCCTGTTTCCTCTCAGAGGTGCTACGCTCTCTCAAAGACAACTTGAACACCCAAGCAACAAAGGTGCACACGCTTTCTACTAAAGTTGATAACCTCCAAGGTTTGGTCTGCTGGACCAGAAAATATGCTAATAATAACAGCATTGCTGAAATTAGTTGCCTGCATCTTAAGATTGTTATGAGGACAGACGGAGGCAAAACAATTGATTCCAATCTCAACTCATATCTCGCGTATTAAACCCTTTCCTTTCATTTATTTTTTTATGCCTTTTGGTGTGTTCCTTATTGAAAATTGTGGATGACATTACTACACTGTCCTTAAATGTGAAGGGGCTGAATTTTCCTTTCAAAACGCACCCCTATTCATGCTCTAATCATTTATGAAGTAGCCTTCTCTCCAATCTCAACAAAAGATCCGATGTCTTTAAATGATTATGCTTTAATTACTGGATCAGATATGAATAACCTTTTTGATCAAAACTTGGACCGGTCACATGGTGTAATATCTCTGGTTCCGGTAACTTCCCCCAAGGCTTTTCTCAAAGCCTGAACTTACTCAATATTTGGAGAACTCAGGCGACCCTGCGTTGGATGAAGCAGGTAGAGAAAATTAATGGATGAATGGATGAACTCTGGGAAAAACTGGGATCACTATGGCTCGATGCACTTAATTATGCTATTGAAAATAATGGTCTCCTTATAAATCAGCATATTGCTCTGATAACTGTATTGCTAAAACCAGAAAAGGACCCATTTGAAAGTGCAATTATTGTCCCATTTTACTGATAAATGCCAATGTTAAACTGTATGCTAAGGCGTTCGTTCTTTGCCTTGAAAAGGTGACGTATAATCTAATTGACTGGCACCTGATAGGATTTATCAAAAGGAAGGCTTTCCTCTGACAATATATTGATTTTTCATGGATGCACAAAATGCATTTGACTGACAGGAGTGGAAATACTTGGCGAGTTGTTTCGGCCCAAAATTTATCAAAATGGTTCAAATTTTGAATCTGAACTAACCATTGCTGAACAAGTCACCCCTTGGTATTCAAATAACACCATCACTGTCCTCTATTGTGAAGATTAATTATAGTGCCATTTTGAAAAAGATAGATGAAGATATTAGTAAGTGGATGCTTCTTCCTTCATTAGTACCCGGCTGGATCTCAGCAGTTAAAATGAATGTCCTATCCAGAATTAACTTCATAAGCTCTATGCTACCACTACCTCCCCCAGCTGATTACTGGAATAAGGAGGAGTCTTTGCTTAAATCATATATCTGGAACAACAGGTGCCCCCAAATAAAATGGGTAACATTACAAAGGCCTAAACTTAAAGGAGGCTGGGCCCTTCCAAATCATAACTATATCATTGGCCTTTTACTTTGCAGCACCTAATACACTGGTTGAACTCAAAAGCTGAGGTCCGCTGGTTAGAAATGTAAAGCCCTCTGAGGCTACAAGACTTCCTATTTTCAGGTGTCTCACTTAAACACTTTGCTCTTTCAGACATTGCCCCATAATCTCCTTGTTGTTAAAGAATAAAAAAGTACTTCGGAGGGAAGGTCAAACAGCACAAAAACTCTCCTCTCTGGTATAATCACTCCTTATTGTCAGGGAACCATTTACACGTGGCCCATATGTCGTTACATATGTACTCAATTACATAAAGGGGGAAAACGCCTTACAAAGCATTAGCGATCTGGTGTCACTCTACGAGATCCCTAATCATTTTCTGTTACACTTTTTCAGACTACTTTCAGCTCTCAAGCAGTCAATGGGGCTCTGAATTAAAGCTACATCCAATTGTGGATCTAATAATAAAGATAGTGTCTTTCTTTTTTATACTTGCAATTGTCTGGGCATTTAAAATCCTCTGACTACACAATTAAAGAATGGCAAAGGTAGATGGAAAAGTTGCAGAGATACATTAATTGGGATATTATTTGGGACAATATTTAAAAGTTCATCTAAAGACGTCAGGCCATGGTTTATTCATTTCAACATATGTCGCCACACTCATAACACCACAGAAAAGACATTTGATGAGGTTAGATCCCTATCTGTACTATTTGTTTTGCATTTGGCATGGTTGGTACTTGAATGCATTCTCTGTGAGGCTGCCCTCAGGTGTTTATGTTCTAGAGTAACGTAGTTAACACCATTGCAAAATTAACAAGTACTATGAACCCTGCATTTCTTCTTTTACTGGTTATTCATTTATTAGTTATGTTAATGGGAAGATCTATGCTGTACTAGTTTTTCACGAGATTAAAATGCTCGTCTCCCTCTGCTCAAAATCTTAAACATTTCATTAAAAAAAAAGAAAAAGAAAAAAGAAGAGATATTAATGGTTTTAAAACACGGGTGGTGTAATCCTTAGTGAGATGGAGCGACTCTGCACCCCAGACTCACACTCTTCTGTACAACGTTGCTTTAGCTCATTGAGGTTTGCAGCATTGGTTTCTGCACAGCTCTCTTAAGGTCCCACCACAGCATTTCAGTCAGGCTGAGGTCTGGACTCTGACTGGACCATTGCAACACCTTGATACTTTTCTTTTTCACACATTCTGTTGTAGATCTGCTGCTGTGTTTGGGATCATTGTCCTGTTAATGAGCCAGTTTCAGCCCAGCTTTAGCTGTGGGACAGATGGCCTCACCAAATCAAATCATCTCCTACTCTACCCATTTAAACAAGTCCCCTAAAGCCAAATTGCAATAAATCAGTATTAAAATCACTAAATTGGACCAACAACTCGCTACTTGTTGATTTACAGACTGAATTTGATATCATCAATACTAGTGATGTAGAGCGACTTGTTTTATGATCACGCTCCACATATCATGAACATGGTGATAAGGAAAGCCAGCTCCTGGCTCACCAACTACATTGCCAGCCAGGCTCACATATCATTGGGCACATTGCATAGGGATCCCACCACCATTAATTCTGTTTTTCACTCATTCTATTCCTCTTTATAAGAGTCTGAATCTCCACCCGACACCACTGAAATTAATTCATTCCTAGATAGCCTCAATTTCCCTGTGATAAACTCAGATGCTGCTAAAGAACTTGACTCACCATTAACGGTAAAGAAATCATTTTTGCCATGAGATGCGTGCAAAATAATAAAGCTCCTGGTCTGCCCAAAGTAAAAAAAAACATCCTAGGAGGTTGAGAGGTTGACTGTATGCCTTGCTCTTGATTCATCAAGATGCACAGTATTTCTATTGTATCAATATGTTTATATCGTGATGTGGTATTCAATGTAAATATGACATTGGTTCCTGTTCTAATGTGCCTTAACTCCTAATAAAAATATAATAAAAAACAAAAACAAAAAAATAATATGATAGGAAGAAAACAGAAGATAGAAAACAGGGGTGTAAAGGAAGAGTGAGATGCGGGAGAAGGACAGACCCTGACACAGCAAAGAGATGTTGAGTAGATGAGAAGACTATGCAGGGGGGGGGCAGTAAAATTACATAAATTAGAAGAAAGAGAAAAGAAGGAATAAAGGAGGCGTCTAGAACAAAAGGGGAGGATGCTGCGTGACTGACAAGGAGACAAACCAGTGGTAGATCAGGTATCAACTGTGTGAATGTTACAAAAACTAGAAGTGGGTGCTGATCAGGTTTCCCCAAAAAGAAAGCACCGATACTCTCCCAAAGTCTTTCTTGCTACATTTACATGGGTCACTGTCCAACTCTGTCATGAATACCACAGATTAGATTCAGTTCCACAGTGCAAATTGGGAATAAAAACATGCAAAATTGCTTTAGGCAACTAACAGCAGAAACTGCAATAGTTGACACTGGAGATGTGTGGGAGTGTTCATTACAATACAAGGGGTGTCATGACGGGCGGCCGGACAGGTTCGATTCCCCACTCTCACCACTCAAAATGATTGGTGAAACTGACAGCTGGAGGGAGGTCAGTCACCTCCTTGCCATGGCCGAGGTGCCCTTGAGCAAGGCACCGAACTTCCATGCTCCCAGCCCACCGCTCCAGTCTATGGCATCTGTCTCTATGAGTGTGTGACCCTGTGCATGTGCATGTGCATGTGCATGTCCAACCTGGATGGGTTAAATTCCGTGTGTCCCTGTATATGACAATAAAATCTGATCATAATCTTAATGATAGGAGGGGGATGGGGATAAAAAAAAATATATATATATATATATATATATATACAAGAAAACACACACATAAATAAATGACATAAATAAAGAACTTACTGTCCGCTTTGTGTGTTTTGTTGAAAACGTTGCTCTCAAAGTTTTTCTGCTCCTTCATGGAGGGGTAAAGCTCAGGATCATAGTACTGAAATACACAATTATCAGTGATACTGGTTTAATGATCAGTTCAGTATGTCACAAAATGCTGAACTGCCCAAAGAGAACTTAGCCTACTATTTGAAACATCTTGCCTTAAAGTATGGCTGTGGAATCCACAAATTAAACTTTACAAACAAATGTAATATTGAAAGAGTGAAAGCAGTACTGCGTTTATTTCGGTGGATTAACTTATCAAAGAACGTTTACAGTAATTGTACATTCAGTGAAAGAAGAAATTTAATGTAATTTACAGTTAAAGGCCAAAAGACGTAACGGCCACTTAACTTACCTTTGACACAAGTCTGTTGCCATCATTATCAAGTATAAAAACAGCTTTTACTGTGTAGAGGGAAGGCTCCTGCAACAATATACAGAAAAGGTATTCTTTAATTATTTAACTTTGCTCATTTACCCCAGAAAGCTCATAGAAACATGCAATGAAAAGATGTAATACCACAGCTCCAGTCACATTCATTCCTCCCACACTTGGTTAGTGTGTGGCATCACACTTTATTATTCAGATACAAGCTTCATTTTAGGTACCATTTGCTTTATTTTCACCCTAGTCTTTAACCACACAAAGCTGTCCAGCTCGACAATACTTTAGTTCTGGCAGCATTCACACTTTGAAATAAACCAGTGTAAAGACCTGTGAATGATACGTGCCAATAAAAATCATTTTCCAGAAGTGTAAATGACAGAAAACTTACATTCATTGACACATACATGACTTACTCATCCATCCATCCACGTGTTTGTCTCCATGGAGAACTTTTAGACCCGGGACAAAGTTCTGTTATGCACTGACTAGCAAAGATTCACAGTCAGAGTGTATCACAGAACTTAGACCAGAAACTAAGAACATCCCAAGTTCAGTAGCTATGGTGCCAAAGTGAGGGGAGGAGGCTGATGTAGATGGATCTGTTACCACATGCACTTTTCATGCAATGAAAGCACCATCTAACTTGTTCAATAATGACCTAAATTTTTGGGATGAGTAAAATTATACTGGTTTAACCAAAATAAATAATAGCTGTCAACTTTGACCAGCTGTGATTCTAACCAGTTCTAATTGTTCTTTGTCCTTAATGCCAACCATATGACAACATAACCATCCCATTTAAGTGTACACTTCCCACTGATACTTGTGTGCATGATTGGTTGTCTTTTATGTTTTCTCAAAGTTATGATGTTTTATACCGATCAACAGAATGTGTATTATAATGATACTATGGTAGATCAAGCCCACGATAGTATCATTATACTGCAAGTAAGGGTGACTCAGGAAGAGCAGTTGTCTGTCAATCAAAATGTCATTGGTTTGACCCCTAGCTTCCCTGGACCAGTGTTCTTGGGCAAGACACTGAACCCAAAGTTTCCAACTGATGACTGCATCAGTATGTGAAAGAAAGAAAAAGCTTTGGCTTTCGATCATAAGAGTTTGAATAGGGCAACTGGACTTCTTGGATCATGAAGACATTTCAGCTCTCATCCAAAAGGCTTCTTCAGTTCTGAACTAGATGGTGGGGAGTACGAGCTTATAAGCAGAGAGGGTCGTTACGGTCACATGTGTCACTGAGCTCCCACCAATGTGCATGTTGTTAGAGTCATTATCACCTCTGAATTGTCCACCTGCCTGAAAGGGCGAGTTCTGGTCACAGGATCCAAGGTATGAATGGTTGTGAAACTGCCTGGGGAGAAGAGATGATGCTGCATCGTAGGTGCTGGGAAGGTGATACATGATCGTCTTCAAGATCCAAGAAGTCCAATTTTTTTTTATTTTTTTTTTACAATTCATTTGGCTCAAAGCATGAGGGAAAAGAAGCCAACTCTGGCTAAAATCTGACGGGCTCAGAGCAAAAGCTCGATGGAAAAGCCATAAACATAGTATCTATCCATCCATCCATCAGTTTTCAGCTGGTTATGATCACCAGCAATGTTATGAGCACAGACGCCCAGATTTCCTTCTCTTCAGCCACCCCCTCCAGTTCTTCAGGAGGGCCCATGAGGTGTCTCAAGTCAGATGATATAATCTCCCCAGCAAGTCTTGTATCTGCCCCAAGGCCATGTCTTCATGGGACGTGTCCACTACATTTCCTCTGGGTGGTATCCAGAAGGCATACTAACCAGATGCCCAAACCACCTAAATTCAATACAGAGGAGACTAGTGACTCTACCTTGAGCCCCTACCAAATGACCAAGCTCCTCCCCCTATCCCTAAGGATAAATCAATCCACACTATGGAGAAAGCACATTTTGGCTGCTTGCATTTCCAATCTCATTCTTTCAGTCAGTACTCACAAGTCATGATCATAGGTGAAGGTTGATATGTAGACTGACTGGTGAAAACGGCTTTGCCTTTCAACTCAACACTCTTTTCACCACAATTGTCATAAGACATCTTTTCATGTGTTGTTACATGATGGTGGAATGACCTACTGAGCGCTACCCTGTCTATCTTGAAGAAAGTCTTGAAGAACCAGCTCTTCAGAGAGCATCTCCTACCCTAACACTTACCCTGTACTTCCCCACTTCACTTTCTCTTTCTGTACTTCCCTCTATGCTTGCACTCTATCTCTACACTATCACCCCTGTCACCTCTGACAGAGTCTGACTAGTGGTTTTCTTCTACATAGCTTATTGTTAGCTTTGATATTAGTTTTAATGTTGTATCCTTATTTGTAAGTCGCTTTGGATAAAAGCATCTGCTAAATGCAGAAACATTAATATAAACCTTCTCATCCATCATGGAAAAACTGATAAATATTCAAATTTGAAAAATAACAATGTAACCAGAAATTAGGAGAGAATAAAAAGTTTAATAAAAAAAATTATATTGAAAACATGAAGGGGTGAATAAATCATTCATTCATTCATCACCACATGGATGATTATGTTTCAGCTGGCAACAAGTTATTTAACCCAAAGTGATGCAGTGAGTAGCTTCTCATTTCTTAAATACACATCCTGTGGTTGTGGAAAAGCTGTTCATCTGTGTCAGAGGGGTCAAATTATTGACATTCACCAATCAAAGAAAACATCTGAGGACAATTGCTGGAACTACAAAATTGGGTTAAAAGCTGTCCAACGCATCATTAAAAACAGGAAGGATAGTGGGAACCAACATCTTTGAGGAAAAAATGTGGTTGGAAAAGATTTTCATTGATCGTGATTGGCGATCACTTAAACGTTTGGTGAAATCAAATCGTAAAACAACAGTAGAACTCACGGCTTTGTGAAAGTACGAGCATTTCCACACGCACAATGTGAAGGGATAGGGACTAAACTGCTGTGCAGCCTTAAGAAAACATCTTATCAGTGAAGCTAATTGTTAAAAAAGTCCAGATTTACCCTGTTCCAGAGTGATGGGCTCAACATGAGGTCAGCTGACTACCTGAATATACTGAATGACCAGGTTATTCCATCAGTGGATTTTTTCTTCCC
The DNA here is from genome assembly GCF_036924035.1 of Leuresthes tenuis. NCBI lineage: Eukaryota > Metazoa > Chordata > Actinopteri > Atheriniformes > Atherinopsidae > Leuresthes > Leuresthes tenuis. The sequence continues at coordinate 31,689,959 of NW_027325371.1, read as the reverse complement.
TGATGGCACGGGCATATTCCAAGATGACAATGCCTAGATTCATCGGGCTCAAACTGTGAAAGAGTGCTTCAGGGAGCATGAAACATAATTTTCACACATGGGTCGGCCCCCACAGAGTCCAGACCTTAACCCCACTGAGAATCTTTGGGATGGGCTGGAGAAGGCTTTGTGCAGCAGTCCGACTCTCATCATCACTACAAGATGTTGGTGAAAAGTTAACTCTGGACAGAAATAAATGCTGTAACACTGCAGAAGCTTATCGAAACGATGCCACAGCAAATGCATGCCGTGATCAGAACTAAAGGCGGTCCAATGAAATATTAGAGTGTTTTTTTTTTTCAACAGACTGTGTATTAATTCAAAACTATTTAATTTTTGTTTAAAAAAAAATAATTCAATCAAAAATTAGAGTAAAAATAAGAGAATGAGAATGTTTTGAATTAAAATTTGAAATTCGTATTTTATCTTTATACCTTTATTTATCTTTTTTTATTCATATGTGTATATTCCCCAATTTCTTTTCACTAAATGACAGATTTAGGGCACCACAGAGACATCTCTGGCAAATCTTTAGGTGATATTATGTACAATAAAGTCATTATTCTGAAATTGCTCAGCACTATTTTTTTTTTTGCAGATTGAACCTCTGCCTATCATCACCTCAGAAAGAAGGTGTCCTTTATATGCCCAATCATATTACTGCTGCATTTAACCCAATTAGTTATTTTTTTAGACATCAAATTCACATGAGCTGATGAACCAGTAAAATGTCTCACTTTAAACATTTGATGGTCTTCATGAATTATTGCAAGCTAAAGCTTTGTTAATTAGATCTGAAAATAGTTTAATTTTACAGTGTCACAACCTTTTTGGAATTGGGTTGTACTTAATGAATAAAAAATAACAGCAGCTATTTATAATGTTGGACATGTTTTAATTAGCATCATGGTCGACTAATATTAGCATATTTGCTTCTGATTACCAAATATGTTTCACATTTTAAAAATGGACTTTAGATTTCTTTAGGTAAAATGACAATACTCAGGCCTGGTTTAAAAACCTTACAAGTTCAATAAAATTGCTTAATAAAGTTGCTTTTCACAATCTCTTGTTGTTTTTGCTTCTTAAACCTAAAGCAAATCAGCGCAGTGGAGCATGGGTGTTGCGTATGAAAGAGACAGACATCTGACACAGGTTTTTTGGAAGGCAAATATGAGGGAAGACGGATGACAGGCCGAAATAGCGAGTGAGACTGTGTAAAGGGTGCGCAAGGCAAACGAGGAGGGAGAGAGAACGGTGGACGTGGCACCTACCCTGCTTTACACGTCACTACATTTCTGCCCAACAGAAGCACACACTGAAACGCGCAGATCCGCTTTAACTGCACTCATTTCATGAAAATACACACAGCATCTCTGAAGTGGTTATCTTTGCAGGATCGGGTCGTTGGCTTTCCCTGTCTTGTCCTGCTGAACGAAGTGAGAAAGCTGGAGATTAACGCTGTGGCTCAACTAGTCCATGAACAGAGTAAACGTTTGGAGAAGTTATCACTGACACTGCTTCCATTTCTAAACCCATACAGGAGAGAAAGTGCGAGGGTTACTAAATGCATCACGAACACTGATCTGCGCATTTAGTCAAATAATGTGTCAGATCCCATCTGTTCATGCATAAAACCTGATGTTTTAATAATCTGCAGCCAAGACCTCTTCCTTCCCTCCCAGTCTCTCTCATAATGTCTTCCACCGAAACTACCATAATGCAACAAATGTCCGGCCGGAATGCTGATAGGAAAAGAGAGAGAACACCCTGCTACCTGTTAATCCCTCCATCCCATACACAGACGAGCTGAATCTCGTGTCTGCTGGAACGGCGGAGAAACTCACCGGGGACGTGGAGTCCATCGCTGCTGCCGCCGCCGTCGCCGCGCTCGTTCTTTGTGTTGACGTGGACAGCCTCGAGCTGTCACACCGCGATCACGGCTTTTTTAATAATGGGACAGCCTTGGCGCGCTCCCGCCTCCGCATCAGCCAACCGGATAGAACCAAAGACTCGAAGCCACGAGCACGACGCCACCCAAACACGCAGAAAGTCCTCCTGACACGCCTCTTCCTCTACATCGGACCTTTCACAAGAAAAGTCGCGCAGCGCCTTCAGTGGCTGAGCGGCTGTGGACGACCTGCCAACAGCCTCGTGGGTTGAGAAGGATTCTCGTGTAAATCTCTGTCCAGTTTTAGTTTAGAATACATGTAAGTGAAATGTCCAATGTATGAATATAGAATAGAATAGAAAATTGTATGTGTACTTCTATTCATTCACACATAAGTAGCATCACTACAAATCATTTAAGGTTCACACACTTATCTCCTATCTAGTATTGCTTCAAGATTAATTCAAAATCCACTAAAATGTTTTTTTATTTTCTTTAGAACTCACATTTAAAAAAAAAAAAAAAGAAACACTTCAATAAGGCCCACAAAGACCTCAACATTTGTTTCAGATTATTCCAGAATTTGCAGATATTTAATTTAATCAGTCCATCCTTCAGCCTGTCAAGTGTTTCAAAGTGCTGTTCACTGTCATACATGCAATAACAGCGCAATGTCCTCTCAGCTAGGTATGAACTCAAGTCTGTGACCTGCCACCAGTTTTTTTCCTACTCTTCCGCAACAGTCTGTAAGATCACTGTGAGATCACTGTAAGGCAAGGCAAGTTTATTTGTAGAGCAAAATTCGTACACAAGGCATTCAAAGTGCTTTACAGCTACATAAAATCACAAGAAGGCAAACAAAATTATTCTAAAAACATAAAAAAAGTCATTAATTAATTCAATTAAATGCTTTCAGTGGTCATATTCACAGCTAAATTAATTGTTTTCAGCCTGGATTTAAACATTGTCAGAGTTGGGGCCTGTCTCACATCTTCTGGAAGACTGTTCCAGATTTTAGGAGCATAAAGCTGAAACGCAGCCTCACCTTGTTTAGTCCTGACTCTGGGCACCAGCAGGAGACCCCTCCCTGAGGGTCTCAGAGTCCCAGTTGGTTCACATGGCTCTAATATGTCAGAGATGTACTTTGGCGCTAGACCATGACGAGACTTGTATATGAGGAGAGCTGTTTTAAAGTCTGTGAGCGACAGGAAGCCAGTGCAGAGACCTGAGCACTGAACTAATGTGGTCGTATTTCCTGGTTCTAGACCTGAGCGCTGGACTTATATGGTCGTATTTCCTGGTTCTAGACCTGAGCGCTGGACTAATGTGGTCGTATTTCCTGGTTCTAGACCTGAGCGCTGGACTAATGTGGTCGTATTTCCTGGTTCTAGACCTGATCGCTGGACTAATATGGTCGTATTTCCTGGTTCTAGACCTGAGCGCTTGACTAATGTGGTCGTATTTCCTGGTTCTAGACCTGAGCGCTGGACTAATGTGGTCGTATTTCCTGGTTCTAGACCTGAGCGTTGGACTAATGTGGTCGTATTTCCTGGTTCTAGACCTGATCGCTGGACTAATATGGTCGTATTTCCTGGTTCTAGACCTGAGCGCTGGACTAATGTGGTCGTATTTCCTGGTTCTAGACCTGAGCGCTGGACTAATGTGGTCGTATTTCTTGGTTCTAGACCTGAGCGCTGGACTAATGTGGTCGTATTTCCTGGTTCTAGACCTGAGCGCTGGACTAATATGGTCGTATTTCCTGGTTCTAGTCAGGACTCGAGCAGCACCGTTCTGGATGTGCTGCAGCTGTTTTACAGCCCCTTTAGAGCCCAGTGAGCAGGCTCCATTATTGATTATTAGGTTTTAGAGAGAGAGAGATTCTCAAGGTGACTGATAACACTTTCTCTTTGTTTCTGTGGGCTCACTGTAGCGAGCACTGCAGGGCAACTGAAAAAATATTTTAAAAATTAAATATATTTGTGTATATATATATATATATACACAAATAAATATTGCCTAGTTTTTTGTCTCCCCCTCTTTTTCTTGTTTTTACACTCTTGTTTTCTTCTTTTCATATCAGGATGATTCTGGCATATATATATATATATATATATATATATATATATATATATATATATATATATATATATAGAGAGAGAGAGAGAGAGAGAGTATAAAATATAGAATATAAAGAATATAAAGTGCAAAATTTGCAACAAAAGATCAGTCAAATGTTCATGTGCAAAAATTGCAAATATTGCAATAACCATATTGTCCAGAAGTGGGGTTATGGTCCATGATTCAGAAGCTTGATGGCCTGAGGATAAAAACTGTTTGTCAGTCTGGTGGTCATTCCTTTATGCACTCATGTTCTTTAATTGATGCTTTTTAATTTTCTTTCTTTTATTTTTCTGCTCACACTCAAAGGTGGTTGTTTTACTGCCAGCAAAGAGTTGAAGGACTGACAGTTAAAATGTCTCTCAGATTGGTGTTCTCTGTGGCTGTGTTTAGTGACTCTGGGCTTCTGGACTCCAGATCCTGTCTGGTAGATCTGGCTAACTGTCCAGACAGTTGGTCATGTGTTTCTAATGAAAAAGGCACTGGGGAATCTCGGTGAGGAGAAGCGCACTCTGGATGTACGGGCATGAGCCTCTAGACAGCGCAAGCGTCCTCTCGTTTCTCCACAGCGTTGCACTCTGGGAAATAAAGTTTATTTATCGGAAAGGAAAGATGGCAGGCGTACAGCCGCCTCCCCTTCGGAGTTTGGATGATTTTCTCCTTAGCTCGGCTCGGTTTGCTGTGCCAGATGTGCGTGACTTGGACCGCTGGAACAACCGCATGATTAACAATCTGCTGTACTACCAGAGTAATTACTTCCTGTCCGCACTGGGCTTTCTGTTCATTGTGGGGTAAGTTTCACGGTTTTCAGCCGACCCTTTCCCTGACCACCTCTCTCTGTCACTGCGCGGCAGTCACACACATTTCTGTAGATTTTCTTGGTCTTTCTGCATCCTCTCAGTGACTGGCAGCAGTCAGAGCAAGCCGCCTCCACCAGCTCCATCATCAGAAATCAGATTAAACACCTGAGACAGAGCTGGAGGTCGTGGTCAGATCCTCTGCGGCGGAGTAGAAGAAAGCAGCCGATCTAACTTAGCATGACAAAACTGAAAATACTTGGCTGGCCTCTGTATCATTCATTTTGGGAGCATCCAGCTGTTCTGTCACACTGTAAAAAGAAGCACAGCACAGATTCACTCTGACATATTAGATGTCATGGCTGCTACATCAGTGGCACTTTAGCCAGATCTGAAAATATTTCTGTCATTTGTCAGGGTAGAAAACCATGCAAATCATTCAGTTCAACATCTGCCTGAATTGGTAAGCTAGCAATTTTTCTCCAAAAATATCTGTTATGGAGCAGAGCATCCGGTTTTGCATCCTGTGGCACAGGCTATAACATGAAAAGGTTTATCTGGGCAGCAGTTTTTGACGTATTTTTGATGAAAATGTTTATTTGTCTGAGTGACATTTATTCATTCAACTGGTTTTATTCAACAATGCTTCGTTTTGGGGAAGTTTACAAGTTTAGTGGAGTATAAGTTTTTCTATTTAGTTATCTTTAAGAAAAGTGTGAAACAAAAGTGCTCTATTAGATTAGTTAGGGTTGGGGTTATCTGTAAAAAGATTCCAGATGTTCGCTCTACCCCCACCAACCCACCCAGATAAACTTACCCCCAGCTTGGGGTAAATTGAGCCACAAGAATCCAATTTTTAGAGTTGTGTTTTTCGTAAATTCTTTCAGTTTATTTGAATTGACAAATACATCCTGATATTTGGTTAGAGGCTCTCATTTTACTCTGCTTTTTGCTTATCTTGATGACTGCACTAGTAAACCGTGGCTCACCCCACCCTCTGCTACCTGAGAGTCGTCTGATTGTAAAATTCTCCCAGTGCAGTGAAGTTAGAGGATACATTCCAGCTGTTAGTCACACTGTGCCCTGTTTCTGCACATATGATTCATCTCACTGGGTATATCCACCACTGTCCCTCACATCTCGCCTCTTAGGTATTTTCAGCCCTTCCACTTGTTTGTTGGTGCAGCGGCGGTAACCTTGTTGTTCCTGGGCTTCATCTGGGCTGCTGAGAACCAAGCTCCTGTTCGCCGTTTCCGGAGAAACCACCCATTAATATCTGTGCTGGCCATTCTTTTGGCCAGTTACTTCTTCATATCAGTGTTGGGAGGAGTGAGTGTGTTCCTGTTTGGGATAGCCTTCCCCATACTGAGTAAGAGAGGAACCACACACACACACACACACACACACACAGTACTGCACTTACAGTACGCTACATCAGATTAAAACAATGTACTCTTTAGCACCAGTGAAGACATTGTCATGTCTGTTTACTGTACACAGATATAGAAACAGGTAAGCTGTATTTGAAAATCTGCCTGTGTCTGCATTTTGTTTTCTCTTTGAATTTTTCTTGTTGTTCTGCCTTAAAGCTTTTTGCTGACTCACTCATTCATATTGTCACTTTTGGAATGCTTTTAGACAGTAAGTGCAACAGTGTACATATTCACTTTCTTTGCTCAAAGTCTGATTCATAGACAATTTTAGGGAATGGGGTAAGCATGACATCCCTCCTGCAGCAAAATGCATCTCCTGCATTACCTGAGGAGGAACTGATACATTTGTGGTAAATCTTACTTGGATTCATCATGGAATTGTGAGTCAAAAAGAAGATCTGGCAAAGCTACACTTTGAAAAAGCTACTGGACTGAGCCTCTGGATCTCCTGAACCTTCACTGAGTTTCGTTGCAGTGTTGATTGACTGATGGATTGTAGAGGGCACAGAGGTCATGTCTGTAACTCACATTCAGTCATCTTAGTATGTTCTTCAGCTTTTATTTTTCTTTTGATGAATTTAGACAGATTCCTGACAACAAGACAAGTTGTTTATCCTGTGCACAAATTATAATTCACCCCTAAAATGACAATAAATTCACATGGTTCCCCTTTAAGTGTCAAAGACAGCTAACTGCTATGTGGGATACCTAAATAATCTTTGTAATGTCTCTTTGTACATAAATGTAAGTGAGAAGAAAACCAAGAAGAATCTGAAAACAAAGGAGGATGAAGAAAAGGTCTTTCTTGTCCTAAAAATGTTTTTTGTTTTAGAGTGAACGGTTCTATTAATTATTTAGCAGCTACTTCTAAAATGCTTGCTAATTAAGTCCAACACTTTTGTCTGGTTCACAGTGATTCTCATCCATGCATCTGTGAGGCTGCGCAACTTGAAGAACAAGCTGGAGAATAAGCTGGAGAGCATTGGTCTAAAGAGGACTCCCATGGGACTGCTGTTACAGGGCCTGGGACAGGAGCAGGAGGCTGGATCATAGAGACAATAAAGAAAAGGAGAAGGCGTGCTGCTAAAGGGTGGGGTTAGTGGAAGTGAAGGAGGTAGGTTGGACTTGCGACGGAGAGATAGAAGAAAGCATGAGAGCTGTGTAAAGGAGAGATACATAGAAAAATTAAAAGTTGTGGTTTGGTGTGTTAAACTATCAGAAATCAGAGGGTAACAAACGGATCTCATGGACATTAAGTCCACCAACAGGTTTAAAGTCATTTCTGCTCTGAATTGTCAAAGCTTGCACTTTAAGCACATTGTTTTGTTTAGGGGGGGTTGAAGGGTGGAGCTTGTTAACCTGTCTGTCAAGAATATTCACGTGGAACCTAATTAGTTTATTTTTCTTGGTCCTTACTGTAATTACTGTGTATAGTTTATTTTTCACGCTGTGTTGTCAGAAAATGACCACTAAATGATGAGAATAATTAGTTCATATCTGTTCTTAAGCAGGGGTCACACTTCCACATTCTATTCAGTGAACATGTGCCATGTTGAGGTGTCTTTGCTCTCGACCATCATCATCACCATGATAACAATCACAAAATGCTTTGAACAAGATGAGCTTTTTTCAACTTACCTCTGCAAGCAAAGTGGACAGTGGAAAATTGACTCTGTGACCAAACGCACACAAGTCATGACGTAGCTACCTGAACTCTGTTAGCTCTGGTAAATCAGTGCAATGATTAATTTCTTTCAGTCTTTTTTTTGTTCCTCAGAGGTTCTGTGGGGCATTTTATCAGATAAATCAGCAGATTCCCATTAACAGACTTCCCATACAGCTCTCATAAAACTTCACCAGTGCCATTATGCACACACAAAAGCTGAATTTACATAATGTTGGCAGAAGAAAAAAGTTTGTGAACCTTTGAAATGAAGTGCTTCTGATTCCTTTTGGGGAAAAAAAGAAAATGAATTAATTAAAAAAAATCACTTTAATTTTGCCAAAGGGAAATTATATTGTTGCAGGAATAATTTTATTTATTTTTTAAGTGAACATTAGAAGCTTTCATTAATAGCACTTATTGCTGCTGGTAGGAAGGACCTCCTGTTTCTTTCTTTTTGCAGTGGAGCTGAAGAAACCTCAAACTGATCACTGATCATTGTTCAGCACAATGTTATGAAGAGGACGGTCAGTGCTGTTCTTTATGTTCACAAACATGCAGCATTCCAGAGCAGTCCCAGCACAGAGCCAGCCTTCTTTATCAGGTTGTTCAGTTTCTTTGAGTCTCTGGCTCTGATGCTGCTGTCACAACAGATGCCTGTTCTGTCCCTTCTTGTTGACAGCTTCAGTGTTGTATTTCCAGCTCAGTCTGCTGTCCAGTTAAACACCCAGGTACCTGCTGTCCTTCTCCACCTCTTCACCTTGGATGGAGACACTGTTTGGCTTATTTGTGGTTCTCCTAAAATCCAGTCATCTCTTTTGTTTTGTTTGCATTTAAGATGAGGTGATTGTTCCCAAACCGTGCCACAAAGTAATTGACTAGATCCCTGAACTCAGCCTCTTGTCCATCACTGATACACCCATCAAATACAGAGTCATCAGAGTATTTCTGGAGATGACAGCACCCTGAGTTGTATTGGGAGTCTGAGGTGTACAGAGTGAAGAGAAACAGCAAGAGTACAGTCCCCTGTGGTGCTACTGACCACCTTCTCAGACACACAACCCTTCAGTCTCACAAACTGTGGTCTGTTTGTCAGGTAGTCAATAATCCAGGGCGTTATTGGGGCATCCACCTGTATTTTCTGCAGCTTATTACTTAACAGTGCATGTATTGTATTGTATTAAAAGCACTGGAGTAGGGGTGGGCGATATGGCAAAAATATCATATCACGATTTTAAAAAAAAAGATTTTTTTAAATTAAATTTAAATAATGAAAAACAGACAATTTAGTCATATCAATATCAATCAAAGACATTACAGACAGTCATTTATGGAGTGCTTTTGTCAAATACCTGTGTTAATGTTGTCTGTTTTGGTCTTAGCTAGCTGCTGCCTCCGCCTGTGGTGCCGGTGCCGCTGGGCCCCTCGCTGTTTGGCTCTCAGCATACTGTTTGGGATGCTTCCTCTTTAAGTGATTGAACAGGTGCGAACCGTTTCTGTGCAAACTTTGCAAATTACATTTGCTTGCACTTGATCAGTTGCAGAAAATCCAAACCAATTCCATATAATGGAGATGGAATTTTTTTCAGTGACCTTTCAGCCATGGCTCTCCATGCGGCTACCGCTACACACACAAACGAGGCGGGTATTCGCTATGATTGGTCGGTCAGGTTGACGACATAATACGACTGGTGCGTCGGTGCATCAGCATAGAACTGCAACTACAACTAACTATAACTTATAGAATGTGCCCTACACGATCCCACAATCTCTGCAGTTTGACAGATCGTCTTCACGTCGTAATCCTTCGCAATCTAATATCGTCATATCGCCCAACCTTACACTGGAGAAATCAAAGAATAAAAAACAAGCTGCCTGCTTTGTCCAGATGGGAGTGGGCTTGTTGAGGCAGGTAGATGACAGCATCTTCAACACCAACTCCAGGATGATAAGCAAACTGCAGTGAGTTTTCACTTGCTTATTTAGGTGAGCCAATGTCTCTCTGGGACATTTATGACATGGGATGTTTGGGCAACTGGTCCCACCCTGCACCACACTGTTTTTTTTATGGCCACTTGACATTTTTGTGGGCTTTTGATGGCGTTGTGGTATGACTCAACATGTGCAAGGCTCACTTGGAGATTTGTTTTTATGATAGTGGTGTTGCATCCCACAACTGGAGAAGGAAACAAAGAGCAGGAAAAAAAGTCATAATTACTTTAAGTCATAAATCTATTCAAAAGTACCAGCAAACAGAAAAAGAAGCTCAAAATATCTGCACTTTGTTACCAAGTTAAAGAGCAGGCAGAATTAATTCAATCACTGCTACTGTTTCTTGTCACTTTTTATATGTAATGACCAGCAGTGGCATGTTTGTTGCTAATCTACGAACAACTTTAACGTATTGGATGTAGTTGTGAAATTTACTTTCCTTGTTGTCTGTTCATAGTTGCATTTCAATCCATATAGTTTTGATATTGCATTATGTCAGTTTCTTTTTTTCAATAGCCATTTTATCCACCAGTACTTTCTTGTTCTCATTTCTCATCCAGTAACAACCCATGATATTACAGAGGTGGCTGAACAAACCACAGCTACTTGAACTATGAACTTACCTCATACAATGTTTAACCTGTGATGGTCTTGAACTATAGGAAAAGGCATTTATGAGAAATGCTGAAACAGATATGAAGGTTATGTGTTATAATAGCATATTAATTCATTTGTGTTTGGAGCTTGTTTAAAGTTCTTAGACCAACACTTTGAACAAAACCTGGAAAGTTCTAGTCTCACTGGATAGTGTAGTGGTATGATATCCATCTTTCGTGTGGGAGACTTGGGTTCAAAGCCCCTGCATGAAAGGTACTACCTCCAGTAGGGGTCCTTAGGCAAGACCCCCTTACCCTATCTGTAAGTCGCTTTGGATAAAAGCGTCTGCTAAATGCATAAACATAAACACTTTGACTGTACCTGTTAAACATTAATGTTCTCATTGCCTCAGTTATACTTTGTTTTTTTTTCTTTCTTTTTTTTTTGTGTTCTAGCAATATTGTTTCACTAACATGAAAATAAGAACATTCACAACATAGAGCTGTTATGGAGAGCAAATGAGCATGCTGTGTTCAGCTCCACTATGCCTAAAACATCAGAGAGATGGCAACTTGTCAGAAATGGGATTTTTAAACCCACACGTAGGGGATACATCATCCAGACTTCAGTGTAATCTGGTTTACCCTATATCTTAATATAGATGCTCAGTTTCCATCTTTGTAGAGTGACAGAGGACTGTTAGTCTTGAAAGCTGATGAATGAGACACACTTTTGTGTTGTTAAACAAGAAATAGAAGACCACGACCAAGATGGAAAGGCTTTTTAGGTTCTTGTAAGCAGGGTTATGAATACTTTTATACAGAATCTGACTCTTCACGTCAGTTTTTTGTCAAAAGGTTTTTGATTAATTCAAGTTTATTTGTTGTGTAATAGCTGCCTGTAATGGCGATGGTGTGTCGTTTAGATTGAACCTAACTTTGAGACATGGGAAACCCAGTCGAAAACTCTGTAGTAGGTGACTAATCTATCTGTATTTGAGAAACTGGCTTCTGTATTTTCAATGCTTTTAGTTCCCAGCCATAGTCAGCAACTTGCAGCAACACGATTTCTTCTTTTGTTATTCTGTTTAGTGCATTTATTAAGAAGCTGAATGTGTATTTTTATCTTTGCATCATTCGCTTAGTATGTGCCAATTAATTATTATCTGTATGTCAGTGATTTTGCCAGCATACCATGTTGCTTCTTATAGAGTATGTGTGTATGTATTTATATATATATACATACACAACACATATATATACTCGACCTGAATTTTCTTCCAATCGAAATTTTTTTTTGTTAGATTTTGCCAAGTACTTGTTTAAAGGGAATGTTCAGTTTTTTTCTTGATTGTAAAGTATTGGAGTTTTGTAAATAAAAGCAAACTAAGAAGCGACCCACCAGGGTGTTACAACACAATGACAGCAGGAATGGGCTCCAGCAACCTGAACGGGCTGTTGAAAATAGGTATGGTAAATATATGGTCGAACTAACTCACTTCTAAAAAAGTTGAGTCTGGCGCATGTAAAATTCAAATGAAAGTCAAAGTCCAATGTATTTTAGCACATTTCATGTACAAAATAATTCAAAGTGCTTTACATAAAATAAAAGCATTGCAGCAGGGAGTGGAAGAAGCATTAAAAATATGTAAAAGAATATAAAGAGAAGGCAATAAAATAATTAAAATGAATAAAACAGTGTAGATAAGTTCAAAGATACCGTGCAGATTTCATGCATAGACACATGAGAAAAGAAATGTTTTTAAGCTGGATTTAAAAATGTCTACATTTGGTGACAGTTTAATCTCTACTGGCAGTTTGTTCCACTTGTTTGCAGCATAACAGCTAAATGCTGCTTCTCCAGGTTTAGTCTGAAAATGGAGTACAATGATTTCCAAATTAAAAAAATAAATATTCACGTAGCTCAAATTTATTTAAATATTTACAAAGATTGTATATTAGACAATAACAACAACAACTAGAAAGTTTCTGGAAATTTTGATATGGGCATGCCCTACTGCCCATTTCTGCCCCCTTGCTGCTTTGCTTATGAGGTTACAATATGGTCCACATCGTCCTGAGTCTTTAAATGTTTGTACGATGTGTGTACGATAAACTATGGCTGAGCAAAAGGCTTCCGAAATCAGCATGTGTATTCATTAGCATTCAAATTACGATAGAAGTAACGTTGAAAATTCTCAAAAATTGTCAATGCCACCCTGACGAGACTTAAGTATGTTGTAGTTCAAACTGTCGCGAGTCTTTAAATGTTTGAACGATGTCTGTACGATAAAGTTTGGCCGAGCAAAGCCTCTCCAAAATCAGCATGTCAATCATTAGCATTAAAATTATGACCAATTTAAAGTGTCACATCTCAAAAACCGTAGTAGCCAGCATAACGAGACGCTAATATGTTGTAGTCCAAAGCGTCCCGTGTGTTTGAACATTTGAACGTTGTCTCTACGTTATAGTGCGGCCGAGCAAAAGTCCTCCAAAAATCGGCATAATAACCTCATGGCATCAGCTAATAGAGCATGTCTACGTGATGTAACATTGGCATTTTAGGCTTCCCTGCAAAATGGTAATGATGCTAGTATGTTAGCATTTTAGCATGATGTTAGCATCTGCTGGTTCTGTCTAAGTTGGCTCTGGTTATATTGCATTCACTCCGAGGCTCCCCCTTAGGAATGCATAGGATTTGTGTTGTCAACGGTAACAAGCCTCATGTTAACGGTTGGGCAAATTTTAACGTTAAATTTCTCAGAAACCGTAATAGCCAGCATAATGAGACTTCATATGAGAAATATGTTGTAGTACAACGCGTCCCGGGTTGGGGAACATTTGAATGTTTTTTCTACAAGGACCTGTTGCCTAGCAACAAGCGTCCAAAATCAAATTTACACTTTTTTTAAAATTTAAACTTAGCTATCGCAAAAACCGGAGCACCTAGCGTAACGAGGCTTAATGACCATTTAGTACGAAGCGACCCAAGTGGTTGAACGCACGAATGATGTGTCTACGATAAAGTTGGGCCAGGCAATAAACGTCCAAATGTCTTCGCTTCCTGGCTTCTACCGTTACCATGGTAACGCTTTTGATTGAGACAAGTAAGGCCCATCGAGGCACGATGGAGACGCACGTAATGACGTATGCATTACGTGGGTTGCGAGTTTCGGTTCGGGCCGAATTAACAGATTAATTTTTTTCGTTTTCGTGGTAACAAAATGTTCACAATCCTCATAGAAATGCATTGGGATGACTGGACAAAAAAAATAAATAAATAAAAAATTTAATCACAGCTTCATGAGATTTGAATGTGTTGTAGTCCACAGTAGGGCGAGTCGTGGAATATATTAATAATGTCTCTACGACAACCTGCTGCCTAGTAACAAGCGGCCAAAGTCAAAATGACGGTTTTTAAAAATTCAAAGTTCAAAATCTCAAAAAGCGTAATAATTCGCATAATGAGGTTGTACGGGCGCTTAGTACCCATCAGCCTGAGTCTTTGAAAGTTTGAACGATGTCTCTGCGATAAAGTATAGACGAGCGATAAGCGCGCAAATGTTCGACCTTTTTTCCGGTTTTCGGCACCTAGCATTGCCACGGTAACACTTTTGAACAATAAAAGTAATGCCCATCGAGGCATCGTGGAGACGCACGTATTGATGTATGCCATGCGTGGCTTCACGTTGCGGTTCGAGCCGCATTAACGGACGAAAAAGCGTGCGGGATAATAATAATAAAAAGAAAAGGGAAACTTTTCTAGATACTAATAAATCGCCTTCTTTTTTCATGTTTTTCCACATTTTTTCGGCCGTGTTTTTTTTTCCGGATTTTTTTTTATGTATCAGAGCGTGGCCATAATATACACCCGCTGCTTGGTAGCGGGCTTTTTACGAATTTAGCTTGTTAGCAAAATGCTAGCTAAAGTAGCCGAATTTTACATGTAAAATGTTTTTTTTTCTCATTTTTTCGGACTTTTTTCTTTTTTTCCGCAATTTTTTTTCAGGGAAGTTCTTGGCACGCATCCACTGCTCCGCAGGGTGTTTATTGTTTTTACCTATATATACACATTTAGAGAATTATTTTCCCCAAAATTAGTCTTGTAGTCTTTTCCTTCTGTAAAAAGACAATGAAAGATTATTTATGTGATCCGTGATATAAGCTGAAGGAGTGTGTCATCACAGCATAAGTGACTTTTAATCAAGTGAATTAACACTGAGGAAATAGCTTTGATTACACAGTTGTATTTGTCAGGGCCTCAGGACACAGGACACAGATGCAGGGTCAGTTTCAGACCAAGTGTTTATTAAGAACAAGGCAGGTTGAGGATCTCCACACAAAGCAAAAGAAGAGGCTGTGAAACACACACATATATATATATATATATATAGAAGTATGTTATATAAATGTAGCTCTGAATTGTGTTCGTTGTTTATATAATTATATGTAACTTTAGTTTTAATTTAAACATTTTTAGTGATTTTTAGTGACCTGCTTTTTACTTACATTTCGTTTTATTTTTATTTTTTGACAATGTGCACTGCTACCAGTAGAGCATTGGACGCGGAATTAAACATCCAATTCCGACCGAGCTAAAAAAAACTGTACCGTGGATGCAGAGCTGGAGCAAAACTAAAGGCAAAGAGGGCCAACAGAAGGTAGAGGTACAAGCCTTTTCTGCCCTCTGTGATTATGAGAAACGCTAACTCGCTACCAAACAAGTGTGATGAGCAAGAGGCGCTTGTCTGGAACCAATGGCAGAATAAGGAGAGCAGTTTGTTCTGTCTGTCTGAGTCCTGGCTGAACGACAACACACCAGACTCATGTGTGGACATACCCGGCTTCACAGCCATACGAGCAGATCGTGACCAGAGTACGAGCGGTAAGCGGAAAGGCGGGGGTATTATCCTGTTTTTTAATCAGAGATGGGTTAACCCCCGCAATGTGACCGTTAAGGAGAGGATATGTTGTCCAGACATTGAACTGCTGTCAGTTGGTTTCCGTGCGTTCTATGCGCCCAGAGAGTTCCCATATACAGTCGTCATCGTAGCTTACATTCCATTGAGGGCAGCACCGACAACGGCGTGTGACGTCATCCATGACGCCGTTGCTAGAATACAGACCCAGCATCCTGAGGCATTCACTGCCATCACAGGGGATTTCTTTATCCTCCTGCCTGACTGGCTTTGTACAGTATGTGGACTGTAAGACGTGTGGAGAAAAGATATTAAATCTGTTTTATGCTACAAGGCAGTAGATCTGATCATAGTGTGGTCTATCTCCAACCCACATACTTTGCGTACAAAGACTTCCTGTTACTACCAGAGCTTTCAGGAAGTGGTCACCAGAGTTGAGTAATGCATTGAGAGACTGCTTTGGTGTCACAGACTGGGCTGTCCTGCTGGAGGAAGAAGAAATGGACACTGACATGTGTAACGGAGTGAATGGTTGTCATTCCACTTGCGTTTATTGTTGTTGTGTGTGGTGTGTTGGCTCTTGGGTGTGTCCTCCTTAATGCTGGCGTGGTTACGTCATCAGTTGCATCTGATGGACGTCAGTATTGGGACGGATGCGTCCGAGGTAAGTCGGTTCCTTGTTAGCAGTTTGTATGCTAGTTATTTTTAAATTCCTTTATTAAGTATTTCCATTCCTTTGCAACATGTGTGAGTTAACAGTGCCTGACCAGCATTCTCGTGTGTTATACAGGTAAATGTGTATTTTGTTCATTGTGTATATGTGAGTATTGGGACGGATGCGTCCGAGCATGTGTGAGTTAACCGTGCCTGACCAGCATTCTCGTGTGTTATACAGGAGAAAATAAACGGCCGGTACAGGCGAAACCAAACCAATCTCAATTTCTAAAAACACAACGCAGGGTAGGCCCTGTGACGGACTGGCGACCTGTCCAGGGTGTACCCGCCTTTCGCCCGATGACTGCTGGGATAGGCTCCAGCCCACCCGCTACCCGATTAACGGACTGTCGGTATAGAAAATGGATGGATGGATGGACAACGCAGGGTATCATCAGAGATAACTGAACCTGCCAGTACCAAGGGCTGGCATGGTTACACATGGAAAGGAGGGTCAGCACCATCACTGAATACATTAACTTCTGTAGGGACACTGTGATTCCAGTGAGGACTGTAAGGTGCTATCCTAATAATAAACCATGGATCACCAGTGATTATCAAAGACCTCCTGAACCAGGAATGTACAACACAGTGTATTGTACATTAGGAGTGTACAATAGGAGCTTAAAAAGACACTACTTCGAGCTAAGGTGGAGTACAAGGCAAGGCAAGTTTATTTGTATAGTACAATTCAGCAACAAGGTAATTCAAAGTGCTTTACAGAAACATTAAAACAGTAGAGATAGAAAGCACAATTTAAAATAAAAAAGAAAGAAAGAAGAACAATAGATTAAATCAGAGCAATAAAGATATGATTGAATAAAAATGTAAAATATGATTACATTTTGAAACTCAAGCTTATTTGGAGCTTTTTTTCAAATGCAGCTGAAAATAGATGTGTGTTCAACCTGGACTTAAATACACTGAGTGTTTCAGCTGATCTGAGGCTTTCTGGGAGTTTGTTCCAGACATGCGGAGCATAGAAGCTGAATGCAGATTCTCCATGTTTGGTTCTGACTCTGGTCTGGTTCTGACTCTGGGAACTGGGAACTGATAAAAAAAAAAAAAACATTAAAAAAAAAAAAAACAGATCCAGGGGGGTCTGGAGGGTTCATAGTGGGTCAGGAGGTCACTGATGTATTTTTGGTATCCTAGACCATTCAGAGCTTTATAGACCAGCATCAGAACTTTAAAGTCTGTACTCTGATGGACAGGCAGCCAGTGTAAAGACTTCAGAGCTGGACTGACTTGGTCTACTTTTGTTTAGGTCTCAGTGAGGACTTGAGCAGCTGAGTTCTGGATGAGCTGCAGTTGTCTAACTGACTTTTTAGGTAGACCTGTAAAGATGCTGTTACAATAATCAAGCCTACTAAAGAGGAATGCATGGACTAGTTTTTCCAGGTCCTGCTGAGACATCAGATCTTTTAACCTTGATATATTCTTAAGGTGATAGTAGGCTGACTTTGTTATTGCCTTAATGGGTTTTTGTCCAAATTTAGGTCTGAGTCCATCACTACACCCAGATTTCTGGCCTGGTTTTTAGTTTTTAGGTGTATAGATTGAAGCTCTGTGGTGACTTTCAATCGTTTATCTTTGGCTCCAAAGACAATTACCTCAGTTTTGTTTTTGTTTTGCTGGAGAACAGTAACACCAAGGAGGTGTGGAGGAGCATGAGGACCATCACTGGATACAGACTGAAGAACTCTCAGTCTGTTGAAGGTGATATGGGTAACAAATATTAAACAGGTTTGATAGTGTGGCTTTTTCCACCTCTGCGGCAGCTTCCACCACCAGGCCTCTTGAATCCAACTGCACCTCCACCTCTGTGGCAGCTCCCACCACCAGGCCTCCTGAATCCAGCCGCAACTCCGCCTCTGCGGCAGCTTCCACCACCAGGCCTCTTGAATCCAACCGCACCTCCACCTCTGCAGCAGCTTCCACCACCAGGCCTCTTGAATCCAACCGCACCTCCACCTCTGCGGCAGCTTCCACCACCAGGCCTCCTGAATCCAACTGCACCTCCACCTCTGTGGCAGCTCCCACCACCAGGCCTCCTGAATCCAGCCGCACCTCCACCTCTGCGGCAGCTTCCACCACCAGGCCTCTTGAATCCAACCGCACCTCCACCTCTGCAGCAGCTTCCGCCACCAGGCATCCTGAATCCAGCCGCACGTCCACCTCTGCGGCAGCTTCCACCACCAGGCCTCCTGAATCCAGCCGCACGTCCACCTCTGCGGCAGCTTCCACCACCAGGCCTCCTGAATCCAGCCGCACGTCCACCTCTGCGGCAGCTTCCACCACCAGGCCTCCTGAATCCAGCCGCACGTCCACCTCTGCGGCAGCTTCCACCACCAGGCCTCCTGAATCCAGCCGCACCTCCACCTCTGCGGCAGCTTCCACCACCAGGCCTCCTGAATCCAGCCGCACCTCCACCTCTGCGGCAGCTTCCACCACCAGGCCTCCTGAATCCAGCCGCACCTCCACCTCTGCGGCAGCTTCCACCACCAGGCCTCCTGAATCCAGCCGCACCTCCACCTCTGCAGCAGCTTCCACCACCAGGCCTCCTGAATCCAACCTCACCTCCACCTCTGTGGCAGCTTCCACCACCAGGCATCCTGAATCCAGCCGCACGTCCACCTCTGTGGCAGCTTCCACCACCAGGCCTCCTGAATCCAGCCACACCTCCACCTCTGCAGCAGCTTCCGCCACCAGGCATCCTGAATCCAGCCGCACGTCCACCTCTGCGGCAGCTTCCACCACCAGGCCTCCTGAATCCAGCCGCACGTCCACCTCTGCGGCAGCTTCCACCACCAGGCCTCCTGAATCCAGCCGCACGTCCACCTCTGCGGCAGCTTCCACCACCAGGCCTCCTGAATCCAGCTGCACCTCCACCTCTGCGGCAGCTTCCACCACAAGGCCTCTTGAATCCAACCGCACCTCCACCTCTGCGGCCGCTTCCACCACCAGGCATCCTGAGCACAGCTACCACCTCCAGCCCTCCTCTGTCCAACTCCACCCCTATCTCTATGATTGATAGCAACATCACTTCTGTCACCATACTTGTGCTACAATCTCTGTGTCTAACTATAGAGGAGGTTGGAGCTGAGCTCAGGTGAGACAAAAACCGTAGGCGCCTGGACAAATTAGTGAAAAAGGCCGGTTCTGTGGTAGGCAGAAAGCTAAACCCTCTCAGTGCTTTGGTAGAGCAACAGATGAGGAGGAAATTATATTCTTTTTTGGAGAACATTCAACATTCTCTCGACAGCATGGACTGGCAAGGCTTTTTAACAGTGATTGCTGATGTTTTTCTCAAATTTATTTATTTATTTATGCATTCTTTTATAATTATTAGTATTGTTCTAATATACAATCATTACAAAAACTTTAAAAAAAAAAATTGAGCTACTTGACAAATTTTGAATTTCCCCCACTGTATTTTAAAGTATTTTTCTATTCAATATCGAATCTATGGGAAGTATCAAAGTTTACAATTACAGAGCTGGTGATTTCTTTATAAAAAACTATTACTGGTGTTTATGAAGGCATTCATAAAACCAAACAATTTAAGACATTCAATGAGAAATTAATGTTTAATGGTGTTGAAAGCTTGATAAAAGTCTAATAGAGGCTTCAGACAGCACTAAAGCTGCATAGTCTAACAAATCTAAAGGAAGTCTTATGGTAAATGAACTTGTATAGTTCAAGTGATATTATGTGTCTCAGGATACACATAACTATGTGCTTTCTAATCAATCATACCCTGATGGATACATCAGGAGGCAACGTGGGGTTCAGTGTCTTGCCCAAGGACGCTTTGGCATGTAGCCCGGGGAAGCCAGAGTCGAGCCACCGACCTTCCGATTGGTGGGCGACTGCTCTTCCTCCTGAACTACAGCTGCCCCTTATGTTATTACTAACATAAGAAAGTCAGATTCTCTTTCAGCAATTATACTATTAAGACCTGATTTTGGTCTATTTGCATATACCAAGGGTAAGATTTTATAGTCAATAGTTAACCCTGTAATAGTTTGCCCATTGTCTATTGATGAAATGTCTTGATCTGATTTTGGTATCAGAGAAATGAGTCAAATAATTGCTGTACTTATTTCACCCCAACTCGACCCATGCTTTTTACATATTAAATAAGGGAATTTGAATAAGAAGTCAAGATTAAAACTCAACAGAAAAACCATCAACAGCTGGTGATTTTCCTTTTTTCGTTGAGAAAAGAGCCGTTTTAATTTAATCTATAATCAGAACAGAGTCACATCGACTTCTAAGATCTGTATCAACAGCAGACACATGACTTCTTATCTTGCTGCTGAAGCTGTCATCAAAAGCAGATGTATATAAATTCCTGTAAAATGAAGATACAAAATTTAAGATTACCTGAGGGTCAGTTGATTGTATAACATTTATTTTAGAGGCTGTAAGTGAATTCCAGTTGCCATTCTTTTTTTCAAGTGCAACAAGACAACTAGAATTCTTTTCGCCCTACCCCAGTCATTTGGCTCTAGATTTCACGAACACACCTCTTGTCAAATCTAGATAAATCTGATCCAATTTCAAGTTGTATCTCTTTCAATTCAAAATCCTCTTCTGTGGAAATGCTAGCTTCTTTTTAAAAAGAGGAAATTTATTTATTTGAAAAAGATAAATCATTCATCTATCACCTTCATTTCTTTATTTCTTTGTAATAGCCAATTTTTATGTTATATCTTTATATAATATAAATTTTTGATAGCCAGTGTAATAGCCAAATATTTTTTTGGGGGTGCTGTGTATGCTTTGTATGAGACAGGAAAGGGGACAGAGAGAGGGGAATGACACACAGTAAAGGCTGTCCGATGCAGGACTCAATGTGGGACTTGAACCTGGGCCAACTGCAACTGCAGCGCCTACACAACCCGACCACCCCATACCTCAGACATTTAAGGCTGCTGTAATGAAATCTTGACTCAAAAAAACCTACTCTTGATTCAAAAGTGTTAGCAAATTAACAATCTCCCTTTTTCTGTGTAAAGTTCTTGAGAAAATTGTTGCAGCTGAACTTTGTGATCATTTACACAGAGTGCAATCTGTTTGAAGAGTTTCAGAAGGATTCAGAGTGCATCATAGCACAGAAACAGCACTGGTGAAAGTTACCAATGATCTCCTCTTAGCTTCTCATAGCGGACTTACCAGAGTAAGTCATGGAGTTCCTCAGGGTTCTGTGCTTGGGCCGATTCTTTTCACTATATACATACTTCCATTAGGTAACATTATTAGACAGCATGGCATAAATTTCCATTGTTATGCTGATGATACTCAGCTGTACCTATCTATGAAACCAATAGGTTGGTCAGACTACAAGCCTGTCTTCAAGACATAAAGACCTGGATGACTCAGAACTGTCTGCTTTTAAATTCAGACAAAACTGAATTTGTTCTCTTTGGACCTGAGAGCTTCAGGGAGAAATTGTCTAGTTATATAGTTATTCTAGATGGTATTTCCTTGGCTTCTAGTTCTACAGTGAGGAACCTTGGAGTTATTTTTGACCAGAATTTATCATTTGACGCACATATAAAACTGGTTTCTACGACTGCCTTCTTTCACCTTCGTAATATTGCTAAAATCAGGAACATCCTGTCTCAGGGTCATGCAGAGAAACTAGTCAAAGCATTTGTTACTTGAAGACTGGACTACTGTAATTCTTTTTTATTGGGCTGTCCCACACATTCTCTGAAAAACCTCCAGCTGATCCAAAATGCTGCAGCCAGAGTTCTGATGAGAACTAACAGGAGAGATCATGTTTCTCCAGTTTTAGCGTCTCTTCATTGGCTCCCTGTTAAATTCAGAATAGAATTTAAGATTCTTCTTCTCACATATAAAGCTCTTAATGACCAAACTCCATCATATCTTAAAGATCTTATAGTTGGATATTTTCCCAACAGAGCACTTTTCTCTCAGACTGCAGGTTTACTTGTGGTTCCCAGAGTAGGCCTAGACTCCTGGGGGACGTCTCATGATACACCTCTCCTCCCTCTTTTCTCGCTATTTACATAAAACATTCTTGTCATTAACTTGTGTTTCTCTCTCTCAGCAGGTATCCCTGGCCTGGTGTTATGGTGCTGGCTGTCCCCTCTTTTTTGTCCTCCTCCTTGGTTCTGGGTCTGATGGAGGTTTCTTCCTGTTAAAAGGGAGTTTTTTCTTTCCACAGTCGCCACAGGCATGCTCAGGATGGGAGACTGGAATGAAGAGAAGTTTTGGTGCAATCTGTTGGTTTTCTAAGCTGGGTATTTTTTTATTTATTAGCTTAGTTTATTTATTAGCATGTATAAATTGGACTAATCTGGAATTGAATTCTTTGGATTGGATTGGTTTATGATTGTATTACAATGAATTGTATTATTATTCATACATACTAATTATCTTTAACTGGATTGTAACTTTGAAGTGCCTTGAGATGACGTTTGTCAAAATTTGGCACTACATAAATACAATTTAATTGAACTGAATTGAATTGAAGTGGCTGGTGCCATATCAACAGTAAATTTCATTACACCACTGTCCCTTCAAAAATGTACCATCTGACTCACATGATTGTTTCCTGTTGTTTTTGTCACAGTTCAGTCATCCAACCATCAGTAATTTTCCATTGATCCTGCTTCTGCCCCACTCAGCCTGTCAGCCACACACACCTCATCAGTTCACTCCACTCACCTGTGCACACAGCTGCCTCTCATCACATGCAATCAGCCCAGCATATAGTCACCAGCTCCACACTCTATCCTTTGCCAGATTGTTCTTTGCCATGCAAGTCTTCCCAGCGTTCTCCTGCCAGCCTTCCCGGTACCGACCTCGTCTGCCTCGTCTGCCTCGTCTGCCTCCTGGTAATTCGACCCAGCCTTCTGTCCCTGACGAAGAACTTTGCCTCTCCTCTCCTGATTCCTGTTTGCCAGTTTCTAAACCATTTGTCTGTCTGCCAGAGTCTCAGTAAAGCCTTGAACTTTTTACCACTGTCTTCTGACTCCTTTGTACTGCAATTTGGTCCATACACCACCTGTTACAGTTTTTCCATGTCTCCATGACTTTTGTTTTTTTTAAAAATGCAAATGATATCTGTGGGTCCAAAAAAAAAAAAAAAAAAGAACAGAAATGTATATTCAGGTGCGTCATCACAGTGAATGATTCACTTCTGCAGAAAAATATTCCATAAAGAAGTACCACACAATTCAACTTTCTCAACTGGAGGATCCTTGACAATGAGAGAGTGTCACAGTGACTCACCACAGATTATAAGTCTGTGACTGAAAATGATCAGGACCATCTCAACAGTCACTTTATAAAGAATCTGGATGTCACTGCAAAGAAATTCAATTAGGATCTCAAACCTTCAGAAAGTCCATTTTAAGAAGAATTAGCCAATGTTAAAAAGCACTGTTTTTTTTCTCCCTTTGATCAGAGCAAACTTTAGCTTTTTTCCCTTCCTTCCTTGCTTTGTTGATGACAAACCAGTTATTTTTCTCGCAGCTCCAGAAACAGAGCCTCTGTGAGTTGTAGTTTGTTATCCCACAGAAACTTGCTGACTTTGGTACGTTTCCACATCGCATTTCGAAGTTGGTGAAGAGTAAACAAGATGATAACAGACTGATGAGATAAAACTTTCTTCTTGGATCAAGAGGCAATGTCAATACCCTCCTCCAGATATTCCAGAAGCCCAGAAATATTTTTGCCAATAACATCGATCCTTGTTTTTCTCAGTTTTTTTTTGCCTCCTCTTTCAAACCATGCAGCTTCAGAGCCTATCTCCAAATGTAACATTTTGCATTCAGCAATGCCTACCCTCAGTGGTATATTTTCTTTCTTTAAATCTTCAGTCTCGTTCCCTGAACCTTTGAGAATTTCATCGTGTCAATTAATTTCCAGAATAAGATGTTTTACGGTGTTAGACACCTTCTGAATTTGCTGTTGTAGATTCAATCCCAGAATTCGTTGAACATTTCATCATGCTTGTTGAAAAGTTGTCGGGTCTTTTCCAAAACAAATTGGAAAGACAAATTGACTGATTTGATAGAAATTTTTCTTGTTATTTAATTTATTTGTATTTTTAATCTGAGGAGATTTGTATCTAGTAAGTCACTTAGATGTTCATTTTGTCTTAGCTTTCTTCTTTTCGAAATAATCTTGTTGTCTTATCACATGCCACAAGGTTTCCTGACAAGAAAAGGTCACTTCTCAGACTGTGGCCATATTGGCCGATGCCAATTTTTGCCACTTTCGGTACAAATACTTTGTTACCTTACTTAAAGGGGAACTCCAGTATTTCTAAATCTAGACCTTATTTCTGGCATGAAATATGTTTATCTCCTCATGAGAACAGTTTGGCGAAAGTCGGCATAGCAGTGGACATAAACCCCCGTTCCATGAATGAACAGCGGATGTAACCGCCCGCCCGGTTTCTTAATGTCTGGGGGATTGAGGGTGGGTCAGCCCAGTGGGGACATAGAAGGGAGCCGCTGATCGTTTAGTTTAGGAGCCGCTGATCTACGTTATAAAAGTTATTCTTAGTGACAGTCACATCAACAATGATCAGGTTATAACTTTGGCACAAAGCATCAAATGGCAACAATTAAGTTTCGTTGTGAACACGGCCCCTTTACAAGTAATAGTAATAAGGAGTCTGCTACGTCAATCCGTTGCTTTGCATCGTCTGACGGATTGTCTGGTGGCCTGTGCCGCACAGCTCCTCTATTTCCTTTATTTTTAAACCATTTAATAAATAGCTTTCAATGGACTTGAACGGATGTTGATGGTTGGTCGTCCTCGTCCCATTTGAGGCACCACAGCATCCAGCCGTTCCACGACTGAACAGGGGTTTACTATGGCAACCTCATTAATGTGTAAATCTGTGACGGCAGAGCATGCAGCCAAGCTCTCTGACTTTTACTCGGCCACGGGCATCAGACCCAGATATATTATTAGATTCTACCTGCTCAGCTAATTCTAACAGTATTTGCACAATCTTAGGGAGCGCCATGATCTGTGATGCGTCCTCTAAAGACCCGGCAATTCAATCAATTTCCCGGCATATTTTGAATGTAATGCAATGCAGATATGCACACCGCCCCCTTCCGAACAAGATGAGTAGCTCGGTCAGCAGGGAGCTGAAGAAGAGCTGACGTCACTCTGCTGCGCCGCTCAGAATGCTTTTTCATTTTCGAACCATGGGTAGTACTTTGCAGGCACGACATGAAAACGAAAAAGCAACAATGTGCAGTCTTGAAGAAGAAAATGCAAATGGAAGGACTGATTACTACTTTTATTTATGAGTCCAATAATTTTGGTATCTATTTTCTGGGGCATATTTTGAAAAATAAATCTCAAATGTCTATTTCTTTTTCATTTTGATTAAGTGAAAGATTGAGCACTCTTGAAGAAGAAAATTATCATGCAAATAGGATGATTGATTACTAATTGAATTTATGAGTCAAATAATACAGCCACATTCTTAAAATGAAAAAGCATTTCTGCAAATGCATTTTAATTTGAATTAAGGTTACAATTCGCTTCCATACTTTTTAAACTCTAGTATCTATACTTCTACTTGGGTAATGAATGTGAATACATTTGACACCTCTGGCTGTGCAACCAATCGTGAGGATTGACAAGGATCATACCACCAAGCAGGGAGGGGCGGGGTTTGCAGCGCTGAGACTGTGACAGGAGGAGGAGGAGGGAGAGACTCCCTTGAAGGAGAGAGGAGTGTTTTTCAAACAGAAAAGGATTATTTGGATGCATTTTGACAGTTATGTCAATAGCTGTCCTATTTTAATTGCTATGCTTGTTCTTTCTGCTTTGTGTAGCAGAGTGGTTCTTCAAGCAAGTTAGAGAGTTACAAGGGATTTTACAACTACAAATGCAATTGGCTACAGCAATTTATTGAAATTTGAATGATATATGTGTTCAAAGATGAATCACAAATCAAAACAGCACTAAATTTGGCTGAATTCTAAAAGGGATAAGTGGTAAAATGGAGAGCCATTTGGGAGCCGAAAGAGCTCTTCTTGGTGAGCTGAGCCAAATGATTCGGTTCACTAAAAAGAGCCGAAATTTGCTCACTGAAAGCTGTATTGCTTCACTTTGTTAAATCCCAGGGAGGGGCTGTAAAACGTCATCGTGGTGTTGCTATGAATAGATCCCAACTCACAACATTGTCCAGAACAGACAGATAGGGACACACAGGCACATTGCAGACTTCCCGGAATAGCCCGACAATCTCCTCTGGTAAGAAAAAGTGCAATGATATTCTTACTGTGCCCACGTTCTGTTAGTTATTTACATTATCAGTGACTTTATGAATGTGGACTTAATTGGGTTTAATTGGGTATTAGCTCATTATCAGTTACAACATTAACATTATGGCAGTTTCTAACAGTGTGATGGCTTTGTTTTAAAAAGGATCATAGCCCTCACTTTCTGATTTTTTTCAGGGATAAAAATATTGACCTGTGACCTGTTGCTGCATCTAATCTTAGTCTTAGATTTTTAATAAACACAGAATGTTGTGATGAGTATTCAGGAAAATAACAGTACTTACAGGATATAGAAGGGAAGGTACCGGGTTTTTGATATTCTTCTTGAATACTTTCTGTAGTCTGTACATTACGTAATTCAAATTACTTATTTTTTTCTCAATAAATTTCCAAGGTAAATTGTGCTGCATGATCTTATCTGACAAAGGCATCCCGTGGCACCTAACTCCATGTTGCATTAGACTCTTACTGTGTAACATACTAAGATTGGTCCATATTGCAGTGAATCTGGTGGGGACAAAAAGTCTATAAACGCCTCTTACAGTCAGCTGATGTACTGCAGCTTCTGTAAACAGGATAAGATGGCATGAAAAGTAAACCTGTAAAGGAGTAGGGACATGTGAGAGGGTTTCTCAAGGCAAACACTGGCTCTTACATCATGTGTTTACAATGAGTAACACAAGCAGTATTGGGCAGGCCAGCAAAGACTTTCTAGAAATAGATCAAAGTTAGCAGCTCTGCCTCACCTGTATGTCTGTCTGCCTTATCTCTTTATACCAACTGTAAAATCTGTGGTGCTCCAAATCTAGCCACATTGAGAGTGGAAGATTAGAGATCATAGCTGTAGTGCCATTGTTATTGCTATAGCTTGTACAAATGTGGGAGTCCTTTTGAAATATAGCGTGCATATTATCAATAATTTTAGCCTAAAAATAGCCTTGTGATAGTAGTGATTACAATATTACAATTGTAAATCATACTGCCACACAGGTTTAAGTATGCCCACTGACCTTTATCAGTTTGCTCATGTTGCTCGCTAGCATAAGACACCCAAAGCATAATGTGCAGAACTTTATTCAAATGCATTGGATCTTACGGTTTTGACATAGGGAGGCATATACTTGCATTCAGTGATACCTTACATATGCTAGACTGGATCAGTACTGCTGTTAGATCCACCTTATTCAATTCAGTTCAATTCACTTTTATTTATAAAATTACAACAAATGAAGGCACTTATATAATACAGTCCATCCATCCATCCATTTTCTATACCGACAGTCTGTTAATCGGGTAGCGGGTGGGCTGGAGCCTATCCCAGCAGTCATCGGGCGAAAGGCGGGGTACACCCTGGACAGGTCGCCAGTCCATCACAGGGCCACATAGAGACAAACGAGACAAACAACATACTCTCACTCACACTCACTCCTACGGACAATTTGGAGTCACCAATTAACCTGACATGCATGTTTTTGGATGGTGGGAGGAAGCCGGAGTACCCGGAGAGAACCCACGCATACACAGGGAGAACATGCAAACTCCACACAGAAAGGCCCCAGGCAGGGATCGACCCTCTTGCTGTGAGGTGACGGTGCTAACCACCACACCACCACGCAGCCTAATACAGTCCAATTCAAGCCAATTAGAGTCCACTTCATTGTCTGCAAGCAGTGTCATGGATGGAGGGGAGTGCTGTCACGATGATTCTCTCCGATGTCCTCACCACTCTCTCTACACATTTCCAGTCTGAGTCGTTGCAGGCCTCAAATCAGACAGAGATGCAGCTGGTCAGTGTGCTCTCTTTTGTAGAAAGTGGTGAGAATGGGAGGGGGGAGGTTTGCTCTTCTCATCTGGTGCAGAAAGTGCAGATGGTGCTGTGCTCTCTTCAGGAGGTGTGAAGGGACCAGGCCAGAGTGTCTGTGATCTGCATCCCCAGGAATTTGGTTGCTGCTGACTTGCTCCACTGCGGCGTCATTGATGAGGAGGGGATGTGACTGGGCTGTTTTGTCCTGAAGTCAGCGACGATCTCTTTTGTTTTGTTGACATTCAAGATTAAATTGTTCGTGTCACACCAGTCCACTAGGTGTTTCACATGCTCTCTGTAGGCCAGTTCATTGTTGTCCCTGAAGAGGCCCACCACTGTTGTGTCGTCCATATACTTTATTATGTGGTTCATACTGAACCTGGCACGGCAGTCGTGGATAATCAGGGTGAAGAGCAGTGGGCTCAACCCTGTTCTTATAATGCAACCTTCATATTTGGTTTTAGTCCAGAGTGTTTGAGCCTCTGGTTGCAAAGTCCTGATGGAAATGGGGGAGATCTGTCTTCATGATGGCCTGATTAAAGTCCCCACCAACAATGAAGACACACTCTCGATGTGTTGCTCCCCAGTGGTCTAGGCCTATAGTAGCTTAACTATGGGATGTTTCAGGCTCACCTGAGCCATCCCTTACTATAAGCTTTATCAAAAAGGAAAGTTTTAAGCTTGGTCTTAAAGCTAGAGAGGGTGTCTGCTTCCTGAAGCCAAACTGGCAGCTGGTTCCACAGAGAGGGGCCTGATAACTGAAGGCTCTGCCTCCCATTCTACTTTTAGAAACACTGGGAACAGGAAGAAACCTCCATCAGACCCAGAACCAAGGAGGGCAGCTGTCTGCCTCGACCAGCTGGGGGTTGAGAGGACAAAAAAGAGGGGACAGCCAGCACCATAACACCAGGCCAGGGATACCTGCTGAGAGAGAGAAACACAAGTTAATGACAAGAATGTTTTATGTAAATAGCGAAAAAAGAAAAAAGAGGGAGGAGAGGTGTATCATGAGACGTCCCCCAGGAGTCTAGGCCTACTCTGGGAACCACAAGTAAACCTGCAGTCTGAGAGCAAAGTGCTCTGTTGGGAAAATATCCAACTATAAGATCTTTAAGATGTGATGGAGCTCGGTCATTAAGAGCTTTATATGTGAGGAGAAGAATCTTAAATTCTATTCTGAATTTAACAGGGAGCCAATGAAGATAAGATAAAACTGGAGAAACATTATCTTTCCTGTTAGTGCTCATCAGAACTCTGCTGCAGCATTTTGGATCAGCTGAAGGCTTTTCGGAGAATATGTAGGACAGCCCAATAATAAGGAATTACAGTAGTCCAATCTTCAAGTAACAAATGCATGAACTAGTTTCTCTGCATCACCCTGAGACAGGATGTTCCTGATTTTAACAATATTACAAAGGTGAAAGAAGGCAGTCCTAGAAACCTGTTTTATATGTACGTCAAATGATAAATTCTGGTCAAAAATAACTCCAAGGTTCCTCACTGTAGGACTAGAAGCCAATGAATTACCATATAGAGTAATTATATAGCTTGTCAGTTTCTCCCTGAAACACTCAGGTCCAAAGAGAACAACATCAGTTTTGTCTGAATTTAGAAGCAGAAAATTCTGAGGCCCCCATGTCTTTATGTCTTTAAGACATGCTTGTAGTCTGACCAACCTATTGGTTTCATCTGGTTTCATAGATAAGTACAGCTGAGTATCATCAGCATAACAATGGAAATTTATGCCATACTGTGTAATAATGATACTTAATGGAAGCATTTATAAAGTGAAAAGAATTGGTCCAAGCACAGAACCCTGAGGAACTCCATGACTTAATGTGGTGTGTGAGGAAGATTCCTCATTTACAAGAACAAATTGGAATCTATCAGATAAATATGACTTAAACCAGCCTAATGCAGTTCCTTTAATCCCAATAACATTCAAGTCTCTGGTAACACGTTCAAGTCTCTGTAACAGAATGCTGTGATCGACCGTATCAAATGCAGCACTGAGATCCAACAGGACAAGCACAGAAACAAGTCTGCTATCAGAGGCTAAGAGGAGATCATTGGTAACTTTCACCAGTGCTGTTTCTGTGCTATGATGCACTCTGAATCCTGACTGAAACTCTTCAAACAGATTGTACCCCTCTACAGTATTGGAACCGCTCTCCTAAAAATCACCAATGAGTTTGTGGTGTATTGGGGATGGTCGCCTTCAAACAGCCTGTGTGTAAATGATGCAGGAAGAACTCTGCTGACACAGACTTGGTCGAACACAGAAACATTTATTGTCAATCAGGTTTGTATCAGAATTACAGAATGATGCATCAAGTCTGGAGAGATGTGTCAAGACCGGATTCCCTTAAATCTCTGCCTCATTGTGGGTGCAGCTCTTTGTTAAGTAGAATCTGCCTATTCTTAGTGACCTTGAAGATGTTGCATGTTCCCATCACCAAGCACAAAGCCCGGATATGGTGTGTGTGTATCGTTGAGCCTCTTCTTGGACAAACTAGCTGGGGAGTATGTTATTCCCAAAATGTCCTGATTTAGCCCAAGACTACCCTAAACAGCTGGTAGATGTCAGACGTCCTTTCACTTCACCAAAACAACTTTACACAGATGGTAAATATCATACCTGAGTGCAGCCTTCATTACAATTTCTCGCTCCATCCCTTTCCACAGATTATCTTCAATTGGCAACACTCACACCCCCTTTGACTGCTTTCATTTCTTATTCTTATTTCATTCTTATTTCTCCGGTCGCACTCAGTTCGTTCAGCTTAAGTCCTTTAGCTTCCATCCATCCCCTGTCACAACCGGTGTGTCCCAGGGCTCTGTCCTTGGACCCCTGCTCTTTATCATCTACCTTCTTCCCCTTGGCAACATTTTTTGAAAATTTAACATTAATTTTCATTGTTATGCGGATGACACCCAGCTCTATTTATCTAGTAAGCCAAACTCTATACGCCCTCCCTCTTCCCCCACCTGTTGCCTATCTGATATAAAATCTTGGCTCACCTACGACTTTCTAAAACTAAACAGCGACAAATCTGAGATCCTCCTTGTAGGAACCAAATCTGTACTATCCAAAGCTGAAAGTTTCTCTCTTTCAGTTGACAACTCCACCGTCTCTCCCTCACCTCAGGTCAAGAGTCTGGGTCTCACATCAACAATATCAACCCCTCTACATATTTTCATCTACGCCATATTAATCGCCTTTGTCCCTCTCTTTCCCCACACTCTGCATCTATTCTCATCCATAGCCTTGTCATCTGCCGCATTGATTACTGCAACTCTCTTCTCATTGGTCTACCTCAAAAATCTCTCTATAGGCTTCAACTGGTTCAGAATTCAGCTGCTCGTATCATTACCAAAACCCCTTCATTTCATTACATCACCACAGCTTTGCAGCAGCTTCACTGCCTCCCTGTTAAATTCAGAATACAATTAAAAATTGTACCTCTCAATACCTCTCAGATCTCCTTCATATTGCTACTCCCTCCCGCATCCTTAGATCTTCCTCCTCCATCCACTTTAAGCAGAGCTTTCTCCCTCTCTCTCTACTCCCAGACATTCGCAATACTGGCACTCTCCCTCTGTTCAAGTCTAAACTCAAAACCCATCTGTTCAAGTGTGCTTACCTCCGTTGATTGCTCAGCTCTGTGTATATTTTAATATTACATGTTGTTTTAATTCCTGTTTTTGTCCAATTTCTCGTTTGTACAGTGTCCTTGAGTGTTTTGAAAGGTGCTTTAAATAAATTGTATTATTATTATTATTTCTATGTAAATGATCACAAAGTTGAGCTGCAACTATTTTTCAGAACTTTAGACAAAAAAGGGAGATTGGATATAGGTTGAGAATTAGCCAACACTTCTGAATCAAGAGTAGGTTTTTTAAGTAAAGAAAAAGTAAAAGTAAAAGTCTGATGTACATATCCTGTCAACAAAGACCGATTGATCAAATCCAATATGGAAGTGTCAATTAAGGGGAAAACCTCCTTGAACAGTCTGGTTGGGATTGGGTCTAAAGTACAAGTTGATGGTTTAGAAGAGACTATTGCTGTTGTTAGCTCAGAAAGATCAACTGGGCAGAAGCCGTCTAAATACAAATCAGGTTCTAAAGATACTTCTAAAGCTGCTCTACTTGATGATAATAGTGGGAAGGATTCCATTAATCTTCTCTCTGATAGAAACAATTTTATTGATGAAGAATCTCATGAAATCATCACTGCTGAGAGTTAAAGGAATACATGGCTCAACAGAGCTCGGACTCTTTGTCAGCCTGGCTACAGCGCTGACAAGAAACCTGGGATTATTCTTATTCTCTTCTATCAATGATGAATAATAAGTAGTTCTAGCTTTACGAAGGGCTTTCTTATACGTTATCAAACTATCCAATTGAGACTCTTCTAAATTAGTGGAACACCATTTCCTTTCCCATTTTCTTGTAGTCTGCTTTAATATAGAAGAGAAAGAATGAGCATTTTCACAGTAGTTCTGATATTTTCTGTGCAATATTTGGCCTGTCAATGATCTCCTCTGCTTTGAAGAAGGCTGATCTATTGATTATCTGGCAGAAATGTTTATGGGATTTCACTGAAGATAATGCTCTTCAACTGGATGCATCTGTTAGTATGTTGCTTACCAGTAAATATATCTAAGAAATGATGATAATAATAATAATAATAATAATAATAATAATAATAATAATAATAATAATAATAATAATAATAATAATAATAATAATAATAATAATAATAATAATAATAATAATAAATGATAACTTCTGTGGTTGTGTTTTGATAGCATCTCTTCTTTCACATGGAGCCACCTCACAGAGTGGTGCCAAACAGATGTTCTAAGGGCTTTATGTCTGGCACATGAACCACACAATAGAGGAGTTGTGGTGTTGAATATTTATGGGCTGGCCTCTCAAACCTCTGTTGTCTGACATGATGTACCAAAAGAAATACTTATCAGAGGGCCTTATCCAGCTGGCCATCTTTCTGAGCCTCTGTGGAGTGAGGGTAGATGTGGAGCTGGAATCTTTTCTGAGACACTCCTGGCATAAGAGGATTCAATGTCCAATGTCAGGGCTGATCCAGGCACAGTTCCATAACCTTTGCAGCCGCTTGATGGAGGGCCACAGCCTCCATCCCAAAAGTTTGGACCTGGAGTGGTTCATCATCATACGAAGGCTGTTATGCTGGGTCCGACCTCTGGACAGGCTACAGGTAGGAATGTCCATAGTCTAACAGTCTGTAATTGGATGGCATTACGGCAATAAGGGATATTTCTTTCTCAGGGTTAAAGGGTTTAGCATTTTGTGAAAATGTCACTTCCTTCCACAGTATTAGATGAAAAGTTTTGTTGATTATGAAGCTACGGACAGCAGTTAGCTTAGATGTAGCTGTACTAGAACAAATGCCTGATAATGCCTCTAAAGTTAATAGATTAATTCCTAACAGCTTGTTTTGATTTTACAGAAAACTTCAAGAAAAAGTTCAAGACTAAAAATGCAAGAAACAATATTTTAAGTAGTCAACTTTACACTTGCTGGGGGGGTCAAACTATTTTGGACCCAGTGTGTTGTTTTCCCCCATTTTCCAGTTTTTATGTTAAGAAAAACTAATAAGCTGTGAAGTCTAGTTTTAGAATTAGCATACAAATTAAGGTTGCAGGTTCCCATCTACCTTGAATGAGAAAGCTAATGACCTACACAGTGATTTTTTTCCCATCTGCCTTTTACCATAAGCTACTTTTCAGCTTCTTAATCAGTGTGAAGTTATAAAGTGGTCCCATGTACAAAAAATGTCTTGCTCTTTTTCCACCGGCACCTCATGTGGAGCTGGAGACATGGCTGGTCCAGCAGGAGCTGGGTCCTTTTCCTGTGGAATATCCAGACCAACCCATCTTACTGGAGAGTGCATCTACTGAGGTACAGAGAGATCAAACTGTCCCACCTGTGGTACTCCCAGCTGTACTGAGCAACCTGGAGGAAGAGGAGGATAAAGAGGTATAACAGATTTACTCGTACACTGCATTTGAGAGCATGTAGCTGTTTTTTTGTAGCATGTGTCTGTGTTTTCTCATTTTCTTGTGTTGGACTCATGAAAGAAACTTTGCTTGAGTAAAACAACATGCCTATATTTCTCATGAAAGAAACTTAAATCTTAAATGTTTGAGTGCAGCACATTTTCAAAGCGTGTTTGTACTCAGAATTAGAGATAGGGTTAGGAGCCTGTACATTTGGAGGTAGTTTGGTGTAAAGCTGTTACTGGTGTAGAGAGTAACACCTCCTGGTCGCCTCCCTTTGGAGGTGTTCCAGACTTTTTATGAGGAGCCCCTGGGGCAGACCCAGGGCTTGCTGGGGGGATTATATATCTCTTCTGGCCAGGGAATGATTGTATGTCCCCCAGGGGTAGGTGGGGAGTGTCACCAGGGAAAGGGATGTCTGGGTTTTTAGACCTGTTGTCATTGGCCAGTTGCTGCCAGTGATATATAGTACACAATAAAAAGTAGTTGCCTTTAGAAATCTCAGTGACAATGGTTTCAACAACTGAATGGAAGTGTTTTTTTATTTTATTCATGAAATTCATTCAACTATGAGACTCCACCAAAGTAGCCATTTAAAACTATTGGAATGATCAGGAAAGTATGCTTTTATTACCTGCCCCTTAATATAATCTGTTATAGATAGATTAGAGATAGATTATTCACTGGAAAACATTTCCTCACTACAGGTGATCATCAGGAAAATAAAGCAATACAATCAGTTCAGTTGCAATACACTATGGAAACAACTAACTGAAGAAAATATACATTTTTAATGAACACCCATTTACAGCTTCAGTAGTTTTGGAGTAAAATGATTTAGCTCAGTCACTGTGGTCACACAACATTAACCTGGATCTTAGCAGTTAGCTGATTTCTTGAATTTATTTTGAATAATTAAGAATGGGAACCAGTAATCCAAATGTTTAAACTGTCTGTTTAAAATAAAAAATTTAAATGTTATTTCAGCACATTGTTGTGGACGTTCAAGCTACAGCTTAAGTGATTTGATTCATCTTCTTGTTTTTACCGTCGTGTCATGTTAAGACATGACATGACATTCGTTCTGCAGAACAAAGATGAGCATTTATCAGTGGGCTAGCTGGTATATAATCAGTCCCAAATAAATATAAAGTTTAGATAATTTTAACTGCATAGGAACTGCTTCTTACAGAACAACGACAATGTGAAGAAGAAGTTTTTTCTCAAGTAGGCTAGCTGCAGCACAACACAATGTTGGCCACTGTTTTCAATGGAATGGATCTAAAGTCTCTTCCACTCCCCATGTCCATATTTACTGCCTCCTGATACAACTGAAATCACAATAGAGATGCTTTCATTCCCATTTTTCTGTTGTCACACAGTGAAATTAGTCTGAAACTGACAATGAAGACTACGTGTTCACTTGCTGTTGCTATAAAATAACTGTGAGGCTTCTATTCTGACAAGATCCAGATTAGTTTTTTTTTAAACACTGCCTCATTTGACAAAGCATCATTCATTTAAGCTAAAGACTGTGCATCTGTGCTATGAGTTAAGCTTTATTTACATGTATAATGATGACTCAGAGAGAAATAAATGGCAGAAAGTCTCTGCTGCTTCTCTTCCTCCTCGCCAACATGCATGAAGTCACTGAAGACATCTCAGACTAGCAAAAATCCCATTAGCAGCACATGCAAGCTTCAGGTATAATTGGCCAATCACATTTGCAACTGAAAAATGCCTACCGATTGAAAAACACTTTGACTGAGAAGTACTCATCTATTCTGCACAGACCCCTGCTCGTTGAATTTGGTTATTCGTTTTTATTCTTTAAAAACGTATCTTAATACTAATGATACTCTCACCAAAAACAGAGGTAAAAAGGATTTTTTTTTAAGAATACAAGTTGATCCTGACATTCACACACAGTATATGCATTCATGAGAGATGTGCTGCAACATCATTGCACATAGTAAACGGGATACTTAACATAATGTTGATCGTTGAACTTCTGAGATTTTGAATGCCTAATTGCAACAAAACTTCCTCTTCTCAGTCATAGCTAAGTCAAATACAGTTAGTTCAATTCAATTCAGTTTAATTTTCATATAACGCCAAATCAAAACAAATCTCAAGGCACTTCAAAGATACAATCAAAGATACAGTGGATCTCCGACGTAATGATTTAAAAGGTCATTCGTGTTTTAATTTGTGTTTCTGTGTGTGTCAGTAGTATTTGGTTTAGAGAACTACTGTCCTCCATTTGTGAGCATGCAGATACTTTGATGTCAGATGGAGGTAGTGCTGTGGTGACCCAGTTGATTGCAGTGTCTCAGTGATACAGAGTAGAAAGTGACTGATTCTCTTGGTGTGCCATGTATATATTTCATATTGCTCTGCCTAAACTGCGTCCCTTCGCCTCTGATTTCAGCTGTCAGTGTTTGAAGAACACAAACATCCAACACAGTGGGACAGAAACCCTACATGCTTTTTGCACACTCATTACAAACCGACACGAACACATTATTATTTTAGATTCTACTTTACAGAGGCTGGACATGCTCTAGAATATTCTGTTATCTAAAGATCCCATTGGAATAAGCTCATTATCTCCAGATAACAAAGCTTTATTTGTAGCAGTTACAAGTTGGTTGTCATCATGAGAAAATGAGAGTCTCCTCATATGGTTGTCATACATCACGAGTGCTTTGACAGGATGTGTAGATAGCATCTTGACAGCTGTAGCAACCGGTTCAGGCTTTAGGATGGTGAAATGAAGTGGAAGGATGTCTAACAGATGCATTTGCCACTAAGCTTGTTTGTTTCAGCTACTGGCTGAAGTGGGGAAATTGGAGTAGATCAGCCTGTCATCTTCGCCTTCATATGAGTACATATGTATTCACTCACACACATACATACATTCTCCTTTCACACACATATATTCTCCTTTCACATGCTTATTTTTGCATTCTAGTGCATATATATGCATATATATATATATATATATATATATGGAGGGGAGATAGAGACTGTTCAGACCGGCAAATACCTGGGGGTGGTCAAAGTCAAAGTCAAAGTCAGATTTATTTGAATAGCACATTTCATGTACAAAACAATTCAAAGTGCTTTAAATAAAATAAAAGCATTGCAGCAGGAAGCAGAAGAAGAATTAGAAATATGTAAAATAATATAAATAGAAAGAAACAGAATAATAAAAATGAATAAAAACAAGCAACAGTCTAGATAAGTTAAAAAATACAGTGCAGATTTCATGCATAGACACATGAGAAAAGAAATGTTTTTAACCTGGATTTAAAAATGTCTACATTTGGTGACAGTTTAATCTCCTCTGGCAGTTTGTTCCACTTTTATGTTATGTTATGTTTGCAGCATAACAGCTAAATGCTGCTTCTCCATGTTTAGTCTGGACTCTGGACTGGACCAGCTGACCTGGGTCCTTGGATCTAAGAGCTCTGCTGGGTTTATATTCTCTGAACATATCACAGATGTATTTTGGGCCTAAACCATTCTGGGATTTGTAAACCATCAGTAGGCTTTTAAAATCTATTACGTGACTGACTGGAAGCCAGTGTAAAGATTTTAAAACTGGTGTGATGTGTTCAGATCTCTTAGTCCTGGTTAAAACTCCAGCAGCAGCGTTCTGGATGAGCTGCAGATGTTTGATGCTCTTTTTGGGAAGTCCGGTTAAAAGACCATTACAGTAATCGAGTCTACTGGAGGTGAATGCATGGATGAGTTTCTCCTGGTCTTTTTGGGAGAGAAAACCTTTAATTCTGGTTGGTAAAAAGCTGCCTTGGTGACAGCTTTGATGTGGCTGCTGAAAGTCAATCAATCTTTTGGTTTCCTTAGCTAGGATATTATTTTTTGAAATGGCTCTATATGAATTCTCTTTGCTACCAAACAGAATGATCTCAGTTTTGTCTTCATTTAATTGTAGAAAATTCTCTCTCATCCAGGTGTTTATTTCCTCCAGACACTGACACAGTACGTCTGCTGCGCTGCAGTCGTCTGGTGACAGAGACACATAAAGTTGTGTATCGTCTGCATAACTGTGATAATTGATGTTAAAGTTCTGTAATATCTGACCCAAAGGGAGCATATACAAGTTAAACAGAAGAGGTCCAAGAATTGACCCCTGGGGGACTCCACAAGTCATGGCCACTTGCTCAGATTCATAGCTGCCAATTGTAACAAAATAACTCCGGCCTTCTAAATAGGACCTGAACCAGTAAAGGACAGCTCCAGAAAGTCCAACCCAGTTTTCCAGCCTGTGCAACAGGATTCTGTGATCTACAGTATCAAACGCAGCACTGAGATCCAACAGAACCAGGACTGAAACATAACCAGAATCAGTATTCAGCCTAATGTCATTTAACGCTTTGACCAGAGCTGTTTCAGTGCTGTGATGACGTTGGAAGCCTGATTGAAAGTTATTGAGACTTCCACTTTCATTCAGAAAGTTGTTGAGCTGGTTAAATACAACTTTCTCAATAATCTTCGATTCTTCATAAAATATTCTTCATAAAAGAGAGGTTAGAGACAGGTCTATAGTTGTTCATCACAGAGGCGTCTAGAGTTATCTTCTTTAGGAGTGGCTTAATGGTAACTTTCTTTAGTGACTTGGGAAAAATACCTGATGCCAGTGAGCTATTAACTATTTGTAGGAGATCACTTTCTACTGAGGTAAAAACAGTTGGTCAGATGGTAATATGTCCAGAGTACAAGTTGGTGCTGGATAATAAACTGGAATGGTCTGCCAACATAGAAGCAGTGTACAGGAGGGGGCAGAGCCGTCTCTTCTTCCTGAGACAGCTCAGGTCCTTCAATGTCTGTAGTAATATGATATGCAAATTTTATCACACTATCATTGAGAAAGCACTGTTCTATGCTGTTGTCTGCTGGGGGAGTTGCACTACAGACAAAAACTGTATGCGCCTGGACAAACTGGTAAAAAAGGCCAGTTCTGTTGTAGGCGGAAGACTAGACTCTCAGTGCTGTGGTGGAACGGATCAGGAGGAAATTCTATTCTGTTTTGGATAATAATAAACATCCTCTCCACAGCATCCTGGCAGGTCAGAGGAGCAGCTGCAGGACTGAGAGGTTCAGGAGGTCCTATGTCACCACAGCCATAAGGCTTTTTAATACTGACTGCTGACATGTTCTTCTCAAATTTATTTATTTTGGCACTGATTTTTATTATTATCATTATTGTTGTTGTTGTCTAGTATGCAATCATTGTACATATATATATGTTTTGCTACACCAGTAATTTGAATTTCCCTCACTGGGGGATGAATAAAGTATTTTTCTATTTCTATTTCTATACATGCAATTCTCCTTTCACACATATATATTCTCCTTTCTCAGGGACACAGGAAGTCCCTTTTTAAAGAGGAAGTCACTTTCAAACCTCTTGCTCAGCTTAATAATAATGAGATTATTCATCAAAAACTCTTTGAGGATTTACACCCATTTGAATATTCTGAAAGGACAAGGGGTCAATGTTTCTAGAGTCAATGTTTCCAGAGATCAGTTCAGTAGTTTATTTGGTAGCTGGTAGAACTTTATAGGTGAACAAAAGGTGGTGGATGATTTCCTGTACAAAATAAAATAAAACAATAAATAAATTCCAATACCAAACAAATAAGAACAATCAATCAGGACATTTAAACTTAACTCACTTATAATTAAGGCATCCACAATTAAATGTTGCTAGGTAAGAGGATACATCGGGTGGGTTCCTTGTGGAGGGAAAAGAGAGAGGCCTGAGGTTTAAGGGTGGGTTATTGTAACCTCAGGAGGCGTGGTGTGGTCCAGACAAGGTGGAGTCTCGTGATTTTTAACAATGTGACTGCATTTTACAAAGGGGTGACAATTTAAAGGAAAATCCATTAAAAAAAAGTGTAACCAGCCTATAAGTAGACCTGGCATCCTGTAGAACTTGCCTGAGCCACTATGAAACTATTTTCATGAAAGTAATGCAGTTACTATTTCAAGCGGTTTTAAGCACTTTTCATACCCTGAAAACACCATGTTAAGATTCAAGGATATCAACCCTGATTTATGCTTTAAAATGTGTTTCAAAGGTGCAGATTGTTTGATACCCTTTCCAAATACCATACAGAATATTGAATGCAACACATTGTAATCAGTCAACACTTTGACGTGTGATGTTTACAGTCACTATTTATTAAAGGATTTCCATATTTTCTTTTCTCTAATGCCACAGTACCCTTGTATTGAATTAAAAAAAAAACTTTCATTACAAACAAAACAAATCACTTTATTCAACACCATTGAGGATAAATTAGGTATAGATCAAAGTAAGAAACTCTTTAATTGTATGTAAACTGTCCATATCATGTCCTGCATTGAGTTTCTTGTCTACTGACGTTGTGTCAGTTGGTAATGGAGCTCTCAGGTTACACAGATCATCCTGATGCATGTTCTGTGGATACTGAGGCTCCCCGATGCTGCCGGCTGTTGTCTTTCAGGCTTTTGTTTGACTGAAGCAACAACAATAACTTCCTCTACTGATGGTTTCTCATACTGCAAAGAGCGCCTGGCTGGGTTCAGGCAAACCTTAAATACAGTATCATCAGGTCGCTCTGATGATCTGTAAAATATGGCAGAATAACTGTTACCCTTATTATACAGTCATGATTGATCAGTCCCAACAATACACATAACCACTGCAATTGTGTAATTCTTGGATCTATCTTGTTATGGCATACCGTGCATTTAATTTCTAGGTCATCTGACCATCATTAATTACATTTCAATACTTTGTTAGTTTATTCTGTGGCATTTGGAAAGATTTCTTAGGATATCTATTTTGGTGTAGGCATGTGAATTATTATCTTAATGTGGATTATCGTAAGCACTCACAACACTTTTCCTGTTCTATTTGAACATGGTCGTGTTCTCTGTTTCTTTGAATTTTCTCAGTAGTTACACCTACTGTGCTTTTATGTAGAACCACAGGACTGCACTGTGGAAGGCCTCAGTAGTGATGGCTCAACTTCTCCACATCACCCCACTGGACTGCCATGGAGACAGGACTGACTAACACTTAGCCTGAAAATCACATTAGAGAGAGAGAATTCCAACACTGAATTAGACTGCATTCTTTTAAGTGAATAAACAGGTAACTGATACAAACACAAATGAAGGAATATTCGAGGCCTGCACGATATCAACAAAACGTATGATGTGCGATCACACTGTTCAATATTGCGATGACGATGAAAATTCGATTAATGATGCAGGCCCACACAACATGAGGCAAATGTATCTTTCTTTTTCTGTCCATTGTTCAAACAAACAGAAGCACATGGCTAATTATTATGCAGAATGACGTCAGACATTTAGTCAAACGTCATACTAATGATGGTTTCAAGTCCTGCATTCCTCATAAAACGCGCCTCAGATATTGTCACTGTTTGTTAAAACTAACAGACTGATAAAATATAAAATCTTTTGACTAACTTACAGGAGGCTGGTTTAGTGTGTTGTGCCAGTTACATCCATGGGCTAACGGTTTAGCTGTCCGCCATGCTATGCATAGTAACTTACATTAGCTCTAGCACAAAATCATGTAACTTATATAGCTCTACCACTCATATCATGTACATGTAACTTAAAACTCATATGGACATTTTACACACCACCTCATCCTCCTTTAGCTGTCCCTCAGTAACATTTTTAAATGTCATCGGTCCAGCGCTGCTAAATTAGCCAGGTTAGCCGTGGACAGCCTGATGCCAGTCTAACATGAAACATAAAGAGTAAAGCAACATAAGAAAGGGCAAAACATACAGCTTCCAAGTTGACGACAATGTATGTGTGTGAAAGGAGAATATATGTGTGCGAGAGTGAACATATATGTACATGAAAGGAGAAAGCATGTGTGTGAAAGGAGAATATCTGTTTGCGTGAGAGTAAAGATGTATGAGAATATATGTGTGCGCGAGAGTAGAAATATATGTATGTAAAAGGAGAATATATGTATGTGAATACAGAATGTATGTGTGTGAAAGGAGAATATATCTGTGTGAAAGGAGAAGGTATGTGTATGAAAGGAGAATATATGTGTGCGCGAGAGTGAAAATATATGTATGTAAAAGGAGAATATATGTATGTGAAAGGAGAATGTATGTGTGTGAAAGGACAATATATCATATTGTCACCATCTCCGGTGTTCCCCCGTTCATTCCCAATGAGGCGCTTGAGCAGGAGCTGCAGCGCTTCGGAAAAATGGTGAGCGGGTTCAAGACGGTGGGTTTAGGCCGTAAGAGCGACAAACTTAGACACGTCCAGTTGTTCCGCAGACAGTTGTTCATGTTCCTTACCTGTCCATCTCAAACGCTGGACGTGTCATTTAAAGTGACATGGTGATGGACTGTACATGGTGTATGCTAGCACGGGGAACTTGAAATGTTTCGAATGCGGGGATGTGGGGCACAAGCAGGTCGCCTGTCCTCACAGGCCCGCTGAGGGAAGCTCCTACACCACCGCGGTGTCCGGAGATGAGGCGCTAAACAGCAGAGCAACCCCACCCCTCTGACAGAGTCTAATGGAGGAGAAACCTCCAAGAGACAGACTGAGGAGCAGCCAGCTGAGACAGCAGCTGAGACAGCAGCTGAGGACAGCTCGGCTGCTTCAGAGAGAACACCAGGAGGAGCAGAGGAGGCCCAGACAGTAGCAGAGGAGGTCAGTGGGGAACACAGTGGTGGTGGACAGGTACCAGAGTCTGACCAAAGTCAGGCCGCCAGTGCAGAGGTGAGGAGGGGGGAGGCAGGTGTGACTGTGGGTGAGGAGGAAGATGAGATGGAGTGTGATTCTGAATCGGGCTGTGTGTCTGTAAATTTTGTAAATTCTGTCAAAACTTTACAGAAGATGGTCGGTCTCGACATCTTGAATGAAAAAAAAATGTTATAGATTAAGGAAATACGTGACTGCTTTAAGAAAAACAATAAGAACAAAGAAAGGAAAAGGGCCCAAAGAGTTAAGAGTGCATAAATGAATGATAATGATGATGATGATGATGAATGTGATCTATTCTCTACTGCTCCCTCTGTTGTC
This sequence comes from Leuresthes tenuis, assembly GCF_036924035.1. NCBI lineage: Eukaryota > Metazoa > Chordata > Actinopteri > Atheriniformes > Atherinopsidae > Leuresthes > Leuresthes tenuis. Next base: position 31,646,552 of record NW_027325371.1, on the reverse strand, counting down.
ACTTCCTGTCTTTATTTATTTATTTCCTATGGATAAAATAAAAATATGAGCTCTAAATATAAATGGTGGGAGAGACCAAAATAAAAGAGAACTAGTGTCACAGATGATCTCGGACAAAAAGCTGGACATTATTTTCCTGCAAGAGACACACAGTGACATGAGCAATGAGGTGGACTGGGGTCTGTGGTGGAGAGGCCATCACACCTTGTCGCATGGCACTAACCTGTCTGCAGGTGTGGCCACTCTGGTCTCTCCGGGCTTGGACATTACCATCACCTCCACCTCTGAGATCAGGCAGGCAGAGCTGTGGCTGTCAAAGCCCAAATCCAAGGCTTCAGTTTCTGCCTCCTCAACATCTATGCCCCAAATCTGGGCTCAGAAAGACTGGACTTGTTTCAGAGGGTCTCTGCCTTTGTGAAGCAGTGCAGTCAAGATGACTGCCTAGTTATGGGAGGAGACTGGAACTGCATGACAGATTTCACCCTGGACAGGACCGGGAAGAAGCCCCACTTGTGGTCTGCTGCAGCCTTGAGGCAGCTGAGAGCGGAGGTGGGGGTAGTGGATGCGTGGAGGGTCAAACATCCAAAAGACAGACAATACACATGGGTGAAGGTGGTGGATGGGGGGTTGAGTGCAGCCAGGTTAGACAGGGTCTACATCTCACAGTCCTATAGTAGTAGATTATTAAACAGTCACATTTATCCTGTAGGTTTTGCTGATCACCATTTAGTCACTTTAGATTTTCACTTCACACAAACACCCAAACACAGCTCGCACTGGCACTTTAACACTAAGCTGCTGCACGACACCGATTTTTGTAAAAAGTTTGAGGCTTTCTGGGAAATTTGGAGCAGGAGGAGGGGTGAATTTGAGTCTTTGAGTCAGTGGTGGGAGGTAGGTAAGGTACATATTAGGGTTTTCTGTCAGCAATACACCAGTCACTCCACAACACAGGTCAGAAGGACCATACAGCACTTAGAGCAGGACATCAGGGACATGGAGGACAGACTGCACACACACCGCAGTACAGACACACACACACTGCACCAGAAAAGACAAGAACTCAGCACGTTTTTACAGGAGAGGGTAAAAGGGGCTTTGGTCAGGGCACGTTTCACCACCGTCCGGGACATGGATGCTCCCACCTCCTTCTTTTATAACTTGGAGAAATCCATCTCTCGGAAAAAGCAGATGGTTTGTCTCCATCTGCCTGATGGAAAAACAACCACAAACCAGGCTGAAATGAGGAGGCATGCAGTGGACTTTTACAGCGCCCTTTTCAGCGCGGAGGACTTCCACAGAGGGTGCCAGAATGAGCTGTTACGGGGACTTCCTGAGCTGAGTCCTGAGGACAGGATCTCCATGAATGCCCACATTTCGCTGGAGGAGCTGACCACTGCAGTGGGACAGTTAACATCTGGTTGGACCCCGGGGCTGGACGGCTTACCTGCAGATTTTTACGAACACTTTTGGAGGGTATTGGGTGCTGACCTGTGGGAGGTGCTGCAGGAGTGTTCAGGGACAGGTTTGCTGCCGACCTCCTGCAGGAGCGCCGTTCTTTCCCTCATCCCAAAAAAAGGGGATCTGGTGCTTTTAAAAAACTGGAGGCCTGTAGCTCTATTGTGCACAGACTACAAACTACTATCTAAGGTGTTTGCCAACAGGCTCAAAAAGTGCTGGATAGGATCATCCACAGGGACCTGTGTCTTACTGTGTCCCGGACAGGTCCATTATGGACAACCTGTTTTTAATGAGGGATTTGTTTGACATGTGTAAATTGTACAGTTTTGATATTGGGGTTTTCTCACTGGACCCAGAAAAAGCGTTCGACAGGGTGGATCGTGGTTTTCTTTTTATCACTTTAAGAGCTTTTGGTTTTGGTGGGGGTTTGTCACTGCTGGGTTTGTTGTACACAGATGCTTGCTGTTTGGTGAAGGTGGGTGGAGGATTGAGCTGTCCAGTAAAGTTAAGGAGGGGGATTAGACAGGGTTGTCCTATCTCTGGACAGCTCTACTCTATAGCCATCGAACCCTTCCTTTGTAGACTAAGGTCCAAAATGCAAGGTATCTTGTTATCTGGTTTACCTCAGCGACCTCCACTGGTGTTATCAGCTTATGCTGATGATATAAATGTGTTTATTAGGGACCAGACGGACATAGACAACCTGACAGAAAGCCTCAAAATATATCAGAAAGCTTCTTCTGCTAAAGTCAACTGGGACAAGAGTGAGGTTTTACTTGTCGGACACTGGACAGAGACAGACACCAAAGGTACCAGGGGACCTGGGCTGGGGAAGACAGGGACTCAGGGTTTTAGGCGTCTTTCTAGGGACTGGCTGCTGTCCTGTATCTTCCCGTGCAGGAAGGGGTACAAGGACTTCACTTCACTTCACTTCACTTCACTTCACTTCACTTCACTTCAATTCAATTCAATTCAATTTTATTTATATAGCGCCAGATTACAACAATTGTCATCTCAAGGCACTTAAGTAATATAGTCCAATTCAAGCCAATTGGAATTCAATTCATTGTAATCATAATCCAATTAATTCATATAGAGCCAATTAAAAAAAATAATATCCTAGCTAAGGAAACCAACAGATTGCACCGAAACTTGTCTTCAGTCCAATCTCCTGTCCTGAGCGTGCCTGTGGCGACTGTGGAAAGGAACGACTCCCTTTTAACAGGAAGAAACCTCTGGCAGAACCAGACTCAGGAAGGGTGGCCATCCGACAGAAAAGAGGGAAAAGAGGGGGGAAAAAACACCATAACGCCATTCAAAGGATATCTGTTGGAACAGGGAAACATACGTTAATAACCACAATAATGTCACATGTACATAAAATCAATTGTGAAATTAAACAGGGGGAAAAAGAGAGCAAAGTGAGGAAAGGTGTGACAGATGAGGTCCCCCAGCAGTCTAAGCCTATAGCAGCTTAACTATGGGATGTTTCAGGATTACCTGAGCCATCCCTAACTATAAGCTTTATCAAAAAGGAAAGTTTTAAGCCTAATCTTAAAAGTGGAAAGGGTGTCTGCTTCCCGGACATTTACTGGCAGCTTATTCCACAAGAGAGGGGCCTGATAACTGAAGGCTCTACCTCCCATTCTACTTTTAGAAACTCTGGGAACAACAAGTAAACCTGCAGTTTGGGAGCGAAGTGCTCTGTTAGGAAAATACCTTACAATTAGATCTTTAAGATATGATGGAGCTCGGTCATTAAGAACTTTATATGTGAGAAGAAGAATCTTAAATTCTATTCTGAATTTAACAGGGAGCCAATGAAGAGAAGCTAAAACTGGAGAAACATGATCTCTCCTGTTAGTTCTCATCAGAACTCTGGCTGCAGCATTTTGGATCAGCTGGAGGCTTTTCAGAGAATATGTGGGACAGCCCAATAATAAGGAATTACAGTAGTCCAATCTTGAAGTAACAAATGCATGAACTAGTTTCTCTGCATCACCCTGAGACAGGATGTTCCTGATTTTAGCAATATTACGAAGGTGAAAGAAGGCAGTCCTAGAAACCTGTTTTATATGTGCGTCAAATGATAAATTCTGGTCAAAAATAACTCCAAGGTTCCTCACTGTAGAACTAGAAGCCAAGGAAATACCATCTAGAGTAACTATATAACTAGACAATTTCTCCCTGAAGCGCTCAGGTCCAAAGAGAACAACTTCAGTTTTGTCTGAATTTAAAAGCAGACAGTTCTGAATCATCCAGGTCTTTATGTCTTTAAGACAGGCTTGTAGTCTGACCAACCTATTGGTTTAATCTGGTTTCATAGATAAGTACAGCTGAGTATCATCAGCATAACAATGGAAATGTATGCCATGCTGTCTGATAATGTTACCTAATGGAAGCATGTATAAAGTAAAAAGAATCGGTCCAAGCACAGAACCCAGAGGAACTCCATGACTTACTCCAACGTGTGAGGAAGATTCTTCATTTACAAGAATAAACTGGAATCTATCAGATAAATATGACTTAAACCAGCCTAATGCAGTTCCTTTAATCCCAATAACATGTTCAAGTCTCTGTAACAGAATGCTGTGATCGATCGTATCAAATGCAGCACTGAGATCCAACAGGACAAGCACAGAAACAAGTCCGCTATCAGAAGCTAACAGGAGATCATTGGTAACTTTCACCAGTGCTGTTTCTGTGCTATGATGCACTCTGAATCCTGACTGAAACTCTTCAAACAGATTATTTCTATGTAAATGATCACAAAGTTGAACTGCAACTATTTTTTCAAGAACTTTAGACAAAAAAGGGAGATTGGATATAGGTCGATAATTAGCCAACACTTCTGAATCAAGAGTTGTTTTTTTAAGTAAAGGTTTAATTACAGCAACCTTAAAAGTCTGAGGTACATATCCTATCAACAAAGACCGATTGATCAAATCCAATATGGAAGTGTCAATTAAGGGGAAAACCTCCTTGAACAGTCTGGTTGGGATTGGGTCTAACATACAAGTTGATGGTTTAGAAGAGACTATGGCTGTTGTTAGCTCAGAAAGATCAACTGGACAGAAGCTGTCTAAATACAATTCAGGTTCGAAAGATACTTCTAAAGCTGCTCTACTTGATGATACATCAGTGATAATAATGGGAAGGATTCCATTAATCTTCTCTCTGATAGAAACAATTTTATTGATGAAGAATCTCATGAAATCATCACTGCTGAGAGTTAAAGGAATACATGGCTCAACAGAGCTCGGACTCTTTGTCAGCCTGGCAACAGTGCTGAAAAGAAACCTGGGATTATTCTTATTCTCTTCTATCAATAATGAATAATAAGCAGTTCTAGCTTTACGAAGTGCTTTCTTATACGTTATTAAACTATCTTTCCAGACTAATTGAGACTCTTCTAAATTAGAGGAACTCCACTGTCTCTCCAGCTTTCTTGCAGTCTGCTTTAACACATGCAGCTGTGAATTATACCAAGGAGCCAACCTCTTCTGAATGATTACCTTCCTTTTCAGAGGGGCAACATTGTCCAGTGTTGTACGCATTGAAACTATAGTGCTGTCAACAAGAGAGTCAAGTTCTACTGGAGTAAAATTTAGGTAGCCGTCCTCATATCAGCACATGGCAGTGAAGAAAAGGATGATGAAATCAACTCTTTAAATCTGGTTACAGCATTCTCTGACAGACACCTTCTATATGTAGAATTCTTCTCAGAAACCGTTTAGTCTAGTAATGTAAATTCAAAAGTTATCAAAAAATGGTCAGACAAGACAGGGTTATGAGGGAACACTGTTAACTGTTCACTCTCAATGCCATAAGTCAGCACAAGGTCAAGGGTATGATTAAGGCAGTGAGTAGGTCTGTGAACACTTTGAGAAAATCCAATAGAGTCTAATATAGAATTAAAGTTAATATTTAGGCTGTCATTTTCAACATCTACATGAATATTAAAGTCACCCACTACAATGACTTTATCTGTACTCAGCACTAACTGGGATAAAAACTCTGAGAATTCAGAGAGAAACTCAGAATAAGGGCCAGGTGGACGATACACAACAACAAACACAAGAGGTTTTTGTGATTTCCACTTTGGGTGGGAAAAACTGAGAATCAGAGATTCAAAAGAGCTAAAACTAATCTTGGGTCTAGGACTGATTAGTAACCCTGATCTGAAGATAGCTGCCACTCCTCCTCCTCTGCCTGTGGTTCGAGGAACGTGAACATTTAAATAGTCAGAGGGAGTTGATTCATTAATGCTAACATGATCCTCCTGCTGCAGCCAGGTTTCTGTAAAACAAAATATATCAATATGATGATCACAAATCAAATCATTCACTAACAGAGACTTCGAAGGGAGAGATCTAATATTCAGCAAACCACATTTAGTAGTTTGATGTTTTTGTGGACATCATGTCTCGTGTTGCAACACTTAGACTGCAAACCACCCAGAGGCTGCTCTACACCGTTGGTCTGCCATGGACGGACAGTGCCTGTCTCCTGCTGAGGAAAGCTGGATGTCTAGGCTATGATAGACACTTGTTCCTGATACAGCCTCAGGCTGTGGATTTAACTGGACTGACATCTTTCTACCGGTCGGGGCTCCAGGCCTGGCAGATTTGAACCTCTAAAAGGAAGAGTGGTCCCAGTGGCTCTTTGAAGAGCCACTCTTTGGAAACACCATCATCAACTCTCAGGTCCTGTTTTCTGCCAGCCTGAGAGTTCGACTGAGAGAGGCTGGACTGGTGAAACTTGGTCATCTATTGAAAACATCTGTCCCTCACCTGGCAGACCGGCTGTGCATCACGTCCACCAGAGTGCTGCTCAGGTGGAAGAGATCTGTGTTTCCCTGCCAGCAGGCCTCAGGGCGTTTGCTGAAAACCGGACTCTATCTGACCAATGGGATGATGAGTATGAGTACGTTTTTCCCTCTTACCTGCTGAGTCTAGGAACCTCCGAGTCCACCGACTTTGAGACTCTGGGGAAGAAAGACATTTATTTCCTTTGCGTTAAGGTTGTAAACTTACGCTCGCTGGCAGGGGTGAAGGTGTCGAGGTGGACTGATGTTTTTAGCGTGAGAGCGTCCCCGAAGGGCTGTTGGAGGTCCCTGTACAAACCTCCTGGCAACAAACGGACAGGAGACCTCCAGTGGAGGATTGTACAGGGGGCCATAGTTATGAACAGGTATCTGGTGCACCTTGATCCAAACACGGGGGACACCTGTCCTTTCTGCTCCCAGTCCGAGACAGTTGGCCATCTTTTTGTCCAGTGTCCCAGATTAGAGGCTCTGTTCAGACACCTTCAGAGGTGGTTTGGTCAGGTGTTTTCTTTTAGTCTCTTTATTTTTGGCCTACGGTATTGTGCCAAACAGAAGTCTGTACACCAACTGATCAATTTTGTTTCAGGGACAGCAAAGTTGGCCATTTGGAAGAGCAGAAAGAACAGAGGTCAGGGGTCAGAAGGCGTAGTGGCCATGGCAGCTCGGCTCAAAATAGATTTCAGTTTTTATAAAATGACTGGAAAAACAGGAATTTGTAAATATATGGGGAGTGAACGATATCCTGTGCTCTGTTAGAGGACACTCTCTGCTCCTGAACTTTTAAAATATATTTTTTTGTTTGGTTTTTATTTTTTAGTGTTTTTGTTTAGATTTTTTTAGCTTTGGTTTTGAGTTTGTGAAAAAGAAATACTGTAAATAGAAGGATTTTGGAATAAAGGTTGTTTCAAAATAAATAAAAATCTTTCTTTCTTTCTTTCTTTCTTTCTTTCTTTCTTTCAAAACATTGTGGTAGGGTTTCTTTTCTTTTTTTGCTTATCAGAATGAAAACACAATTTTTAGGAAAAAAATCTTGAAGAAATTGACACACTCTGTGTCACACAAACCGACCACAAGACCAGGAAATGACAAGAACTCTGATCATACTGCAACTGTCATGAGGAGCTGCAGCTGAAGCTCAGAGTCATATTACAGCTTATATCCCTTTCTGCATACCAGCCACACTGACACACACCCACACACACACACCCACACACACAAACAAACACACACACAAACAAACACACAAACACACACACAAACACACACACAGAGGACATTACTAATTGATATATAGAACATAGAGACCTAAGGACATGTTGATCTGCTGTCCTTGCAACTTTGGGATTACTGCAGAGTTTTTGAATAATTTGTTGAATATTGAATAGTAAGTGTAAAAACACATACAGTCACACATGAAATAATTGGTTTGTTCCCAGCCTTATGACTATGTTATGTTGTCTTGTTTTGAAACTTGATCACTGGCCCATTGCATACTGACACACATTTAAATCCAGGTGTTTTGCAATCCCTCCTGTTTACTGCATCTATACCCACACAAAGGCATGCATGTACACATGTAAACAAGACTTGTAGCACATCATCCATCTATCATATTACAACCCAGATTCCAAAATAGCTGGGACACTGTGCAAAATATAAATACAGAATGCAGTGATTTGCAAATCTCACAAAATGAATATGTTATTCACAGAAGAACAGAAAGAACAATTTGACTATTTCATAAAAAAAAGCTCAGGCTCAGAAAGCTTCTATCAGTCTGATCCTCTTTCATCTTAAATTGCCTGTGATTTTTATCATCCCTGACCACAGATCTCTCAAGTTGTTCAACTGGAGCTTGTGTTCGAGCTGTTTTCTGTACACCTCTTTGTTCTCTGTTTCCTTCTTTTCTTTGTTTTTGAACAGTCCTCAATGACTCCCTGCCTTCCTCCCTGAAGGCTTTCTTTTCATGTTCAGCAGCTTTTTCAGGTCATTGGTGATCCAGGGATTGTTACTGGGGGAGTACCTGACTGTTCTTGTGGGAATAATACTCTCCACACAAAAGTTAATGTCATATTTCATGCACTCAGTCATGGTATTGAAATCATCTCCATGTGGCTCAGGAGTGCATTCAAGACTGTGGTCTTAAAGCATCCTGAAAATCATCTTCAGTTTTCTGAGACCCACTTTCAAAGCCACTGAACAATGGATGTATAGTTGGAGGTGATTAGATTTTCCTAATGAAGGCAGGGCAGAAGAGTGGCACACATCTTTTACATTTGCTTAGAAAATTCATTTTCTCTGGTGAAGTAGTTGACCTGTGATGGACTGGCGACCTCTCCAGGGTGTACCCCGCCTTTCGCCCGATGACTGCTGGGATAGGCTCCAGCCCACCCGCTACCCGAATAACGGAATGACGGTATAGAAAATGGATGGATGGAAGTAGTTGACAAACTGTTAGAAAGTAGGAATTCTAACAAAGAGGGAGACATGATTGAGACGTCCAGAAATCACATTGTTTACCTTAGGATGTTGTGTTTGTAACCTGGAACAACTGTGCTGATGATGTCACAGACATGTAATATATACATGGCTAAAAGAATCACATAGGTGAACTCTCTCTGTAAACCCATATCTAGTTCAATGTTCAAAGCACAGATCCTCTCTTACAGTGTGACATGTGCAAGATGGCACCATATGTTGTGAACAAGCACTGCAAGACCTCCATCTTTGCTTTTGCTGCTTCTCCTGATGTCTCTGTTGGCTCGTATCATCTTAAAGCCAGGCAGAGTAGTGTTAGAGTTCGGTACATGCTTCCTGTTTAAAATCGTTCTTTTTTCGGGCTTTAGTTAACATTTAGACAGCTCAGTTAGCTGTTAGCTGCTCCCATTTGTAAATGACTCGTATATCTATGTGGCAGCTTATCATAACAGATGTTGAAAAGTGTCAAACATACGAGGAGAATTATCTCAAACAGCACAGTGTCCAATTCAGTGCAGACAAAAATCTCAAAATTCACAGTTTATCAGTATAAATTGTGAAAATATCAGCTCAGTATAAAATCTCAAGGAGATGGAAAGAAAAGCACAAATGTCCATAGCACCATTTTAGAATAACAAATTCAAGGTATCTAATAGTTTTCCAACAGAGGTAGCTCTCTGAAAATAAAAAAAATAACCTGCAGATGTTTCTACAGAAAGTATCAAAGTCATCCAGGTCTGGAAATATCTTCACAACAGACAAAAGTCTGGTCCAACACATTGATTTCAGCCTGGCCAACAGACAGACTAACATCCCTTAGCACAGCTAAGAATTTTCTTTCTTGCCTCTAATTTATGGTTCCCTACATAATTGTTTGAGATTAATGGAGAAAAACTTTCCCTTCACAGACAAACAGCAGACGCTGCTGTAGCCTCTCCTTCGTTTTGTCTTTTGTATTCTGATATTGACCTAGAACAGTATTTCACTGTACTTACTATGTCTTCTGCTTTCTTGTCTTTCAGTTAAGTGGTGTTGAAGTTAGAGGTCTGGACTCTGAGTATCAGACGTCAGAGGCTGTCCCTCTACAGTCCTCCTTCATTGTCCCTGATGAGTCTTCTATAGCCCTGGACCTGGAACTCCACTGGCAGGATCTGCTGGCCATTCTGGAGACTGAGGTGAGTGAGAGAATGAGAGCAGATGGAAATGTACTTGTCAAACTAGAATATAATTGAACAACGGAAATAAAGCATTTTTTGAGTTTCATTTTTCATTCTTCCTCTTCAGTGCACAAGTGTGGAAATGATGACATCATTTCATCACATTGTGGATTCAAGACCATATGGTACTTTTCAAGATGTTAGGTCTGAAGCTCCATCTCAACACTCTAATAGCCTTGAAAATGTCATACCACAGGCTGATCAGTGGAACCCTCTCATAGAGACTGTGCAACACGGTAATTCAATTCAGAACCTGACAGCTGTAAGACTTCCATTCTATGCTCTAATATTGACAACATAATTGTAGTTACTTTTCATTCTCATGTTTTAAACCACACCTTGTGGCCTTCTGCAGTGGATGACATTGTCTAGTTGTCATGGAAAAGGTTTGTTATGACCTTTCTCCTTTCTTAAATCCCATACAGCATTGAAGTCACATGATAACATCTGAATCATTCTCGTGAAAATTGCAAAGCCTTCAAAGCAACTTATACGATACGGTTAAAAGTTCCAGAAGGAAGTAATTTTGACTTTGTGTCTTACTTAGATTCAAAATATTTTTTAATCCGCATAGATGAAAAAAAGTATGATTCGGAATGATGGTTAAAATATTGACCTTCTGTCCAGCTGCGTGTTTACTTACATACATCACAAACTTAGTTGCATTCTAACATTCTGAATATTTTTTAAAAATGCTCTCTCTTTGTGTCCAATTAGAGCCAGCTCTGCTTCCCCTGACTCCCAGTACAGAGTTGGATGACCACAGTGCAGCATTGTACACAGGGGCCACTTTGAAAAACTCTAATATGGATTCCCTGCATGCTCCTACAAACTACACAGATTTTCTTGCCGAAGATGTTGCAGAAAATGCAGACGATCACTCGACTACTTTCAAAATGACTTTGCTAACACAAGATGTTGTGCATAGAATGGAACCTGAGAGTGTTGGTGTTAAACATTCATATGACCTGTCAGCTTCAAGTTTAACCCCAACTTTGGATGTGAATGATATGACCCAAAACCTTCTGGAACCTACTTACTGTGCATTTCTGATGAATGAAGAGGATGTCTATGGTCTCTCCAGCCCACTTACTGGCCTCTTAGAGGATTCTACAGTCTTGGATGGCACTGGTTTGCCTGACCTAGCACTAGTGGAAGGATTCAGTCCTGGGATGGTTGCCAGGATACAAGAGGAAGGCTATCCTGTTCATGAAGTAGCCCAACAGAAAACTGGCAGAAATTACAACTTAATAGAAGCTCAGGACCAACCAGGTAGGAAAGAGGGTAATTTAACAAAGAAGGAATTTTTTTCCTCTATAGAAACTATTTTTGACTAAATGTGTAATTAAGTACCTCTCTTTCGATACACACTAATCAAAATTCAAGCGCTTTAGATAAAACTGTAAAGCTTATCCTGATCTTTTCTTGTTTCCTCTAGGAGATGGGGATGACACAGACTCGGACTCTGGTCTCTCTTTGGACTTTAGCTACAGCCCTGCTTCTTCATCTGTTTTGCAGGGCTCCTCTTCATCGACCTCCTCTTCATCTTGTGTGTCAGCTGTGAGAAGTCCCTTCTCTGACGATGAGGATAGAGATGCTGAGGAAAACTTAGTTGGTTGGGATATAGAAGTGGAGGTGATAAAACAGGAAGAACTGCAGGAAGAGATGGGAGTAGTTGAAGGGTATACCGGGGATGTTAAAAAACTCTTTCCTTTGAACTCTGGGGTTCACAAACTATTACATGACTTTTCCTGGCTGGAACATATTGGCCATGATCACACATACAACCAGCCCTTGCCTTCCACCTCTCCCCAGTCTCTGAGCAAGATGCACCCCAATCAGTCTAAATCTGCTCTTAGATTTGACAACACCAAGACTTATCACTGTCCCTCTTCCAGTTACATCTCTCTGACCAAAATATGGAGCCGGTATGAGCAGCGAGCACAATCCCTTAGGATCCCCTTCTCCAATGAGCTTATTATTAATCTGCCTGCGAGGAAATTTAACGAGCTACTGAGCAATTACCGACTCACTGAGGAGCAGCATACTCTAGTCAGGGACATAAGACGGCGTGGTAAGAATAAGATAGCTGCCCAGAACTGCAGAAAGAGAAAACAATATGTGCTGCTGAGATTAGAGGAGGATGTGTTTGCTTTGAGGCACCAGCGTTCACAGCTGCTTAGAGAAAAAAGGGAAGCCCTGAGGCATTTGCAAGAAGTAAAGTGCAGGTTGGGAATGTTGTACCAAGAAACATTTTCAAAGCTTAGGGATGAGGAAGGGGTGAAGGCTTTAAAGAACGGGCTTCATTTTGGATCCCGTGATAGTGTATCCAATTATACAGTGGCTTCAGTAAGACTGCATAAAACCAGCAGAAACAAAGGGACAAGATGTTCATTACTGAATAAGGGAAATGTGAAGACCCTGTATAAAAAAAAGTTAATAAAGCAAAATTTGTGTTAGGTTAGGTCATTCATAGTTCAGTTTTTATAATACATACATACATACATACATACATAATACAGACTCAGTTTGGCATATTTAACGTGTTTAGACTCAGAAACCAGAGTTTAAAAGCTTCTATATTTATATTAAATATCCTGAAAAAAAAGGAGTAAAAAAACAAACCCGAACTAAACAAAAAACATTGACAAAGTTCAACAGTCCAAATAAAGCAGGAAGCTCAGAAAAAGCAGCAGCAACAACCTTCCCCTGATTTTCCCTCCTCCACCACACCTGATTCAAATGATCAGCTTGTCATCAAGCTCTGCAGTGGCCTGATAAGGAGCCATTCATTTGAATCAGGTGTGGTGGAGGAGGGAAACATCGAAAACATGCAGGGCAGTGTGTCCCGAGGACTGGAATTGAGAAACACTGATCTAAGGCAAGTTCCAGCATCTGGGACTAACCTTGAAAATAACAAAATAACACTAAGAGCAGGCGGGACCCTGGCTATCAGTGTACAAGACCCAGTTGTAGACATAATGGGTAGCCCACGCCAACACAGACCAGTTTCTGATCTTCAGGAATGGAGGATGTGGAGCAGATTGGCGTAAAGCATCTTGCAATGACAGTTCAGCAGGGACTTCAAGACTTTGGATCATGGGAGATCAAATTTGAGCATATTCAGTCCTCAGATGGGAGCATAAGCACAGGCTGCCCATTGCCAAATGTTCAGCAGAACCACTTTAAATTTGTGCCATTTTTGTGACATTGCTTGACTTTGTAAGATTGTGTATTACAATATCTAGGAAGTTGACTTTACCTGTAATAGTTCCAGTCTCTGTCTTATCGGTGGATACATCCTTTAATCATCTGTAACAGAACACAGCAGTTTTACTTCTTGGCCATGTCCTTATTGAGGAGAGACTCCTTTGTAACAATTTTAAATTTTCTAGCTAATATCAAACACAAATTGATGTATGTTAAACTGGTGAAGTATAAACAGTAGATTCAGCCTTTAGACATAGTTTACATTATTACACTCTCAAGGCTTGCATCCACCTCCACTGGCTGTGTGTGCTCAGCTGGAGTAATACTCGAGTAATACAGTCTTCAAGAAAGATCCCGAAGAATCTGTTGTTACCAGGTCTATGATTAGTTTTAGTCACATTTTTGTTCAAAATAAATTGCTGTGTTTGTTACTAGGAAAATGAACAGGACTTTTTCAGGAATGTACATAATTGGAAGGTCATGTTCACTTTTACTGTACGTATACAGTCGAATCACTGGTGTAATGGTCGAAGGGTAAATTTTGGCAATCAACCTCTCAAAGTTGCCTCACATAGCAGACACCTTTGGTGCCTATGTTGCAGAGAACTGCAGCAAAATTACATTTTATTTCTGAAGAAAAAGTCACTGATGGAACCACTTGGGCGTAGACTGTTACATTCAGTGAGTGCCCATGTACTCAAGGACTTAGGGATTTGTAATATTATAAATATAAAGTATTTATTTTTAGTGATTTCAGGTTGTTGTAGCTGAGAAATTGATTGGTTTTCATGGGTGCAATCAGATCTGTGCAGCCTTCAGTATCCATAGAAAATCTACTTGTGTGATTGTGTGAAGGATAAAATTGTTATAGAGGCAAAACTTTCTAAACCTCATTTTAGAATATGAAATCCAATAAACTTGTAAAACAGATTTTGTTTTTCAAATTTCAGTAACTAATTCTCACATTTACATTTATTGAACTTTTCACAAAAGTCTTAAGCTGCAGAAATGTTACAGACCCAATTCAGATTCAAGCTAAATAATATGATTAAACGTGAAAAACACTGATAATCATTTCTGCATTAAAAAGTCAGATCAACACTGAATATATATTACAATTTACTGTTCATGTCACATCAACGGCTGAAATGATTTGAAGATTAAGGAAAGAGTTTTACACAGAGGTCAGAGAGACAGTTCATGTTTATATGTGAGGAGAAGAATCTTAAATTCTATTCTGAATTTAACAGGGAGCCAATGAAGGGAAGCTAAAACTGGAGAAACATGATCTCTCCTGTTAGTTCTCATCAGAACTCTGGCTGCAGCATCAGCTGGAGGCTTTTCAGAGAATATGTGGGACAGCCCAATAATAAGGAATTACAGTAGTCCAATCTTGAAGTAACAAATGCATGAACTAGTTTCTCTGCATCACCCTGAGACAGGATGTTCCTGATTTTAGCAATATTACGAAGGTGAAAGAAGGCAGTCCTAGAAACCAGTTTTATATGTGCATCAAATGATAAATTCTGGTCAGAAATAACTTTAACCCGTCTAAAATGCTTCAAGGTGAACGCAAAAAGAAAAAACTAAATAATTTGAGGTGTCGCAAGGTAAGTGAAATTTAGTGCTGTGTTAATTAATCTGAGGCTTGGTGATCAAGTTGAGTCCCACTGAGAAACTAAACGGAATTCCGAAATTCTTCAACATGAAAACTTGAATTAGATGCAACCCCAGTAAAGATGGTAGAATTGGAGGTAACGGTGCACAAAGTGAAGGCTTCAGAGATATTTCTGTGTGGAGTCACTGTGCTTTATGATTTCATGGTGTGAAGCAGAACATCGACCCATTTTTATGTGTAAATATTGCTTTGGGAGAACGGTGGCAGCTCTGTCGCCTCATGGCATGGGTTCTCCTCGTGTATGCGTGGCTTCTCTGGCTTGCTCCCACCGCCCAAAAACAGGTTAAATACGGTTTTTAAACTGTCCCTAAGACCGAGCGTACATGGTTGCTTGTATGTTGCCTGTCCTCTTCGACGCAAGATCCCATATAAATGTGTTTTCACTCACTTTTCTCTAGTATTTTACTTCCATTCAAAAAACAGAAAACCGACAGTGTTGTGAATCCCAAAACATTTATTGTCCAAATCAAACAATTAGTAGATCAACAAACATGCAACAGGTCAAAACTAACTAAGAAGCTAAATACAAAAAAAGAGAAGATACAAAAGCTAAGTAGATGCAGCTCGTTCCATCCCGTTCTGTCAGTGGTGAAGCAGTAAGAAAGAGAATACTGACAGACATGAGGGAAGTGCCACAGTAACACGAGAAACTCTCCTGGAGTCAGACGTTGGGAAGCTTTGATACTTTATGTCATCTCATTGGGCCCCCCCCACACACACACAGCTTCTTCATTTTAATCAGCCTCAACATGAGAAAATGGAAGAAAAACACTGAAAAAAAAGATTGAAAAACATCTGTGCATGGAATTTTAATGAGAAGTATGAGGCAAAGCAGCATGTCCACCTGAAGTGAATAGAGGTCAACTACAATAAAACCTGTATTCACAATTCAGTTTTATCCACCAAAGGCTTGGATCCCAATAAATGTTAAGTGACAAAAATGTCCCTTAATTACAAACAGCTCAGGGAGAAGATATCTGAACAAGCTAATGCAGATCACTAATGCACGGGAACTACAATGCTAACTGTCATACACGACCAGGCTACACTTACAGAACACCACTAGGGAACTACTCCTTATGTTAACAGATTTTGCCGAATTCATAAGTGGTCTCCTGCAGCAAATGTCAAACGTGTTGAACAGAACAAGTGAGATGAGCCAAGAAAAACTCGTAACATGTATTGTGTGCTGCGCAGGCAATGCACGCAAAACAGTGTGTGTGTGTGGCGTGTGTGTTCGAGGTTAAAAAAGGGAGTGGAAATGAAGGCTACTCTACACACTTTCAATCTTCTCCTGTTCGTTACGGAGTGTGCATCTCGTCAGATGGGGCGGCTGCCTCCTCAGGACACCCGCCAGCATCCGCCAGCTGCAGCGACTGCGTTAACACACCACCTGCAGCGTTTCTTCAGCCTCGCCCGCTGGTTGGCTGGCAGGAGACCCTTTTTAATGTTGATACTACAGTTGGGATTTTGTGTTCTCTTCCCAACATTTCATTCACAATGCACCATTGGCTGATTTTGTTCCACAGGGAAATCAGCTCAATTGTCCCTAATCAGAAGAGCCAGTTAGAGTAAGTTCATATTAAACATTCCCATACCATGTAAAACAAAAGTGGAGAAATAATCCTCAATTTGCTTTTAAAAAACAGTCACTAAAACAATCTGTCAGATTTCCAGAGGCAAGTTTAAATGAAGATTTCAGGTCATCGCACATTCATTTGAATAATTCACTTTTTGGCACCGATGAACACGTTCCCACTGCCAGATCTCTGGTGTCCTGACATCTTCAGCTGCACTGGAGGCTGGAAGGACATAAGACCGACGACTGGAGGAGATTTCACGAGACTGAAACTTCTTATTGTTCACTTCAGAGCAAAATGTACAGTAACTTGATGTTTGGTAGGTGCAAAGAAGCATTGTTGTCAGCTTTTGAGAGAAACCAGGTGGCACACGGAACAGATACTGAGAGAGACAAATGGTTTCTGCTGCCCTGTGTAAGAACACACAACACTCCATTCCCTTTCAAAAGAAATTCCCACCGAAGCATCTTAAAGCAGGACAGGAAGTGAGAAGTGTGAATGCACTGGCAACCATCACCAAATGTTCAGCCACTTGCTTTCTACTGGTGACAAAACTACTGGTGACAAACTTCATGCTTCTTGCATTAAAGAGGTAAACTGGTAGCTTGCTTTCATCATCAGGCTTTTATCCATCAAATGTAACAGACACCATACTGAATTCAGGGACTTCTTCAGTGAGACATTATTATAATTATAACAGAACAGAGGCATCAGTTCCCATCAAACAACAAGTCTTGAAGAGGGAAAAATCAGATCCCAAGTGTCAACATACCTTTTCAAAATAATGAACCTTTTCAATCAATACAAAGGTGGGAACAACTTTTGAGAACTCTTTGCAAGGCAGGAAAACAAATGCTTCCTCCATCAGCTACTTTAACAGCTGTTTTTCCACACACTTTTGCTGCCAAAGCAGAAGTCAGAGTCAACCAACTTGAACTGGTGTGTAGTCGATTTCCTGCCCTGCAACTCAGCGCTGCTCCTCTTTTCATCTTCTTTCATCATTTAGTCTTTTTTGTCCTCATCTTTCTTTTCCTCTTCTTCCGTGGGGTAGGAGTGCCATGTGAGACGTTCCTCGTAGAAAGAAATCACCACTTGGGGGCATTTGACATTGGCTTCCTTGGCTGGGACTAGGTCTGCCTCATCAGAGTTCTTCCTGTTAGTTTTATTTGGACATAGGGGAGACAGAGTCAATTATCTGACAAGTTCTTTTATTTTCATACACCGTTTTCCACTTCAGGTGGTGCTACAGCTTTAGAATGCAAGCAACATTTGACTTAAAGGGGAAGTTCGCATAAAATACGTTGATCTACTCACAGGCAAGAGTTTGGTGAAAGTCGGACGCTATTTAGATCAATCGAGACCGGCGTATATCCATATAACGGAGTGAACGGGGCTTAGACGATGCAGCCTCTAAATAAGGCATTATCCGTCTTTATTTCACCAATACTTTAAGAGGAATGAATGAATGAACGTGTACTATTGTACTGTTAGTTCAGAGCTGCTGGGGTGTTGTTATTGGCTGCTTTCTACATCCGGGTCTCTTGGGATAAAGTCATCGACATGCGCCACTGTGCTCTGTGACAGTCGGCTAGCTTCACACAGAGTTTGCTACTGCTGGTAAGAAATTCCCCAATAACAACATCACAGCAGCTATGAGCTGACAGAGCTATAGTTCACATTCGTTCATTCATTCTTCTGAAAGTATTGGTCAAATAAAGACAGATAATACCTTATTTAGAGACTGCATCGTCTAAGCCCTGTTAGTGATCTAAATAGCGTCCAAAGGACGCCGACTTTCACCACACGCTTATTGGTGAGTAGATGAACGTACTTTATGGCAGAAATAAGGTCCAGGTTTAAGCCATGTAATGTACAGTTCTAAAACTTACAGAAGCAGCACTTAGGTAAAGTGCAGTGCTGCCTTTCTAGATGGACTCTACTTGTATGGAGCTTTTCTAGTCCAGCTAACCACTCAAAGTGCTTTAATGTGACATGCCACGTTCACCTATTCACTCACATGCACATACAGCACATCTTAGTGCACATAGGCTGCACAGTGTTTTCTTCAGTGTTCACTCTAGGGCCAATGCAAGCAGTGGATAGTTAATGCCAATCATTTTCTTTGATGCAAGATTAACATGGGCATGTTCTATAAATATGACTGTGGTCCGCTCAGTAGTTTGACAAGTCAGGAAGGGATTTAGCCTTGTGCATGACAAGCTAAACTAAATAAAGAAAAGGGTCTTTTGAATGGGAGGTTCATCTTCAAAACCCTGCCAGATGGCTCTCTGGACGGGACCAAAGTTATCTGCCGTTACTGTCAATGTGAACTGAGTTATCACCGGAGCACGGCGACTCTTAAATATGACTTGCTGGCAAACACACGGCTGATGCAGAGATGCCCACTCCCTCTCAGCAAAGGCAGACCTCACTTAGCAGTTTGTAACAGCAAATATTGTTTCTGTACAAAATGCATTTGCATGAAGACCGCAGATTTGTCTGCGACCATGTTGATATGAAAACTTATCCATTTAAGGTGTATTTGGAACAGATTCAAATCTATATAAAAACATTTATTTTGTGATTAATCACACACATTCATACACTGATGGATGCATCAGTCAGGAATGTGGGGTTCAGCGTCTTGCCCAAGAACGCTTTGACTTGCGCATCCCATTTATCAGAGGCACCGTGTTACCCTCAGTTGGCTGGTACCAAACAGTTTACTTATTGCTCTCCAGGAGCAAAAAGAAGAAGGAAGACAAGTATGCACTACGACTATAACGGAGCCAGGCTTTTTTTCCTTTTTGAATGGCTCCACAAAACCTTCAGGTTCTGTCAGAGACGATGAGCATCACCGTGTACCTTCACATTTATATATTAAATGCTTTGTTGTATATAGGAAGGACACAAAAAGTTACTACAATTTGGAATTCAAATGACATTCTGTTATCTCCATTTTAGAGACTGGATCTTTAAAAAAAGCTAAAAGTGAGGACCCACCACTTCATGAGGAACATCAGCTCTCCACTTGAATCTGTTGCTCCAATGATTCTTTCAGGCTGCAGTCCTCTGCCGAAACCTCTGGCCTTCTCACCCTAAAAAGAGGAGGAAAAGAGATTACTTGACTAAAGGGACGGTTGGAGCTTGGGAGGTAAATTACAAATTGGATGGTCAGCGGTTCGTTCCAGCTTCCCCAAAGTATCCATGGCACTACCCTGAACCCCACATTGTTCCTGATGTGTTGAGAAAAATAGTGCTGTGCAGCCTGCAACACTGCATAGACTAAAGCTGAGAATACAGATGCTTCACATCAGCAACCATCTCTGTTCTCAGCATCACTGTTCGCAGGCTGCCTGTGGAGTATGCTCGTTACGGCAGGATTCCACAAGCAGGCCCACCTGATCACTCAGACTGCAAGCTGCCGCCGGATTTACAGCATGGAAGCAGAAGCACTGATACCTGGGAAATATAGGGTGAATAAAAGGGCTGAAGCATTTTGTTCATCTTAAAAAAGCACCAGCAGCGGTGTCGCTGATGGTATGTGAGGCCCCTACACCAAATAGAGCGCAAGAAATTGACAATATAGAACATCAAAAGTAAGGCACCCACATGCTGCAGCTTGTGAACACAAAATGTTCATTTCTGAGCATGTGCACAACCGAGGCAGCCACGATAAACATGCAACTGTATTTTAACACCAACACATGCTGGAAGTGTGTGTGTGAGAATAGGTCAATGTGGCCTGCAGGTTAAAAAAGGCGTTCTGAGAGCTCAACAAGACCAGAAGCGCGATAAAACTGCAGTCCATTCCCACTTAGAGATGAAAAGGAAAACGGTCGAGAAAGGACAACAATAGAAATTGTAACACAGGTCAGCCACTTCATGAAAAGATTTCTAAATCTAAGCCTGGCAGGCATTCTTCACACTGAGGAGCAAACCTGTCCATTTGCTTACCTCCTCCTTCCTTCTCTTGCTTCCTCGCTCCTCTGAGTCACCGGAGGCCTCGCTGGCTGCTTTCCTTTTACCCTCCTTCTTTTTCTCCTCCTTCTCTTTATGTTTCTGCATGTACTCTGCGATAAGGTCGGGACAGTCCAAGTTATCCTCTGGCTCCCATGTATTGTCCTCACTAGATAGGTGGGTGCAAACACAAACACAAAGAAGAGTTTACTTTCAGTCTTGAGCTGGCCTCCAAGCTCCCCATATTCCAATAAAAAATGATAAACACGTTTGATATGTACCATAAGCCCATCAGCCATAAGATTATGACCACCAGCTTAGTATAGGGTGAGCTCTCCTCATCCTACCAAAAGAGCTCTGACCTTTCAATGCATGGTCAAAGAACGTCTTGTGCCTATGGAACTGGAAACCTGCACATCTGGAAATGCTCCATCAATGCTGAAAGGTATACACAGGTTTTAGAGCAACATCTGCTCCCATCCTGACTGCGTCTTCTTCAGGATGCGATTCCCACAGCATGGCTTCTTGATAGAAGAGCCCGGGTGCTGGACTGGCCTGCCTGCAGTTCAAACCTTTCACTGAAAATCTGTGGAGCATCAACAAAAAACACAACAAAGAAGAGCCAGGACTGCTGATCAGCTGGAATCCAACATTCCTCTCCCCCAGGACCAGCAGCTGGTTTCCTCAGTTCCAGATGTTTACAGACTCTTGTTAAAGGAAGAGGGGATGCTACACAGTGGGAAACATGAACCTGTCCCAACTGTTTATTCAGAATCTCTTCTAGATGCACAGCTTCCACTAAGATGTGGATGCTACTATTGGGAAAAAACAAAGACTCTGCAAGGAGGAAAAATAAGGTTGGTTATGCTGTATGCACTGCACACGACATCCTTGAATCTGCTCCACTGCCATCTCACTTCTCTGCACAGACAGCTGAGCTTGTTGCACCTACTGCTGCATGTAGACTGGCTGCTGTCCATCTACACAGACTCCTGTTATGCTTTTAGAAGTTCTCCAAGTCTGATGGCAAACCCGTCCTCCACCACGATCAAGTTTCTGCTCTTTTGGAGGCCATTCTCCCAAAATCTATTGCCGTTTGTAAGTGTCAGTCTCATAGTGGCTCCTCTGACTTTGTTTCGACAGGAAATGCTCGAGCAGATGCGGCTGCTAAGCAGGCTGCAAACTCTGCCTTTCAGATCCTGTCTCGCTTCTCCACTTCTTCTCCTCCACTGACATCTCTGCCGGATACTTTGTCTTCTTCACAGAGCTTCACAACACAGGAGGAAAAGAACCTGTGGAGGTCCAATGGAGCAGTTTTCTCTGATAATATTTGGCTTGGACCAAATCATAAGCCTTTTTTGCCCAAGCATTTTTTCCTCATTATGCTACATTAACACATGGGTTAGCTCATGTGCCACAAGGAGGGATGTTAGATGCTCTGACAAAATTCTGGTTTACAAAAGAGTTTTCATCCCATGCACAAAAATACTGCCGAGCTTGCATGATCTGTGCCACTAACAATGCAGGTAAAGGGACATCAGTTCCCCGGGCGGCTCATCCACCACCCACTCGCCCATTTGACCACCTCATGATGGATTTCATTGAACTCACACCTGCAAAGGGTAAGAAAGAGTTTCGTCATGGTGGACATGTGGTCTAAATGGGTTGAAGCATTCCCAGCAAAACATGCAAACAGCTGTGCTGTAACCAAGGCCCTACTGATAGAGATAATTCCCAGCTGGGGCATTCCAGGTAAGATAAGTTCTGATAAGGGTTCACATTTTATGAATAAAGCCTCGGATGAAGTAGGAGCCTTCCTGGGAATTGTGAGGAAACGGGTTTGAATTGGACAGATGCACTACAAATAGTGCTAACCTACATGAGAACGAGGCAAAGAAACAGAGTAAAAAGGAGTCCATATGAAATTCTTCTGACCTGGGAACGGATCCAGGAAACAAACCACTTCCATCCACATCACTCTGTGATGATGACACGTTACATTATTGTAACAGCTGTCTGCGGTGTTGTCATAAATCTCTCAACAGGTAAAAGCTGCCCTTCCTGATCCAGCTGAGGGCCAGATCCCTGGGTCCAACCTCAACCCATGGGACAGTCTGAGAATTCAGAAGGAAGCACTGGAGATCCAAAAGGTGGCTGGGACCATTCCAAGTTCTCCTGACCAATCACACAGCTGTTAAGGTCACGTAGCGAGCCTCCTGGATCCACGCCAGCCACTGTAAGAAGGTCCCGGGTCATTCTGACAACTCTTCCTTATCGGTTCAGGAAGAACAGATACAGGGCAGACACTACTTTGTTACACTCTTTGCAAATAACTTGTTCTTGTTTAATGTCACTTTCCCTAAATTCGAAACAAGTCCAGACAATGGATGTCGCCCTGTTTCGAGGCACAAGCTCCTCGCCGTCCCCAGATGCTGCTGTATTCTTCTTGGCTTTCGACATGACTTGTTCTCATCAGTCTTACTCGTAGACTGTCTAACTAGCTGCCTGCAGGCTGTCTAACTGCGCGCTTGTTATTCAGGCAGCTTAATGAAGCCTTAACCATGCTTTCGCCCCCTGGTGGTTGGTGGACTAGTGGTTGAGAACATGTGGTTAGATGCAGGCAGCAGAGCTGCATTTTGAATGTAAATATCGTTGATGATCAGGTTCGTTTAATTGTGGCCACCAAAATCGTGATCACGATCAAAATACGATTAATTGCGCAGCCCTACATACACACATATATATATATACACATTCACACATATGTTTATGTATTTAGCAGACGCTTTTATCCAAAGCGACTTACAAATGAAGATATAACAGCTATATAAAAAGCTAACAATAAACTACATAGAAGGAACCCACTAGTCTGACTATGTCAGAGGTGACAGAGTAGAGATAGGGTGCAGGCATAGAAGGAAGTGCAGAAAGATAAAGTGCAGAGATAGAGGGGGTAGGGAAGTACAAGGTAAGTGCTGGGATAGGAGATGCTCTCTGAAGAGCTGGGTTTTCAGGAGCTTCTTGAAGATAGACAGGGACGCCCCTGTTCTGGTAGCGCTCGGTAGGTCATTCCATCATCGTGGGACGACACATGAACAGAGTTTGGATTGTCTTAGGCGTGGTGTAGGAGCTGCTAGACGACAATCCTGGGACCAACGGAGGGACCCAGTTGGGACATAAGCCTTTGCAAGAGCATTCAAGTAGATAGGAGCCGTTCCATTAAGCACTTTGTAGCTAACAGTGACTTGAATTTGATGCGGGCGGCTAAGGGCAGTCAGTGGAGTTCAATGAACAGAGGGGTGATGTGTGTTCTTTTAGGCTGATTGAAGACCAGACGCTCCACTGCGTTCTGGACCATCTGCAGAGGTTTCACAGCACAGGCTGGGAGACCAGTTAGGAGAGCATTGCAGTAGAAAAGGTGGGAGATGACCATGGCCTGCACCAGGAGCTGGGGGGCATGTTGGGTTAGGTATGGTCAGAAACAATCTTTCAGACCATATCGAGTCAGAGTGAATGGGGTGAAGACTGTATCGGTCTTTTTCTTCTCTCAAGAAAACCGCGTCCAACTTTGCAAGAAAGGTTTCCATACTTTGTTTAAATCCACTGCCGGTCTTTCAAAAGCAGTTTCTCTGGCCCTCCCCTTGAGCCCCAGTGCCACTGCAAGTGCCTGCTTCTTCTTGTCTAAATCTGTAACCAGTCTCCACATACTGACTTAATTTTTCCATGCCTCATATGGTCTGGCTTCATCCAATTTCAGCAGTACTCTGTAATTGGTAACCATCCTCTGCTACCATGAAAAAGTCCAACAAACACGACGTTTGTATCATCCACTCCACGTTTATTCTGCCGCCATTTCACATGCAAAAACCTGCGTAGAGAACTCTCCAAATCTCTCGTTAACTCTCCCGATAGAACATCACGCTTCACAGAAAATCATCATCATTTTGTACAGGAAGTCAACATTTCTGATATGCCTTTGTAAGTTCTTATTTATCAACGTATGTTCATATACAGCAATTTACATCCAAGGTCTCAAAATGCACTGAAGTGCGATACATCAGGCTTAAAAACGTACACACACTTTGAAACCCCCGAGGGTCAGAGACTCTCCCACCACAGTCCCCTAAAATCCTGTGAGAAACACTGGAGTATACAACAACTGGCGGACTCAATCCCAGAATATCAAGGTCCAAATTTGAAGGCAGAGCTTTCATATTTTTGATTCCTTGCTTGTGGAACCAGAAGGTAAGTCTAGCTATGAAACACTGGCAGCGACAGCTTAAACCTTTACTTTTTTTTTGTTTGTCTCATAAACGTTTTTGTGCACTCCTCATTTTAATACATCTTTTAATCATTTCTTAGCCTTTTGTTATGTTTTATTGCTTTTATAATCAATAATGAACCGTTTCTTTTGTTAGCTGCTTTTATCAGTATAGTCATTCTTAAACTGCTTGATACCGTGGTCTGGGTGAATACTCGATTCTGATTGGCTGGGGAGTGTAGGTTAAAAGGTGTTCATTTACACCTAGGAATAGGGCTGGGTACTGAACTTTTAAGGCACCGACCGAAATGCCTCGGTAGCACCGAGTATCAAAACATGCTTTGTCTTTTGGTGCCAAGTTTCGGTCCCCAGAGATTAATCACGTGATCAAGAACTGATCATGCTACCCTCGATTGGCTGTATTAATGTTACACTTTGCCGCATGCAGGAAATGTGGTTACGCCCACAGACGGGTTCACATGTATCTGTGTTGGGAACTGTAGTTGTGTGTGTCGCCAAATCAGTTAAACATTGCCACTGAGGTCAAAAGTGTGGCTCCAGTTCACCAAGATAGATGCCAACAGTGCGCGATGCAACATGTGCCAAAAATCATCGCTGCTAAGGACAGCAACACGACTAATTTAATTAATTATTTGACCTGCACAAAATCAATTTATGAGCAGAAAGTTGCTCCGTGTTTGACTGTAAGAAGGTCGGACCGCAACCATCCTCCTCTCAGCATTCAAGTCAGCCTGTGGACGCCACAGAGCTGAGGGGCATCATTCAAAATCTCCACCACTGGACTCGGCTTCATCTCAGAGCACCGAGGACGGCGCAGTGTGCGGCATTTTAACAGGTAACGTTCAGTGAAATCCGGCAGTAATCTCAATGTTACTGTAACTTAATACGTGCAGAAAGCAGACATGTTGATGTTTCTAAAGAAAAGCTGCTCAGTGCAGGCTATCCTCAGTATGTAGGATATAAGCGTTAATAGTTAAGTTACCTTTGGCACACTGCCATTGCCTGTCTTTCTGTCTTGCACTCTTAGGCTACTTATTTGCTTTCCTTTCTACACATTTGATGATCAGAGTGAATGGTTGATAATATTTGCTGTAATAAAAACGATTTAGGAAACTATCTGTGGACTTTGATTCTTTGAAACAAAATTTGGCATCATCCTCTGGACACACACAAGCAGTAAGGAATGCACTGGCCTTCTGAAATTATACTTTGTATCACGTCACATAACATTAAGCCATCATCTCATTTCCCTTCACTGATCAACTGCTGTGGCCGCGTTGCTTGGCAACGGCAGCATAGGGAGATATTAAATGGTCCGCTCAGCTGTGACTTCTAAAAAAGAAAAAAAAAAACACGATTTTAACTCTAAAACACATTAAAGTATTAATGATTGATTGAGTATTTATTTCTTTCGTAAGTGACCATGGTATAAGCGCGATAAAGTGTCCATTACCAGAAATGAATGGACTTTGAGGAGGCGAGAACCATTCGACGCAAAGCATGCTTATCACCTTTAAAGATTTATCATCTTTGTTGTGTGCATGTTGTGTTGACTAAATTATAAAAAAAATCCATTTACATTTAATTTCCAAATTGTGAGACAACAACAGGGAAAAACAGCATAAACACTTAGAAAACACCATCTTAGGACAAAATCCAACAACCAGATTTAGGAGTGTACAAAGACTTGTACTCACTCTGAGAATCCCTTCCATTTCAGCAGAAATTCCACTTTGCCCTTGACCACTCGGCGGTCCAGAACTTTTTCCACTACATACTCCTCCTCCTCCTCCTCCTCTGTTGCTGCTGCAGGTGCTGCTGCAGGTGCTGTAGGTGCTGCAGGTGCTGCTTGTGCTGGCTGCTCCTCTTCCTCAGCCTTCTTTCCCTTCTTTCCAGCTACAGTCGCCAGTTTGATGTCTCAGAGGGCACTTCCTGTGGACCGATGAGGATGCATGCAACAGTGTTGATAAAAAGTGTCAGAATAACTCACTTTCAGTTTGAAAATGCTTAAAACATCTAAATTCAATGCAGTTTGCATCAGTGTTCATAAACAAAGTGGCAGCTATAATTCATAATGTTGCCAAAGAAATAAATGCCAGGTTGGAGTTGTTGAGACCATTACACCTCTCATCTTTCTGACCAAAAATAAAATTTGACGCACAGATTCCAATTTTCCTCTTTTATTGGAACTATAACTGATAGTATACCAAAAGTTTAAACACCTGGGCCTTATTTTAGACGTCCAAGTGTTTGGCAAAATGAGTAAACCTTGGTAAGCCGTGGTGCTATATAAATAAAATAGCACTGAATGGAAAGGTAAAGGATTGTTGATTTCCCAGTAGTAACCATTAGCACGCTCAAACTGACATTGGGCATTGTCAAAATTAATCCAATCTAACATTATCCCAGCATTTGGCAATAGTCTATTTAGGTATGTATGTAAATGTGAAAGATCTCTGCCTAAAGCCTTTAAGAACAGAGACGGTAACATTGCCACAGGGTTTCCAGTCCACAAACTGTGCTTGAGACTCATGTGAAAATGGCCTCACACATACACTTCAGGGTTGTCAAAATAAAGGGAGAAAAATAAATGAAAAACATCGTCTTTCAGATTCTTCTTACTGTACTGCTGTTTTAAAAGGTGCAGATGTGGCCAATTGTCTTTGTACACTATATGTGAAGTGCATGGAGTGGCAAATGTAAACTATGGTTGCTCATGCGAGTAACTCCATGTTTCCCAGCAGATGTGGAACACTACTTTTGACTCGCTTTTGCTCCGTCATGATTGGGGCGTTCTGGAAGTGTCTGCTGTCCCTACATGAATTATGAACCAAGATCCTGGAGTGACCAATAAACAGTAGGTAGGCTGACTGAAGCTAATGACTGCCGTTATCCAATCAGGGAGCTCGTCAATGCCCAGTGAATCTCCAGTAAGGTAGGAGGAGCCGGCTTAAGTCAGAGGTGCATTATTTGTGAAAGCTGGTCATTTGTTATGAAATGTCTACAATTCTGTCGCCAAGTGGTTTAGAAAGTGTTTGTTTTCATTATCTGAATGACATCTCTACTATACTTGGATGATCATGTCATACTTAAAGGAGAAAATAAGGACAACATTTTCTAATTCCTGTGAGATGTCAGATATTAGGCCCCTATGGATGTAAGGATACGGTCATTTTGATATCTCGATTATAGAGACCAACTTATCACAGTTAACGATATTATCGCGGTGTTCTTAACTGTTGTTGTTTGGAGATCACCAAACCACCGCCAAACAATCGAGGTCGAGTAACTTATCTTCTCAACAATGACCTCATCTTCGGAGGATAACACCAGGTCACGGCTGACATCTATTTTGCTGCTCCATACTTGGTCATTCTGCTTGCCTAACTTCGACTTCTCCAGCAACTTACAAATGGAAGTGGAGCAGGAAAAGGCTGACTCTGATTGGCTGTTGTTGTGCACATTTCCGCCATGTTTGATTGAGTCGACTCATAGCTGATCACCATAATCGACCTGAAATTTATTGTGATCACTAATAGCGATCATAGAAATCGCCCAGCCCTAGCCCATGGTATTCCACTCTTGACCCACTCTGAAGCACCTCCCCTTTGGGTTTTAAGCCCCTCGATACACAATATGTTTATGCCCCTGGTAGCCCGTTGACATCTTTATGCATATACCTTGCCGACGCCATAGCCACACCAACAGACGGCAGGAAGTCCCATGATTTGTTCATGACCAACAACTTCCATGAATTTACACCACAACTAAAAGTGTATCAGAAAAGGTTTAGGCCATTTATGAAAGTCTTCTACTGTTTTGATGAGGGCATATGATGATGAGGGCATATTGTAAATCTGGCACAGCAAAGCAGTTGTGGTGAAAAATCAGTCGCTGTTATTACAGTGCAACCCTTTTGAACCTTTTCTGACATTGCAGGCCACCTGTGCGTGTGTTTTTTGCCATCAGGCCTTAATGAATAATATGGTTATGGTAAAATGGTACATAATGTTGTTGCTAAAGCTTGTATCTTTTGGCACTTCTGTTGCTAAAATGCAATCAGTTGGATTTCATAATGTCAACCCATCCAGTCAGTATCAGGGCCGCTGGAAGTAATTTTGAGCAGGGGGTGCTGAAAAGAATCGAGCCGGTCGTTATGGAAAATTACGCTTCGCTAAGCCCCTCCCCCCGTGGTTACTGTTGCTATGCCAGTCAAGCTTTCCCCTATCGCTCTCCCTAGAGCGAGAAACATTGGATTTTTACCGGTACCGTTAAGTCTTATTCCTCAGGAATTATCTGAAATTTTCTGTCAAAATTCTTCAAAGGTGTCACAGAGAAGCAGACAAAGGTCTCCAATAAGTGTTTAAAAGAAACGTTGACCAGATTAAATGTTGGTGAAGTTCAAATGAAGAGGAATTCAAAAAAGGGAAAAGTACACCGTTCTTAATATGAACACCAGGCATCACATTTGTTGACACTTCAAATAAAAACCAGCACATACAAGAACAACAATGTTCTTGTACAGTAGGGTAACTCAATATATATTTTTTAAATCTAAATTAAATGTTATGTTAGCTTTCACTATCATCCTGTTTGCCAATTTCTTGCTAAAATAAACTAACTTGCATTTGTTTACAGCGCGCCAGGATATTGCTCACATATAGTAGGGCACATATAGTTGCATCACTGGCCAAAGAGCCACCTTGGTCCAAGGACGTTTTTAGCTGCCTGCAGCTTTAATTTTTCTTTGTCCTTACACATTTATTCTTTTGTCTTTATATATACACACGATTTATTTCTGAAAGCATTTCCTCTATCATTTTCTTTTTATATTACAAATGTATTCTTCTTTGTGGCACTGCTATCATTCCATACATCAAAAGCTGCTCTTACCAAATGTGCTGAATCCCACTTAAGCAACTGAGCGCAAGCATCCAGTTTGCCAGACACCTATTACACATTCCACCCATAGCACTGTATTAGCACGGTTGCTACGTTTACACATAATCTGTGACGAAGTCACCAAAACGAGACTCTAAAAAGAACTTGAGCATTAGTAAAAATATCAATGTCTAACTTTAAGAAGTAATTTTTAAATGACAAAACATATGGCGATATGGTAAAAGCAGTTTAGCAGAGGTGCACACAGCATCCAGTATTAAAATGTGTCCAGGCCAAACCCTCCTGACGTCAATTGGAGGACAGGATGGTAAGGCAAAAGAAGTACAATACCTGGGATTCTTCACAGACACACTTTATCAGTTTAGCGGGTTCATGCTGGAGAGCTCCTGCATTCCCACCCTTAAATCAATGTGCATGCATTTCTTTTTACAACTTATAGAAGCTTGCTGGAATGCAGTTTATTCCAAAGCTTTCTTATTTCTTAATAACCCTCATTTACTGACAGTATCTCTTAAGCACACCATGTTATTAATCCAACCACAGCCACACTGAAACATATTCTATCAATGTATTGTGAATTTGCATTGTCAAAGAAGAGAAAAAGAAAACGATAAATAAGGGAGGCATCACATAATCACAAATAAACCCCGACAAAAAAAATGTGTTTGTGAATAATTATATACTGTGTCTGATATCGCTATCACAGACCGACAACACATCCTGAGACGTTTGCAAAAACCACGTGCTTGTTAAGGTAAACGTAGATAGGATGAACGCAAATCCAAACACCCAGATGGTGATGTTAGTGTGTCGAACTGAAGAAATCACTTGTGAAATCGACTTGTATCAGGCTAGCAGGAGAACGAATAGCTGTGTGCGAAACTTTGGTTTGGCTATCAACACTGAAGATCTGCTGCCGCTGGCTGCACGCATCTCTCCTCCCGAACTGAACACATTCTGGCTGATCAGTGCTCACTCACAAACAATGACAATATGACACTTGTCCCTGATTGAGATTAGCGTCCCTTCTTGGGATGTGTTGTGGGCCTTTCAGCAGTTGTGGTTAGATGGGGGAGAGAAAACTTTGTCCTCGGTGTTACGGCATTCATAATGAACGTGATTTGCAGACAGCAACCATCAAAAATGCACAACATATCTATTATATTGGCAAATTAATAAACATATTCAGTTCAATATTGCACGTGCATGCAGTCTATGCACAATACCCCTTTTTTTTTTTTTACAAGGGACAGTGAAACCAGTGTGGTGCAGTTTTTCTCCCATCATGTCTACACACTATGAGCTGAAGCAGTTTATGCTCAGGTGCGAAAAACTAAACAAACGCTAAAATACACTCAGTAAGCTACATTTTAACTGAATACGAAATAGTGTATTGAAATCGATGACAACTTATACTGGCAGAAGAGCCAGGTGGGCAACATGGCTGGCGTGTTTTGCTTCGACAGGCTAGCTAACATGAGCCTTACCTTTACAGAGAAATGTTCGGAGCGCTTATGCGAGCTAGTAGCAGGCCCCAGGAAAATCCTGTGACTTAACCGTCTACTGACAACGTTAACGAGCCGGAGACCCTAAAACCAGTGGTAAAAAAAATAAATTAAAAAAATCCAAGGATCCAGCGGCGTGTATTGGAAAAACGTCCTCAAATGCTTGGCAGTTGAATCACACAATAGTCAAAGCCGCGCCGTGAACAAATACAATCAGCCCCGTTCTGCCCGCCAACAGCACCACCGGATATTACGTCAATGGACACGAGTCGTAAATCTTTCTATGATGCAGTTGGTTTGGACCAAGAAGTGTGACTCTAAGTTCAAGCCAAACATTGTCCCTTCTGCCACTTCACTATAACTACATTGTAATATGGTGGTCTTCATATAGTCGATTGTTACTGTAACAAATGTCTTGTTATATTATTGCTTTACAGTGAAAAGTAAATCTGTAGTGTTTTTTCGGCATTGGCTGCCAGTTTATCGAGACCAAGGTGATTTTTTGTGAGGGAACTTGCACACCACCCTACACTAATTTAGAGGATTTTCCACTTGGTTCTGGCACCTTGATGGCTCCTTTAGAATGAAAGTTAGCCTGGTTCTCTTCCTACTTTGCTCCACACCAGAGAGACTGTAGCTCAGGCTACATTTTACCACACTTCACCATTGTTTTAATTTTGGTGTTTGGCGTTGGTAGAGTCCATTAAAGATAATGATGTTATGGACCTCAAGTGTAGCATTCACCATTACTACCTAATGGTTTGCATTTTTAAGAATCTTCAAGTGAGCTGGAGTGACTGCTCTGAGCTGATGTATACGCTACATTTACCCATAATGAACTCACATAAAACAAGCAGCACATTTAGCTCCAAACTGAACTTTGTCTTCAAACAAGATATACTATATATTGTCATTGTACTTGTCCCCAGAGAAGGAAGTCCACAGTTGAATCATTTGGATCTTTCATGAATAGCGTTGCATTTGATTTAGTACCAAGAGGTTAGCATTTTTGAGAGTGTCATTTGAGTCCAGGTTGTGTTCCATCCTATTTAAAACATGCTGAGGTAACTCCCCAACTAAAGAAACCTAATTTTGATGGCAGCTGTATCGGTAATTATTGGTCCATATGAAAATTGGCATTTCTTGGCAAATTATTAGAAAAGGTTGCATAAAGTCAGTTCAGATCTTTACTGTAAAAATGACAGATTCTTCTATAATCATTTTACTTGATCTCAGTGCAGCCTTTGATACCATTGACCATAACCTTTTACTTAATAGGCTTAAAGTTTTAGCTGGTATTTTTGGCTCTGCATTAGATTGGTTTTCTTCTTACTTATTTGATAGGACTTACTCTATTAAGACAAATAACTTAACCTCTGACATTGGCTCCCTAACCTGTGGGGTTCTACAAGGTTCAGTCCTGGGTCCATTATTATTTTCTTTCTACGTGCTTCATTTAGCTGGCATTAATATTACATTTCTTATCACTTCTATGTCGATAATATTCAGCTGTATATGTCTTTTGAGCCTCAATAACTGGAGGTACATATAAAAAAGTACATTTACCTCCAACTTATAAGTTGGAGGTACATTACACAATACAATTGCAAATCTCTCCTCGCAGATTGTTGTTCCCAGAGTTTCTAAAAGTAGAATGGGAGGCAGAGCCTTCAGTTATCAGGCCCCTCTTGTGGAATAAGCTGCCAGTAAATGTCCGGGAAGACACCCTTTCCACTTTTAAGATTAGGCTTAAAACTTCTTTTTGATAAAGCTTAGAAATTTTCCTGTAAAAAAGACCTGGCAACTGGGTTGCCATTATGTTACCGTAAAATTAACATATTTTTTTACTCTCACTTACTATACAGTTTTGAACTGTGAATGAAAAATACAGTATGAACTGGTTTTTAAAATTACTTTCAGTATTTTACAATTAAATGACTATTTAGTATGTATTTATACATTTTAATAAACCATTTAAAAACTAAATAAATTAAGACATGACTAGTCATGATTGCATACAATTAAATGCACTTTTGGTAAGGAAAACATGTTAATAGTCACTGTCACAAAATCTGTTGGAAACATGGCTACAAGCAGATGGCAAACCATAATAAAATAAACCTACAGATTTTTCAATCTTGTGATTGCAATGTAAGAGAAAAAGCTTCACAGCTTCTTATTACACTTTCCTTTTTATTTGAATGTAAAGTTGACATGCAAAACCGTCACATACAGAACAATTACATGTTACATGAATTAATGTTAAATTTAAAATAAAGTTTGGCTAATATAATGTCTGTGCAAAACAGTTCAAATAAAAAAAAAATATCAGTATAATGAACATCACTATACAGTACATGTTACAAAACTGTAGTTACTGTTAGTGTGGAAGTCCAAGAACATTGGGAAGAGAGTTAAGACTAACTCCAAGACACCAGGTTTCTCAATCCAGCCTAGGAAGCCGTGTGTGGTGTGTGTGTACCTACAACCAGTGTTGTAAATTCACCCGTTCCCAGCCTCGGTCGGTCGTACAGACCACCCTCGCGCACGTCTTCTCTGTCGCCTGCACTTCAACATTTGCAATTTAAGCATTTTTTCTTCAAATTGATGAGCTCAAACTGCAAATACAGCTGCTCCACCTTGGTTGCCATCGTTTACTGTTGTTAACTGTGACCAGAAGAAAAAGCAAGGAGTCGGCTATAAGCCCTGAAACCACACAAACACACAGCCTCACCTCCCTACCGACATGGTGAACTGCAGAGCAACATGTTCCCTCGACGCAGAACTTCGAATCCTCAATTGTAGACGTCACGTCGACATTGATGTTCTGGAAGAGTGTAAATCTAGAGAGAGAAAGAGATCAGCTCCAAAACAACTTATAATGCATGCAAAATTAATATTCGTGTCCCTCCTATCATAATGACATTCCAGCCTGAAACATCCAAACAGTTTATGTTAGTTTCAGAAACAGAACACAACAACACAAAGAATGGCAGAACAAATACAAAGTATACAAGAAAAAGAGGTGTCATGAGTAAAAGAATGACTGAGAAAATAATAAGTATTAGAGAGAGAAGAAAAGAGGAGCTCAGACAGGGAGAGAGATGAAGAATTAGAAGTTTGAGACAATCAGGTGTCTTCACAAATAGATTAATGGGATTGAGTAATCTCACCATCTCAGATGAAGTCTCGTTCAAGATCCATGAGTCTCTTTAGCAGAGTGGACATGTGGGTTTACTGTGGTACTCTTTTTGGTTGCAACTTTGCCCATTTTCTTGGATACGACTTTGCCTCGTCCAGTCTTGGTGCCTCTCAGAGTTTATTCCAATAAACCGCTTGAAAAATAAGTGTTTATTCAAAGTGTAAAAATCTAATTGTTCAACTGAATCTGATTAATAGTCAGCATAGCATGTCAGGTCCACTGAAATACTCAATCTGGGCTCAATCACAGATTTCTTGTGTTGTCTGTATACATGTACTTTTAGACCTGCACATTTTCGAAATGTCCCTGCAACACTGCAGTACTAAATTAGGTATATTGTTGTGAATTTTCATATGCCTCAAATAGGCCACTGAGGTGCTAGACTGATGTCCACAGACCAGACTTGACTGTTGTGGTTCAATATACAATAAACTACAGTTGTAAAATTGTGAGGCAAGAAAGAAAAAAAAAATAGCTACTTTTGTCAGTTCACCTGATAGTTGTTTATTTCAGTGTTTGATGTCTGAAAAAAACCAAAACAATTAATTGTGTCATAGGATGAACATGCAAGTATTCTAATTAGTATGAGCAGTAGGGCAGCATTAAAGTCATCTACTGCATCTGCAATATCAGAGAAATGTGTAAAAAAAAAAAAAAATCTATTTGGTTCTTTAATTGTTCATTCAGGAGTCTTCCCAGTCTCTGTGGCCAAAATGTGAAATTCAATCAAACTCAACCACAGACTGGTTGCCCTGTCTGAGGCTAAACAGGCTTTCGACAACGTTTGACTCATGTAGAGGGTGATCAAACCTCTTCTGGAAGGCGGAAAATGGTCCGGAGTAGGAAAAGCTGCGTCCTGTAACCAGCAAAAAAATAACCCAGCATTGCAAGCTCTTCACAAGTGGAAATAAAGGTATCAAAACTCAGTGGGTACAGACTCACATAAAGCTTCCCCAGTATGACTTTCAATGGGTAGAAACTTCAGAAAGCGTTCCCGAGAGTGTCCTTCAGGTGACACATATCTCAACACAAATGTAAGCTGATCAACATGTGCCACATCTGGCGTGGAGTCAACAGTGATTGAGAAGTATTTCGCCATTTTTACTTCACTGACTATTTCTGATAAAACACGATCCCCATCAGCTGAATAAACTCCTCGCATGTTTTGGAAGAAAGATATGAGGGTGTCCCTGCACTTCCATATTTCTCTATGTGAGACTTCAGAAAGGGATCAAACTCGCTGATTAATTCCAGAATACCCAGATAATTCCCATTATCAGTTCGACCAAAGATGTCACTGGATCCTCTAAGAGCCAGACCTCTCTCTGCCAAAAACTTGACAACGGACACAACTCTTCTCAACACTTCATTCCAATACGCACACTCCGACTCAAATTGTTTCTGTAGTTCT
The DNA here is from genome assembly GCF_036924035.1 of Leuresthes tenuis. NCBI lineage: Eukaryota > Metazoa > Chordata > Actinopteri > Atheriniformes > Atherinopsidae > Leuresthes > Leuresthes tenuis. The sequence continues at coordinate 31,610,838 of NW_027325371.1, read as the reverse complement.
CTGTCTATCCTTCCGCTGGCTGTTGCAAGTGTAATATATGTCAGCATTGCTTTTCTGTGATGCTCGCTGTTTTCGTGCTCTTTCATGCGTTCGGATGCGTGCTTCCTGTCACTGAAACCCGTTTTAAAGCATGACTGACTTTTAGCATCGCTGAAAATGCTACACGCAAAGCAAAACACAGTTCCGGTGGATGGAGAGTAAAGCAGCCAGTCTTTAGATGTACTCGCCATTTCCGAGCTTGCGTTTAAAGTGCGATCCGGAAAAGAGCCGCTTCTGATGTTTGTACACCCGTTCTGATGCGTGAAAGCTAGCATTAATATTTTGACAGCTACCCGGTCATCGCTCAGCCCAGTAAGCCCCCAAACAGCATCTGGGGCCCCCAAAGCGCCGGGGCCCTGGGCTAGAGCCCCGGGAAGCCCCTGCTAAAGTCCGGGGGTGCCCCCAGCATGACTCCCTGATTGTCGAGAGCTGAACGAAAAGGATCTGCAGAGTCCATGTTTCTTTTGGCCAGATGGTGCTGTCACAGCTTGAGCCAAGCCATCAGAAACTGAGACTCCAAAGCAGACCATAAGAAAATAAAGGTAAAATATTTATTAAACAGAGGAATGCTAGTGGTGGAGATTTCCAGGCACGGAAGGATTCTGCCAAAGGGAGGAGATAGTTAGAGCGGTCCTCCGTGAGGTGAGATGAATAAATCCAAGAGAGGAGTAAATAGTCCTTACTTGGTGAGAGTTGGAGTCCGTGGTGGAGCAGAGGGTATTGGCTGTGTCGGCATGAGTCCGAGCTGAGGCTAGGCGGGCAGGCAGGTGTGGATATGTGGCTGGCGGGGATATCTAGACTACGGAGAGTCAGGTACAGGTCGGAACCGGGAAACCAAGGCATAGGAGCAATTGGTCGAGACAAGCAGAAGCTGCGAGAACAAGAGTTAGTCAAAAACTACAAGAGAACATTATGGCAGAGCATAGGGTGAGCCGATTTACCACTAAGTTAGTGAGACGATCTGGCGAAGACTGGTTGCTCCTTCAGCTCCTATAAGGCAGTCTTAATGAGGAATGGTGAGGAGCAGGTGTGGTGGCAGGAGCACACAAGGCTCTTATGAACACCTGCTCAGCCCATCTAAGACTTGGACCCAAAACACCACACGATTTTGACAGGAGCAGGGTTTTGGTGGTCTCTAAACAGTCATGTGCAAGATAGGAGCACTGATTAAAAACAAGAGAATGGTATTTAAATGAGGAACATTTGTTTAAGGTATTTTTGAAACCAAGAGAAAGTGGAAAGGTCTGTGGAAAGGAACGACTCCCTTTAAACAGAAAGAAACCTCTGGCAGAACCAGAACCAGGAAGGGTGGCCATTTGCCTCGACCAACTGGGGTTTGAGAAGACAGAAAAGATGGGGAAAAAACACCATAACACCATTCAAAGGATACCTGTTGGAACAGGGAAACACAAGTTAATAACCACAATAATGTCACGTGTACATAATATTGTTTGAGAAATTAAACAGGGGGAAAAAGAGAGCAAAGTGAGGAAAGGTGTGACAGATGAGGTCCCCCAGCAGTCTAAGCCTATAGCAGCTTAACCGGGATGTTTCAGGATCACCAGAGCCATCCTTAACTATAAGCTGTCACAGTCGGCTCTGTCACAGTTTATGTTTAATCATGTTTTCAGTTATGTTCTAGTCATGTTTTTCCCCTGCCACCTCAGTTCACTCAAGTCACCTGGCTCATTGTTCACAGCTGCACCTCATTCACTGATCACTCCCTCCACAGTATTTAGTCTTCTGGTTTTCTTTCAGTCATGGCAGAATCCTTACCTCACTATCCCTCATGCTTCGCCACAGAGATAAGTCTGGTTATGCCGCAGAGTCCTGTTTCTTTGTTTATTCATAGTCTTGTTTTGTATTTCACAGTCTTGGTTTTTTTTGTCATAGTTAAGTATTTTGATCCGGCCCTGTTGCACCTTTTGTTCTTGTCTTTTGCTCCCTGCTTGTGGAATAAACCCTTTTTTGTGAACAAGAACAACTGCATCTGGGTCCTACCTCTCTGAACCGTGACATAAGCTTTTTCAAAAAGGAAAGTTTTAAGCCTAATCTTAAAAGTGGAAAGGGTGTCTGCTTCCCGGACATTTACTGGCAGCTTATTCCACAAGAGAGGGGCCTGATAACTGAAGGCTCTGCCTCCCATTCTCCTTTTAGAAATTGGGAGAAACAAGTAAACCTGCAGTTTGGGAGCGAAGTGCTCTGTTAGGAAAATATCTTACAATGAGATCTTTAAGATATGATGGAGCTCGGTCATTATGAGCTTTATATGTGAGGAGAAGAATCTTAAATTCTATTCTGAATTTAACAGGGAGCCAATGAAGAGAAGCTAAAACTGGAGAAACATGATCTCTCCTGTTAGTTCTCATCCGAACTCTGGCTGCAGCATTTTGGATCAGCTGGAGGCTTTTCAGAGAATATGTGGGACAGCCCAATAATAAGGATTTACAGTAGTCAAATCTTGAAGTAACAAATGCATGAACTAGTTTCTCTGCATCACCCTGAGACAGGATGTTCCTGATTTTAGCAATATTATGAAGGTGAAAGAAGGCAGTCCTAGAAACCAGTTTTATTTGTGAGTCAAATGGTCAAATCTGGTAAAAAAGTAACTCCAAGGTTCCTCTCTGTAGAACTAGAAGCCAAGGAAATACCATCTAGAGTAACAATATAACTAGACAATTTCTCCCTGAAGCGCTCAGGTCCAAAGAGAACAACTTCAGTTTTGTCTGAGTTTAGAAGCAGACAGTTCTGAGTCATCCAGGTCTTTATGTCTTTAAGACAGACTTGTAGTCTGACCAACCTATTGGTTTCATCTGGTTTCATAGTACAGCTGAGTATCATCAGCATAGCAATGGAAATTTATGCCATGCTGTCTATTAATGTTACCTAATGGAAGCATGTACAAAGTAAAAAGAATCGGTCCAAGCACAGAACCCTGAGGAACTCCATGACTTACTCTGGTGTGTGAGGAAGATTCTTAATTTACAAGAACAAACTGGAATCTATCAGATAAATATGACTTAAACCAGCCTAATGCAGTTCCTTTAATCCCAATAACATGCTCAAGTCTCTGTAACAGAATAATGTGATCGATCGCATCAAATGCAGCACTGAGATCCAACAGGACAAGCATAGACACAAGTCCGCTATCAGAGACTAAGAGGAGATTATTGGTAACTTTAACCAGTGCTTTAACCTTAAAAATCTGAGGTACATATCCTGTCAATAAAGACAGATTGATCCAATATCCAAAATCCAATATGGAAGCATTGATTCAGGGGAAAACCTCCTTGAACAGTCTGGTTGGGATTGGGTCTAAAATACAAGTTGATGGTTTAGAAGAGACTATTGCTGTTGTTGGCTCAGAAAGATCAACTGGGCAGAAGCCATCTAGATACAAATCAGGTTCCAAAGATACTTCTAAAGCTGCTCTACTTGATGATACATCAGTGATAATAATGGGAAGGATTCCATTAATCTTCTCTCTGATAGAAACAATTTTATTGATGAAGAATCTCATGAAATCATCACTGCTGAGAGTTAAAGGAATACATGGCTCAACAGAGCTCGGACTCTTTGTCAGCCTGGCAACAGTGCTGAAAAGAAACCTGGGATTATTCTTATTCTCTTCTATCAATGATGAATAATAAGCAGTTCTAGCTTTACGAAGGGCTTTCTTATACGTTATTAAACTATCTTTCCAGACTAATTGAGACTCTTCTAAATTAGAAGAACGCCACTGTCTCTCCAGCTTTCTCTCAGTCTGCTTTAAAGCAGCTGTGGATTATACCAAGGAGCCAACCTCTTCTGACTGATTACTTTCCTTTTCAGAGGGGCAACATTGTCCAGTGTTGTACGCATTGAAGCTATAGTGCTGTCAACAAGAAAGTCAAGTTCTACTGGAGTAAAATTTAGGTAGCCGTCCTCTGTCATATCTGCACATGGCAGTGAAGAAAAGGATGATGAAATCAACTCTTTAAAACTGGTTGCAGCATTCTTTGATAGACACCTTCGATGTATAAAATTCTTCTCTGAAGCCGTATAGTAAATTAAAAAGTTATCAAAAAATGGTCAGAGAAGACAGGGTTATGAGGGAACACTGTTAATTGTTCACTCTCAATGCCATAAGTCAGCACAAGGTCAAGGGTATGATTAAGGCAGTGAGTAGGTCTGTGAACACTTTGAGAAAATCCAATAGAGTCTACTATATAATTAAAGTTAATATTTAGGCTGTCATTTTCAACATCTACATGAATATTAAAGTCACCCACTACAATGACTTTATCTGTACTCAGCACTAACTGGGATAAAAACTTTGAGAATTCAGACAGAAACTCAGAATAAGGGCCAGGTGGACGATACACAACAACAAACACAAGAGGTTTTTGTGATTTCCACTTTGGGAAAAACTGAGAATCAGAGATTCAAAAGAGCTAAAACTAATCTTGGGTCTAGGACTGATTAGTAACCCTGATCTGAAGATAGCTGCCACTCCTCCTCTGCCTGTGGTTTGAGGAACGTGAACATTTAAATAGACAGAGGGAGTTGATTCATTAATGCTAACATGATCCTCCTGCTGCAGCCAGGTTTCTGGAAGACAAAATATATATGAGGACATGCGGCTAAACATGTCATCACTGGTCAGATTTGGCAGGGGTCCAGAGAAAACTACGGATATTATTTTGGCAAAATTACACACCGATGCTACATTAATTTTAGTGACCTCCGATTGACGTAACAGGGTGTCATTACCGCCGACGTGAATAACTATTCTACTGTATTTACACTTATCCTTAGCCAGCAGTTTTGAATGGGATTCTATGTCGCCCGCTCTGGCCCCTGGAATACATTTGACTATGGTCGTTGGTGTCGCTAATGCTACGTTTCTGACTATAGAGCTGCCAATTACCAGGGTTTTGTCCTCAGCGGGTGTGTCGCTGAGTGGGGAAAATCTATTTGAAACGTGGACAGGTTGATGGTGAACCACGGGCTTGACTTTAGGACTATGACTCCTCTTCCTGACAGTCACCCAGCCACTCTAAGGTCCTGGCTGCTCGGGATCTGCTAGGGGACGACTAATAGAGCTAGCTCGACTAGTTGGCTCCGCACTGGCTGAAGCGGCCTGCCTCGCTATTGGGTGGTTTTCAACAGTGCAGAGCCGAGCTTCCAATTCAGATAACCTCACCTCCAAAACTACAAAAAGACTACATTTGTTACATGTACCATTATCACTTAAGGAGGCAGTGGAGAAACTAAACATCTGACACACGGAAGAGAACTGGTAGCCATGCTAAGCTAGAGAACCCGTCACAATGTTAAAAAATGAAAAATAAAGACAAAAGATCTGTAAGAGTGAGTGTTAGAATGTAACAAGTATGCGATAGAGTTAACTATGCAAAACTAGAAAACTCTGGTCCTGCGAAACAGCAGTGAGAATGCTTATTAGCTGAAGTTTCAAAACACTTGAAAGGTATTTTTTAAATGACCTGGAGTTGTATGAAGGCAGAAAGGTTCAGGAAAGTGAAGAAAAATGCGAATCAAAAAGTTAATAAATTCAAAAAGAAGAAAAACACTGAAGAAAAATGTGAATATTTAAGTCACCTGGAGCTAGATGAAGCTAGAAAAGTACAGGGAAGAGAAGAAAAATGCTAAACTAAAAGGGAAAAAAAATCAGAAATATGAGAAACAATTCAGAAAAATGTGAATGTTTAAGCCATCTTGAGCTAAATGAAGGCAGAAAAATACATGAAAGAGAAGAAAATGTTAAACAAAAAAGTGAATAAATTTAGAACGAAGAAAGACACTGAAGAAAAATGTGAAAATTTAACAGAAAATTATTTGCTGTAGTTACAGAAGGCCTGAAATGTGTTTTGGAAAGGAGCTGGAGCTTTATGAAAGCACAGAAAGTACAGAAAAAAGAAGAAACATGCAAAAAGGACTGGCAGTTGGAAGATGCTGGGCTGAGAGACCTGCTAGTTGTCAGTCAAACATTAGATATTTCAAATCCAGTCTGAATGCCAATGCCCAGCCTTGCACCCATAATAATAAGTATGAACAATAGTAATATGTGGGCCTTACCTTTGTTATTGGCACACATAACTAGACCATTTCTGAAGAAGTTTTGCCCGCCGACACACAGATGCTGTGCTGAGAGACCTGCTAGTTGCCAGTCAAGCATTAGATATTGCAAATCCAGTCTGAAATATGACAGTCGTGATGCCTAAAGCAGTAAGGTTTTACCAAGCCAGTATGAGGGAAAGCACACAGAAGGACGTCCTAAGCTGGAGACACAGAATAGGACAGGTTGTGCCTCTTGAGAACAGTCAGCTGCTTCAATAGATTCATAAGTCAAAGTAAAATACCATTTTAACCTGTTAATAGCAGAAAGGTATGCTGCAGACAGTTAAGTCATTTCTATCAAGGTCCTGTGTAGAATACAGGTTTTATGGCAGTTTTAACACAGCCTGTCAAACTGTCATATTTCAGTCAAAATTAAAAAAAAATTAACTTTTCAGTAAGAGAAAGCTCTGCTGAAGAGACTGATGTGATTTATATCAAGGTCCTGTGTAAAATATAGGTTTTATAGCAGTTTGAATACAGCCTTCACTGTCAGCTTAAAGAAGCGAAGGAGGGCCTGTTTATCATGGAAATGTGTGATTTTGCTCTGAGAGAGCAAAAAGATTTGAGAGAAAAAGCATAAGTTAAAGCACAAATATGGAAAGAAGACATAAATAGCTTCATGTTAAGCTAGAATTTATCCAGTTTTAAGATAAATTGTGGATGTTAAGGAGGTTTTAGGCTGTGATTAGTGTGGAGGATGAGTGGTTTCTGTGGATTTCCCTGTATTTCTAATGGAGAGGGACAGTGCTGATTCTAAGGTCATTTTCTCAAAAACCATTTTAGTAATGAGAGAGAAAAATACAAGCACACTTCTGCAGACCCAGATGCACGTTTTGAGGTATCATATGTGTGCTTTAGACAGCATGAGTGAGGGAAAGTACACAGAATGAAGGCATGAGCCACAGAGAGACAGAGGAGGACAGGCTGTGCCCCCTGAGAACAAACAGCTGTTTGAATGGATTTAAAAGTAAAAATTTAAAAAAATTTACTTTTCAGTAAGAGAAGCTCTGCTGAAGACACTGATGCGATTTATATCAAGGTCCTGTGTAAAATATAGGTTTTATAGCAGTTTGAATACAGCCTTCACTGTCAGCTTAAAGAAGCGAAGGAGGGCCTGTTTATCATGGAAATGTGTGATTTTGCTCTGAATCTGAGGTGATTTGAGAGAAAAAGCATAAGTTAAAGCACAAATATGGAAAGAAGACATAAATAGCTTCATGTTAAGCTAGAATTTATCCAGTTTTAAGAGAAATTGTGGATGTTAAGGAGGTTTTAGGCTATGATTAGTGTGGAGGATGAGTGGTTTCTGTGGATTTCCCTGTATTTCTAATGGAGAGGGACAGTGCTGATTCTATGGTCATTTTCTCAAAAACCATTTTAGTAATGAGAGAGAAAAATACAAGCACACTTCTGCAGACCCAGACGCACGTTTTGAGGTATCATATGTGTGCTTTAGACAGCATGAGTGAGGGAAAGTACACAGAATGAAGGCCTGAGCCACAGAGAGACAGAGGAGGACAGGTTGTGCCTGTTCAGAACAATCAGCTGCTTCAATAGATTTATAAGTCATAGTAAAAGACAATTTTAATCTGTTAATAGCAGAAAGGTATGCTGCAGACAGGTAAGTCATTTCTATCAAGGTCCTGTGTAGAATACAGGTTTTATGGCAGTTTTAGCACAGCCCTCACTGTCAGTTTAAAGGAGAGAAGTGCAACAAAAGGGTTTCAAGCAGATAATAAGGGAAAAGTAAAAAACCTGTAAGATTAATGATTGTTCAGTTTTTATGAAGGCGACACAATAATTGTTTTTTAAAGCATAAGAAAAAATTTAATAAAATATTAACAATACAACCCTTCTATTTAATCAGAAGGTATATTTTTAGATTATTACAAAACCTCACAAACAAAAGGGTCTGTTATGGATTTCAAATGTCCATTATTATGTGATATGTTATGTTATATTTCAACAATAATATTTTTAATCAAATGTATATTCTTATGTTAATCTTTTTACAAAAAAAGAAAACTTACAAAACTACTACTATGAACATTAATTATAATAGAAAATAATTCCCAAAGCAAAATACCAGCTGATACCCCACACTAAGAGGATTCACTCAATTGTGTGTTCCATTTCAAAAGTGTGTTTCTTCATCCATTTGCAATTTTTCGGGGTCTTTAGAATGGCCAAATAAAATGTTCTATAAACATTTTTGCTATTATTAGTTTCCATATGGTGGATAGTTGAGAATTTTTTTACTTCTTAAATAATAACCTGATCATCAATGCAGGGAGCCATGATGGAGAGCATTCCCAAATGTGAGGAATGCTCTCCATAATGAGTCAACACAATGTGAGTGTGAGTCCTGTCTTATTCCTGCTATAATTACTACTAAATCCATCCTATCCACTTACTTCATGTGTACATTTATATGTGATCACTGAAGACGTTGAAAAATGATGGAGAACAAAAGAAGACTAATACACTGTTCTGAAACATGAACTAAACATGCTCTGCTTTAACAGATACTAAAAATAGAAAATATCCATGAAAATAAAACAGTCACATACATAAGTATAAAGTGAAACAGGTAAGATGACTCATTTAGGATTTAAAAACTGCTGAATGGATCACAGTATCTTACTGTCAGTGATAACTTAACATGTACAGACACACATGGTGAAACCGGCAGCTTTGGTGAATGAGACAACATGTGAGTTTCAACAACAACAGAAGTTTGTGGGTTGAGGGGATAAGCTCTGTCATTTGGTAAAGTTTGGTATCCAACAGTCAAAGTAATGGAATGATCTTCTTCGTGTGGAAAATATAAAAGGACAAACTTAAATATATCAAATAAAAAGTTATTATTTGGATTGTAAGTACTTCTATGTGAACATGTTCCAAGATTATTTCTTTACGTCTCACCCTAAAACTGTTGGATATATTAAATAAGAAAAACCAAATAATACAAAGAACATAGAAAAATAAATAAGTACAAAAACTAAATTCCCATTATTGGTTTCTGTGATCATATTGAAAGGCAGGGCTGAACAGTCCCCAACATCCTGTATCATTTACATTATTACTTATTGTCCAAATACACTGATAAACAATGTTTTTTTTATCAGTGTTTTATTGAACACTGATAAACAAAGATACAACAATCTCAATGACTCACAGTTTTGTTCAGCTGTATCTCTAAAAGCTTTTCACATGGTGCTCAGTCCAGGGCTGATGTTCACACTGGTTCATGTGTCCAACTCCAGGTCAGATTGACTAAAAGTCTGATTCAATCTGTGCATTAATCATGTTATAGTGTTTCACAAAGATCTGAGTCACCTTTTTACTAAAATGACACAGGAACACTCACATCATTACATGTGGCCTGTGTGATCTGGTGGTCATTCTGCGTGACCACCAAGAGGTTCAGTTTTCAAGTCTATATATATGACTAATGTCTTTACACTGGAATTTGTTTTATAGATATTTATATATATATATATATAAATATGGGGTTTATATTCGCCTGGTCTAACTGCACAATGTGGGAAGCCTTTCTGATAGCAACATACCAGCTGATACCCCACACTAAGACAGGATTCACACAATCATGTGTCAGACTTCAACAGTTTGTTTTCATCCATTTTCATTTTCAAAGTTGTTTAGTATTGAGAAGAATTTTTTTTAATGTTTAGAATATGGTGGAGAGTTGAGAAAAGATCAACTTTTAAATAGCAACATGATCAACAATCTAATCAGGTGACCAATGATTACACATTGCTCTCCATAATGGCCCAACACATCCTGTGTGTGAGTCCTGTCTTAATCCTGCTACAAGTACGACTGAATCAGTTCTCTCTGGTGTGCTCACGAGTACATTTGCACACGACATCTGAAGGAGTAAAACTTTCTACTGAACAGTGACCAGATATGAGGAAACACACTCATGCATTGTTCTGAAACATGAAATAAACATTCACATTTACACAGGATGGACAGGATAAATGAGTGTTGTTACTCAGAGTCCTCCATTTTGTCCACAGTTCAGTTTTACGTGGTTGCTGTTTGTTGAATGTGATGGTGCAAACTAAAGAGTCAAAGAAGCACAGAGTCAATGTCAATATGTAAAGTGTTCTCACCATGTGACCTTTTTAATTTTCACTGGCTGCAGAACTGCTGCCTGCATGTACCTGCTCAGTGTTCGCTGCAGCACTGGAAAGATGGGTACAGTCCTTGAAGAGGAAACCAGGAGTGTTTTTACCTTTGAGCCTCATTATGAAAGCCTAATGCTGCACAGAGGACCTGCTGCAGCTTTAGCTGACGCAGTGGGACCTCCTCTCTCCTGATGCAAATCATCCTCACAGATGACGGCTAAATAACACAGTAAAGCACTTATTAATGTGGTTAGAACGAAACATGTCATAGTGACAGCTTTTATTTAGTAAAACATTTATAATTCTGCTTTGATTCAACAATAAAACTACAGAAGATCAGTGCACACGTTGTAATTACTGGGAATGTTGATCAAAGTTAGTGCATCAGTGTGTTACTGTGATGAACAGAATCAACATACTTGCACAATTTTCCCCTTCATCGTGAGGAGGCCCTTGGTCCCCTTCACGTCCTTTATGGATGTGTGTGAAGACGGGGGAAAGACATCTGACCATCAACCAAAGAGTCAACAGCAGTTTGTCTCTGCTGGAGAGGAAGATGATGACATGCAGCCATGAAGGTGGAACTGATCCTGAGGAAACAACACAAGACAAATATCGTCATGAACTTTAGTCTTTAAAAACACAAGGTGAAATGTCACATGATGCATGATAAGTATATACCTCAAACAGTGCTGCAGAGCACAAACCATCTCCTGTCAGTGAGGTTTAACATGTGGATGTTTCACAAGTGTTGATGATAACTTTCTGTTCATCTGTGAGGGTCTCAGCTATGAAGGATTCACAGGAGAGGAAGGCCTGAAGAAAGACAAGGGAACTGTGAATTAGATACTGTGGTCTGTAATATGAATGAAGAGATTCATAATCATGATATTAACAGATGAATAAACAGCATACTCAGAGTATTGAAGTTAATATTTTGTCTTTCCAAAGAGAAGATCTCCACTCTACTTTCTGTCAGCTGAGAAGAACCCTGGTCTCTGGCAGGAGGAGGACATGTCTCTGTGTGATGCAGCAGTGCTGAGTTCACTGTTGCTGGTGGTCTGAGGCAGCATGATGTGTGGTTTTTCTCAGGGTCAGCCAGGTGGTCGGGTGAGGGTTAACAGGGGCCATTTTATCCTCTGCTTTGAAGAAAGGCTGGGATGGCAGGATGTGGAAGTTTCTCTGTGATGGCTCTGGTTTGGACTGACAGTTCATGAAGATGATGTTGAAGTGTGTGTTGTTGTGCTGGAGGTTGGTGCTGGAGGATGGTGTCATGGAGGATGTTGTCATGGAGGTTGTTGTCATGGAGGATACAGGAGAACATGTCTCCTGTGTGGAGTAAATAAAGCTAAACAAGTTTTAGTTATAAAACATAGTTATAGTTCTTTGATCGCCCACCCCACCCCCAACCCACTTTGCCCCCAACCCAGTGGGGTATCAGCTGGTGTTGTTGGTACATCAGAAAGCATGTGCTGCACCTGGAGCTCATGCTCGCTGATGTTTTCTCTATGTTCTGGTAAATGTAGCAGCTTTTATAGAGCTGCTCAGACAGTTGTGGCCTGTGCATTTATCAACCCTGACCCAACCCACCCAGATAAATGCACAGGCCACAACAAGGTGATATATATTAAATGATAATATATCATTTAATATATATCATCATCATTTCATTTATAATAACATTTATATTATAACTATTATATCAGCTGTAAATAAAATAATCTCAATAAAATCTTTTATGAGGAGAAACGTTCCATATTGAGAAAAATGACAGTATCTGATTCTGTTAAATATCAATAGGATAATTCAGCTCTTCAGATTTTGTGATAAAACTATTCTTTTCTTTATACTTTTTTAAAGAAAACATAATCTTTTCACCAAAAATTCAAACTTCAGACAATCGTTTTTTATATTTTTCATTATTTCTAAGACTCACCGACCTCTTCATGGTTCACTGGTGGACAGGACACAGAACACTGGGTTGTGATAGCTGTAATACGTTCTCATGACACCTGACTGGAGACATCGCTGTGGCTGGGAAATGAAAATGAGATCAAGCAGTGTGTTCTTGTCTGTGGTGGCAGAGGTGATCAGCTGCACATATCCCTTAGACTGAAACAGTTCTAGAATTGGCTTTGTTGACCTGTGCAGCTGATTCTCATTGAAGTCTCCACACACAATAACAGGGTGACAGTCCAACACCTCAAGTGCATCCAAAAGGCTTACCAGGTTTTCCAGGAACGGTCTCAGACTGTAGTCAGGAGGTCTGTACACAGCTGCAATCACTGCACAGAATGGAGCCTCAACCTTCAAAGCCACAAACTCAAGATCAGTCACATTATGCAAATACTGTCTTTCACACACCTGGATGTGATTTCTCACATAAACAGCAACTCCACCACCTCCTTTGCTGGCCATCTGAGGATACTTAGTGTAGGACATGTGTCTGTTGCGTTTGAACATGTTGTAGCCGTCCAGCTGAAGACTGTCTGCAACAAAGGAGCCTTGCAGGTGAGTCTCTGTCAGACACAGAACATCTGCTAGACACAGCTCATGATGTCTCTTGATGTCACCGATGTGAGATGGCAGTCCCTCTGTGTTGTGATGAACAAGGGTCAGAGTGTCAGGTCTGTTTACTGTTTCTCTCACCTGAAGAAGAGGCATCATGCGATCCACATCGGCTTGTCTCATGGTCTCGAGCGCTGCAGTCACTTCAGGATTGGCGTATATTTTCTTTTCATCCAAATCTAGTAAATAAAGACCACTGAGAGACGTCACTCTGCTGAGAGCTACATAAGCCATACCTGCTTCAAAGATTTTCTGCAGTGACACCACAGCTGCACGTGTTGTGAGGCCCTGGGTTTTATGGACAGTGCACGCGAACGCCAGCCTGACAGGAAACTGTCTACGTACCACTCCGTTCTGTTTCAGCTTCTCCTCTGCTCTCTCGATGTAAACCAGATTGGCAGATTCTGGAGCTCCACTCTGGTCTCTTGTTACACCGGTCTGATTATCCATCCTCAGGCCCAGCTTAGTGATGTGTTGATCATCCTCAGAAGTCACTACCCTCATCAGTGTGGCAAAAGCACCGTTAACCAGACCATTCTGAACATCAAAGTTTCTGGTGAGCATGACACGAGCACCTTCAGCAACTTTCAGAGTGTCTGCTAAATCATTTCGACCTCCCTTACATGGCGTGTCTTTTCGTGCCATTCTGCCTGTTCGAGGATCTTTCTGGAAGTCATCTGCATCTATGGTTATAATATTGGAATGGAACAAAGTCAGTGTTGCTGAGTTGTGTTCATCAACCAACTTATTTGTGGGGAAAATGTGCAGAACCTCAGTGGGACAACGAGCTGGTTCAGTGATGGCCTGTGACAACAAATCTCTGTCAGCCTGAGACAGCTCATCTGCCTTTTGTTTCACCCGAATCCTGTTCAGCACGTCTGCAAAGGCAACATCATCTTTCTGTCTCATGATCTCAGTCAGAGTGATCATCTGGAAATGTTCCTGCCACAGGTCAATATCTGCTGGATCGTGCACACAGAGCGGTTTAGACTGTCGCACAGGTGGCAGCTGATAAAAATCTCCAACAGCTAAAACTGACATTCCACCAAACGCTCTCTGATTGCCTTTGATCTGTTTCAGTCGTGCGTCTACATAAGCAAAAAGAGGCTTTGAAACCATCGAGATCTCATCGATTATGATGATTTGAGCATTAAACAGTTCAGATCTGAGTTCATCCAGTTGGTTACCAAGTCCTTGGATTGGTGGTTTCAGACTGCGTGGAAGCTTCAGGAGAGAGTGAAGTGTTGTGCCACAGATGTTGAAGGCTGCAGTTCCAGTGAAAGAAGAGAGTAAAACAGTTGGGTTTGATATGTCAAACTCCTCTGAGTAGAGCTGCAGTTTGCTCAGTATCTTAGATGCCTCTGAGTAAATGCATTTGATCAGGTGTGACTTTCCTGTTCCTGCACCACCGTTGACATAGAAGAAAAACTGCTCTGGATTTAGCCCACACACAAGTTTATTGCACCAGTCTCTGATCGCATAGAACACACAGGCCTGCTTCTGGTTCAGGTTCTGATACATCTGTCGTAGCACAGCTGGATCCATAGCGGGGGGTTCTCTGGTGGCTCTAATTTCTGTTACAGCAGCAGACTGAGGACAAT